>NW_022900916.1:37079793-37227974 GCF_012274545.1 Fukomys damarensis | reverse complement strand
TGTAGTTGAGTGACCTGGAACTCACTATGTAGTCCAGGCTGGTACCAAACTCACAGCGATCCTCCTGCCTCAGTCTTCTGAGTGCTGGGACTACAGGCGTGCGCCACCATGCCTGGCTGCTCAGCCTATTTTTAAAAATATATTTTCAATGCTTCCAGGAATTCATTATCACAACTGCCTGGCAAATTATTATTTAAAAAAAAAATCACAGTGAGCCCTAGTGGGGATGAAGACCTGTAATGTAAACCCAGTGCTTATGAGACAGGAGGATCAGGAGTGCAAAGGCCACACTGGCCCACTTTGTGACTTAGTGAAATCCTGCCTCAAAATTTTAAAATTGTAAAAAGGGCTAGGGATGTATCTCCATGGGAGGACCCTGGGCTCGATCCCAAGTACTACCAAAAAGAAAAGGAAAGAATGAAAGGAAAAAAGTCTTCCTTGCTGTTCCATGCCCCAGCAGGGACAAATGTTGACACAATATCTTTCCACCCCTCACCTGCCCCATCTTCCCCTCCCACACCAGCCAGGCAGAGAAACCTTGTACTTTCCCATAACAGCCAGGTGTGGTGGTGCACACCTGTAATCCCAGCCTTTGAGAAGCTGAGGCAGGAAGATCACTGCAAGTTTAAGGCCAGCCTGGCCTACATAATGAGTTCAAAATCAGCCTGAACTACATAGGGAGTTAAAACAAACAAATAAAAATAGTTTTTCTCTCCCATAAACATACAGTACTGCTTTGTCTTCTGTAGGATAGTAGCCCACTTTGTCCCACCAATGTGCACATAGTCCTTGCCTACTAGCCTGTGAGTCTGTTGCAGGTCAAGGTTCCCTGACAGCAAACACAGCTGCCCCTCTGATACCATCTGCTACAGTCAAGGGGAACTTGCCAGGTACCACATGTACACAGCACTTCTGTTTCACATGCATCGTGTGGTTGCAATGGCCACTTGTTTCTGCTCCAGCTCCCCTCCTGCTCTGTGAATAGGAATCACCTCATTACCTAAAGTAGCCACTTTAGTGCCAAACATGGTGGTAAACACCTATAATCCCAGCACTTGTGAGGCTCAGACAGGAGGATCATGTGAGTTTAAGGCCGGCATGGACTACAAAACAAGATGGTCTCAAACAAACAAATAATAGCCATTTTAGCATTTTGTGGTTGTGCACACCTGTAATCCCAGCACTCTGGGAGGCCAAAGCAGGAGGATCTCAAATGCAGGGATAGCTTGGGCAATTTAGTGAGACCCTGTCTCAAAATAAAAAATAAGAAAAAAGACTGGGGATATAACTTAGTGCAAAGGCCTTGGTTTCAATCCCCAGCCCTGCAGTCAGTCAAGCTATCAATCAATCAATCAACCACTTGCACTTAGAAAGCAGAGAATGTGGAGTAAGAGCTTCTACTTCTATAGCTCCAATGTGGCCCTGCTCTTGAAGAGGAATGAGCCAGGTCCTTAAGGGAGAAGAAAGCCTCAGAGTTTGGGATTCCAGATTCCAATTCCAGCTTCATCTGAGGACATGAAGGGAATTCCTCTCCTTTCCTATGGAGAGAAGACTATGGGGGAAGATTGTGAGATTGTGTAACACCCAGGAGCTTATGCATACATCTAATTGGGACATTCCCTCCCGCTTCCTTTGAGTATTAAACCCAAGGCCTATCATTGAGTTATTATATCCTCAGCTCAATAAATTGCCCAGGTTACACAGGTAACCAGTACTTGGGAGGCTGAGGCAGGAGGCTTGCCATGAGTTCAAGGCCAGCCTGGACTATATAGTGAGTTCAAGGCCAGCCTAAGTGAGATCTTGTCTCAAAAAAAAAAATTGTCCAGGCTGACCTCCAACTTGTAATCCTCCTGCCTCAGCCTCTCATGTAACTAGAATTAGGAGATGTCACCACCATGTCCAGTTTAAACTTTAAAAAAAAAAGTTAAGTCTTAGGTAGCTAGGGACTCTTCTGCTAATTTTGCTGGGGAAGAAGTTGGGTTGCATTAGGAGTAGGCGAGATATATAATTTTGCATAATTACCAAAGGAAAAGAAATCTAAAGTTAGACGGGCAGGCTCCTGGTTCCTTTCCCTTCCTAAGTCTGCCTCATCTGACTTTCTCCAGGGTCACTAGAGCCCATCTGGCTTTCTCCAGGATATCCTGGTGGACTTGACATGTGCAGGCCATTGGTATCACTCCAACGGTAACAGAGCCAAAGATCCAAAGGTGCCCCAGCTAATGGCCCAGGACAGCAGGTGGAGGAGAGGGGAAAGCTTTATGATTGTTACCAAACTGTATGATAGTTGACTTTGATTCTTATCACATTCTGCTTGGTTAAAAACAATGCCAGCAGGTATTGTGGTACAGGTCTGTAATCCCTGCCTCCCAGGAGGCTGAGGTGGGAAGATCACCACGAGTTTAAGGGCATCCCGGTTACATAGTGAGTTGAAGCCAGCCTAATATTTAGTGAGACCCTGTCTCAAAAGAAGAAAACAAACCAAAAAACTGATGCTAGCAGGTACGTTGGTGCACTTCTGTAATGCCAGCACTCAGGAAGCTGAAACAGAATTGAAAGTTTGAACCCCGCCTGGCAACTTAGCAACTTAGTGAGACCTTGTCTCAGAATAAAAAAACAAGGGAGCCAGGGATTTAGCTCAGTGGTGCCATGCCTACTTCACAAGCACAATGTCCTGAGTTCGATCCCTGGTACCGGAAAAAAAAAATAATAAAAATAAAAACCAAAAAGGACTGGGGATGTAGCTTGGTGCAAAGACCCTAGGTTCAATCCCCAGTATCACCATAAATAATAATGCTGTCTCAGTACTGTTTGGCTCCTCGGTGAGTTAGGCAAAGGGTCCAACTTTCTATACAGCTGCAGGCCCAGTTCCAGCTTACAAAGCCTCTGGGCCCTTGCAGAGAGCTACATTATTATATCAAAAAAGAGAGCAGAAGAAATCTCATTCTTTGTTTTTTTAACCAGAGCTTACCAAAATGGCAGTCACATCCACCTGGCTGATCAGAATAACAGTGACCCTGGACAAATTCAGAATCAAGACAATTTCTTTCCAAGTCAGTTCCAAACCAGTTTCTGTGTCTTCACTAGCCTTGGCCCTGCCTTGCTGTTGCCCCCCTTCCTGGCTGGAGGCTTCTCGTCCAGTGTGCATGTGGCCTTATAGTCCTGGCTGTCCCTGGCATGGCTTTGTCTCCTCCTCAGCTGCTGCCTCAACCTTCCCCAGGGATCCAGGGCAGCAGCTCTGGCCCACAAGTCCAACCCATTTGACTCAGAGATCATCTGGTTTCTCACCAGCAATGCCACCCAGACATGAGGGGCAGCTGATGGCCATGGGATAAACAAGGGCCGAAAAGGAGGGAGGCCTCCTGATTGTCCCCAGTACCCAGAGACATCCATGTGTGAGTGAGCAACCATGGCCATGCACTGTGGTAATGCACACCTTAGGTTGCTTTCCTTCCTTCCCTGCCTCACATTCCTTCTTCTATGTAGCCCAGACTGGACTCGAACTGGCAACAATCCTTCACTACAGACAGGCCTGCACTACCACTCCAGACCTCTTTCCTCACTCTTTGTTGTTGTTGTTTTGGTACCATCGGCACCATTGAGCTAAATTCCAGGGCCCTTTCCTTACTCTTGCTAGCAACCTCCACAGTTTCACACAGCCTCCAGCTGTTTCCCAGGAAGACAGGCAAGCTAGGCACTCACTGTAGGTAAAAGGTTTGCAAATTCTAGAGGCTTTCTGGGCGGTCTTCATCCCATAGCATTTCTCCTCTGAACCCTGAAGCAGAAACTTCCACTCTCCTCTCTGGGAGGGAAGGGTTCTGGGAAAGAACTAATCCGCCTCCCAGGCTGCAGCACTCCAAGGAGTGAGCAGCCATCCTTGGAGGAAGGATCAGTGGTTTCCCTGCACGTTACTCACCAGCATTGCCTCAGGATGGGGGTAAATTTGTCTCTGGAACAAAAGATAGGAAGTCCTCTTGGATGTCAGTACCAGTCACATATTTCCAGCCCAGCTTTATCAGTAGTAAAGCTGTATTTTCACCTCAGTTTATCTGTTCCTAGGTTTCATTCTCATTTGGTTCAGAACCTATGATAGCTGGAGTATATATTATATTATTTTATTTTATTTTTGAGACAGTGTCACTATGTAGCCCAGGCTGGCTTCAAACTCACTGAAATCCTCCTGTTTCAGCCTCCTGAGCTGGGATTACAGGTGTGTGCCACCACGCCAGGAAGAGGATTATGATGTTATGATTTTTACAATAATGATGGTGAACTCATATAGCGTCCAGGCTAGAAAAGATATGGAGAGTAGGCTTTGCAGGCCAAGGGTTCTCCAAATGTGGCCCAGGTGTGGTAAGCAGGCCAGAGCTTGATAAGAATGATGCTGGTGTGAGAAACAAGAGCATCATATTAAAATGTCTGTATTTTGCTTTAGGCCCAAATTTAAAATGTGCCCACAATATGTCAGTGTATTTTATCTCGTCATTGTGTAACTCCATCTATTACTTTTAGGCAGTTGTGTTTTGTTTTTCCCTCCGGTGGGTTTTGGGGTTTTAATGGTATGCTCAGGTGTGGGTTACAGATTTGTGGGGAGAAATGGGACCCCTCAGTGCTAGAGCAGCTGGGGCCTGCAGGAGGTGACCAGTCTGTCTACCTGCGTGTCACACAAATGTTACCACTGGCCAGCTGTGGGAGGAGAGGTGGGAAAGTCTGGGAGGCACAGAGGCAGACTGTACTGTTGTTTCTTTGTTTTCAGTACCGGGAATCAAACTCAGGACCTTGCACTTGCCAGGTAGGCATGACACCACTGAGCTACATCTGTGGTCTGGCACATCGTACTTTTAATAAAGGATCTTTTGCTTCCCTGAAGCAGCCTGCTAATTGAAAACATTTTAAAATTATTGATATAAAAAGAAGGTTCATGACAGGCATGGTGGAGCATGCCTGTAATCCCAGCACTCTGAGAGGCTGAGGCAGGAAGATCACAAGTGTGAGTCCAGCCTGGGCAACTTAATGGCTTAGTAAGACTCTGTCTCAAAATTAAAAATTTGAAAAGGGCCGGGGATGTAGCTCAGTGTGAAGGCCCTGGATTCAATCTCCAGTATCACAGAAAGGGGAAAGGGGGATAATAGGAATATTTGTTGAATGAACCAGTGAATTAATTAAATAAAGTGAAGACAAAGTGTCTTCATCTGGTATCTTATGATAAAGAGATGGTTAAAAAACATTTTGTCTGAGTAGGGAGATTGTATGAGATAGGGCATAAGTGAGTAGGACCACAGAAACTCCAAAGCTTTTCTTCTTTGGGCTTTTTCACTCCAACCCTTCTCAAAAATCATTAGAGAAATGCAATGAGCTATCATCTCATCCCAGTTATGATTATTGTTATGGAAAAATACAAAGAATAACACAAAGTGCTGGTGAGGATGTGGAGGAAAGGGACTCTCCTGCACTGCTGGTAGAAACGTAAGTGAATATAACCACTATGGGAAACAGCATGGAGATTCCCAAAAGACTCAAAACAGAACTCCCACATGATCCAGCAGTCCTGCTCCTCGGCGGCTATCCAAAGGGAAACAAGATCAGTGTCTCAAAGAGATCCTTGCACGCCCATGTGCACTGCAGCACTGCGCACAATGGCCAGGAAATAGAATTAACCACGGTGTCTACTCATGGAAAAGTGGATTAACAAAATGTAACTCATATACACAATGGAATATTATTTAGCTGTCGTTTGTGGCAATATGGATGGAGGACATCGCATTAAATGAACTGTTCCAGGCACAGAAAGACAGCACTTTCTCATTTTTGGAAGCTAACAAAGTCAATCTCTTAGAAGCAGAAGGGGGCATCAGTAGAGGCTAGGAAAGGAAGGAGGGGTAGAGAGGTAAGGTAAGGTAATATAGGGTAATGGGAGCCAACATAAAATGAAAAATGGAAGGAATCACTTCTGGTACCCTGTAGCACAGTGGGGTAACTAGAGTCTCCAACGGTTTGTTATGGTGTTTTCGTTTTGTTTTGTTTTTCTTTCTGAGACAGGGTCTCGTTATGTAGTTCAGGCTGGACTTGAACTCACTACATAGCCCAAGCTGGCCTTGAACAGTTCATTATGCATTTCATAATAAAGAGAAAAGTCCAAAGGTTCCCAACACATAGAAATGATTACTGTGTGAGGAGACAGAAATGTTACCATCACACATTTGTATACATGTATAGAATTGTTGCCCCATAAATACATGCAAATACCATGTGTCAATTAAGACTAATTTTAAAATCTTGTCTCTCTCTCTCTCTTTTTTTTTTTTTTTTTTTTTTTTTTTTTTTTTTTTTTTTTTGCTGTGGTGGGGATGGAACCCAGGACCTTCCCTCTGAGCTACTTCCCAAGCCCTTTTTATTAGCCATAGTGGCACCTCAGATAAACCTCATTGGCTATGATACTGCCATGGCACAAAGCTTCCCCCAGCCCTTTTTTAAAAATTCTGAGTCAAAAGCTGGGCATAGTGGGGCATGCCTGCAATCCCAGCATTTGGGAGGCTGAGGCAGGAGGGTGGCCACAAGTTCGAGGCGAGGTCAGTCTAGGATACATAGTGAATTCATGGCCAGACTGAATTACGTAGTAAGACCGGGTCTCAATAATTTAACATACATACATACATACACACATACATACTCTGAGACAGGCTCATTCCAAGTCACTAAATTATCCTGGCTGGGCTCAAACTTATGTTTCACCTGCCTCAGCCTCCCAAAGTGTGGCCATTACAGGGATATAAACCACATTTGTATTTCCTTGCCTCAGAAGTAAATCAGAGACTGACCCCATCCTTCCTAAACTACTCGACTTTACGGTCCCTTTAGGCCGGTTCCCTTCTCCCTCCCACCCCTAAATAGTTCTTGTCCCCCACCCCACTAGGAGGCTTGGCCCAGGCCTCAACTACCTCCTCTTCCCTGGGGATGTGGCCTTTTATGCTCCTGTGATTTGCCTGTCCGTTTGTTTGCATTCTGCTCACCTCTTTGGGGCTTTGAATTTTGAACTCCTGAAAAGGAAACCTTCTGGTATTCGCTGGCACTAAAGACAGGAAACAGTCATGCAGCTTGGAAGAGTTGCAGTACATGCTTTGTGATCGGGTTTCTTTGCCCAGGAATATCAACCAATATACAACAAGGGGCCGGGGTCCAACATCCAGCACTTCTGAAACACAATCAGGGTCTCAGGACCCCTTGCCTGGCCTCCTTCTCCCACCCATCAGGGCTGGTGTGGGTTCCCTCTGTGGCCACTCAGCCTGGCGTCCACCCCACCTCAGACAGGACTTATCTCATCTTTCCTGCTTCCCTCCTTAGCTTCTGATGACCAGTTACCTCCAGTGCTCAAATATCTCTCCCCTCTATGAAAGTGTAGAAAAGGGTGCAGAGTGGGTGACACTGCCTCTTTCTGCAGAGAGGAAAGAAGTCCCTAGGTGACCGGCAGTCAGCTCCCAGCCTGCTCTCCCCTGCCTGCCATCTGAGCTGTTGGCTTCCTCCTGAGGCCCCCAAGTGCACACCTGTCTGGTCTTCACCTGTGGCCTGCCGCACTTTAGCATGGTTCCAGCTAAAGACAGGTCAGAGCGGTGCCAGGTGCTCCTCCAAGCTGACCACACCAACTGCTGACCCAACCTCACAGGCCTTTTTCTCCTCACTGGGAACCAGAAGAGGACTGGTGGGGAAGATGTCCAAATTAAAAACATAATTCAAGCTGGGCGTGGTGGTGCACGCCTATAATCCCAGCACTCGGGAGGCTGAGGCAGGAGGATCACTGTGAGTTCGAGACCAGCCTGGGCTACTGTGGAGAACATAGACCAAGACAATGTAAATGTGTTCCCAAGAGTGGAGAGTGAAACCCCCCAAGAGTGACTTAATGTGTGAAACCTGTGTGTAACCCCAAGTGTGAAGTGTGATATCTAATCAAACACTCTATTAGTGACACCCTGTAACGCCCTGTGACACCCTACAACGCCCTATGACGTATGTAACCCCCAATATGTGTGAAGTGTTAAACCCGAACCAATGCCACACACCCCAAGCTAGAATAGTATATAAGAGAGAGCGCAGAAGACCAACTCATCCCACTCGGACACCCCATCCAGCTCGACGGCAACCTTCCAGAAGAGATCTTGGATGTCGCCAGACAAGACCTCGGAGGAGACCTCTGTCGAGACATTGGACGCCTGCCCCAGTGGACCCCCGGATGGAGGAGGAGGCAACCGGATTGACAACCACAATCACCAGGAAAGGAGAAACTAGGTTGCACTCCTTGGACTTGTACAGGTACAGGGAGTGACAACTGGCGGGTATGAATAATATGTTTGATAAGTGACATATGTATAAAATATATAAAAATCTAGGTGGCAACTACTACTGTCTCAGCCTCCATTTAGTGCACACTCCTGCTCGTGACAGCTACACAGTGAGTTCCAGAGCAGTCTGAACTACATAGTGAGATCCTGTCTCGAAAAACTAAAAAAATAAAAATAAAAAAACATAATTCAACTATGACTTCTGGTAGCCTTGAAAAAAGAAGCTCCCCTCCCACCCCAGTACTGGGGACTAAACTGAGGCCCTTTGCACTGAGTTACATCCTCAGCCTGTTTCTTTTTCATTTTTTAACTTTGAGATGGGGTCTCACTAAGGCTTGAAGTTGCCCAGGCTGGGCTTGAGCTCTCGGTTTTCCGTCCCAACCTCCAGAGTGCTAATGTCGCAGGTGTGCGCTTCCATGCCCAGCTGGGTCAAAGACTTGATTTTCACAAAGGTCATACAGTCATCAGCAATGCTGGGAAATGTCAGTCTGAAGACAATTGTTAGTAAATACCAACTACCTCCCCCCAAATTAACTTCTTTTTTGTTGTTGTTGTTGCAGTACTGGGGGTCAGACCCACGGGGGCACTACCACTACATCCCAGGCCTTATTTATTTTTTAAATGTTGAGAGTTTCCATACATTGACTAAGTGGGTCTCAAACTTGTGCTCCTCCTGCCTGCCTCAGTTTCCCTGAGCGTTGGGATTACAGGCATGCGTCACTCCTGGCTTTTCTCCTTTTATTGAAAGTCTACTTCTTCCGCTGGCCAGACTCCAGGTTTGTGTGGAGAAAGCTTCTCCCCGCTCTCTTGTCCCCCAAGGAGCCCCAAGGGCGTCTGTGCTGCTGAGACCTCAGTCATCTGTGCTCCTTCTCTTTCCTTTCTGCTCTTGTTCTCTCACTAGGGATTCTGTCTGGGGCAGGTTCGAGGCCTCGTGGTGGGCAGACCTCCTTCCCGTCGCCCCTCTGGGGTCAGGCAGTTCCAGACCCGTCCCCACAAGTCACAGCCAGGGCAACCTTCACATCCCACCTTGCCCAGCTGCACCTTGTATGGCAGATTTCAGGTGAAGGAGGGATATCTCTGATTCCAGTCCAAGAGTTTCTCCCACTGCATTCCCACTGCCTTCCAGATCAGGAATTGAGTCGAGGAAAAAAAGAAACCACAAATTTGTTTGGTCCGACTTGTTTTGTTGAGATGAGTGTGCATGTTATTAGATCCTTTCTTGAAAGCCCTGCTGGGTTTTGATCAGTGTCCCTAGAGGTCACACACTTGGATTGCTGGAATTAAATTTCCTTCGGGGAGGAAAAAAAATCCCTCGCTGAGGAATAACACATAATCTCTACCAAGATAATTGTGTGCATTTCCAGGGCCCCTGTGTCCAGGAAGGGACAGAGCGGAGATCTTGAGTCCCAGGGCTAAGGAGCCTCCTTTGGCCATGTGCCCTTCTGAGGCAGAACAGGCCTTACTTCTACGGTCAGTTATACTAACTGCTCATTTCCAGCACCGGTATCCAGAGCTGCTTTGGCTGTTTATTGTTTGGTCATTTTTATTAACACCTTGAAGCCAAAGTTTTAATGGAGCAAACACAAAACCAAACCAAAAACCTCCCCATCACACACAAGTAAATAAACCAATAAACAAAAAAACTGACCCAATTTCTGTCTCTCTCTCTCTCCTCTGTGTGTGTATGTGTGTGTGTGTGTGTCTGTCTGTCTGTCTCTCTCTCTCTCTCTCTCTCACACACACACACATACACACACACACACAAGAAGTCTTCCTATGTTTTTCTTGGGTGAAGCCTATGCTAATTATACTATTTTTTTTACAGACAGGATCTCACATAGTTCAGGCAGGCCTTGAACTCACTATGGAGCCCAAACTCATGCCAATCCTCCTGCCTCAGCCTCCCCAGGGCTAGGAAGTGCTAGGATTACAGGTGTGCACCACCACGCCGGCAAGAACATTATTTTTTAAAATAATGCGATCCATATGCTCATTGTTACCCAATGCTTCATTCCTATGATCTGTGTGGACTGCTCAGTCCGGACACCTACTCATGAGTGAGGGATTCCGGGAGCTCCTCCTGGAAGAGACCTAGGAATGGAGAAGTAAGGAAGATTAAGGCTGGGAAGTGGCGTTGGGAAGGAAGAGACAGCAACACAAAGAAAGGACAGGCAGGAGACCCAGGTACACTAACAGAGAGCACAGTGTGGCCAAGTGTGGAGAGAGGACAGAGGGGAGGCTTCGTGTCTCCTGTACCTTCAGGTTGGAGGTCAGTGAGGTAACCCCGCCACCCCCAAATGGCCTGCTACACCTTTCTCTGAACTCAGATCTACAGGGCATACATCAGTGGCCTCTGGCAGCTGCCAGTCCTTAGTAGCAGAGAGAACTACCCCTGTAGCGCCCTTTCTTTCAGGTAAATCCTAGGCAGTTTTGAGGCAGGAGGTTAGGGCATGGCAAAACTGACTGGGGAAGTAGGTGTGACCTGTTGATTACAAACCCTCCACACAAGTGCAAAAGAGTTCCGAAAGCCCTGCCCAAGGACTTCTCTGGGCAGGTTTTCCATAGGATGATTTAAACCTGATATCAGCCTGAGGCATGGGAGACACAAAAGGCCAGTCGACCTAGGGCTCTCTACTACTCTTTTTCCTTCCTTCTTCCTGTTTTGTTTTTTGAGACAGGACCTTGCTATGTATTTCAGGTTGGCTTTGAAGTCACTACGTAACTCAGACTGACCTCAAACTCATAGTAATCCTCTTGCCTCAGCCTCACCAGTGCTGGGATTACAGGCAAGTACCATCTCTCTCAGTGTGGCCTAATATTTATGATCCTCCTGCCTCAGCCTCCTGAGTACTTTGTGTAACCACACCAAAGTACTGCCCTAAATTCTTAACTGAAGTCCCAACTCCCAGTACCTGAGACTATGATCTTATCTTTAAAGATGATTAAATGGGGAGGGGAGGAGAGGGTGAAGGGAGGGGGGATAAAAAGAAAAAAAAAGATGATTAAATTCAAATGAGGCCATTAAGGCAATGCAATAATTTAATCTTTAATATGTCTGGTGTCCTTACAAGAAGACATCAGGACACATTGCAAATTGAAGGACAAGAGAAGAAGTAACAAGGGGCAAGTCACCTGTAAGCCATAGAAAGAGGCTCAGAGGAAACCAACCAGAAGCACCTTGATCTTTAGCATTTGCAGCCTCTAGCCTGCAGGAAAGGACATTTCTGTCACTCAGGGCACCCAGCCTGCAGTTGTTAGACAAGGCAGCCCAGACGTGGCCAGTACAGGGAAGGCTGGGGAAACCATGTTCAGTAAGAGGGACATCAGTGTGTGCAGAGGATTTTATGGCTTATAGCTAGATGTCTCTCCAAAGCCTCATGTACTCACTGGTAGGGCTTTTCAGAGGTGGCTGGATCACAAGTGTGGTGATGCTGGATTGGGATGTACGCATATGGATTAAGGTGTGATAACTAAATTAGTCTGCTGATTAGCATAGCTCTGGGTGTGGATAATGGGAAGCCCTACCTACCCTGGGAGTAGGTGGCACCAACCAATAGGCTTATAGCCTGGATGGGATGAAAGGAAAAGCAGAATGAAGGCTGCTGCTGCTGCTGCTTCCTGCCTACGCTGCCATGAACTGTTTCTCCTCCATGACGCCCTTCAGTCATGTCAGACTGCCTTGGAGCCAGGTGACTATGGCCTAAAACCTCTCCAAACTGTGAGCCGAAATAAACCTTTCCTCCTTTAACTTGTGGATGTCAGATATTATGAAAGGAAAAGTAACTAAGACAGGGGTGTAGATAATGACAATGGATCAAAGTTCTAATGAGGTTAAGCCTTGCTTCAGCTGGATGAGAGGCCCAGAGACCATGAGGTGAGGAAACAGGAAGGAAAGGTGGGACTGAAGGTGGGGCAGCTCCTCCCTCAGCTGGTGGCCAAAATGGCTTCCATGTGACTGAGCTGCTTCCAGAGCCAGGCAGATGGGACCGCATCTCACAGAGGAGGAGCCCCAAAGTGCGTGTTTTATGCACGTGTGTTGCTGGGAATTGAACCCAGGGCTTCATGCACGCTAGGCATGAGCTTGGCCACTGAGCTGCACTTCTAGTTCTCACAAGTGCTGGGATTACAGACATGTGCCACCACACCTGGCTAGAGTGCTTCTTTCTCTAAGAGCAGAAGTCTCCCCCAGAATGTCTGCAGAAGCTTTCCACTCGTATTTCAGAGGTGGGGAAATTGTACGTTTCTCTTATTAAATATATGTCAAGCTGGGTATGGAATTGCACACATGGAATCCCACAACTCTGGGAGCCTGAGGCAGGAAGATCTTAGGTTCAAGTCAAGCCTTGGCAACTTAGTGATTTAATGAGAAGCCAACCTCAAATAAAAATTAAAAGAGAGGGAGGTATGTGCTAGGGATGTAGCTCAGTATGAAGACCTTGGTTCAGTTCCTAGTCTCTTCCCCCTCAAAAAGAATGATTACCAGCAACCACCAGGAGCTGGGAAAAATCAAGGAAGAATGAACCCCTAGAGCCTTCAGATAGTGTGACCCTGCCAACACCTCAAGTTCAGACTCCTAGCTTCTAGAACTGTGAGAGAACAACTTTCTGTTCTTTTAAATCATCTGGCTTGTGCTAATTTGTTACAGCAGCCACTGAAAACTATCTTTCTTTTGCTGGAACAAAATACTTGATGTGCACAACTTAAAGGAGAATGGACTTATTGGCTCATGGTTCCAGGGGATCCAGTCCCTGGTCAGCTGGCTCCATTGCTTTTAGGCCCATGATAAGATAGAAACATCATGGCAGAAGGGCACAGTGGAGGAAAGCTGCTCATCTAATGACAGCCAGGAAGTAGAGAGAGCTAGAGAAGAGTCAGAGAGAGGGGAAGGGGCTGGGGACAGGCCCTCCCACAGGCCCCACATTGAGCCGTGAACTCACTAGTGAGTTAGCCCATCGATGTGGTTAGCACCCTCGATACAGGTGTCATTGAGGGACACTTCCCATTTAAACTTACATAGATCAAGTGCTCAATGACTCTACTTGCTTGGTAAATGTAATTAAAGCAAAACAGAATCAAGCTCGGAGTGGTAGCGTGTGCCTATAATCCCAGAGCTCTGGGAGGCTAAAGCAGTAAATCACAAGTTTGAGCCCAGTGAAGGCAATTTAATGACTTTGAGAGACCCTGTCACAAAATAAAGATTTTAAAAAGGGCTGGGGATGTAGCTCGGTGGGAAAGTCCCCTGGATTAAATCTCTATTATCACAAATGAAATGAAACAAAACAAAACAAACCCACTAGTTGTACTCCAACAACATTCAAGTTTACATGTCTAACCCAGACTCTTCCCTGAGCTCCAGACTGATATACAGAGCTAATTTCCTTCCTTCCAGCATTTTATGTGTGCACAGATTCTGCAGGTCATGAGTTTAGACAGATCCTGGAGGGGATGGTTTGTCTCCACAATGTTCAGGAACAGCCAGAAATACTCGAAGGCTAGCTGTGAATTAACAGCTAGAGGCTATCTCTTGTCTGCCTGTGCTCAGGCTAGAATGACTTAAAGACAGTCAAGCTTGATGGGCATGGTGACCCATTCCTGTAATCCCAGAATTCAGGAGGCTGAGGCAGGAGGATCACTGTAAGTTCGAGACCAGCCTGGGCTACATAGTGAGTTCCAGATCAGTCTCAACTACATAGTGAGACCCTGTCTCAAAAAACAAAAAACAAAAACAAACAAACAAACAAAAAAGGCCAATAGAGGGGCCAGGGATTTAACTCAGTGGTTCTGCTGCCTGCCTGACAAGCGCAAGGCCCTGAGCTCCATCCCTGGTACCAAACAAACAAATAAAAAAAAAAAAAAACCCAATAGACAGCTCAGGTAGACTGCTTTAGGTCATTAGCAAGTTGAGAAAATAGGTAAGTGGACACCTTGGACAGGTTAGGAGCCAAGTCACATAGGCACACAGCATTCTAAACAGACAGGAGACCAGAGCCCTTCCCTTCCACAGCTGGGCCCTACAGGGTGATCAAAACACCTCACATTTGTATCTGAATTAACACCCTTTCAAAGGGCTTTTACAAATGCTTACTTTTCACAGAAATCCTGTGAAAAAGACAGGATGGGTGCTATTTACCCTCCTGTTTCAGATGAGGAGGGAAGGTGGATTACCCACCATACCTGTGAGCCCAGAGCCAGGTAGGGACAGGGCCCAGCTGTCTCACCTCCTAGGGTGCCCCATCAGGCCTCTCCCAATGCCTCAGGCCAACAAGGCCACACAGCCAGCTCTCCATCCACTCAAGTGTCAAGATTCCCAGAGAAACCGGGCATGGTGGTGCATGACAGTAATCCTAAGTACTCAGGAGGCTGCAACAGGAAGACTGCAATTTCAAACCCAGTTTAGGCCATTTAGTGGCTTAGAACCTTTCTCAAAATTTAAAGGAGGGCTGGGAGTGTAGCTCATTGCAAAGGGCCTGTGTTCAATCCCCAGGAACAGGGTGAGGAAAAAGTCAACTTGAAAAGACCCTGTCCTAATGGACATTAAAAAGAGGGGAGAGATGGGGAATTTAGCTCAGTGGTGTTAGGAACCTGATGCTGCCATCACAGGCTGCATTTTCCTGGTGCTTCTTGGCTCTTAAAATGACCTCATGCTCTTTTCTTTAGTTTCCCTCCCCCCAAAGGCCACAGCGGTCTGGAGAGGTTAAACCTGTTTCTGCAGGACTGAACCCAGAAAGGGCAACCTGGCCTGTGATAAGTTAAAAGTAGCCCACTCCTCATAAATAAGCAATAGCCCAGCCCAAAAAGCAATAAAAAGACCTTCCTATGTTCCTCTCTCTCCTTCTCTCCTTTTCTCTCCTCTCTCCTGTCTGTCTTTTCTCTCTTCTTCTTTCTCCTCTCCCTAACCTGCCTTCCCTAATAAAATCTCCCGTCTGACCTCTCAGTGTGTGGCCTAGTTGGTGAGCGTTGCTGTGCCTCTACAAGTGGTTCCGCCACCTGCCTTGCAAGCACAAGGGCCCGAGTTCATCCCCAGTACCAAAAAAACAAACAAAAACAAAAACAAAAACAAAAACAAAAACAAAAGAGGGGGGCTAGGGAGCCCCTGGGCTCAATTCCCAGGATTTCAAGGAGGAGGAGGGGCCGGGGATTTAGCTCAGTGGTTCTGCTGCCTGCCTTGCAAGTGCAAGGACCTGAATTCGATCCTCTGTACAAAAGGAAGGAAGAGAAGGGAGAACAAGAGGAAGAGGAGAAAGGAGCGGGTGAGAAGGAGCAGCAGCTAGAACCCCCTGCCCTGTCCCAGACCGAGAGACAGTTCCTGAGCAGGAGGCCGGAAGTGCACAGTGCAGCCTATGAGGCTCAACTCAGCCAAGCCTCAGACCCCTCCAGGCCCACTTCAGAGGGCCCTCGGCCTCCTGCAGTACGAAGCCAGTGGCAGGAGTTTGAGAGCCCAGCCTCAAGTCTCCCCTTTTACCTGCTCCCTTCCTTTCATCTTTTAGGCAAAAGGAGAAATTCCTCACATAGGCTACAGGAATGTTACTGAAGTAAAAGATTACAGAAAGGAGAGTCACTTTGGTAATTTGGCATAATATGAGTAAGTCCTATGAGCTGAATGAACAGAAGAGACTTGATCCCCAGCATGGTGGTACATGCTTGTAGTCCCAGCACTGGGAAGGCTGAGGTAGGAGGATCACCACGAGTTCCAAGCCTAGATGGGCTACATAGTGAGTTCAAGACCAGCCTGAACTACATAATGAGACCCTTGCTCTCAAAACAAAAAACAAGTGGCAGGGGGTGGGGAGTAAACATTAAAAGGAAGCATACAAGGGCTGAGGCTGTAGCTCAGCCATACAGCGCCTGCCTGGCAAGCTCCAGGTCCTGAGTTGGAATCCTGGTACCAGAAACAAAACAAACAAAAAGGAAGCACACAAGATCACAACCACACCCGTGCAGAGACCACAGCACTAGGTCCAGACCCCAGCTTGAGGAAGCACTGAAAGTGGACTAAGACCCTGGAAGGCATTGAGGTGACCAGCTGTGGTCACAACGAGAGAGTGAGCCAGGTGTAGTGCTGCACACCTGTAACCACAGAACTTCAGAGGCTGAGGCAGGAGGATTGCTACATGTTCAAGGCCAGCTTGGGCTACATAGCAAGACCCTGTTCTCAAAACAAACAAACAACCACTGAGAGGGTGAATGAGTGTATTGCTGTCCACAAAATCCATGTTTGTCACTATGCATATAGAAGAAGAGACTGAAGGGTGGGTGGTGCAAGAGAACACCTCTCCGGAGCTCCAGGTCCACAAGCCCAGCTGACTGCTGGAGATCTCCAAATCCTCTGGTTGTGGTGGCATACACCTGCGGGAGGCTGAGGCAGGAGGATCACAGATTCAAGCCCAACCCAGGCAATTTAGTGATTTAGCAAAACCCTGCCTCAAAATTAAAAATGGTGGGGATGTAGCTCTGTATGAAGGCTCGGGATTTGATCCCCAGCATCACAAAACTAAACAACAACAAAAAATGCAAAAGAAAATTCCAAAGTAAACAATTCCTCAATTTTAGACTGAGCCCAATTCTGCATCATACATTGAAATCTGGTGCCTACCTGCAGGTGCCACCTGGGATACAAATTGTGCATTTGCTCAGTGTTTCCATGCTGTCTATGCTACCCACCCGAGAGTCACGTAGTAACCAGCTCTCTTATCAGATTAATGTCTGTGTTTGTGTCCCTATAACCTTTAGTTTACTTGAACATTATCCTACAGCACAAGAATAACGGTACCGTGCAGTTTAGCAATGGCAAAGAGATGTAGAGCACTTCCTCTAAGGGCAAAGGCCAGAGGACAATAAGAGACCACAGCTATTAATCTTTTGCTATGCCTAATTTAGAAAGCAAACTCTCTCTTCTTTGGGGATGTAGCTCAGGGGTGCCCAGGGCCCTGGGTTCCATCTCCAGCCCTGAACCCCTCCCCAGCCACCCTCCAAAAAAGCTATAAAACTACCTTTTCATAGGCATCTACGTGCAGGGAAAATAGTATGTGCAGTCCAGTATGATCAGAGGCTTCGGCGGCGTCTATTAGGGGGCTTGGCACGTATCCCCAAAGGACAAGGGAGGAGACTATATAGAGAATCTTTTTGTTTATATTTTGTATGTGTGTTACTGGGGGGTCAAACCTAGCGGTGCTCTACCACTGATCTCTACCCCAGTCCTTATTAATTAATTAATTTTTAATGTAAGACATGGTCTTACAGGACTGGAACCTGTGATCCTCCTGTATCAGCCTCCCGAGTGGTGGGATTACAGATGTGTGCCACCACGCCTGGCTAAAGAAATATTTGTAAGTAAAAAAAGAAAAACACTGGGTGCAGTAGGCAGCAGGATGACTTCCAATGCCCTTTAACGCCACGCCCCTTTCCTGCACTAACTGAAAGCTCTCCTTTTGCTCCCCATTCTGCAGGGCCTGAGTCAACTCCTTCCAACCTCTCACCACCCTGCCACACAGGAATGACGTGGATGAGGTGGACAGGCCGAGGACCACTGGCCAGGGAAATTCGCCTTCCCAGAGGACCTGGGCACAACCTCTCAGGCCCTGAGGCTTAGGCCTTCTTTGTAGCCTCTTTCCTTCCAGATAACCCAGGCTCTGTGGTCCTTCCCTGCCATGGACACTTGGACAGACTTCCCTTTGGAGTCTCCCTTTTCGTTCTGGGAAGACATCGTCTGCTCCAGGGTTTCCTCTCCTAAAATA
This sequence comes from Fukomys damarensis, assembly GCF_012274545.1. NCBI lineage: Eukaryota > Metazoa > Chordata > Mammalia > Rodentia > Bathyergidae > Fukomys > Fukomys damarensis. The sequence continues at coordinate 37,209,910 of NW_022900916.1, read as the reverse complement.
TTTGTTTGTTCATTTGTTTGTTGAGATAAAGTCTGTATGTAGCCCAGGCTGGCCGCAAATTTATGGCAATCTTCCTGCCTCAGCATCCCAAGTGTGGGGTTACAGGCATTCGTCACCACGCAGGGCTGGGGCTTCCTGCTCCTGTTGCCGTCTTACGGCAGGAACCAGACTGGTGTACCCCCTGGCGATGACTCAGGCACTCGGAGGTGACAGGCAACCTTCCTTCAACCACATTTTTCAGGCAGGCCAATTGAGGCGAAGGGGAAGGGAAGGTCCTGTGAGAGTCACAGAGCCACTTCCCTCTGATGCAGGAATTCAGTAAGTGTCCTCCCAGTGGGGTGGGGGCTGTAATCTCAGCATTCTGAGGCAGAGGCTGGAGGATGGCAAGTTCAAGCCCCCCATAGGTGGACTTAGTGAGATCTTGTCTTAAATTTAAAGGGCGGCGGGGGGGAGCAATACAACCTGAGTTCAATCCCCAGTACAAAAAAAAGGTGATGGGATCAATTGGGAGCTTTTGGGAAAATTTTAAAATCTCTTCTCAAGAACGAAGTCACATTGAATTAGGACCCATGCATAAAGCCTCAATTTATTTTATTTTATTTATTTTTGAGACAGAATCTTACTGTGTAGTCCAGACTAACCTTGAACTCAGTATATAACCCAGGCTTGCTTCAAACTTGCAGCAAGGGCCCAAGGGCCTCATTTTAATATAGTTACATCTTAAAGGCTCTGTCTTTGACTCTAGTTACATCATACTACTGAGCATTAGGGCTTCAACCTATGAATATTGAGGGGACACAATTTAGTCTGTAGCAGTGGGTGAGAAATCACCCTCCTAACACAAACCAGTCCAGTTGTAATTTTCTGTTACTTGCAGTTAAGAACATACTGCTTCATGGGCAGAGAGGAGTGGAAAAATAAAGAATTGAGATGTGCTATGAACACGTGCCATTTCCTCACAATGAATGTAATCATTATGTACTGCAAACATGTCCTAATAAAAATTTAAGCCAGTGGGCCAGGGATTTAGCTTAGTGGTTCTGCTGCCTGCCTTGCAAGTGTAAGGACCTGAGTTCAATCCCTGGTACAAAAAAAAAAAAAAAAAAAAAACCAGGCATGGTGGCACATACCTATAATCTCAGGAGGCTGAGGCAGGAGCATCACCATGAATTTGAGGCCAACCTGGGCTACATGGTGACAGCCTGTTTTTTAAAAAAAAATTCCTGCTTCAACATGGTGTGGTGGTGCACACCCATAATCCTAACACTCTGAGAGGCTGAGGCAGGAGGATCTCAAATTTGAGCCTAGCCTGGAAAACTTAGTGACTTTGCAACACCCCATCTCAAAATAAAAAACTAAAAAAAGGGCCAGGGATGCAGCTCAGTGCAAAGGCCTTGGGTTAATGCCCAGTACCAAAAAACAAAACAATTTGATTCCTTTCCTTTCTGAAGTGATCTGATTCCCTAATTTACTCATTTATTGACTGTGTCTCTCAGCAGCATATGAGCCCTGTGAAGGAGGGGACTGGCCTGGCGGATACCACTTGTGTCCAGGCCAGCATCTCACCAAGAACAGACAGACGCTTCCTGCATGAATGAGGCCAAGCCACCTCCTGGACCCTGTTCCTCTCGCTAACACTCCCATGGTTTATATTCAAAAGGAAGAATCTGATAAGCAAGAAAGCCAACTCCTCCGCCAGGCCAGCGGGAAGGCAGCCCTTCACTGGGGAGGTCTGGGACAGCACGGTTCCTGCTCTGCTTTATGCAGAAGCCAAAATGATGCTGGCTCCAACCTCAGCCTCTCGCGTTTCCAGTTTCAATCAAAACAAGGAAGTGAGAATCAAAGAGACCATGGCTGCTGAGGCACTGACTCTGCGTTCAGTGTGTGAATCAGAATCACCTGGAACCTATGCCTGGCTCCACCCCACACTCGGAGTTAATGGGTTTAAAGTGGGGCCCAGGCAGCTGTGTTTTGAACAAGCCGGTCAGGTGGTTTTGGAGACCACTTGTGTTTTGTGGACAACATACTAGGGCCAGCTGGAGGAGGAGTTGACCGAGGAAGTCTGGGAAGGGAAGGAGTCAGCTGTTGTAATCCTGGTGCTGAGCTGGGTGTGGTGGTGCATGCCTAGGATCCCACTACTTGGGAGACTGAGGCAGGAGGATTGCTGCTGAGGCCGGCCTGGGGGCTACAGAGTGAGTAGAAGAAGTCCAGTCTGAACTACACAGGGAGACCCTGTCTGGAGGAGGAGTTGACCGAGGAAGTCTGGGAAGGGAAGGAGTCAGCTGTTGTAATCCTGGTGCTGAGCTGGGTGTGGTGGTGCATGCCTAGGATCCCACTACTTGGGAGACTGAGGCAGGAGGATTGCTGCTGAGGCCGGCCTGGGGGCTACAGAGTGAGTAGAAGAAGTCCAGTCTGAACTACACAGGGAGACCCTGTCTCAAAAAAAAAAAAAAAAAAAAAAAAAAAAAAAAAAAAAAAAAGTCCTGGGGCTACAAAGAAGCCTTGGTTGGCCCTTGAGGGCCCCAAGGCTTGGGCGGACCGTGAGTACCTTTCTTCCTTCTGGGAAGGCACAGGAGGGCAGAGGAAGTGTTATTAGGAGAAATCATGCATGAAGTACCTCAGACCGAGGTCCGCCCCCTCAGGGACAGCTGTACCCTGGCTTTGCTGTGACTTGTCTTCTGCTTTTGGGTCAGCTCTGACGAGCACACAGACAAGGCCCAAGTTGCCGAAGGCTCTGCTGGTGGCCCGGGAGTAGAGCGAACCCAGCCTCCTGCGGAGTCTGAAATAGAAGCAAGCAGGGAGCAGCCAGCTGCTGGGCCTCCCAGTTGTCATCTCCCTCCCCTCCACACTGCCCCTGGTGGCTCCTCCAAGGTCAGCAGCTCTCATGTGACCCCAAACAAAGCTACCCCGTGGCCTGCGGTGGCCCGGCCACCCAAGAGCTCTATTTTCGATCTCGACTGTGTAGCCCCGTGGAACAGCTGAAGCCAGGGCTTAAATTAGAGACCTCTGCTTCCTCATCCACCCCGTCCCTGTCACCCTGCTGCCCATATCCCTGCCTCTGCCTGCCTGGCAGACAGCAGACCCCTTTGTGTCCCCAGGGACCCATAGTCGCATCGAATGTCCCCACGAGGAGGGACTGGGCAAGTGGCAAGCACCTGCTTGTACTTGTTCTGGTAATGTTTTCTTCATTTTTTTGAGACAGGGTTTTGCTGTGTAATCCAAGCTGGTCCTGAACTATGTAGCCCCGGGTGGCCTCAAACTCTTGGCGATCTTGCTGCCTCAGCCTCTTGAGTGTTGGGTTTACAAGCATTTGCCCACCACGCCCAGCTTTCTGATCTTTTTAAGTTTTATGTTTATAGTACATGATTAAATTCATCATGTGGACTTGGTACATAACACATCTTCATTCTTTTCTTCATCCCCTTCCCCTCCTTTTTTCTCCCTCCCTCCATCTCTTGGTCCTCTTCCCTTTTGCAAAAGATCTTTCCCCTTATTTCCTATTGTCTATCTTTTATTTTGCTCTTTATTTATATTTTGGGTTTCTCACATAAGAAATCATGTGATATTTAAGCTTGTGTGTCTGATTTATTTCACTTAACATTATGGTCTCAATGTGCAGCCATTTTCCTACAAATGACTCAAAATTTTCTTTTTTCTGGCAGTGTAGTACTCCACTGTATATAAATACCATGCTTTATTCAATCTCTTGGTGGACATACACTCTGTTTCTGGTTGAGCAGCTGCGTTTGTCAGGGGTATGTATATGCTTTATTCTGCAACAAATCTCATGTTGGTAGCTCCGTGTGAGATGGAGAGTGATGGAGGCAGCATGACAGATTTTTGTATCCTGCCGGGTGTGGTGGCACATCCCTGTAATCCCAGCACTGAAGAGGCAACTGAGGCGGGAGGGTTACATAGACTTAAGGCTGATCTGCATTACATATCAAGAGGCTATCTCAAACAAAACAAAACAAAACAAAAGTTACTCCCATGGTCCCTCTTCCTGGAAAAGCTGGAGAATTACTCTTTCACTTACCAAGCAAGGCTCGTGATGCAACAGGCCTTGAGTTTTCACAGCTATCTTACAGAGCGGTTTCAAGGCGTGACACAACTGCTCCTGTTCTCGAGATTAGCTGAGGCACACGGCTGCAGCTCATGAGGGACAGAGCTGATCCCGGACCCATGGCTGGCCGGTCACACTGTCTCGCTGTGTGGCCAGCACAGGGCGGGTGTGGCTCTGTGGTCACCCCCTCGCCCAGAGTGCACCAGGCCCTGGGTTCCAGCCCCAGCACTGGAGAATCAAAATGGCTGCATGGACTGGGGACTGGAGGTGCTGCCAAGGGGAGCTCATGACTAGGAAGGGCTAAGATCGTTTTTAGAAGAAGTAGAACCTATAGAGGCACAGCGATGCTCAACAACAGGCCACAGGCCACACACCGAGAGGTGTGACAGGAGACTATTTGGGAAGGTAGGTCAGGGAGAGAGGAGAGAGGGAAGACAGGGAGAGAGAGAGGAAGAAAGAACAAAGGAGGGAAGGCCCTTTTATTGGTTTTGGGCTGGGCTATTGTTTATTTATAAGGAGTGGGCTACTTTTAACCTATCACAGGCCAGGTTGCCTTATGGGTTCAGTTCTGCAGAAATTTAAATTTGACTCCTCTGGACCGCTGTGGCCTTGCAGGGAGGGAAACTAAAGTTAAGAGCCTGAGGCCATTCTAAGAGCCAAGAAGCACCAGGAGAACGCAGCCTGTGATGGCAGGGTCAGGTCCCTAACAGAACCAGGGCTCTCAGGTTTAAGGGCAGGTCGGCTGTGGAGAAGGTCACCACAGTGCATCCCCTTGAGCTCTCCGAGAGTCGGGAAGCTGCACAGAGATGCCGGGCGCCTCCACGCAGCCTAGGACTCCCACTCACAGCTGTTTCCAGAGACAGCTTTTTATCAGGATAACTGTGTGCTGAGGCAGGTGTCTGAGGCCAGCCTAGATTACATAGTGAGACCCTGTGTGAAAGAAAATAGAAAAAGAATAGGAGGAGGAGGAGGAGGAGGAGGAGAATGTGCCTCAGAAACAAATTTATTTGTCCACAATGTTACTTCCTAGCTTTATCACAGAAGTTACTTGCCAGAGTTAACTTGAAATGCCTTTTGACTATTTCTCCTCCTTCACTGGGTACTGGGGATGGGACCCAGGAGCACTGATTTTTACTTTGAGGCAGGATCTCACCAAGTTGCCCAGACTGGCCTAGAATTTGTGATCCTCCTGTCTCAGGCTCCCCATTAGCTGGGGTGCTCTTTTGGCTACTTCTAAGTTAGATCTGTGTTACCATTGAGGTCACTCAAAAGAATGTGCCAGAGGCTCTCAAAACCATTTCAGGGGGAAAAAAAAGCTAAAATACAAAAATCAAACAAAATTTGCTGAGCCGTGGCAGCCTTGTTAGAAGGAGACAGGCAGGTTTTATCTCATTTGTAAGCTTTGCTCCTCTGTGTGTTTCAATTCTAGGCTACATACAGAGTTTGAGGCCAGCCTGGACTACATAGCGAGATCTCAAAACAAAACAACTGCAAAAAGATATTTTAAAAAATACCAAGATGAACACATTCAGTTGTGGGTCAGCTCAGTGCTGTCAAAGTGGGCAAGTTGAAGAAATGAGGGAAATTGATGCTGGTTCTAACCGGGCACTGATCTAGACACAAAGCTGTCATCGTGAAGAACATTAATGCTGGCACCTCAGATATTCCTCCAGCCGTGCTCTGGTACTTGCAATGGAGCATTATTCTCACAAAAGAATGGAAAGACAGGAAAGAAGAAAATCACTAAGAGGCCAGAGGTCAAGTCTGCTGTGAAAGTTTATGATCACACCCTATGCCCACAGGGCAGTCTGTGGGTGCCCCCTGGATGGAACAGTTGTCCACAAAGATGTCTTCAGAGATCCCACTCTAACCCAAGACTGGGCAGGGAGCCAAAGTCAAGTTTGAAGAGAGATACAAGAGAGGCAAAAGAACAAGTGGACTGGGTAAAGTGGCACACATCTATAATCCCAGTGCTCAGTAGGCTGAGGCAGGAGGATTGCTGTGCATTCAAGGCCAGCCTGGGCTTCACAGTGAGTTCAGGGCCAGCGTGAACTTCACAGGAAGACCCTGTCTCAAAAAAGCAAAGACAAGTTAAAAACAAACGTAAAAAGTGAACTTCAGCTAGATGCATGAATATTCCCCCTGAAACTGGCTTGTCAGTGTGTGGCTAATGAAAAGGTGGGAGGCCGTCAAGACCATCCTAGGGTGGACCATCAGCTGTAGACCAAGGAAGATGCAGGCTCGAGATAATGGTTTTGTAACTCTGCTAAAGAAAGACTGCCCTATCTGGACATGGTTAGTGAAAATTCTACCTACAGTTTAGAAAAAAGGAAGTTGAAAATACCAGTCAGTGTGGTTCCTGAGGGCAGATCCCCAGAAAGGTAGTGCCCTCAGCATCATATCTACCCGCAAAACCAGACTGCCTGGGTGGCAGCATGTACCAGTAAGCCCAGCACTAGGGAGGCTGAGGCAGGAAGATTGATCACCATGAGTTCAAGGCTAGCCTGGGCTGCAGAGCAAGACCCTGTTTCAAAACAAAACAAATAGCCGGGCGTGGTGGCACTCGCCTGTAATCCCAGCACTTGGGAGGCTGAAGCAGGAGAATTGCTCTGAGTTCAACACCAGCCTGGGCTACATAGTAAATTCCAGGTCAGTCTCAACTACACAGTGAGACCCTGTCTCAAACCACCCCCAAAAAACAAAAAACAAACAAACAAAACAAAACAAAACAAATAGCCCTGTAGAGGGCAAGGGAGCCCTAAATAACCAGTCCCAAATGCCCCCAGTGGGTATGGTCTCTTGCCCTGGCCTCTGACATGTTCTGAAGCATTTTTTTGTTTGTTTTTATTTTTGGTACTGGGTATCAAACTCAGGTCCTTGTGCTTGCAAGGCAGGTGGCAGAACCACTGAGCTAAATCTACAGCCCTGTTCTGAGGAATCTTTAGAAAAAATTTCTCCATAAATATTTCGAAACATGCACATTTGGAGAGCTGGTTGAGCATTTGCAGGGAATCTGATTTCTATAAACCAGTTTCTCTGTACTGGGTTCCCTGCAGCTTGGCTTACAGGATCGGGCTTCTGGGTCCATGTGGTCCAGGTCTGGGCCAAGGTGACTCCCAAATGATAGTAGCCTAGTCCCTCTGATATCTAACAGAGACAATGCAGTAATGGGAGAGATCATTAGAAACAGCCAACAAAGCTGGGCATGGTGTTGTATGCCGTAATCCCAGAGTTCTGAGAGCCTGAGGCAGGAGGATCCCAAATTCAAGGACAGCCTGGGAAATTTAGCAACTTGGCAAAAGGAACAAAACCAGAGCCAGCAACCCTAACTCTATGCCAGGCATTATTCTAAGCATTTTTTTCTAGGGTGAAGCAGTTAAATTGTAAAATATATGCTCATTGAATGTGTCTAGTTAACCCTAAGTGTACACAGGGATTCAGTGTTATGCAGTAAGTAGCATCATTATCTGTTTCTAGAGGCTTTTTGTCATCCCAAACAGAAACTCTGTGCCCTTTAAACCATACCTTCATCCCCGTTTCCCCCAGCCCCTGGACGTCTCCATTCTACTTCATGGGTCCATCCCTTTCCCTATTTTACATGCCTCAGAATGAGTGAAGTCATCTAGTATTGTCCTTCTGAGTCTAGCTGCTTTTGCTGTATGTCATACTTGTATGATATTTTAAGAGAAGACCTCACTTAGACATGTTAAATATGACGATGTGCTAGAATCTAAATCTGTGATTTCAAGTTATTGGAGAAACCAGACAGGGTGCTACACATTTGTTACCTCAGCTGCTCAGAAGGCTGAGGCAGGAGGACTGCAGTTTGAGACCAGTCTGGAAAACCCAGTGAGACCCTACATCACAATACATTTGGGGCTGGGGATTTAGCTCAGTGGCACTGCACCTGTCTCAAAAGTGTCCTGAGTTTGACCCCTGGTAATTAAAAAATAAACAAAAAAATAAATTTTACTTATTTATTTAGGATTTTGGAGGCAGGTCTCGCTACGTAACCCAGGCTGACCTCAAACTGTTACCAAAGCCAGGCCGCATACTCGCTGTGTGCACCGTCCTCTCTACTTTGGGTCTCTAAGGCTTCCTTTTCAGTCCTCAGCTAGTTTCCTTTTCCACTTCCTACCCTCATTTGTCCACTTCTCCCTATTTATCTTTTTGAGACAGGGTCTCTTGTGTAGTCCAGGCTGGCCTCAAACTCACTGTGATCTTTCTGTCTCAGCTTCCCAAGAGCTAGAATTTCAGGTGTGCACTGCCATGCCCCACTTACAAGGTGCTGCCTAGAAAGACATTTAACCCAGCTATTCCCTTTCTAGGTATCTTTCCCAGAGAGTTAAAGTCACCACATTACAGTGGTACATGCGTACCATGTTTATAGCAGCAACTCATAATAGCTAAATCTTGGAAAACGTCTATGTGTCCATCAACAGATGAATGAGTAAAGAAAGTGTATTTATGGGCGCTGTGCCTGCCTGGCAAGTGAAAGGTCCTGAGATCAATTCCTAGTACCAAAAAAGAAAAAAAAATGTATTTATACACAATGGAGCACCATTCTGCCATAAGTGATAAACTTGAGGCACTTGTAGGAAAATGGAGGTACCTTATGAACATAATATTAATTGAAATAAATCAGATACACAAGTTTAAATATCACATGGTTTCTCTTATATGAGAAACTCAGACACACACACATATATATGTATATTTGGCAAAATACAAGATAGATAAATACGAAGTAAGGAGATCTGCAAGTGGATAAGATGGGAGGGGAGAGAGGGGAGGAAAAAGGAATGGGAAAAAAAGTGTAATCAAGGCAGGGATGACTTGCAATACTGAATGCTAAAGCAGGGGTCAAAAAGGAAGAGGACGAAGAAAAGACTTTTAAATGTTCCTACAAATAAGAGTTTTTTTTGTGGTATGTGGTGGTGTGTGCCTATAACCCCAGCACTTGGGAGACTGAGGCAGGAGGATCACCATGTAGTTCAAGGCTAGCCTGAACTACATAATGAGACCCTGTTTCAAAACCAAAAAAAAAAAGTAGAAGTTTTTTTGGTGAGAATAATTTTTAAGAGAGTGCTATAATGGAAATGAACAGTAGGTTTAAAAAGTCAGAAAACATTACCTGGCTGACATTAACACTTAAGAAGAGAAAGGACAGGGACAGGGATTTAGCTCAGTGGTGCCCTGCCTGCCTTGAAAGCACAAGGTCCTGAGTTCAATCCCCTATACCACAAAAAAGAAAAGAAAAGGGACAACCAAGTTAAATGAGGTATTTTTTAAAATTGCACACTTCACCATCTTCACTTTAGGTACTATCATTGCAATAAATAATGCACTTGAAATAAATAAAGGGCCACCTGGCTGACCTCTGCTTCCTTCTTCCTGAATGAGGCCATCTTGAAGGGAGGGCTGGGATTGGTAGGTTGGCCAGGAAGCCAGTCATTATGACACTGAGGTCATGTTTTAGTCAGGGAGGCCAGAAGTAGGTCTTCTTCTACCTGCCTCTCCCTGCCCTCAGGGGACCTCTGTGGTCAGACTCCTTCCAGACCAGCTAGCAAGTAGGGGGCTGTGGGAGAGGGGAGCTGTGGTGCTATAGCTGCATCCAGTCAGATCTCATGCTGACTCCCTCTCTGTGTTCCCTGATCTTTTCATCAGTATTGAGCTTTATGGGGGCTCTTTGAGCTCATTCCTTGGCCCAAGGAGTTGCTCAGGACCTTAAAACATGGCTTCCTACTTAGGGGCTTGGTGTCGCATGCCTGTAATCCCAGGGAGGCTGAGGCAGGTGGATCACTGTGAGTCCGAGGGCAGTCTGGGCTACATAGGAAGACCCTGTTTTTAAAAGAATCAAGAAAAAACCAAAACAAAACATAACATGACTTCCTGTTTCTCCTGTTCCACCCACAGTATCCCTGCTTGGCCTTCTTAGGTCTCTTCTACCAGCTGGGCCACAGACAAGGGCTCCATGGAATCCCCTCAGGGCACAAGCATCTTCTTCTGAGGTCCAATTGGGCGCCTCCATTTTTTTCTCATCTGTCATATCTTTCTTGCTTCCTTGGCCCAGAAAGAGCAGGGAACTTGTTTATTCATTTTGTCTTTCAGTACTGGGGCTTGAACCCAGGGCTTTCACACTGAGCTTCTTTCTCAGCACTTTTTGTTCCCTTTTAAAAACAAAGTCTCGGGCTGGGGATTTAGCTCAGCGGTTCGGTGGCCTGCCTTGCAAGTGCAAGGACCTGAGTTCAATCCCCGGTACCAAAAAAAACCAAAACAAAAAAAAAAAAAACAAAGTCTCGGGCTGGGGATTTAGCTCAGCGGTTCGGTGGCCTGCCTTGCAAGTGCAAGGACCTGAGTTCAATCCCCGGTACCAAAAAAAACCAAAAACAAAAAAACAAAAACAAAGTCTCTCTTAGTTGCTAAGCTGCCCGGGCTGGCTCTAACTTCTGATCCTCCTGTCTCAGCCTCCCAAAGTGATGGGATTTTTGAACAATTTTATTGTGAAATACAGCACCTATTTTCTTCCTCATTTACTTTGGAAAACCCTTGGGTTGAGTTTGTGGGAGTTAAGTCCAGATCACAGATGACTGGCTGGGTGGGCCCAGTCAGATCCAGGGCTAAGCAGGGGGACCCAAGGCCCTTGAGGACCAGCAGGGCACAGGGAGCAGCTGGATGGCGTGGTGGGGGCGCCATCTGCTGCAGTGCCTTTTCTCCATCTCTTCATTCCTCTCTGATCTGGGAGATGATTTTCCAGACTCTGAGGCCAGGGCTGTGGATTTGGTTCAGTGGTTCTGCCGCCTGCTTCAAAGACTCTTAGGCCTGAGCTCTGGTTCTGTTTGCCCGAGTATGGGCCCTGGGTACTTGGCCAGTTGTCAGGCCCGGGCCAGGCTCTGCTGTCTCAGCTGTGTGTGGAGCTAAGCTGCCTGGACTGGCTTTCAGTGGGGACGGCCACAGGAGGTGCTGGCGCAGGCCGAGTTCACGCACAGATGCTGGAGCCTGGCGGCCTGCTGGTCCCGCTCCAGGCCAGGTGGCTGCAGGCCCCAGGGCAGATGACTCAGGTAAGGGGTGCTGGACAAACACGCCTGTGTTCCCAGCCCAGCAGAAGGATTCCTGTAATTAGCTCTGCCTTGTCATTGTGCCACCGCCTCCCAAGCTTGGCCTCATCAGGCCCGAAGCCAGGGCCCATGGAGACTGGCAGGAATGTGGGTTATCTCAGGTGGAGCCTGTTACCTAAGGTGCTTCGTGATGGTTTCAAAACTGGGCTTGGAACTGAACCACCAGCACCTGCGCTGTGTGAGGATAGCTAGTGGCTGCTGGGCTCAGAGATCAAGGATAGTTCAGTGAGGGACGTTGGGCCTCCTTCTGATGCCAACACCTACTATCTCGGTGCTCCTCATCCCAGAAGTCCATGCAGACTGCAGATAGCTGGCCAGAGACCACTGGCCTTAAACCAGTGTGCAGCTAAGAACTGCTGTACCTGCCTCATTTAAATCATCACACTAAGTAAACCGAGAACATGCCTGACAGAGGCTGAGGCAGGAGGATTCCAAGTTCAAGGCCAACTTGGGAAACTTATTGAGACCCTATCTGAAAATAAATAAAAAGGACTCCAGGTGTTAGTAGCTCAGCAATAGAGCACTTGTTTAGCATATATGAGGCTCTAGTCCACTCCCTAGAACAGCAATAAATAAATAAGCACAAACAATGCAGGGCTGCTGCAGTACTCACTGATAATTGCTTGTGGGAGGCAGGACAAGTACCCAAAACAACACATACTAAACAAATTGTTTTGGCTGGAAAGGGGGCAGTCACTGCCAACCTGTTCTAGCTTATGTGTTGAGGACTAAAACGACAAGTACTGGGACAAAATTCAAGTACCAAATCTGACGAGTTTCAGAGCAGCTCAGTACCAAGGTAGGAACTGCACTGAACACTGAGTGCCACTGTGTGCCAGGTGACTAAGCTCTGCAATGTCTCCTTCCTCCCCAGACATCCTGTGACGTGGTGACTAGCACTGTCCTCATTTTACAGATGAAGAAACCGAGGCTCTGACGAGTTGGCTCTGAAGCACATGGCCGCGCACCAGTGAATCCAGGATTTATTTGAACCCAGACTCCAGGTTCTGGTGTCTCTGAGCTCTCCCTGGGGTGACGTGACCCCAGCTGATGCCCTTCCCCATCCCAGGACTCTGCTGCGCTGCTCTGCCCCTGTGGCTGGAGTGGGAAGGAGACCGAGATGGAGCCTCAGGACTGGCCCAGCTCGGCCACCCGCACTGGGATCTCGGCTGTCACCCCACATCTGGCCTTCAGATTCCTCATGCAGTGGTTAGGGTGCAGCCTTTGTGACTGTTTCCAGTTTTGTGGCTCCACAGGCACAGAATAGGACTATGGTAAGGCCCTGGCTCCTGGCCCTGAACAGCCTCGTTGGAAGCCTTTACTCCGATGGTCAAAGGCAGCTCCTTGGACATTGGAGCAGGGGCATGAAACTTGCGACTGGCTGCCACTGACTCATGGAGCACAGCTGCTTCCCTACTCCACACCTCAGTTTCCCCACTTGCTCCAGTGGAGGTAATGACTGCTCTGCACGCGGTGCTGCCGAGTGCTGGGCTAATTAGTGTGAGTCAGACTTGGAAGGCTCGCGAGCCCAGGGCCATCTGCTGGGTTTGAGCTGCCTGTGGCCGGGGTGACACACCACTCTGGCCCGGGCCTCTCGCAGCACACCTTCGAAGTGTCATTACTGGCTTGGCCATGGGGTGACCCAGCCTGGGTGCTGGAGACCAGGCATGAGGAAGGCACACCAGGAGGGCTGTCAGTGCTTCACGTGAGCCCATGAGACTGCCAATGCCAATGGCTCGACTTCCCCGGGTGTCCTTCTTCTTTTTAAAATTATTTACTTATTTGGTACTAGGCATAGAACCAGGAGCCTTTGCTCTGAGCTGCTGCCCCAGATCTGTTTTTTATTTTGAGACAGGCTCTAGCTAAATTGACGCATCACCCAGACTAGGCTCAACTTGTAATCCTCCTGCTTCAGCCTCCCAGAGTGCTGAGATTACAGGCATACATCACTAAATTCAGCTCAGTGTCATTCTTTTCTTGTTTGGTTTAGAGACAAGATCTTGCTATATGGTCCAGGGTGGATTCAAACTTAGTATATAGCCAAGGCTAGTCTTGAATTCATGATCCATCTTACCTCAGCCTCCCAAGTGCCGGCATTACAGCATGTTGCCATCATGCCTGGCTTCAACCTGGTTCTTATCCTGGCTCCCTTTTTAGGGGGGGAGGGGGGTTTCAGGGATCAAACTAAGGACTTGTGCTTGCCAAGCAGGCTCTGTGCTGCTGAGCTAACTCCCCAGCCCACTTATCCTGGTTCTTATCTTTGCATGGCTCTGTACTTAGGTGCAGGGTCTTAATCCTAACCTTAAGTTATGGCTGTCCAATAGTTATTCTCATTTATTTCCCTATCAACCAATTCAGTGCTTGCAGTCTCTGTCACTGAACCAACCTATGACAGAAACCAGGCAGCTTTGGCCTCAAGCAGCTTTTAAAATATTTACTTATTTATGTTTTTTTGAAACAAGGTCTTGCTGTTAGTTCAGGCTGGCCTTGAACTTGCAGCAATCCTCCTGACTCAGCCTCCTCTGAGTGCGGGGACATGTACCATCATGCCCAGCTGGCCTCAAGCAGCTTAAATTAGGCTAGCAAGGAAAACTTGTAACAAAATAAGGACAAAATGAGAATGATGGTGAAATAAAAATAAGCCTTTGTGTGTGTGTATGCACGTTAATAGGTATTGTACCCAAAGCCTGGTCATGCTAGGCAAGTGCTTTACTTTTGAGTTGAATTCTAGTCTTTTCTTTTAATGTTTTTTTTTTGGTACTGGGAATCAAACTTGGGTCCTCATGCTTGTAAGGCAGGCGGTGGCCCCACTGAGCTAAATCCCCGGCCCATATCCAACATTTTAAATTTTTCTTTATTTTGTGACAAGGTCTTGCTAAATTGTTCAGCCTTAGTGTTGAACTTAGGATCCTGTTGCCACAGCCTCACGAATACCTGGGATTCGAGGTGTGTGCCAATGAACCCGGCCAGGGTTAGCTGTCTGACAGTGCTGCGTTGCCCACCTCTGTGGATTTGAAGATCTGTATAAAGTGAGATGCAAAGTTTATTTTGCCTCTGAAATTCAAGTAGGGAAGGAAGTAAGATGTGGAACGCTGGGGGCGCCTAGTGGGTCAGGTTGGTACTGCTGGCATTAATGCCTGGCACTAAGCCACAGACTGTACCTGACCTTGAGTCTCAGACTACAGTGACTTACCCAGCTCTTGGAGACTTGGGAGATGATACCATCCTAAAAAGAGCAGATTTTTTTAGCCACTTAAAATCAATTGTCACATTTTCTTTGACATCTGGATTTTTAGAAGAAAGATCTCACTTTTTTTTTTGTTTTTGGTACCAGGGATCGAACTTGAGAACTTGCGCTTGTAAGGCAGGCAGTGGAACCACTCAGTTAAATTCCTGGCTTACTTTTTTTTTTTTGTTTCTGAGACAAGGTTTCACTAAGTTGACCAGGCTGCCCTAGAATTTATGATCCTCCTGCCTCAGCCTTCCAACAGCTGGGATTACTGCTTTCACCACTGAACCTGGGTGAAAGATCTTTTAGTTTCATATTCATTTTCTTCTCACATTACAGGAGCAATTTAAACTCCAGGAAAACCAAGACCATGGCAAAACCAGAGGGCCACAGAGCAAAGAAATAATCAGATTTGGCAACAGAAGGAAAGGGAATGATGAACCATGCTGCCCACACCTCAACTGGAAGACTGAAGAGACAGAATTTGGGGTTCACTGGTAACTTTGTTCTATGTGTATAAAATGTTGGTGGCAGTAGAAGTGGCCATTTTTTTTTTTCTTTTTGATCCTGGGGATTGGACCCAGGGCAGTCACACTAAGCTACATCTCCAGCTCTTTATATTTTTTATTTTTGAAACAATCTTGTTAAGGTACCAATTGTCCAGGCTGGGCTTGAATTTGTGATCCTCCTGCCTCAGCTTCCCAAAGAACTTGGATTACAGGCATGTGCTACCACACCTGGCATATAGAACTTTTTTTTTTTTTTTTTTTTTTTTTTTAAAAACTATTCTTCTTATCCAGATTAAATTGTAGTGTGTGGTCCAGTAATTATCTGTGTGGTGTTATGAAAATTCCAGAGACACCAAAGGACAGTTAAAGACTCAACTTTCTGCTTGCTCTAGAACTATGCCCACTGACTAGATCCTCCCATTTCTAGTTGGAGCCTAGGCCAGGGATTTGTACTCAGGCCCTTCCTTGTGCTTGTGAAGCAGGCAGTGGAACCACTGAGCCAAATCTCTGGCCTAGGCTCCTACTCCTTTCTTCTTGAGGGCTGTTGCTGATCCACCACAGGAAATAGTCCAACTTCCCCTGTATCTGCCTGCTGGGGTATCAACAGGTGGTTTATAGAAGTGTGTGCAGAAAGTCGACAAGTATTATTAGAATGACCTGAATCTTCAGATAAATGACCTACCTGTCCCACCTGAGTCCTTTGTGGTTCCTCTTTCCCTCTTCTGGCTTCAGCTACATGACAGGCAGTTCAACTAGAGGCACTGTGGAAAGAAAAGTGATACAACCATGGCCAAGGCACAGTGAGAGGACAGAATGTGTGCTAAAGATGGAATGAATGATCTCTCATTAAAGGGCTCAAGGGCAGCATGCTTTTCTGGGGACATGGGTCAAATGACCAGATGACAGCTATATAAAGCCAAAGAAAATCCAGAATAGGAATATAACTAAAAATAGAAGGGAAAACCAAAGAGGAAGCATCCACAATCTTGCTGTTGGTCAAGCTGTACATGTAGCTGTTTTTTGCTAAGATGGGACAGCATAGCAGGGACTGAAAAACTGGCTGGGAGCCCGTCACAGCTGGCCTGAGAGTATAAGGAGTATGCAAGGAAAGGCCCCAAAGAAGATCTTCCTCGCTAAAGTTATGAAAGTTGGTTAACATCTAAAGGAGCCAGGAGAAAGACTCCTTTCTGGACACAAGTATCCCACGAATGACTGCAAGCTCTTGCTTGCTGTTCTTTTCTGTTGTGAGAGCTTGGGAAATGCAGATCACAGGATCACAGTGCTTGAAAGATATTCCCAGCTGCACTGTAGCAGAAAGAACAGGAGGCTGGGAAAGATGGACTCAAGTGTTGCTCTACCACGCTCTAACTGGGACAAAGCTGAATGTCTTCGAGCTTCAGCCTTCCTCTTCATAACCAAACAAACAGAAAAAAAACCTCAAAATCTACTGAGATGAAAGATGTAATCTTTCTTAAAATTAAACAAAATTCTAGAAGACCTAATATAGGAAAAATGTGAAAGGAAGTGCAAAGGCTGGAAGGAGGGGTGAATAACCCCATCGAGAGTTCTGTAAGATACCACCACCAGCTCTGATCCCTGGGATTGGGGATGCAAAAAAAAACGTGCTCAGCAGGCACAGGGGAAGTCTGTGAAGTTGTTTACCAGAAGGAGACAATTCACACAAGTTACAGAGTATCCTACAAGCTACCCACCATGGCTAATGCCAATGGGAAAATTCTGTAGCATGCTGAGTTATACTACTTCTGTAAATTGTACATGTCTATGTCTGCTTTGTGTTGCTGTAACAAAATATCTGAAACTGGATATTTCATAAAGGAAAGGGGCTTATTTAGCTCACAGATTTGGAGGTTCAGGAGCATGGTACAGCATGACACCTTCCAACGAAGGCCTTATTGGGGGTGGCAGCACATGGTGGCAACATGAGTGAGACAGTCACATGTTGTGGGGGGACCAGTCTCATGATAACCAAGCCAGGAAAACCTCAGTCCCTCTCTTAGCTCCACCAACACCACAGTGAAGACCAGTGTGACTTCGGTGGACACAAACTATATTCAGACCATTATAGTAAAGCTATAAGTTGAAATTTTAGGCAATTGCCTTCTTTCAAAGAAAAAAAAATTCAAATAAGAGATCAAATCAGGAAGAATGGATACCTAGGAAGGTGAAAACAAAACTTTTAGAGGAGAAAGGCACAGATGAAGGAGTGAGCCTGGGACTCAAGTAAGGTCCTGGTGTGTGTGGGAGAGCTCATGTGCTCAAGCCTGAGATCACTCGGCCTGAACACTCCCACCAGCCAGGCAGCACAGACAACAGGAATCGTGAGAGGTGGCTGTTTAATGGGCTGGCAGCAAGATCTCTTGTGCCAGGTGTGGTGGTGCACACCTATAATCTCAGCTTCTCAGGAGGGTGAGGCAGGAAGATTCAAGTTGGAGGCCAGCCCAGGCAACTTAATGAAAGCCCGTCTCAAACATTTTTAAAGGGGTTGAAGTATAGCTCAGTGGCACAGTGCTTGCCTAGTTCAATCCCTAGCACCCTCCGCCCCCCACGCATGCATGTGCACACAATCCTGCAAGAAGACAAGGGTTTCACTCTGCACAGTCATACAGGTTCTGAGCATCTGGATCAAGGAGCTCTGACTTCTTGAATAGGATGAATCCTTCCTCTGGAACTGCAGAGCACCATTTCCAGACAGATGTCTGTGCCAAATTCACATTAAAGCAAGTCTTTCCTTCTCACCTTTGATGGTTCCCCTTTCCCTCCTGTCTGAACCAATTGTGTTGAAGGCATCTGACATCACTCCTATCAATTCCCGTCCCGTCATCCTGAACAGGCACACCTCACACCTGCTGTGTCCCCTAACCAGGCTACTGAGGGGCCCTATGAGCTTCCTAAGCATGTCATCCTCCTGCTCAGAAATTCAAGACCAAGTCCTAGCTCCCAAGCAATGACACAGCAGACTGCAGTCTAGCCCGACTTGCATTCTCATTGCCTCCATCTTCTATTCAGTTCAAGGCTCTGACCACGGCAGAGCACCTGTTCTTTCTGGAACACATCTCACATTCTGCTCATTTTCTGTGCTCCTCCAGCCTCAAATGTATTTCTATTGCATATGCACCATGGAGCAAGTACTGTTGGACATGCTGGGATTAAAATCAAGATAGACAAGGTCCCTGTTCTCACGGACCCTCCTTCCCCCTCTCAGACGCAGCTCAAATCTACTTTCCTTGAAATTCTCTCCTATTCCATACGTGTACATTAACTTCTTCCTCTTTTTCTTTGGAGACAGGTTCTCTCACTATGTACTTCAGGCTGTCCTTGAACTCACCATGTAGCTGTCTGGCATCCAACTCATGGCCATCCTCCTGCCTGTCTCTGGAGTTCTGGGATTATAGGTGTGAGACACCATGCCCGGCTCTTCTTCTATTAATACTTCTAGAGCAGCTGGTAGTTTTAACGTTTTTTTTTTTTTTTTTTTTTTTGAGACAGGGTTTTGCTATATAGTTCAGGCTGGCCTTGAACTCAGATACCCCTGCCTCACCCTCCTGAGTGCTGGGGTTACAGGCATGCACCACCACATCCAGCTGGTTTGTGTACATTTATACACCCAAACTATGTGTGTGTCTTCTGGCCTGGACTATATACTTCTTGCAGGTAGAAACTAGGGAGCCATTGATCTTTGAGGGTTTACCTAGTCTTCACACAAACAAGAGGCTTAATGTCTTTTGAAATATACCAGGTAAGAGTCAGAGATTTAGCTCAGTGGTGCTGCCACCTGCCTCACAAGCTCAAAGTCCTCAGTTTGATCCCCAGTGCTGGAAAAAAAAAAAAAAAAAAAAAAAAAAAAAGAAAAATACTAAGTCTATCTCAATCTGCTTCCATTTATGATAAAAGAAATAATAAAATGTAAAGTTTTATCTATTTTAAAGAAATGTAAATACTTTTTAGAGGGAATACAAATTAAAAATTATAATGGAAAGACTTGAAAAACACCCAAATGATTAGAACCTGAATTTACAGCTTATAGCTTATACAAGTACCTTTTATTAATGATTCTGTATGACTTCTTACAAATTATGTAGAAGCAAAGATCTCAAAAGCAGACTTCTGCTGGGGAATTAGCTCAGTGGTATTGCCACCTGCCTCAAAAGCACGAGGTCCTAAATTTAATCTCCGGTACCAAAAAAAAGCAGACTTCTGATTTACTTAGTCACCAATCAGCACATGGGCCAAGCTGGGCCAGTAATCTCATTTCTAAGCATTAGAGAGCTGCCCAGTAGCTTCCTAAGGAGGTCCATGGAGACCAACAATAACCAAAAGACCAAAGTGGTGAAGTCATTTACCACCGAAAAAGGCCTCAGGAAAGGAACTCAAAAGCAATGTCTAACTGGCCTTGTCCTTTGGTACACAATTCACTTAGAGATATCAGCACTGCTTATTCTTTTTCAACTTAGGACTGGCTATCTGGGTGTGGTGGCGCATGCCTATTATCCCAGCACTCTGGAGGCTGAGGCACGAGGATCGCTGTGAGGTCCAGGGTCGCTGTGAGGTAGAGACCAGCCTGGGCTACATAGTGAGTTCCAGGTCAGTCTCAACTACATAGTGAGACCCTGTCTCAAAATACCAAAACCAAACCAAAACAAAACAAAAAAACCTAGGACTGGCTAGGA
Organism: Fukomys damarensis; assembly: GCF_012274545.1. Lineage (NCBI taxonomy): Eukaryota > Metazoa > Chordata > Mammalia > Rodentia > Bathyergidae > Fukomys > Fukomys damarensis. Next base: position 37,190,303 of record NW_022900916.1, on the reverse strand, counting down.
GTGGTGGCACACACCTGTAATCGTAGCACTTGGGAGGCTGAGGAAGGAGGACAGCCATAAGTTTGAGGCCAGCCTGGGCTACACAGTGAGTTCAAGGCCAGCCTGGATTACACAGCAAGACCCTGTCTCAACAAAACAAAAAGTGAATTCTAAAACAAATCAAGCAGTCGTCCCTTTCCCTTTCCAGACTTCAGTGGGTCATGGTGTTCCACCAGTGGGAAGGGTTGGGGGTTCAGGGCTGATCTTCTGTACCACAGAGGCTGACGGTTGCACAAGCAGGGACAGAGTCCTGCACCATAATCAGAGGCAGGCATGAGAAGCACATAGAGGGGCCTCTTCTGGGCACCTTCCTCCTCCTCCTGTTCTTACTTTGTTGTCATTGAAGCAAGGAGAAAATGATCAGTTCACCCACACTGTATCACCCAGCTCTCCTGATGACATAACAGAACACCCTTGTCCCTGGTTTAAGGAAGACTACACATATCTTTTTGGCTGGAATTAACAAATACATTAGCTTTTGCAATTGCTGACAACCCAAAGTTTGACTCTGTTCACTGTTACACTGAAGTCTCCAGCACACTAGACAGGCAGAAAGCAATTCACCAGCAGGAGGAATCTTAGCAAATATTTTATTAACACACAGCCATACTCCTGGGGTATATGGGGACTCAGAACACTGCCTACACCAAAGCTGCTGAAGTAAGTGATCTGATCCTTAGTCTTCCTTCACCTGGCTTCATAACTCTGTAGTCGTTAAGTCCCTAACAGAACAGCGCCTGCGCTATCTTTCTCTGTCCACTTCCCCCAAGAACTCAGGTTTCCCCTCAACATGTGGATGACTGACACTCACTGCCTTTGCAATGGCCGGGCCTCCTTATGATAAAGCCCAAATTAATTTTTCACAAAGTTGCTCTCATTCCAATTCTCTCCCGAGAGGGGCTGGAACATCTTCAGGATGAACATAAAGATTCCCACTGCCGGAATATTCGGAATACTTTCCTTGACTTCTCAGATAGACTCTATAGGTATTGCAAAAAACAAAAACAAATTAAATCAAAGATTAAATTTTTATAGAGAAAATGCATAGCTAAAAGTTTTAGGGATTAATCCAAATTTCTCCTAAAATGCGCTAGATAGACCTAGAACTGTATAAAAACTCTTATTATGCTATTTATAATGTATAGCTAATGTCTAACAAAGTCAAGAAAGCTCTTTCTTACTGTTAGACTGATGCTAACACACCCTGAGCCTCCAAATTGTGGCACGTATCATCCCTCCTGGTGCTGTACCTGTTCTCATCTGTACATGACATGGTGCTTCTGATTGCCACTATTTTGACTACCATATATTTTGCGATGATCCACCCTCACTGCTTAACTGGCCCTAGTTCATTATTTCTGTGGCTAACAGTTCACACTTGGTACCTAACTTGGGTACCAGTAAAATCCAAGGTGAGGAAAAACAACAAAATTGAATGGTCCCCTAAGAATTTAAGCTATGACCTTGGCTTTCTTGGTTTCATGTTTTAGTCAGCTAAGCTAAAAATAGGAAGATTTTCACTGCCACTTGATCATACCTATCATGTGCTTTAAGATTATGAGAAATGATAGTACAGGGAGAAAAAACAATTCATTAAAAGATGAAAGTTCTCAATAAATGGGAACATTCAGTTTTCTCTGAATGTGAAACAATGAAGAACAGACATTCTAAACAGCAAAGGTCTCGGTGAAGGTATAAAGAATTTTAACAAAACCACCCATAAGCGAGGCATGGGGTGCATGCCTGTAATCCCAGTACTCTGGAAGACTGAGGCAGGAGGATCCAATGTTGGAGCCCAGCCTGGGAAACTTAGTAACTCAGCAAAAGGCTTTCTCAAAGTGAAAAATAAAAAGTTGTAGGGGTATAGCTCAAAGCGAGCTGCATTAGTTGTCAGTATTGGGAAAAAAACAAAACAAAATCCCATAAAGTCATCTCCAGTCTAATATGAGATGGCATATAGACAGAGTTATACTATATAGTTCAGGCTGGCCTTGAACTCACTAGGTATCCCAAACTGGCCTTGAACTGGTGATGATCCTGCTGCCTCAGCCCCCCAAGCAGTAGGATTACAGGCTTGTGCCACCATACCTGATTCTTATCCTTTTTTATAGATGAGCGTATCAATAAAATAAAGTAAAATAAAATCTTTGGGGGGAAAAGCTTGAGCTCTAATTCAGGTAACTGAGAGTAAATTTATTTAATTTAGTGACCAAACAAAGTTGAGAGAACCTAAATTAAAACAACAACAACAACAAACAAAATACAGACATGGTGGTACAGGCCTGTACACTCAGGAGGCTGAGGCAAGAAGATTGTGAGTTTGAGACCTGCCTGGGATACATAATGAGGCTTTGTCTCAAGGGGGGAAAAAAAAAGTGAAAGAAAAGAAAACAAACAAAAAAGTATAAACTTTTTTTCCCCAATGTTAAGATCCTTGCCACAGTCCTATTAAGCCTTGTACTGTATTAACCATTTATAGAAGCCAAGGGGTAGCTCACCAACAAGGATCTTAAAAGTCCTAACATCCATGGCCAACATTTTCCACTTAAAAAACAAAACACAACACCAAAAGGCAACAACAATGACAAACACCCTGTGCTGTCTCTTTTTAGTATGACAGCAACAAAACATTATTTCCTCTAGGCAGAAAGAATTTTATGTGTAAAGACAAATTTAATATCTCTAATTTGAATAATGGGTTAAATATTTGTCTTCAAATAGCTTTGTATTTCCAAAAGCTTTTAAATTGGAAAAATAAAAAAAGTTTTTTTCCTGCAAAATCCTGGAAAGCCTTCATATACGTATTCACTGACAGCACTAATGTACATGGTTAGGCTTTATCATCGCTACATCTGCTTCCAGTGGAACCCTGTGACCCTATAAAACCATGCATCTAGGAATGCTGGCAAGTGCTATTTCATTTGTCTTTGGAGACTGTAGAGGTCAGAAACCGTTATATTTATACCAGGCAAATATGGAAGTAAGCCCACAGAGGAAAGAGAAATGAGTTTTCACGATTTCTTAATATCCACCTATCACTTTCATTCCCGACACAGAGCAAACACCTGACTTGTTTTCTCAGCTGTCAGGAAGGCTTTGCACTTAAACCCCCAGTAACCACAGCAGTCAGGACGGCGATAGTAATGACAGGCTAGCACACATGCCTGGGCTGCGGAGAGGGTGAAGTAATGTGCTCAACTTGGGGAGTGGAATCATCAGTGTAGTGTCAGAGCACAGAGCTTCCAACAGCCAAACTCATTGGCTAGGCCCCAAAGGCAGTGACAGCCACTGACAGAGTAAGCAGCTGATCTGCAACAGGAGGCTGGGGCAGCTGCCCATTCATCTGTTTCCCTGTCTGTACTCCTTTCCTACTTCCTTCAAGTCATTTCAGTTGAGAGAACAAAGAATCCAACAGAATTTGATGGAACCCCATTTTCTAAGTTGCAGCTACTGAACCACTTCCGTGGCTTTCTCTAGGATGAAACCAGAGTATGTCCAACTCGACCTAGAAAAGCTGAAGGCAGGCAAGGTACTAACTACAGCACCGGCTTCTGCCACTTGTCCCATGAACAGAGGTGCTGCACTCATGCAGGCAACAGCTCATCTCACCATGGGGTCCGCGTCAGCTGGCTGGCTGGACTGCTTATGTGCCAGCAGCATGGTCAGCACTGCCTTCCAGCCCGGTTCTACTGGGGTGCTGGCATCCTGCTCTGTTCCCCTATTTTCCTCGGCTTCTCTGCCAAGTGTGCTGTTCACCCATGGGCACCAGTCTCTGTGCTGAGACGTGGGATCAAAGAAGCTTCTTGAAGATGTGTCCTGAGGGAGGAGAAAGAGACTGCATCAATGAAGGGCAGGCAGATACTACATTGATTCTGGGGTGCACTGCTATTAGTCACCATGGCCAGAATCTCACAGTTGTCCACGGTTCTAGTTTTTACATTCTCTTCTAACTCTTATCTTCCCTTATTCTTTCAGTCTTTTTGTGTAAAAAAAACTTACCAGGTTTGCTCCTTTACCTTCACTTCTGTCCTATTAGCCAGAAATATTCATTAGCTCTCAAACTTCATCCCAAAGGAACAAATGACAAGCCTTCACTTTTTTCCCTTTGGTCACGCATATGGCCCATTTTAAATTTATTTCACAATCTACTTCTGGCCACAGGACCAGGAGGACAACTACCTGCTGCAGGAGCAGGTGGACTCACCGAGCTGCCTGAGGAGCAGAGGCGAGCGCGCTTGGCTCTCCGCAGAGGGCTGGTCGGCACTTCTAGGCCAGCAGCATCCCCTCCTCCCATGCTCCGGGTCACAGGGCGGGTTCTGGGGGTGGGGCTGGCTGCTTCTGGCTCCAGTCGGTCCACGGGACTGGAAGAGTCCCAGCTCCGTGTTCGGGAGACAGTGGGACCTGGGCTCTTTTCAGCCTGAAGGGGAGTAAATAAGAATATATGAATGATGTTAATGGTTAGGCCAATGAAGTATATCTAAGTAGTTTCTGAACTGCCTGCATAACTAAAATCTTCAAGAGCATTGTATTTCTTTCCTGAATCTCTGTAATGAATTTAGCTTCCTTAGTGGTGAACAGAAACACGACAGGATAGTCTGATCTATGTGCTTAGAAGTAAAGACTATCTAACCTGGCTCCCCTGGCCCTGTAATTCCAACACTCTGGGGAGGCTGAGGCAGAAGAATTGCAAATTTGAGCCCAGCCTGGGAAACTTAGTGACTTAAGAGACCCTGTCTCAAAATAAAAAGGGCTGGGAATGTGGTTTAGTGTGAAGGCCCTAGGCTCAATCAGTAGTATAGCCCCCGCAAAAAGTAAAGGCTACCAATTTCCAACTTTTCATTACCAACATTTTTTGGCAAGAATGCTGTTAAGGTATCTACTGTCAATGGGCTGGGGGTTTAGCTCAGTGGCACTGTGCCTGCCTCCTAAGTGCAAGGTCCTGAGTTTGATCCCTGGTAGAAAAAAAAAAAAAAAAAAAATCTACCCCCCAAAGCTAAGTCAAAACCTGCTCTGAGCACGGGGAAAATGAGGCATCCTGGCTCCGGGTCATTATCCTTCGAGGAGATTCGGGTACCGGAGGGAAGCGGTCTGGCCGACCCTCAGGACCTGTGATGGGGGAGCTGGTCTGGCCAAAGGACGAATCCAGGTCGGTCATGGATGACTCAATCTGCTGGAAGCCCCAGAGCCCCACCTTCCTCATACACTGTGAGCAGGTTATCAGCGAGAGCTGCATGGGTTCCAGAGATGAACTAGGAAGGAATGGAAAACAAAGTGGGTGTTTCCAAATAACACTGCCACACGACTAAGCATAGTGATTGGTGAGCATGCTTCATCTCACCTAGCACATCTCTGTGGTGGCCCAGTGAACCGGGAATCCCATCCTCCCACAGGCCTGTTCTCTGATCTCAGACCCAGCCCTGCTCATGTATTTCCCACACAGAGATCTGGGCATTGGTGTGATCTCCACGGCAAGGCTACTTTGAAATATGTTTTATAAACTTCTGTGCCTCTTAAAGCTCTTTCCCTAGCCTACCATGGAATATAAATTGAGATTTGTTCGGACTGTCTTCTTTTTCTTTTTTGGTTTTTTGGTTTTTTGAGACAGGGTCTCACTATGTAGTTGAGACTGATCTGGAACTCACTATGTAGCCCAGGCTGGTCTCACAGCGATCCTCCTGCCTCAGCCTCCCGAATGCTGGGATTACAGGCGTGCGCCACTACGCCCGGCAGGTTCTGACTGTCTTCCATCTCAGGGGAGGTCTCTGGTGAACGGGGAGCAGATGGAATGGAAATACCAACACAGGCCAGGGGTTCCAGATGATATTTACTCTGGTATTTTTTTTAATCAATTAATCTGACTTTTCTTGTGTCTAACTACAGAAAGGAACTTTCTTCTTTACAGGAACATAAACTCCCAGGTAGGAAGTAACAATATAAGAAACAAAGTGTGTGAACACTAAGGATCCTACGCTCTAATTCTAGGTTTGTTAGTTAATTCTGATTATCTGCCTTCCCCAACTTCTGACCCTAATTTCTCTTCATCTCTGTTTTCTTTTAGGAATTTCCAAATACTGTTAGTGACCGATGTATATGGGGTATACAATGTCACAGTTCATGTACCCAGGGCAAGATTCTCTTACTAACCTACATGCCCAGCCGCACACAGAGAGAATACAGGCAGTGATGTGGACCTGGACGTCTGAGCCCAATTTGCTTGTAGCTTTTGTCTCATCAGTTCGATGATCAAGTTCCTCTTCAAGCAGGTTTAGCAGAAGGCTGACCTTGTCTTCTGTCAAGCACTACAAAGGAACCAAGGTAAACAACTTAAAGTTTCAGCCATCACAAAAAGAAAACTTATACATAATGATGTACCTACATGGTAAGAGGCAAAAATCAGAAAAGAAATGAACGAAGTTGGAGACAGCAGCCCCATAAACAAGACTCACTCTAGGGCAGGGCTACAATGTCACACAGAGGCGCCCAGAATGGCCCTGGATCTGCAGACTGGGGAAAGTGGCAATTTTCTAAATCTTTCTTTTTAGTACTAAATTGTTTTCAATTTTCCAATTGCCAATTTTCTCTGAAACTTGTGCATTTCAAACCCAAATAATGAAAATATTACTGCTTATGTCTTGGTCTGACACTAAATTTACTTTGAGAATGAACAACAGAGCTTGCCAGCCTTGATTTTTGTTCTAAGAATAAGAGTTATAATAAAGAGGGGAAATGAGCCGGGGATTGGCTCAGTGGTTCTGCCGCCTGCATCACAAGTGCAAGGACCTGTGTTTGATTCCTGGTACCAAAAAAAAAAAAAGAGGGGAAATGAGAAAAGAAAAAAATGGAAACAAAGTCTTTGTAAATAAGGAAAGGTGGAGGGGCTGAAGGGAGGGCAGGGGTATGGGGTAAAAATAAGAACCAAGATATGTCATGCAATGATACAAGATCCCAATAATGAATGTAACTGTACTGTATACCAAAAAGTACCAAAAAACTCAATGAAAAAAAAAAAAAGCGGGGAAAAAGAAATCAAGCTGGCCAAGGACAGGGTGACATAAATATATGCCAGAGGTTGACAATCTGGTCAAAAAGCCAAGCCAGACTGTCACCTAAAGAAGGAAAATACAGCTGCTATTTCCTACAACATAGCTTGTCTTCACAGAGTATTCACAGGCTGATGAAATGGGACAGTAAATATTCAATTTCAAAATACAGATGGGCCAGAGTATTTCAACATTTCTATTTACAAGAAGGGATTTATAAGCTGGGTGCAGCAGTGCACACCTGTAATACCAGCACTTGGGAGGCTGGGGCAGGAGGATCACCCTGAGTTTGAGGCCAGCCTGAGCTACATAGCAAGAGACTGTCTAAAAAAACCAACCCCTCCCCCTAAAAAAGGATTTATAACTTGTCCTCTTGCACTTTAGAAAAATGGTATGCAATAAACTATAGTCACATTTAAGCATCTTCTGTTGACTAATTTAATAAATCAAGGTAAATTTGAATTTATGCCATTAAAGAATAAATAGGCAGGCACAGTGGTACACACTGGCAAGCTCAGAACTCTGGGAGGCTAAGGAGGGAGGATCAAGTCTCATCTGGGAAATTTAGCAAATTTTGTTGTGCAGGTTTAGTCCCTGGTACCACACCAAAAAACAAAAGATTCATGTCTAAGTTGGGTTTGATGGCACATGCACCTATAGCTTACAATCTCAGCTATTTGGGAGGCTGAGGCATGAGGAGCAAGAAAGTTCAAGCCTCGGTGGAAAATTCAGGGAGAATCTGTCTCAAAATAAAGTTCTATTAAAAAGGCTGGGATGTAGCTCTGTGGTACAGCACTTGCCCAGTATGTATGAGGCCCTAGGTTTGATCCTCTGTACTGCCCAAAAAAATCCCACACAGAAACCCCTAAAAACATATCTAAATATTTTTATATGGAACACATTTTCTGGTAAAAATTGAAAAGGTCAGATGAGAGACAAGTAAGTAGCTCCCTTCACAACAATCTATCCTTTGTCATTAAAAGAAATCTTTCATGTATAAATGCTGGTAACAACTAGAGGCCATTGAAACCCAGCCAAGATAAACTCACCATAGTTTTTAAGTCTTCTGGCCTCAGGGAAGGGAGCTGGAGATCCAGGTGACAAAGGCTTTGAAATCTATCAAGGAAGTCACTGATTAGAACCGCAGGTTCATCCAATGGCAACATCCCAAATCGATCTGTGGAAGAAGTAAACTAGATTATATTGATATTCAAAAAAAAGGGTAGAGGTTTGGGGATTTAGCTTATTGGCACTGTGCCTGCCTCGAAAGCACAAGGTCCTGAGTTCAATCCCTGGTAACAACAACAAAAAATAGAGAGCCAAATTTGGCAAATGCTTGTATTCCCAGATCTTGGGAGACTGAGGCAGGAGGACAGCTAGCCTGGGCTACAGAATGAGTTCAAGGCCAGATTGCACCCCATACAGAAAAGCTACTTCAAAAAAGACCATATAAACTGGGTGTGGTGGCACATGCCTATAATCCCAGCACTCGGGAGGCTGAGGCAGGAGGATTGCTGTGAGTTCAAAACCAGCCTGGGCTACATAGTTCCAGGTCAGTCTCAACTACATAGTGAGACCCTATCTCAAAAACCAAATCAAACCAAAATAAAACAAAACAAAAAACAAACAAAAAAAGACCATATAAACAAAAAAAGAAATTACTGGAGCCAGGTATCAGTGGTATATGCCTGTGGTCTCAACTAGTCAGCAGGCTGTGGTAAGAGGTTCACTTAAGCCCAGGAGTTCAAGAGCAGCCTGCAGAAGGGCCAGAAGGTGTTAGGAACACAGAAGAAACAAGACTGGTTATGAGTAGGGCTAGGGACATAGCTCAGTTACTATCTTAGGCATTACCAGATTAATCTATTAGGCATCCAGTACAAGCCCAGCCTGGGCAACTCAGTGAGACCATGTCTCAAAATACAAAATGATAAAAAGGGGCTGGAGATATAACTCAGCTTGAAGGCCCTGGATTTAATCCCCAGCACAAAAGCAAAGCAAAATGAAACACTAAAAGGAAAGTTTGAGGATGTCTCACCAAATAGAGAATATCAGTAAAGAGGAAAACATTATTAAAGAACCAAACAGAAACTATGGAGTTGGAAAGCACAAAAATTGAGATGAAATATTCAGTAGAAGAGTTCAACAGCAGATTTGAGCTGGCAGGAGAAAGAATCAGCAAACACTGAGATAAGTAGATTGAGATTATCTGTCTGAGAAGGAAAAGGAAAAAAAGAATGAACCACAGAAGGATAGATAAGAGGAGAAAGAGGAAGAAAATTTGATGAAAACTATTAATATACATATTCAAAAAGTTTAAAACCTGTGTAAATAGAGAAGGGAACCACAAATGTGCTAAAGAGAACTTATGTAGGAACCTGCACCAAGAACAGGAAGACTTGCTCAGCCTCTGTGATGACACAGCTAGTAGAAAAGGCTGTTAAATTAGTTACACACAGTCATCATGGGGAAGGAGGGTGTGGCAGTGGGTTCTAAAATGAGAATAACACAAATTTCCTGGTGGGTGCTATCACTCAGTGGGAGAGACCATGGTCATGTGTGAGTCACTGGGCTTGATTTCCAGTATCAAAACAACCAATACCACCACCAAACAAAAAATATTAACTTTAATAAGGGAGAGGCTAACTGGGAAAACTACAAAAAATAATAAAAATTAAAATATCAAGGAGGATATGAAGGCAACATGTTCTAATGACCAGTAGCCCAGATTTGGCAAAACTTGGGATAAGAAACCAAGTCCCAAGACTTTTCTGATTATCTTCTAATTTAGGGTTTGGTCTGATTATTCTAATACGAAGAAAATAACTGTAAAATCCTATAAGGGTAAAAGAGCAAACACAGAAGAAATTAAAGCCATCATAAAAATGCCTTAACATAAGCTTAAACATGTTTTATAATGTACTTATATATTTGTGTAGTTTAAAGTATCTGGCATATGCAGTCAGCCTGAGTAAATTAATAACTATCATTTAAAATATTTAAAGGGAAAGGCCAGGGATTTAGCTCAGTGGTTCCGGTGCCTGCTTCACAAGCACAAGGGCCTGAGTTCGATCCCCGGAAAAAAACAAAAACAAAACAAAACAAAAAAAAAAGGGCAATTTTTAAGTATTGGTAAATATCACCTAATAAAGTACATTTATTAGGTATGCTTAATAAATTTAGGCATTAAAGTATAAAAAGTTATGAGTGTTCCCTTCTCCACACAAAAGCCCTTTGAACGTTAAAGAAGCAAACAAAGAGATGGCATAACTGAAAGGTCAAATTTGAGATCTATTTAGGAGGAAGAATGGACAGGACAAGGTGGATGATGATAGGAAATGGGTATTTAAAGTGACTTTCAGATTCTAGCTAGGAACAACAGGATGGTGAGGTCAATGCCATTTACCAACATGGACAAAATTTTAGATACAAGATGAAGCATTCAGCTTTGTATATGCTGAGATATGGGTATGTGTATTATTTGGAAAAAAAAATTTTTTTTGAGACAGGGTCTCACTATGTAGTTCAGGTTGGCCTTGAACTATGCAGCCCATGCTGGTCTCAAACCTGGCAGCAATCCTCCTGCCTCAGTCTCCTGAGTGCTGGAATCACAGGTGTGCACCACCACACCTGGCTATATGGAAATGTTTAGAGGATAGTTGGAAAGATGAGTAAAGCTCAAAAGAGAGGTCTAGATAGGAATTAGAGGTCTCCAAGGTAGATGAAATTGTGAATGAGAAAAGCAGAGCACAGAGTAACAAAAGCTGGGACCCATTAACACAGCCTGGGCAGTGTTAATAAAAATATGGACTGAGTGCATTGGGCAGGGATGGACTCAAATACTCACAGGACAGAGTTGCATCATACCACACAATGAAATACCTAGGTGTTATGCGTTAACCTTTACTTTCACAATTTCATCAGAGGTAGACAACAATCTATTTTTCCTTCTTGGTGTTCATTCATGGAATATTCCTAGCCATCAGTGATCCCAGAATTGGCCAGAGCTGCCCTATTGAAATTAAAAATATATCTGCACTGTACTTATCCCTGATAGATGGATAGTGCTGCTTTGTAACGATGGGTCTGAGGAATTAACTGGTCTTGGAGAGATTTCTCCACCAGAGGGCTCTGCTCTTGAAGCTGTTTACTTGGCAGAAATATTCCTGTGTAACCAACAAAATATATAAAAAACCCAGTTGATACTGTATTTTGGGCTCTCTTATTTCACTGTGTTCTGTGCATACATCAGTGGTTGCTGATTCCCGAAGACCATGTCCTGCCATGGCCTTTCTACAGGAAAAGCAGAGATGCTTAGACCTGACCACTACAGTCCCCTTGCTGAAGCACCCTAGGCTGTGAAGACATCTGTACTTCAGTGCCGTTAGAGTGTACAGTTTTACTGTAATAACTGTAGCTTTTTATCACTCTCATTTGGGATCCTGTGAGTCTTATATAGCAAACAAACCCCTTTTAACTGCCACTATTAGTGAAGTTAGTGCACCCTGTAAGGGAAGCCTAGGTAAAACAAGGGGCTGCTCAGTTTGGTAGGGAAAAAAGCAGTTTGCAATCAGAGAAGACCACAGCTATAGCTTCTCTCTAGTTTATTTTACTTTGTCTGGTTGTTATGGTACCAGGGATCAAACTCAGGACCTTGCATTTGCAAGGAAGGCAGCAGCACCTCTGAGCTAAATCTCTGGCCCTTATTTTAGATTTTTGATTCTTCCTCACCTAAAAAAATTGAGTTGATGATATTTATCTTGCAGGCTCCTATGATGATTAAATGGGGTAACATACATGGCTAAATCACTGGCAGGACAAATGCACTTAATGTTAAATAATAATATCAATGAATGTGAGTTCTTAAAAATCAAATAAAAGAAAAAGAAACTTCAAATACTAGACTTTCACAAAGAAATAAACAACATTGGAGCTGGATGTCATGGTGCATGCCTGTAATCCCAGCCCTTGGGAACCTGAGGCAGGACTGCCTTAAGTTTGAGGTCAGCCTGGGCTACAGAGTGAGTTCAAGGCCAGACTGAATTACACAGTGAGATGATGTCTCAAAAAAAAAAAAAAAGGAGTAACAAAATGGACAATTAGAAATCCAATGGGCTGGGGATTTAGCTCAGAGGTTCCACCAACTGCCTCACAAGGCAAGGACCTGAGTTTGATTCCCAGTGCCAAAAAAAAAAAAAGAAAAGAAAAGAAATCCAATGATTGCAGGAAAGATGCTAGATAGGAAATCTTGGAAATAATTACCTGGACAGGGGCTGTCTGGCCAAAAACAGAACTTCTCATGGGCAGTACACAAAGATTTCTTCAGCTCATCACATCGTTCCTTATCTGAAATCCACACAGGCAGCAGTGCTTTAAAAAACACTATACAGATTCAAAATCCAATAGTCAAAAGAGTCTTTAATACACACACGACCACAAATAAAAATAACATGAAAATAATAGCAACTACATCATCTTAATAATTTTCACAAAATAAGTTGTAAACTGAGATCCTATAATCAGCAATGCAGATATATCATGTAACTTAAAAGGCAGAGCATTTCAAAGTGTGAGCCTTCAGAAATCCTCTGTCTTTTTGTGTCTGAAGTATATGTTTTTGAATGAAAAAGTAAAGATACTGCTATCAGTTACCTAGAATACATAAAGTCAAGCCGACTCTGCAGAAGCTTGGTTTTTAAGAAAAGTAACAAATGGAGCTAATAATTTGTGAAAGCCTTCACAAAGTCACCTTTTATACAAACTAGAGGATATTCTTTGCTCAAACAGACGTGAATTTTTCCCCCAGAAAAATTAGCATATCTTTGAATGTAAAGAAAAGTGTCATCTGTGCTTTATACTTACATCTGTCAAAGTCAAAAGCTGGCTGTAAACTGGCACAGAGAAAAGCCTGACAGCTGGAGCACTTGAGCATGTCACACTCAACTGTGACCCAGCCATATTTTGCACACATGAGTGGGGACAGCTCAGGGGGCTTGCCTGCCCATTTCAAAGAGTATTCAGGTTAAGAAAAACAATGCTGCAAGTATATTTAAATGAATAAAATTTAAGCAAGTAAGTCAGAATCAAAACTTTAATTCATTCTTAATGTATACTGGAATAGATACATTAAAGAGAAAAGCAGTAAGAAAAATGGTGAAGACTATTTTTACAGTGCAGATAGACACATACTTTAATAAAATAATGGTCATTTGAGTAATAAGTGGAGTAAAAAGTCACTAACCGTTTTTCTAGGGAACACTCTGTATAATACATGATTCAAAAATTTATTTTGTAGCACATCTGTAGACCTAGCTACTAGAAGGCTAAGGAGAACTTAGCCTTGAGCTCACCATGGACAACTAAGCAAAATCTGATCTTAAAAAAAAATTCATTACAGCTGGGCATGGTAGCGTACACCTGTAATCCCAGCACTCGGGAGGCTGAGGCAGAAAGATTGCTGAGTGTTCAAGACCAGCCTGGGCTACACAGTGAGTTCCAGAGCAGTCTTAACTACATAGTGAGACCCTGTCTCAAACCGCACTCCCCCAAAACAAATTCATTACTGGTGGTGGGCTGCAATATAGAAACCACTCACTGTTATTTAATCGGAACACTAGGAACTTAAAGACACTAGTGAACACACTAGGATATGCCTAATCAATAAGAGGTAGTAAAAAATGCAGGGATGGGCCAGGGATTTAGCTCAATGATGCCCTGACTGCCTGGCAAGCACACGGCCCTGAGTTTGATCCCCGGTACCAAAACAAAAAAACAAAAAACAGGCAGGAATATTTCCTGCTACTTGTTTTGTTTTGAGACAGGGTCTTTGTACTTGAGGTTGGCCTTGAACTCACTATGTAGTCCAGGCTGGCCTCACACTCATGGAAATTTTCCTGCCTCAGTCTCCTGAATGCTGGGATTACAGGTATGTGCCACCACATCCCACTACTTCCTGTTACTTGAGTATGCTCTCCTTCTGTACCATATCCACTTTAATATTTTTCATCTCCCCCCTCAATTGTTATATACTAAGGTATGTGAATAGACATTTTAATAAGTGAGAGTAGCCAAAAATGTCCTTAAATGTTAATTGATCTTTATATTTAACACTCATTCTTTATTTTTATTTTTTGTGAGTGATACTAGGCATTGAACCCAGGACCTTCATGCAGAGCTATATCCCCAGTCCTTCTATTTTTACTTTTAGTTTTTTATTTTGGTACTGGGAATCGAACTTAGGCCCCTGCGCTTGCAAGGCAGCAGGCAGAACCACTGAGCTAAATCCCCAGTCCTACTTTTAGTTTTGAGGCAAGGTCTTGTTAAGTCAAATTGCCCAGGCTGGGTTGCCTCAATCTCCTGGAGTCCTGGGATTACAGGTGTGCAGCGCCACACCCAGCTTTTTTTAAAATACCTTACCTAGTGAGTTCTTATTTAAGGGAAGAAAAGATAAAGCAGGAAAATTCTATATTTTATAAGGGATACAGGAATTTGGAAAACATTCCAATATCAGCAAAAGGAATGAAGATTAGATATAAATGTTAAAGGGCTGCGATTATCTAGAATAAAAGTAACAATCACTTTACTACATTAAGTTAGATAAATGATCACCGTATCCAACAAAGTGATCAATTTATAGCCAATAAGAGCAAAAGGAAATGGATCTAAATAATGTATCCAAAACTGAATTGAATCCAAAGAACAACCGTTAGAGGTTAAAATACCTTTTCCCTGAGCAATTTCATCTTAGTCATTAGGTAGGGAACAAGGAAGATGTCTGTGCTTAGATGATGTGGAGAGGCACATGGCAAAGCCCAAATCCAAGTGGGGTGAAAAGAGAGGCCCATGTTAGGGCGTCAAAGCAAAGCACGACATCCACGTGGGGCAATTACATGTGGAGTGCTAGGGCCCGAATGGGTTAAAGAAAGAGCTGATATGGTGGTGTGTGCCTGTAATCAATCCCTGCACTCTGGGAGGATGAACCAAGATGATCACAAGTTTGAAGCCAGCCTGGGCAATACAGTGACTTAGCAAGACCTTGTCTCAAGATAATGAATTTTTAAAAAAGGGTCAGGGCTGCCAGGCATGGTGGCACACACCTGCAATCCTAGCACTTGAGTGGCTGGGGCAGGAGGATCGCTGTGAGTTCGAGACCATGGTGAGTTCCAGGTCAACTACATAGTGAGACCCAGTCTCAAAAATAAATAAATGAATGAATGAATGAATGAATGGGGTAGGGATGTAGTTCAATATAAAGACCCTGAGTTCAATTCCCAATGCCATGAAAAAAAAAAAAAAACGTCATTCATGCATAAAGGCAACAGCAACACAGTGGAAGTGGGAGAGTGAGTGCATAAAGGGAGTGTGATCAAAGTAAATGTATTAAGGATAAAAGGAATTGGGCTTTACAATGTCAAATAAAGGCAGGACAGTATGGAAAGGAGAAAATTAGAATAAAATCCATGGCGCAGAACAAGAATTAGAAGCACCAGCAGGTACTCATATAGGGTTTTTTGTTTTGTTATGTTTTGGTACTGGGGATCAACTCTGGGCTCTGGACTTGCCAGGCAGGCATTGTGTTACTGAGCTACATTCCCAGTCCTAGTTTTTAAAATATAGAGGTAAATACAGATACAAATTTAGACATAAACATGTACAGTTGCTGTATTTGTACGGTCTACACCTGCAAGCTTAGCTAGCCATAAATTCAAGGTTTGTTTTTTTTAATATCAGGGATCAAACTTAGGACCTTGCACTTTTGAGGCAGGTGTGGTGTCACTGAGCTAAATCCCTGGCCCTTTGTTTTTGTTTTGTTTCCCAAAGACTGCATCTGAGGGCTGAGGCTATAACTAAATGGTAGAATGCTTGCCTAGTTTGTGTGAGGCACTGGGTTTAATAATTGTATAGTCCAGGCTGGCTTCAAACTCAAGGAGATCCTCCCGCCTCAGCCCATTGAGGGCTGGGAATACAGGTGTTTGCTACCACATCCAGCCCATACCAACATTATTGCTTGTCAATATTCTCAAAAAGCACTTACACTGTGATAGTATAAATAAGTAATCTAGAGATGACAAACTACATAGAAGAATATGCGTTAAGTCATAGTAAGCACTATGCCACTTTATAAGAAACCTGAACATCCGGGGATTTTGTTGTCCAAGGGGGTCCTGAAGTCAACCCCCCGTGGATACGGAGGGTAACTGTACATGCACACATACATGTGGGCCCACACATCTACACATATTTGTATCTATGTCTATCTAGCTATACATAGTCACTAATTCCTTAGCTTTTTCCTATAAGGGTGCCCAGGAGCTACAAGTTCACACTGTAACACCCCTCAGATCTTGGCTTATTTTCCCCCCAGTACTAAGAATCGAACCTAGGGCCTTTACCCCGAGTTACATTCCCAGTTCTTTTTTTTTCCCCCAGCTCTTTAAGATAAGGGCCCAAAATGTGTAATAGATATTGGGAAATGGGAAGAAACTGTTCAAATGAGAAAGGGAACAAGGGAGGGGGAGGGGAAAGGAAAGAAAGAACAAGAAAAAAATAAAAGAAAATGGAAGGAAAAAAATGGAAGCAAAGCTTTTGTAATTAAGAGGGGAAGCCAGGCTGAAGGTAGTAGAGAAGCAAGATATAATCATGTAGAGCCAGGGATTTAGCTCAGTGGTGCTACTGCCTGCCTCCCAAGTGCAAGGTCTTGAGTTCAATCCCTGGTACAAAAAAAAAAAAGATATATCATGTACAGGTGCAAATTCCCTATGATGAATTTTATCATTATGTATCATTATATCTAGAATGTACCAATAAAAAAAATTGTGGGGGGTTATTGGGGATCGAACGCAGGATCTTGCACTTGCAAGGCAGACAGCAGCACCACTGAGCTAAATCCCTGGCCCACCAATAAAATTTTTTAAAATGCAAAAAAAAAAAAAAAAAAAAGAGGGAGAGAGAAACCATGCAATATTTAATAAAATATTAGGAGTGAGAGAGTTACAATTTCAGAGAACCTCCTTATGAAGTGCTTTTTATTACAATGGAGGTGTTACTGCACAGTGGATAACCAAACCATTCAGCCAACATTCCCTTCATCAAGTGATCATCACCAAAAGAGATAAGCCTTAATATGTGTCACCTGATTAAATCCAAAAACATGCAGCATTACTTCACAATCTTCCTGTAGAACTTGAACCTATCAGAAGGAAACTTCAGCCATTTGCAAGTTGAGGTATGCTCTACACTTTACTCTTCAAAGCTATCAAGATCATTAAATTAAAGGGGAAAAAAATCTGAGGAAATGTTCCAGATTACAGGAGACTAAAGCAATACGACAACAAAATGCAATGATTGATTTTCAACAAGATTTTTTCTGCTACAAAAAACATTATTAGTACAACTGATTAAAACTGTCTGGGGTTTGAGAATTAGATGGTAATTTTTCACTGTCAATTTTCTGGTTTATCAATTGATGGTATGAAGGATTGAAACCAGGGCCTAGAGCATGGTAGGCAAGTGATCTACCACTGAACTACATCCTCAACACTTTTTATTTTGAAAGAGGGTCTCATGAAATTTTTCAGGCTGTCCTATAACTTGCCTCAGCCTCTCAAGAAGCTGGGATTACAAGTATGGCAATTTCCTAATTCTGAATGTTGCATTCTGGGGATAGAGGAGAAAGTCCTTGTTTGAGGGAAATATTTGGGAGTAATGAGGCATAACTTTGGCAACTTATCTACAAATACCTCAGAAATAAATATTCTTTATAATCTCTGCAAACTTTCCATAGGTCTGAATAGTCAGCCCCCTATAGCCTCAGGTTCTCCATCTACATATTCAACCCACCATGGACAGAAATATGAGGTCAGCCCAGGCAACTTAGCAAGAACTTGTCTCAAAATAAAATAATAAAAAGGCTGGGGATGTAGCTTAGTATGCCCTAGGTTCAATCTCCAGTGCGGGGAAAAAAAAAAATTAAAAATACGCATACACATACACAAATCAGCTGGAGCTAGGAATGGTGGCATGGTGGTATATACCTATAATCTCAGTGCTATGGGAGGCCCAGGCAGATGGACCACAAGTTTAATCCCAGCCTGGACAACTCAGTGGCTTAGCCAGACCCCGTCTCATAAAATAAAAAAGGAGATGTAGTTCAGTGTAGAGACCCTGGTTTCAATCCCAGTAAAACACACACACACACACACACACACACACACACACACAAAGGTAGGCAGCTTTTAAGGTGGCTCTAATAACGTCTTCTGGTATTTATGCCTTTGGTTAATCTCTTCAGTATGGGATGGCCTAGTGGCTTGCTTCTAATCTTTTTTTTTTGGTACCGGGGATTGAACTCGGGTCCTTGTCCTTGCAAGGCAGACGGCAGAACCACTGAGCTAAATCCCCAGCCCTATGTGACTTACTTCTAATAAACAAATATGGCAAAAATGATGGGATATCACTTCTGAGATTAGGTTACTCAAATAAATGGCTTTCAGTTTATTCTCATTTGTTCACCCTGACAGAAACCAGCTGCCAAGTTGTAAATGATTCGTACAGAGAGGCCTACATAATAGGGAATCAAGGGAGGTCTCTAGCTAATGGACAGTATAGAACTGAAACTCTCAATCCAAGAGGCATGAGGACATGAACCCTGACAACAATCACATGAGAGAGCTTTGAAGTGGAACCTTTCCTAGCTGAGCTTTGACATGACTGCACTCCAGCTGCCCCGACTACAGCCTGTGAGAGAGACTGAACCAGAAACTTAACTAAGCCTTGCCTAGAATCCTGAACTCACAGACACTGTGAGACATGAGCCACTAGGTTTTAGGGCGATCTGTTAGGCAACAACTATATGAAAGAAAATCTAGAAAGAGATGATATAATAGTAAAGTCTTTAAAAAATTAGATAATAATCTGCCTCTCCATTTGCTAGTAGGGTATCTTGGGCAAGTCATACAACCTACTGTTATGACTATTTCCTGCTACATAAAATGAGGGGATTTAGCTCAGTGGTGCTGCTGCTTGTTTTGCAACTGCAAATTCCTGAGTTTGATCCGTTACATAAAATTAATAATAATACACAGGTTTTAGGTGAAGATCAAATAGATAATATATGTGAGAATATAAGTATTAGTTATTAATTCTTTCAGGCTATTCATCTTTTCTTCTGTTAAAAAAAAAGATTAGTCTCAAAGAGTAATTTGAGGGATAACATACTATGATGTTAATTTTCCTATATAAGTTCGTATCAAGGTTGATTCTTCAATACATTAGAGTAAGTGGTATGATGCCCTGAAAGATAACCATTTCAGGCACAGACAGAAAGCACAAATTATATAAATTGAAAAAGGATATAGAAAATGTTTCTACTCTGCTAAAGAAGGCTTCTTTACTTGTAGATTCCAGTGGAGGATGCTCTGCTTGAGGTGATCCATTAACGGACTGGAATGTGGCAGACATGTCCTTTCTAAAATAAATTGGTAGAACACTTGGTAACTTTTCACAGTACAACTAAATTTAAATGTTTTGTATCTAGTTTCTCTTTATATCATATCAGATCCAAACTGGATTTTAAGCTTCCTAAAAATAATTTCAGTCATGTCATTCCTCTGCTTAATATTTTTAATGGTTTCAAAATTCTTACTAAATAGAATCCAAATTCTCCAATCTGGCATTCCTAACTCTTTATAGTTTAGTCAAGACTAAATTTCTATCTGTTTCATGCAGTTTGTACATTTATAGTGCTCCACTAATACCAAACTATTTTCCTAGTTCACTTTTTCTATTCAATTATATTTCACTTACCTTTAGTAAATACAAAATAAGACAATTTGAGTCACTTCAGAAATTTTAGTTTCTCTAACAGCAGAAAAACAACTCTGACATACTACCTGGATGGACCCTTGACACTCTTTCCAAAAAGAACCAATTTAAAAAATCAAATCACAGTTAAGATCTTTAGATTTCATGAAAAAAAAAATTAGCCAAGTAATTCTTTCATTTTCAGTAAAAGGCATTTCTTTTTTCTTTTCTTTTTAGCAACGGGGGTCTCGCTACATAGTTCAGGCTGGCCCTGCAGTATGCAACCCAGGCTGGCCTGGAACTCCCTGCAATCTTCCTGCCTCAGCTTCCCCCAAGTGCTGGAACTACAGGGATGTGTCACCATGCCTAGCAGTGAAAGGTAGGTATTTCAATAGCAACGAGGAATGAAGACTGGGGCTTGGAAATACTAAGGCAAAAATCATTTTTTAAATAAAAATAACATTACACAAACACTTTTGGCTTGAAAGAAATAAATTTAAGAATCCACCTCAGATCCAGAGCCGAGAAAGATGTGGTTCTTGGAAAAAACTGATTACCTACAAAGCTGGATAGGAATAAAATGACATTTCACTAGCCTCTGAGTAGTATTTCAATTATAAAAGTTTTAAAAAATCCACTGTAGTTTAGTCAGTATCTGTGATTCTGTCACATACGGAAATAATTTTTGTCACCAATGGAAATAATTTTCTCATGTCATATTTGTTGGCCACGTTTTGAATACTAGTTGAGTTCAACATTATTTCAAAATTATGGTTGGTAGTAGATATGTTACTATGTATTATTTACCGCTTTAATAAAAAAAAGCACGTTACTGCACATTTTTCTCTCTTTTACTATCTCAATTACATTCTAAAGTAATTGGTAGTCAGGTGTGATGGCGTGCGCCTGTAATCCTAGTTACATGGGAGTTCGAACGCGAGTTCGAGGCCAATCCGGGCAACATAGTGAGAACCTACCTTTACAAAAAGCAGAAGCAAAATAAAAAAAAAATAATCCTACGTAATTTGCTATATGAATTTAAACACATTTTTCAGGGAAAAAAAGGGGGGGATCGTAAACTTTACCAGACTGCCGAAGCGGTCTCCGGCGTAAAAAAGGTAGGAACCCCAACTAACCTCAACTGTCCTCTTCTTCTTCCAAAAAAATCTCAGGGCAAAATCTGACCCTAGTGCGGAATTAAGTAAATCATGAGGAAATTGGAGCCCACCAATCATAGAAGCCTCTTTCAAAACCCAAGAAGCCGTCCCACAGGCAATTTGGCCCACCGAGGAGGCACTCCCCAACCTCTGCTCTTTCCAGACCTAAATTCCCCCAGCCCTCTTCAATCTTTCAGCGCCAGACCAGGGCCGACTAAAGAACTCACGCCTCTGCTCCTCCCTCTTCCGAGGCAATCCCCTCATCGATCAGCTGCCGTATTTTCTGGGGTGTTCCTTCTGGGGAACGAACAACACCCCAATTCTTTTGAACCCCCGCGGCAAATTCCTGCCCCTCACTGGAGGCCGCCATCTTGGTCCGTTGATGAATTGCGTCCCCAGGGGTTTGAAGGTTTACGAACTTCCGTTCTGGGCGGTTAACATCCGCCTGTCCGGGCTACCTCAAGCAGCAAGAACTTCACCCCTGGGTCCATCACTTCCTGGTTGGGAGACATTTAAAATGAAGGTTTAAGAGCTAAACCTAGGTTAATCATTTCCTTTATGACCTAACTTATTTAGGTTTAGAGGAATGACTCAAAATTCAGAAGGAGTGAGAATCCTAATGTCTTTTAGTAATTAACTCTTTCTTACTAGGCTTTCCTAGGTTACGTCTTTTTACAAGTTAGGAAATAGCGACCTTCACATGAGAACAATAATATAGAATCTTTAGAAGTTGGGTTCCAAATGGGGAAAAAATAAGAACCAAGATACATCGTGTAAAGGTAAAAGTTCCCAGTGATGAATGTAAATGTATTGTATACCTAAAATATACCAATAAAAAAATTTAAGAGAAGAGGGGGGAAAAAAAAAAGAAGAAGAAAAGGAATTGGGTTCCAGGTAGATGTAGAAGTATGAGGTACTGGACACTAGTGAGAACTCTCTCCTTTGTCTAGCAACTATTGAATATCCTACTATTCTTGTATTAGACATTGGCAGTGACAATAGCGAACAAAAGAGATGTAAGTGGTTCTTGGTAGAGTTCAACATCAAACAAGTATATTTTCCTATAGTTTTGCTTTGTTTGTGATGCTGGGGATCAAACCCAGGACCTCCCACTAGCTCTACCACTAAGCTATATCCCCAGAGTCCTCCTGTAGTTTTAAAATTATAAGTAATTCAAAGAAGATCCACGAAGGATGTAATAGAAGAACCTAATTTGGTTTCAGATTCCCCTGAGAGAATCACGTGCTGGAACTGAGAGGGATGAGATTGAAGGGAAGAAATCTGCACAGACTCAAAGCCTCATCTGGGTATGAACAGTGGGAAGTGGAATTTGCCTGACTCCTTTAGCTCTCTTCTATGCGCTCCTGACTCCAACAGTGTTCCCAACTACCAGGACTTGCAGCTTATTGATCCAAGCATGTTTCTGCTGTTTCTAATTCTACCAGTGCTCTTGTTCTCTCTTTAACCAGCTTACATTCATTGCTAATCTTTATCACCATTCCTTGGCAATATTTGAACATGGGCTGAAAGTTAATGAATCGAATATCAAAGAATTACTGTTAATTTTCTTACATATGATAATGGCATTTTGTTTGTTTTGGTACCAGGGATTGAACTCGGGTCCTTGCGCTTGCAAGGCTGGCCACTGAACCGCTGAGCTAAATCCCTGGCCCTGTTTGTTTTTTGAGACAGGGTTTTGCTGTGTAGTTGAGGCTGGCCTTGTACTCACTATGTAGCCCAGGCTGGCCTTGAATTAGGGGCAATCCTCCTGCTTCAGTCTCCCCAGTGCTAGGATTATAGGCATGTGCCACCACCCCCAGCTTTGTTTTTGTTTTTGAGTTAGGTTTCACTAGGTAGTCCATGCCAGCCTTGAATTTGCCACATAGACAGGCTGGTTTTTGTGACCCTCCTGCCTCAGCCTTCCAAGTGCTGGGATTATAGGCATGTGCCAGCACACCTGGCTTGTGGTTATGGTTTTAAAAAGTCTTTATTAAGATATATCTTGAGACATTTGTGGGTGAACTGATGTGATGTTTGAGATCTGTTTTGAAATTCTCCTAAAAGAGAAAACATGAGGAGGATTAGATGACAGAGGATTGCAAAATGTTTTTAACTGTTGGATTTGAGTGGTAGAGTTATGGAGTACATTATATTAGTCTTTCTACTATTGAATATGCTTGACAACATATAATAAAAAGTAAAACCAATAAGCTAAAAATAATACATTCTCTGAATATTCTGTCACTTTCCTCAAACCTCTTAATTTGTATTGGTCACTTTGCAAAATCTCAATACAGTAGAATTCAACTCTCCACAATTCTGCCTCTGTACCTATAACAAAATATGGCTAAAGAAAAACACACATTGACTTGTCTGTATGTATGTTTTTTTGTTTTTTGGGTTTTTTTGTTTTGTTTTTTTTTTTGTACTGGGGATAGAACTCGGGTCCTTGCACTTGCAACGCAGGTGGTGGCAACACTGAGCTAAATCCCCAGCCTTTGTCTGTATATTCTTGACTTCAAGTGGGACTTTAATTCTGCCCGTAGTGAAACTTCATTTCTCTAGTCCACTTCCTCTTCCATTTTTTTGTTTTGTTTGGTTTTGGTTTTTTTTTGAGACAGGGCCTCACTACATAGCCCAGTTTGTCCTCAGGTTTGTGGCAGTCCTTCTGCTTCAGCCTCCTGTGGGTATATGTTACCAGACCTAGCTCTCTCCTACTCTCATAGATGACTATTTTGTACCTCTCTCCATCAATACCTTGAACACCTCCACGTAGGCTACCCTCCCTTTCTGCTAACGACTTTGCCTCCTTTTTGGCTTAAAAAAAGAAAAGCAATAGAAAGAGAACTTCCACTACCACAATTTACCCACTAGCATATAGATTACTGGGTATTTTTTAAATTCCCATATTTCTGAGAAGTGATTGGTTTTTCTGTTAGCCTTAGTGACAATGAGCAATCAGCCAAGTTAAAATTCAGTTGATTAGCGGTAATTCAACCCAGTGAACACACTTTTGTAAGCCCAATCAATGACAACCCTTTTATTCAGCCAATTACAAAGAGAATCACTTCAGTAAACATCTTCAAGTGCCAATCAACCGTACTCTAAAAAAAAAATAGTCTCGCTCAAGTTATCACTTGCATGCCTCGAGCTCTGATGGTTTGTCAGTCACTGAGTTTCATGCTTTCTCAAAAATCCAATAGATCAGCTGTCTGGCTTGCTTGAAGACTGTGCCTGACCTATGTAGCTCTAATTTTCTATAATAAGTGTTAAATGAAATAACAGAGAGATGTTCCAAGGATAATTTCTTTGGAATAAGCAGAGCATTTAAATGGGAATGCAAGTGCCATAGTAAGTTGTGGGTGGATTTTCATTTTAAATGTTGTGCTTATTCAGCTTGGTCTCTTCATTTTGTATGTGAGTAGTGTTCTCATTTATTCTCTAATAGCATTCTGTCATCCCTTCTATTACTTTTGATCAGTGGTTTTCAAATAAACATGACTTTGCCTTTCAGGGACTATTTGGGATGTCCCTAGATTATGTGCAAAAAACTACATCATTTTCACTATTTTTCATATATAAACCTTTGAGCATCTGCTGATATTGGTATTGCAATGAATCCTGGAACCAATTATCCATGTAAATTCTCTTTGTATTTCTCTCTCCCCCATTTGATTTATTTGTTTCATTAAAGTATACTCTTCAGAAACATGGGGTGTTTTTTTTTTTCAGTGCTGGAGATTGAACCCAAGGTCTTACACATGCTACACAAGTGCTCTACCATTGAGCTACATTCTCAGCCCTATTGGTTTTTATTGCTGTGTCCCTAGTGTTTACAACGGTGCTTGGATGAAGTAGGTGCTTAATAAATAGTTATGAAATGGATGTATGTAAAACATCTAAAGGATTTGGATCTTACCCTAAAAGTCAAGGGCAGCCATTGGAAGACTTTAAGTAGGGCAGAAACATGACAGTTGTGCATCTAGGAAAGATCACTCCATAGACTACATCAGTGACCACTAGGAGGTTGCTGAAGAAGCTCAGGCAGAACAGAAGGCAAAGATGTGTAAGATGAGGAGGATGATAGTTGGAAGTGAGGAGATGCAAGATTTATTCTGGATCTAGAAACAGTGGGATTTAGTGATAGATTGTATATGGCAGGTGAGGGATAGGTTTTAAGGAGGGACTCCAGGCCTGATAACTGATATATACATTCATTCTTGACATTTTCTGCGTGTCTCCAGTGTCTGGCACATAGTACAGTAGATGTTCAGAAATGTTTATTTTAAGATTTGAATCGGTAGGCCAGGGATTTAGCTCAGTGATTCTGTCACCTGCCTCTCAAGCGCAAGGACGCAATAAGAATCAGTAAATGCTTGAATTGTCCAGTTTTCGATAGTCACTGTGCAAATGTGAATGGAGGAAAGAATTGGAGTCAGAAATGGCTCCTCTAATCCCTACCATGTGGTTAGAAGATTCAATGATGCTCTATATGGATGTGTTCAGTGCATAGCAGCTTCCTGGTGGTTCTAGTTTCTGCCTAAGCTTTACTTCAAAACAAAACAAAACAAAATGCTTAGGCAGAAAAAACTAAGGGGGCCAGGAGCCTGAGTTCAATCCCTGGTACACACACACAAAAAAAATCCAAAACAAAAATCTAAGGATTGAGCCAGAGCCTTTCCACTGAGTTACATCCTCAGCCCTTTTTAAAAATTTTATTTTGAAACAGATTCTCATTAAGTTGTTGAATTGCCCAGGCTGGGTTTGGACCTTCAATTCACCTGCCTCAGCCTCCCAGAGTGCTGGTGTTACAGGTGTGTGCCACCCACTTGGCTTCTGCCTAAGCACTTTAGTGTAGCTGGTAGAAGCTATGATGATGGCCTGGATCCTCCTTCAGAAATGAGGAACTAGTCTTCCCAGCCACTGGGAAGCCCTTGGCTGCCAGTTCCATTGGGAGTTACCTGATTAAAGGCAGTCATTTTTCCCAAGGTCCCTCCCTCCCCTTTTTCCCGAGACATCCAGTGGCCAATCAAGAAAGAGGAGAGGTCTAGGCCCCTTGTCACACTCAGAACCACACTGAGATATTTGTAGAAAAATGGATGCTTTTGAGACCATACTGTTAATTAAAATAAATCAGGCACACGAGCTTAAATACAGCATGGTTTCTCTCCTTCTTTCTTCTTTCTAGACAGGAGCTTGCTCTGTAACCCAGGCTGGCCTCAAACTCATGATGACCTAGGCATGGTTTCTCTCCTTTCTTCTTTCTAGACAGGAGCTTGCTCTGTAACCCAGGCTGGCCTCAAACTCATGATGACCTTCCTTCCTAAGCCTCCTGACTGCAGGGATTACTGGGGTGCACCACTGCACCTGACTAGGCATGATTTCTCTTACATAAGAAAGCCAAAGTTTCAAAAAAAAAATTTTTTTGGAGACAGGGTCTCACTGTGTAGTTGCGACTGACCTGGAACTCACTATGTAGCCCAGGCTGGTCTATATAAGAAAGCCAAAGTTTCAAAAAAAATTTTTTTTTGAGACAGGGTCTCACTGTGTAGTTGCGACTGACCTGGAACTCACTATGTAGCCCAGGCTGGTCTCGAACTCACAGCGATCCTCCTGCCTCAGCCACCTGAGTGCTGGGATTACAGGCGTGTGCCACCACACCTGGCTGCCAAAGTTTAAATGAATGAAAGAGCAAAATAAAAGGTAGATGATCACAAACAAGGAGATAAGAGTTTTTGCAAATGGGAAGGGAATTAAGAGATGGAGGGGGGGAAGAGGATTAAAAAGAATTAAGAAGTGTTATGTACATGTACCAACTCATAATGAATGCAGTCATTATATATTGCAAACATGTACTAATAAAAATAAAAAAAAATATTTTAAAGTGCCATACTAATACGCCGTCCAGCTTTAGAATTCCCTGTAGGATCCCTGGGCCTCCCTTGAGATGCATGGCAGTTCAGGTTCTCCTCCTGCCCAATCCTGCTTCCTTCTCCTTTCCATGGAATTGATGCCTGTTCCCTCCCACAACCTCCTGTCTGCTGATCTGCTTCTCAGGCTCTGCTGTGAACCATTTTGTTTCTTCCCGGAAGCAGCAGCTCTGCTGATAGCTCAGCTGTCAGACTGTCTATTGTGTACGTGGTTTTTAATGTGAGAACATGCCAAAGTTTAAGCCTATAAGTCTTTTATGTTACATAGGACCTCACCAGAATACATCAGCCATCCTGTATTTGCTAGTAGAAAAATGTGTCACAAGGTAGAAAAATGTGTCAAAAAGCTTATTTTTTCCTGAAAACCTCTCCCTCTTCCCTCTCTCTCACCACCTCTCCTCCCCAGTGCTAGGAGTTGAATCTAGGGCCTTGTGCATGCTACAGTTTGATCCACAAAACTGAAAAACAAAACAAAACAAAAACTAAAAAAAACCCCAAAACACAAGTTTTTATATAGTTGTTTCTAATTTGCCTTCCTCCAAAACAATTTGAAAAAGAATAGGATTTCCATATGGTAGTTTTGTGTGTATGATACTGAATATTGACTCCATAAGTACTCTACTACTGATCACTTCTTTAAAAAATCTGAAGCACTTTTTGTTTTTTTATTTGGAGACAAGGTCTCACTAAATTGCCCAGGCTGACCTTGAACTTGTGCTCCTTCTGCCTCAGCCCCCTGAGTAGCTGGGATTCCAGGCATTTGCCACCTTCCCTGGCTTCAAAAAGTAGTATTTTGAACTGATACATTATCGTTAGAATAAAACCTATATGAATAGTCTTTGCCTTTTTTGTGTATTTCTCATTTTACCAATAGACTAAAGCTTCTCAAAAACTAATGTAATTTATAATTCCTCTTTAAAGCCCAGCACTTTGCACAATCCTATGAATTCAAAGGGTCCTCCGACTGTGTGTATTTTGATGATTATAATCATGGTCAAGCGCTAGCTAATTCCACGAAGCCTAAAATGTAGGCATAAAGGCCATGCTACAAAAACGGTTTTCACGCGTTAACAGAACACTACAATTTCCTCCTCTGCTGTGCCACACAGGTGATTGTCTTCAGGGATGGTACAGTACCATTGCAGGCACAGAGACCTAAACCTGGAGATGCTCCGTCTGACCCCTTTGTTTAAGCAGAGCTTGAGTGGTGTGGGGGAGGTTTCCAGCTCTTTGGTCATGCATAATTCTCTGTATTTTCCTTGCCTCAAAGTGAGTGTGAATATCTTTTTATTGTTGTTTTTGGGGTTGAACTCAGGACCTTGCTCTTGCAAGGCAGGTGGAGGCACCACTGAGCTAAATCCCCAGCCCTAGTGTAAATATCTTTAGAGCACACATTACAGGGGCTTCTCACTGTCCTTCCCTCCTTGCCCGAGGGGCCCTTTGATTCAACAAGGGTGGATGGAACAGTCCTAGGAAGGGATGGACACTGGCAGCAGAGAGTAAGAATCGCCTTGTCAGAGTAGATAGTGAGTTAGAGGAGATGACGGGGGTGGTGAGTGACAAAGAGGACCAGAATGCTTGACATGGAAGACAAAGCTCCAAAGAATTCTAACACAAGGACTGGGGGTTTAGCTCAGTGGCTCTGTACCTGTCTGAATTCAATTCCCAGTACAGAAAAAAGAATTCTAACACAGGGCCAGAGATGTAGCTCAGTGGTGCCATACCTGCCTGGCAAGCACAAGGTCCTGAGTTTGACCCCTGGTACACCCCCCAAATTCTAATACAGAGTAAATTCACATACATGCGAGGAAAGGAGATGTGACCAGAACTGGGAAGAAGCCATCTTAATTTAGTCTCTTTTGTTGCTCTCATCCTTAACACCTAGTATAGAATTGGTCACTCGATAATATAACAAATATTATAATATGGACACATACTATGTGCCAGATACAGTTCTAGGTGCTGGGGATATATATATATATACACACACACACACACACACACACACACACACACACACACACATGTACTGGGGTTGAACTCAGGGCATTTGGCTCTGGGCCATAACCTCAGTTCTCTTTTTGTGTGTGGAGGAATTGAACTCAGGACCTTGTGCTTGCCAGGCAGGTGCAATCCCACTGAGCTAAGTCCCCAGCCCTCCTAGTCCTTTTCTATTCTTTATTTGAAGAACAGGGTCTCACTAACTCACTAAAGTACCTAGGCTGAGCTTGAACTTGTCCTCCTGTCTCAGACTCCCAGAGCATTGAGATTACAGACATGAGCCACCATGCCCAGCTTTGATTGGCCTTTTGTTTCTTTTTGTCCCCATTTAAAGTTCTGTATGCTAAAGTCATGTTTGGCTACAAACCATGAGTTCTTGTGTAACCAGGACACACACACACACACACACACACACACACACACAGACGGACTCAAGAAAGAGAACTGAGTCCACCTCTTTCATTTTACAGAGAAGGAAATGACCCAGAAAGTGAAGAACTTTGCCCTCATGAGCAACTTTAGGCAGAAAACTATTTTTGTTAGCAAGTGAAGTTCAGGCTTCGAGTTTGCTTGATGCTGGGGACTGAACCCAGGGCCTCGCACATGCTAGGCAAGTGTTCTGGCACTGAGCACACCCTCAGCCTGAGGAGTAAACCTTGGATATTTTATATAATAACTTTTTTTCTTGGAGATTTTCACTGCCAAGTTCATTATCAAATGAATATGAGAATGTTGCCAATAGAATAAGGTATACTTTTCATTAAAATTCCTTTGAAATACTTTTTACAAAGAAAGCCACATTAAACAGAATTTTGTTTTTTAACATTATTGTATATATTCAGTCTTTTTCTGGCATTCCTGTTTTATTCCAAGAGTTCCTCCCTTACCTCTCTCGTTTTATTGTATAAAAATATATAACAAAAAATTTCCCATTTAAATAATTTACAAATGCAAAATTAATTATTGTTAATTACACATAATGTCACACAACTATCACCGTTATTTTCAAAGCTGTTTAATCGCTTCAAACACATTCTGTCCATTAAGCAATTCCTTCCTCCTCTCAGCCCTGATAACCTTCACTTTATGGTCTTTCTCTATGAATTTGACTATTCTAGATGTTTTGTATTATCAGAATCATACAATCTTTGTCCTTTTTTGTTTGATTTATTTGGCATAGCAAATGTTCGAGGTTAATTCAGGATATAGCACATATCAGAACTTCATTCCTCCCCTCATTGCCCACCCCCGTGCTAGAGATTAAAGCCAGGCCTCACACTGAGCTATATTCTCAGCCCTTTTTTATTTATTTATTTTTTTGGTTTTTTTGAGACAGTGTCTCACTATGTAGTTGAGACTGAAATGGAACTCACTATGTAGCCCAGGTTGGTCTCGAACTCACAGTGATTCTCCTGCCTCAGCCTCCACACCTGGTCCCCCTTTTTATTTTGAGGCGGAGGCTCATTAAATTGATAAATTGCCTAGGTTAGACTCAAATTTGGGATCCTTTTGCCTTAACCTCCCAGAGTTCTGGGATTACAGGAATGCACCACCATGCCTAACCTATGCTTTTCCTTGAGCAAATTTTTTCAAATTGGTCTGCAATCTGACATATACAATCAAGAGCCTGATTCTTTTTGACCTACTCAAGTCCCTTTGCCTTTATGGGAATGAATTTTCCAAAGCCATATTCAAAGGAAATTATCTAAAATGTTGTCAATGGTTAAAATCCATAGCACCATCATTTCTATTTTTTAGTTCTAAAAGTGATAGGTAATCACATTTTAGAACATTCTTAAGGCAAAGATGAAAATTAAAAAATAGTAATTTCACTCTCCACCACAATTAGCATTTTTCATCTTTTCTTTCTTTTAGATTTAGTATTGATTCCATTTAAACAAGGCTATGTGGACTTGTACAGTAGAGTGGGTTCAATAGGGTGCCCAAGTTTTATTTATTTATTTGTCTATCTCTGTTTTTTTGAGACAAGGTCTCACTATGCAGTTCAGGCTGTCCTTGAACTCGCTATGTAGCCCAGGCTGGTCTTGAACTTGAGGCAATCCTCCTGCCTGAAATTACAGGTTTGAGCCTCCACACCCAGCTGCTCCCCAAATTTTATACCTGTGTGGAACTTAATAATGTGACTTTACTTGTGAATGGGGTCTTTGCAGATGCAGTTAAATTAAGATAAGGTTATAGTGGATTAGGATGGGCCCTAAATCCAATATGACTTGTGTCCTTAAAAGAAGAGGTAATTTGAATACAGAGACATGCAGGGAATGCACCTCATTGAGTGTTGAAGCTCCATGCCCCGGAATTCCAGGGATTGCCCACAGCCAGCAAGCCAGGAGAGGGACACAAACAGATTCTCTTTTGGGTCCTTCAAAAGAGCCAGCCCTGCTGACAGACTGATCCTGAATTCTAGCCTCTAGAACTGGGAAAGAGTAAGCTCCTATGATTTCAAGCCACCTAGTTTGCAGTCCTTTGTTACAGGAGCCCTAGTTCTGTGACTGAATTTTGTAACCCCCATTTCACATGTGGACATCCTAACCCCAATTACTTGAGAATGTGACAATATTTGGAGAAACAGGTGGTTCCTGACTTACAAGTTTGTCTTACTACTCTTTGAGTTTATGATGGTGCAGAAATGATAGGCATTCAGTAGCAACAGCCAGTGTTCTACAGTGTGCTGTGTTGCTAAGCTCTGATGGTGGGGGGCGAGGTACATAAGTGCATTTTTGACTGACAGTATCTTCCACTTTTTTTTTTTTTGAACCAGGGATCAAACTCAGGACCTTGCATTTGCCAGGTAGACATAGTGCAACTGAGTTACATCTCTGATTTGGTTGTAGTTTCCACTTATGGTGGATTCATTGAGTCATAGCCCTGTGGGAGGTCAAGGGGCATTCCCGAGGGCTTCTGGGTAAAATGAGGCTATTGGGATGGAACACAGGAGAGGAGGACCCATGAAGTTGGATGTGTTTGTATGGAGGAAGGTCCATGAGAATACAATATGAACATATTCTTCAAGCCAAAGAAACAGAGTTTGGATCAAATCTTCCTGGCTGGAGTCTTGATTTTGGACCTCTGGCTTCCGGAATTGTGAGGAAATATATTTCTGTGCTTAAGCCATGCAGGCTGTGATATTTTGTTGTGGTAGTCCTAGAAAACACACTAATACACTTTGGAAACAAATGAAGTTGGGGAGGATGCCATTATTAGGAGCAGAAAGAAGATGGGGAAAAAAAAGAACTGAAGGGAAGAAAATGAAAATAGAGTTTTTGCAAAAGGGAAGAGGATCAAGAGTTAGAAAGAGCAGGGAGAGGATAGGGGACCAAAAAAAAAAAAAAAAGAATTAACATGTACTGTGTACATGTACCAACTCCCCATGACAAATGTTATCACTATGTATTGCAAATGTGTACTAATAAAAACACACTATTTTCACAATCCTCTAACTGAAATTTAAGCATTTCCATCAGTTATAAGTGTATGCAACAAACCACAGTCGTATTTATTGTGTGGTGACTTTGTCATCAGTAAAAATGCAGATATTTTTATAGTGGCTGCTAATTCCTTGAAATACTTTTTATTCCCTATTTTAAATTGCAATACCTATTAGACTCCCACTTGACTTGTACTTAATGTGTTGATAAAGAGTCATATTAATTACTATTTCAAAAATTCAGCAGCAAGACCTGGCAAGCACGAGGTCCTGAATTTGATTCCTGGTACACACACAAAAAATTCAATTATTTTAGGGCTGGGAATATAACTCAATGGTAGAGCACTTGCCTAGGATGCTTGAGGCCCTGGATTCATCCCCAGCCCTGCAAACATTTTTTTTTTAATATTTTCAAGTCATAAGATGGTTATAACTATTATTATATTGCATATTATATTCTTATACATCATATTTTGTGATATCCATCCAAACAGAGTCATAGAAACTCAATCCTCCCCTACCTTTAACTAAACATAATGAAATTCTCTAATTTACTTGTCTAATAATAGTAGGTCATAAGACCCTTTTCATTCTAGAGGGGCCCTGCCCATACCCAGGACAAGAAGAATCTAAATAGACAGGTTTTTCTGGGCTTCCCCACCTAGGCTATTGGCAGTGAAGTTTCCATAAAAGCCCAAAAGGAACTGGGCTTTGTGGCAGACACTTGTAGTACTCACACTCTGGGAGGCTGAGGCAGTAGGATGTAAGTTTGAGCCCAATTTGGGCAACTTGGTGAGACTCTTATCTTAAAATTTAAAACAACAACAA
Organism: Fukomys damarensis; assembly: GCF_012274545.1. Lineage (NCBI taxonomy): Eukaryota > Metazoa > Chordata > Mammalia > Rodentia > Bathyergidae > Fukomys > Fukomys damarensis. The sequence continues at coordinate 37,157,065 of NW_022900916.1, read as the reverse complement.
CAAAAAACTAACATGACTAATCACTTTTGCCCCAAACTACGCCTGGATGGGGCTCAGTGTGAAGGCCCTTGGGTCAATCCCCAGTACAAAACAAAACCAAAAATCAAAAGGGTGGAGTGGTGGCCTATGCCTGTAATTTCAGCTACTAGGGACACTGATGTAGGAAGATCACCAGTCCAAACCCAGCCTGGGCGAATGGGTGAGCCCTTGTCTCTAAAATAAAATGAAAAATCTAGGGATATAGCTCAGCCATCTATTTCAATGCCCAGTGCTGGTCTGGGGGGACCCAAAAGGAGAAGCTTCAGAGAGTCAAGCACAGGGAGCCCCTGGAGGGTGATGAACCTAGAGAGGGCACAGAAGCTCTCTTGTGCATCTCTGTGGTATTCTTTAAAATACACTAATAAATGGAAGTAAATGTTTCCCTGCCTTCTGTGAGCCACTAAGCAAATGAATCATGAGGCTGTGGAAACCATTTATAGCCAAAGGTCAGAAACACAGGTAAAGACACCCAGGTCTTGGAGGCTGAGGCAGAAGGATTAAAAGCTCAAGTCAAATCTGGCAACTTAGCAATTTAGCGAGGTCCTGTCTCAACATTTAAAATAATAATAATAATACTTTCAAAAGGCTGGGGGTATAGCTTAGTGTGAAGGCTGTAGGTTTAATTCCCAGGACTAAACAAAAAAGCAAAAAGACCTGAGCTTGCTACTTGCATCTAAAGTGGGGGAGGGCAGATCCCTGTGAGATCTGATGCTGTGCCCAGGCAGACAGTGCAGAACTGGCTTGGCTTAGAGGACACCCAGCTGGAGTCTGCTGCAGCAGAACTGATTGCCTACTTACTGGTGGGGAGAAGTCTGCACAGCTGGTCTTCTATGTTGATGAACCCGAGACAGCAGAAGAGGAAACAGTTTGGTTTTTCTTGATCTGCTGTTAAAAATTGGTGAAACCAGGGGCTGGGGATTTAGCTTAGTGGCACTGTGCCTGCTTCAAAAGCACAAGGTCCTGAGTTTGATCCCCGATACCAGAAAAAAAATTGGTGAAACCAGTACAATTAGTTTCTTGAAATTCCATACATTTTATTTTATGCATCAAAATGTTATTCTGAAAAAGATTTTGTATTTATAGTAAACCCTTGACTTATGAGCTCGATTGGCTGCCAAGGGCTGGTTGTAACTCAAGTTGGTTTTAAGTCAATATGCTGAGATCTGGATGTTTACCTGGGTACACGCGATAGATAACAAGAGGCACATGCACCTTCCATTAACCTAATCCACCCAAGTTGTTTGCATGTCAGGCTGGTCCTAACATGAGGGTCCACTGTATTTTATAGCGATGCATTGGTTAGGCCAGTATAATTGGTTTCATGTTTAATCCTATACATTTTATTGTATGCAATGAAGCATTATTATTAAAAAGTGCTCGTCAAGTTCACCAGGCTGATGCAGGTTGGAAATTCCCAACTGAAGCGATACTATGTTTAGAGAAAAACCCCAGAACACTGCCCTGCCAATAAATCCCCAAGGGAGAGAAAGGCAGTGAGACACGTTAGCTATTGTGCAGTGGCCAACAGAACAGTTGGACCTTGCACTGGAAGTACTTGGACCTTGCCAGGTTATCCCATTTAGAGAAATCCTATCAAACTCCTCCTTTCTCTTTTTTTTTTTTTCCTTTGATGTTGCGGACTGAAAACAGAGCCTCCTACCTGGTATGCACCTGTACTACCACTGAGTAACAGCCCCTGCCCATGTTTTATATGCTGGAGATAACTCCATCTTTGCTTTTATTTATTTGGAATTCCTGTATTTCTTTTCTTTCTTTTACTTTTTATTTTATTTTACTTTATTTTTTTGGAACTGGAGATAGAACTCAGGACCTTGTGCTTGCCAGGCAGGCAGCAGCACCACTGAACTAAATTCCTGGCCCTCTATTTTTAACTGTTTTGAGACAGGGTCTGCCAATGTTGTAGTTCGGGCTAGCCTTGAATTCACTATGTAAAATAAGCTGGTCTTGAACTCATGGTGATCCTCCTGCCTCAGCCTCCCAAGTTGTGGAATTACAGGTGTGCACCATCATGGCTGGCTCCTTACATTTCTTTTTTTTATTTCTGTTTTCTTTTGTGGTTGTTGTTGTTTTGAGACAGAGTCTTGCTATGTAGTTCAGGCTGGCCTTGAACTCACTGTGGAGCCCTGCTGGACCTTGAACTAAAGGTGATTCTCCTGCCTCAGTTTCAAGTGCTGGTTTACAGGCATACACCACTACCTCAAGCTTCCTTGCATTTTAAAAAACACCTTTTTGTTAGATTTTGCTTGTTTTGTTTTAAACTTCCATTCTAAATTTACAGTGTGCTAATTTTGGGTGGAGAAATTTGGAGATACAGCAGAGTTACCCAGTGCTATGATTTGATTGTTCCCTTTCCCTCATGTGCTAGAAATCGAATCCCCAAAATGATATGCTGATGATATTTGGAGGTGGAGCTTTGGGAGGCATTTTGGGCTAAATGAGGGCATGGGAGGCATGATGGCATTAGTGGCTTTGCGAGAATGGAAAGAGAGACCCCGCTGGCCTGCTTGCTCTGTCTGCTCTGTACCCCTGGCCGGGTCATGTTGCAACAAGAAGGCCCTCACCAGATGCCAGTGCCATGGTCTTAGTCTTCTGAGCCTCCACAATGGTGAGATTAAAAAAAATCCAATTCTATTTATTTATGTATTTGACAGAGTCTCATTTTATAGTTCAGGCTGGCTTTGAACTGACTGGGTAGCTCTGGCTGGCCTTGCAATTGAAGCAATACTCCTGCCTCTGCCTTCTGAGTGCTGAGGTTACAAGTGTGCCAACATGCCTGTCAGAAATTTTATTTATCTCATTTCACTTCTCTTAACTTATTAACTAAAAAGCATTTCTTTTTTGGGAGAAGCAGAACATTTTATTGGTACATTTTACTTTTTTAATAAATTTTGTTTTATTTTATCCCACTCCCACCCTCGAGCCCCCTCCCCTCCCTAAGAACAAAAGATTTGTTTCCATTTCTTCCTTGTCGCTTTCTTCCTTTCTCCCTCCCTCCTCCCTGTTCCCCTTCCCATCTGAGCACTGTCTTCCCATATCCCAACATCCATTATACATCTCAGTCCTTATTTCCACATTCAGTTTCTCACACCAGAGAAACAGTGTGGTATTTAAACATGTATGTCTGATTTATTTCACGTCAGAGTGTGGTCTCAAGGTCCATCCATTTAGCTATAAATGTCTGAACTCATCCTTCTTTATGGCAGAGTAGTACTCCAGTGTATCAAAAAAACCCACATCTTTATCCACTCATCAGTTGATGGGCATCTGGGCTGTTTCCAAGATTTAGCTATTATAAACTGTGCTGCTATAAACATCAATATGCATATATCACTGTGATATGATGCTTTTAATTCTTTCAGGAAGATATCAAGAAGAGGAATAGCAGGGTCGAATAGAACCTGTAGTTTTAGTTTTTTGAGAAATCTCCACACTGATTTCTGCACTGGTTGCACAGTCTACACTTCCAACAGCAGTGGAGAAGGGTTCCTTTTCTCCACAGCCCCGCCAGCATTTGTTATTGGTTGATTTCTTGATAGCAACCATTCTTTCTGGAATGAGATGAAATCTCAGCATTTTAAAAATTTGCATCTCTTAAATGACCAGTGATGTTGAACATTTTTTCATATATTTATTTGCCATTTCTAATTCTTTATCTGGGAAGTATCTTTTTATTTCAGATGCCCATTTTTGCAATGGGTCTTTAAATTTGGGCGAATTGATTTTTTTTGAGTTCTTTATATATTCTAGATAACGGTCCTTTAACTGAATAGCTGGTGCAAAATTTTCCCCACTCTGTGGGTCGTCTCTTCACTCTGTTGGTGATTTTTCTGACTGTGCAAAAGCTTTTTAATAAATTGAGGTCCAAGTTGTTGATTCTTTGTAGTATTTTCCATGAGGTCTGGGTTTTGTTCATGAAGTCTTTGCCTATTCCTATGTCCTCAAGCGTTCTATTTTCTCTTCCAGTAGATTTAAAGTTTTTATTTTAATATTTAGATTTTTGATTCATTTCAACTTTAGGTTAGTGTGTGGTGAAAGATACAAGTCTAGTAAAAAGCATTTCTTACTAATCTAGCTGGGTTGGGGAGACAGCTCAGTGCTAGAGTGCTTGCCCGGCATGTATGAGCCTCTGGATTTGACCCTTAGGATTGAAAAAAACAAAAAAAGACTATGCAGTAAATATTTTCATTGTATGCACCTCACAACTCTAGAGGTAGCATATTGTCTACAATCTTATTGGCTTCAGATAACAAACCCAAATGAGTGTGACTTAAGCAAGAAGCAGAGTTTGGTAGAACAGTGTGTCTTAAACTTAGTAATGGTCATTTTAATTTTTAACTTTTTTCACCTTGTTTTAAAGAAGAAAAAGCCCCTTTCTCAATGTTGACAAGTTATTTTTACCAAAATGTAACATATAAATTACTCATAAGCTCTCTATGGTTATGGTGCTTATACAAATATAACAGAATAAATTAAATAGCCACAATTCCAAACAATTTACATTAATGTCATTAATTTACTCTGATGAATGATGTTGTTTTGCTGAACTATAATCCCCTATGTTGGGAAAAAAAGAAGTAGAAAACATATAGCCCCCATTTAGTTTCTTTATTTAATCTGCTTGTGTAATTTAGTTTCAATATAAACACATAGAGGGAGCCCTTGTGCATGTGTTTGTCACACCAAAACCACAAAATAGCACTCACAATTTCAAAGCTTTATTTTTCAGGACAATTGGGCTTAATAGTTCACAAAAACCTTGCCAGAGAGCATTCCTTCAATGTCAGCTTAATGAGTTGTGGCTTGATAGCTTCATAAAACGGTCTTGTTCCCATTGTAGTTAAGTTTGTGTTGCTGAAATCGGCATTAAATAAGTATCTAAACCAATTATTGCTGGAACCGGGAAAGGAAATAATGTCTGTACTTCAAGTTCAATTATTACAGACGTTGAAAAATGGTCTTGTTTTAGTTTGGAACGTTCTTTTGAGACTGTCCAAGGAAATAAGTAAGTAGTCTCCTTCATATAATTTTAAAAGTATCGGCATTAATTGGTTCTTTCCAAATATTCAGGTTTTTAAAAAATTGTACTTGAAACTTAGGACCACTGTGAAACTTGTATTTACATTGTCCACTGTGAGTCGTGTGGGCTTCATTTGGTCTGAGAGCATATTTACTTGCTACTTGCTACCTTTCTCCTATTAGCCTACAAGAGCTAAAGTAATAAACTGACTCATCACATTTTATCATTTTCACGATGCCAGTTAAAAACACAAAACTTACTAAGAAATTTAAAACATATAACTCTGCTTCAGTTTTTTAGTTATGGAACACTACTACAAAAGCATTGTCTTTACTGTGGTGGTTATAAAATCATGTTACTTTTGCCAGAAATACATTGCATTTTTTTATCGATTCAGTACCAGGGATTGAACATGGGTCTTTGTGCTTGTGAGGCAGGCGATGGAACCACTGAGTTAAATCCCTGGCCCTACATTGCATTTAAATCATATCATAGTCTAAATAGGAACACTAACTTTTAGTTATATTGCTCTCAGGCACACATCACAGTACGATAGAGGTTTAGTGTGACAGGCATAAGGTATTTGGGAGCAGAGGTCTTTTCCTTGAAGTTGCTGTCTACAGTAACTTTACATTTGGTGCTGAGTAGGCTCCAATCTAAATCTGTAACCTAATTCATATAGTGAGAGTGATCTCTGAAAACATCAATCTGATCATGCCACCTCTCTGCTTAAAGCTGTCAATGACTCCTCACCCCATTAGGATTCAATAGACGCTCCTTGATGAGGCTTAACTTTCCAATCTTATCTCAAACAGAACTGTTTAACTCCTTCCCCACTTCAGAAAGAAATCTTCATTTTCACATTCGAATAACAAGGCCCAGGTCTTATTTCCCAAACCTCAAAGGCAAATTCAGGGCAGAAGGGACTAGAAGGAGGTTGGATTATGGGCACCAAAATACAGCTAGACAGGAGGAATAAGTTCTAATGTTCCACAGCACTGCAGGGAGACTGTAGTTCAAAAGTTATTATATATGTTATAAATAACTAGAAGAAGGTCAGAGATGTAGCTTAGTGGTAGAGCACTTACTTGCCTAGCATGGCCAAACCTTAGGTTCAGTCCCCATCACCACAAACAAATAAACAAATAAAAACTAGAAGAGGAGAATTACAAGCATCTCAAGAGAAAGAAATGATAAATGTTTAAGGAGAAAAATGCTCATTTCCCTGATTTGATCCTTACATTATTACACTCTAGCCCGTAAATATATAATATACTTATGTGTTGATTAAAAAAGGCAAATTCAGCTCTTTTATTCTGAATTAGGTAGAGAAACACAGAAACTTTTGAATTAGTTTTTTTGCAGTCGGTAAGGGAGGAACAAGGGCTTGCCTTAAAAAAAAAAATCCAGATCTGGGGTACCAATAAATAAATAAATTAGAAAAAAGGAAAAACCATCCAGAGTTCCCACCTATCCTTTCCCCTCTATGCTCCTCACCCTCCTCCAACAGTATCCTACACTCCTGTGTGGTTCATCACTGTTAGCATTAACATCAATCAACTGACAATGACACACCATCATCCGCCAAAGTTCATAGTCTACATTAGTGTAATCTGCAATTGTTCTTTTAAGAGCTATTTTAAAAAACCTTTTTTATGAAAGAAAAACCCAATTGTTTACAGTAGAAGAGAGAATAATACATTAAGGTCTAGGTACCCCTTCTCTTGCTGCATTTAGCTAAATCCATAGCTACATCAAGAATCAACTCATGGCCAGCCTTGATAAATCTGCACCTCACCCTGCTTTCAGTGCTTTCCTCTTGACTCCCACCTCCTGCCCATCTCTCCATTCCCAAGTATTCTGAAGCACATCCTACATATATCACAGTGTTTTACTTATAACTATTTCAGTGTGCTTCTCTGAAAAATAAGGACTCCTTTTTTAAAAAGACAAAATATCCACAATACCTAGACAAAGGATCCCCTAATGTAATCCAATATCCAGTTAAATTTTCACATTAAAAAAACTGTTAGTGGATGAGGATTTAGCTTAGTGGTTCCACCGCCTGCCTCGAAAGGGCAAGAACCTGAGTTCGATCCCTGGTACCAAACAAAACAAAACAAAACAAAACAAAACACAACTGGTAGATTATTCTAATCAATATACAAACAAGGTCCAGTCATTGCCTTTGGTTCATAAGTTTATTAATCTGCAGGTTCTCATTGCTTCTTTCTTTTCCTTGCAAAGTAATATTAAGGGTTGTTATGGTTTGGGTCTACACATTCCCCCAAAGTCTCATGTGGTGGCTGAAGCTAGAGTCTGTGATGTGTGGATTAAGTGTGTGTGATTACTAAACCAGTACACTGATTGGTTTGGCACCACCCTAATCCCAGTAGTCTGAATAAAATAAAAGGGGCAGAAAGACATAGTTAAATTCCCTTGTTGCTTTTGCTACCATGTGGGTGCCATGAACTGTTTCTCCTCTGTGACGCCCCTCTGCTATTTGCCACCCTGTCACGGAGCCAGCCAATTATGGACTGAAACCTCTGTGAACTGCGAGCTAAAACACCTTTTCCCTTTTAACTTTGGATGTCAGGTATTTCTGTCTCAGCAATGAGAGAAAAGTAACTAACACAAAGGCTGTTTTTCCTAGTTTTCTACATTGTGTTTTTATGCTAAGCATATGCTCTACCACTAAGTCACACCTCCAACCTCTCTCGATCCCTTTTTTTACTGTAAACTGGCAGTCACAGTGAAAGGTCTGATTTTATTCAGATTGGTAAAACTGTATAAACAACTGGGTTACTTTTGTCAGCAGGTGGTAATGTCTAGTTTTTGCTTTTTGTTATGGTAGCATTCATTGATTATCACTGCCTAAATATATTATTTTGTTAGCGGTTTCCCTTTTGCCTCCTGTTTTATTTTTTGTTTTTTGTGGATTTTTTGGGGGGCAACACTGGGGATTAAACCTAGTTGCACTGAGCTACATACCCAGCTTTTAAAATTTTTTTTTTAATTTTTATTTTTGAGACAGGGTATCTCTAAATCACTGCACTGCCGAGGCTGGGCTGGAACTGGTGATCCTTCTGCTTCAGTCTCCCAGAGTGCTGGGATCACAGGTGTGTGCCACCACAGCGGATTTGTATTACTTTATTTTTGTTTTTTACGACATTGCCTTATTGATGAAACCAGGCCATATATTTTGTCCCTCTGGATTTGTTTGTTGTCATTTAACTTCTTCCTTTGTTCCCTGAAATTCCTATAAACTGGATATTAGAGCTTAAATCCTGATCAGATTCAAGGTAACGTTGTTGGCAAGATAATTTGATGGGTGATACCAAGTACTTCTTATTGCAACACGCTGGAGGGCTCATATTACTTGTGTACCCCCCTTTTTTAATCCTGGGGATTGAAAATGCTTGGCAAATGCTCTACCACTGGGCTACATTTTAAAAAATCTACATTTATTTTATTTTATTTTGAGACAGTCTTGCTAAGTTACGTAAGCTGGCCTTAAATTTGTGATCCTCCTGACTCAGTCTACCAAGTAGCTAGAATTACAGTTGTGTACTACCAAGTCCAATTTGTATGCATTAATTTGAAAATCTTTCTATAAATAATTTCAATGGCACTCAAGATGTAACCCAATTAAAAATGCATGCCCATAACCTTGTCAAAGGCTTATAAAATAATAATTTCACATCTTGTTAAGGATAACAAAACTTGGGGGCTGGGGTTGTAGCTCAGGGGTGCTGTGCCTGCCTGGTAAGCACAAGGTCCTGATTTCTGTCCCTGGTACTGAAAAAAAAATTGCAGGGCTAGGGATTTGGCTCAGTGGTGCCGCCACCTGCCTCAGAAGCCCAAGGTCCTGAGTTCGAGCCCTGTTACAAAAAAAGAATAATGAAACTTGTTATTCAATTTGTTTCTAGAATCTAAAATTGATTTCATATATATTAATATATAGGAGATAATTTACAGTTACCTGGTCTTATTTTTTAGTTTTTTTTTTTTGGTTTACTCATTTTTATAGTACTAGGGACTGACTACACTCAAGACTTGTTTACACTAGGCAAGCATGAGCCTTTCTTTAGACAGCTTTTTGTTTTGTTTTGTTCTGTTTTTTATGAGACAGGATCTTGCTAGGTAGTGCAAGCTATCCTTGAACTTGCTATGCAGCCCAGGCTGGCCTCCAGCTCTAGATGATCCTCCTGCCTCAGCCTCTTGAGTGCTGGGATTACAAGCATGTGCCACCATGCCCAGCCCTCCGTAGAGTTTTTATTCTCAAACATTATTCCATTGTATGGACATGTTGCATTTTGTTCATTCATTCATAAGTTCATGAATATTTACACTGTTTCCACTTTCTGGCTATTATGAATAATATTATGTTAATGTACTCATTTTTGTGTGGAAATATATTTAAATGTGTATATATCTATGTATGTGGAATTGCTGGATCCTATTTTATTTGGGAAGTCCTATATTACTTTAAAACAAATAACTTTTTTTTTTTGTACTGGGGATAGAACCCAGGACACTCTACCACTGAGCTACATCCTCAGTATCCCCTTTTTAAATTTTTTTGGTTTTTTGAGACAGGGTCTCACTATGTAGCTGATACTGACCTGGAGCTCACTATGTAGTGCAGGCTGGTCTCGAACTCACGGTGATCCTCCTGCCTCAGCCTCTTGAGTGCTGGGATTACAGGCGTGTGCCACTACGACCAGCCTGAGCCCTTTTTATTTTTCACCTTGAGACACAGTCTCACTACATTGCCCAGGCTGACTTTGAATTTTTTATCTTTTTGCTTCAGACTCCTGTGTAGCTGGGATTATAGGCATGTGCCACCATGCCCGGCTCTGGTGTGCACAATTTTACCCATGTATATTTTAGTATGTATCTCTAAAAGAGAAGGATTCTCTTGTTAACCACTCTAATGTCATACCTAAAGAGTAACAATAATTCTTTACTGTCATAAAATATTCAGTGCTGGAATTTCCAATATTCTCATTAATGTTCTCTCAGTTGGTGTGCTTGCAATTGGTTAAATTTTTTAAGTCGTTGTATTTTTTAACAACTAGATTGAAATTTAATTTACTGATTTTAAGTGAAGCCAGTGTTGTTTCATCTATCTCCCCATCCATTCTTCCTTTCCCATATTATTTAAAATTTATTTACTGAGATATAACTTACTGTACACAACCCCTGTAAAGTACACAACTGAGTGGCTTTTAATTATTTGCAAAATTGTGTCATTATTATTCAATAATTTTTAGTATATTTATTATAATTGTATAACCACAAATTTGTATAATTTGTAGATTTTCCTGTCCAAATCTTTTTCTCCTTTCAATTTATTTTTTGAAGAATTGTTTTTGGGAAAAAAAAAAAGACTGTCAGATGTGGTGCATATACCTGTAATCCTAGCACTCTGGATGTGAAGCTGGAGGATCACATCTTGGAAGCCAGCCTGGCTACAAAGAGCGTTCTAGGCCAACCTGGACTACATAGAAAGACCCTGTCTCGATAAAAGAAAAGAAAACAAAAACAAAGTTGTTTATTTGTCCTGTAGAATTTCTACAGTCAGTGTAGCATCTTTTAACATGTTTCTCTTCCTCTGTATTTCCTATAAATTGCTAGTCGGATATAGATGTCTGATGAGACTCAGGTTTAATCCCCCCCACAGACTACTTCATGGTCCCGTTTATGTTCTGGAGGTGCATACTGTATCATTGTTCATGATGTGATGCTAGCAGTGATTGATACTCAGTGGGCAGTCAGCTCTCCTAATTCATTAGGGGCTGCAAAATGGTGGCATTCCATTATTTCTTGTTTGTTTATTACTTGGAATCCTCTTACAAAGATAATTTTCTATTCAGTTAACTATTTGGTTATCCAGTGATACCGTTTCTTTAGAAAATGACATACATTTATTTCATTTTTCATATTTTAAAGCCCCGAATTTTAAGGTCTCAGACATTTACATAATCAGTGTGTTATAATGCTTAACGGCTAAAGTACCGCTCTTCCTACAGAAACTGGACGTAGGAAAGAAAACAAGGTGGAGATAGTGGCGACCTGAAACTTGGCACGCCAAGATTAAAGGATATTTGTCCCCGCATTTGGCAGTTTCTTTTTTCTCCCTCTTCAACACATAAGGTTCTCCTATATGAAACACCACAGGGGGAAAAAACACACCAGATCTAAGAGCCCGAAAAGTTCCGCTTGCTTGCAGAATTTCTGTGGATTTTTTTTTCCCTACCATGCAACCGCATCAGTGAGAACTATACGGTTTCCCATTTCTCACCGAGTCCCCCAATTTAAAACCACTTTTTTGGTGTGTGCTTAATTTTGGAACAAAGGGAATTTCTGATCAGCACATCAGTATTTTTTAACTTTGATTTTCTATACTTGTTTCTGACACTTCCCTTTCTATACTTGTTTTTTACACTTCCCTTTCATCGTATATTAAGCCCATTAAAATTTTCTACGAGCAAAAAGGGATCGATTGAACAAAAACACTTACATAGCCACCCGTCATCTGCTAGAGAATGTTTTTCTTGGCACTCTACACAGTGCCGGGTGTGTGAAGTAAAATCCTCACGGATATAAGCCAGAAACGGTTTCTCATCGGGAGTTTAGTTTGCATTTCTGTCATTACTGCTATTTTCCATATGTGTTAACCAGGTTTAAAACTGCTCGCTTGGGACACGTCTTATCTGGGGAGAGGTCCTGCCAGTCACACCGAAAGACAAGACAAATGATAAAATCCAGAAATAATCTCGTTTTCACAGAGGCTTTGACTCCGCCTCTGGGTCCCACCCCCACCCTCGTAAGCAAGTCCTTTGTGTCAACAGGGAATGGGGATCTCAGTCAGCAAAGGTAGCAGAAAACAGAACTGCCCCCAGATATGTGCATTATGTACATATCCTGCTTCTGACTGCCACGTTTATGGGGAACAGTTCTTGAGTTCCGACCATGCTTGGAGTACAAACCGTCCCGGGAGTCTTTGGGCAGGCGTGGCCTCTCTCACTCGGGGTTCGATAGGCTCACCTGACTCCCGCAGGAGTCGCTGCGTCGCGGGCTCGCTAAGAGCGATTGATGATCGGCTGCTTCTGTCTTTCTCACCCCCTACTTTTTTTTAGCCATAGCTATGGTTACCACGTCTCTCTCCGCCTCCCTCAACCTACCAAGAAGACGTCTGCTCATTGGTTGTCTCTCACCAAGACGCTTAGTTATTGGTTCCTGGTGAGACCCGGCGCTCCCCCTTTTTCCTGTCTCCCTGGTCTCTTGAGGAGCCCAGGAAGGAGGCTCAGCTGGTGCCGCCGGGTCAGGGTCTGCCAGGATCGGGCTTCGGCAGTCATTAGCGGGTCATGTCGGCCGCCCAGGGCTGGGACAGGAACCGCCGGAGGGGAGGAGGCGCGGCCGGCGGTGGTGGAGGAGGTAGCGGGGCCAGCGGGGGTAGTGGGGGCAGCGGGGGTCGGGGGACTGGCCAACTCAACCGCTTCGTGCAACTCTCCGGGCGGCCGCACCTGCCAGGTGAGTCTTGGGACGGGGTCCTGACAGCTCCTGGGCGCGGCGGGAAGGTGACTGCTCACTTGTCTTTTCTCCGGTTTTCTTGGGAGGAGACGAGGCAAGCCCGCGTATACCAGAGGGACCGGGAATATGAGAAAAGGGAAGGTGTCTTCGAGGTCAGGGAAGGAGTCAGAGCACAACGAGGAAAAAGTATTTTGGATTTGTTGAAAGCACTGTGCAAGAGTGGTGTTTTCCTTTCAAAAGAGAGGCTGCTGTCTCACTGACATTCCCAAATGTTTCGCTCACTTGGTTTTCAGTTCTCTCCCCCTTTCGCAGTTTGATCTTGTGAAAGAAAGACATTGATGCCTAGCTGTGGAAAATTATTTCGAAAAGAGAGCTAAATTAAGGAGAGAAGGCGGAGAAGCATTCCAAAGAGTGATTTTGTAAAAAGCCACCCGAGTGTGTAAGAGGCATCCTGAAAGGAAAGAAAGGAGTAGTGGTGATGTTGGGGGTTGTTAGAGAAAGACCAAGGGGATTAGGGAAAACTCGTTGAATTCTTAATATTTTGGAATGTCCAGCGACAGAATGGATAAAATGGTGTCTATATCTTGGGGCGGGGGAGTGGAGAAATGAAAATCGAGAATATACTTAGTGACAAAATCATGTAGTGTCTACAGAATAAAAACAACTGTGTGAGAACTGGAAAATGTACTCAGGTGCGATAATTTCACGTTTTGACCTACAGTGCCGTATCTTTGAGTCCAGACGCCTTAAAAACAAAACAAAACAAAATTTAGTTGTTGCATGTGTGTAGACAGTTTTAAAGAAGTACAATGTAAGTGAATATTCAGTATAGAAGAAAGGCAGGAATTAATGTACAGAATGCTACATGAAGCAAGCTTATTTTTAGCACGAAGAGAACTGTCAGGAATGACATGTCAGTCGTTTACCATCTTTTTTGTGAATGATGTTGAGGTTGATTAAATCAATGATGTATTTGTTTAGTTGATGAATTTTGAGGACGGGGTTTTATAATTGTGTTTACTACCGTGCTTTGTATACTTCTAAGTGGTCAAAATTTTTTTTATTAATTTGAGGATAACAAAAGGAAAATTTACACCTTCAGGGTAACTTTAATGTTTTGTGATAAGCTTATTGATGTGTGCTAGAAATGTATGCTAATTTATTTATATGTGCCATTAAAACTGAGGAATTTGTAAATTTATATTTATATATAACATATAATATGCCAAATGTATAATCTGCCAGGGTTTGGGTTTGAAATGATATCAGGCTGGGTATCCTAGACTTGCTAAATGTGTGATTATTAACAAAGAAAAAAATGATAAATCTTTTTTCTTATTCCAATTTAATAAGAAAAACATATATTTTGCGTGTTGGCTTAGAAGATAAATCTTTTGTCAAGGACTATTGCCAGTTTGTTGTCTGCTACTCTGATCTTTAGATCTTTGATCATGGATTAATGATTATACCATGGTTCTAATATGGGCATTCCCAGGCTCCTGGAACTGTGTAGTGCACTACCTCACTGCCACCACACGAGGGCAGTGGAAGCCATGATTTCAGTTAAAAGCCTTAGGTGTGGAGCTATTTCTGTATTCCCTTAGCACACAAGGCCAAGAACAGCCATTTGTTGAGAGGTAGATAAAACGTGTCTAAACTGTAAAAATTCGCGAAGTGGGGTCATTTGTCTCCTCTTTCTTCTTCCTTTTTCCCTGGCTGACACTTCATTCCTCCTTCCCCATGTTGGCATTTACTATCCTTTCTCTTATTCTCAAATTGGGAAATATTTGTTATCTTAATATATACTTTTCTTTCATACTAATTCCTTATATAGAGTCTTTATTCCCCCAGTGACTTCATTTTAAGTCTTCTCCCCTTATCTATACATTCTGTTTTGAGAGCTACAAAATGTCTAAGCCTGTTTTATGACTGATCCTGGAGGCACAAGATTTTTTTTAAAGTGAGGCAGGCGGTGGAACCACTGAGCTAGATCCCCGGCCCCCTGCAAGATTTTTTAAATTAAGATGTACTGTAACTGACTGCTTCCGTTTTTTTTCTGTTTCCTTTGATCTCCTGTTTTTTTCATCTTTCGTTCTCCTCTACCAAGATTTTCACACGTCTAGAGAACCCTTTGTCTTCCCTTTTGCATCTGTAGCCTGCGGCAGGCTTCCCATGAAACAGAACAGTCTGGTCCTCTTGGAGTGTTCTTCATTCAGTGAGAGCGTCTTTATCCAGTTGTGCAAACCTGAAATGCTGTTATCTGCCTTATGCTTTTCCTTTCCTTCGCATCTTTGGTGTAATCGATCACCTCGTCCTGTCTCACTTTTGCCGTAACTCCAGCCTGTGCAGGCGTCACCCTTCACTTAGCTGGCTAAGCAGTTTTCCTGCTTCTCCTGATGCCTTCCGGTTCACATAGCACTCTGATCTTTGTGAGCAGAAGTCTCTTCTCACCCCTGCTTATAACCCTTGCCTGACTTGCCATTGCTTCTAGAATAAGGAAAAAAATCCTTAACACGGGCTAAAAAGCACCATGCAGTCTGGCTTCCCTGACTTCCAGTCAGTCCTCCATTACGTACTCTTACACTTGGATCTTGCTCTGCCTCTTTGTATGTGTCATGTGCTCCCTTGCCCTTGGGCCACTGCACATGTTATTCCATCATCCAGAATTCTTACTTACCCCTCATTTCATTCCCTTAACTTCCCTTCCACCATCTCCCAGCTCAGTTACGTTGTTTTTGTCTGTTTCCAAGGAAGACTTGGCTGACTTTTCTGACTTGATCTCTTCTTCCTTTTTACATTATCATAGCATCATGTGATTCTCCAAATATATATTTGGCAAGGCTACTGTATATGTGCATATATACTTACATATGTACACATGTACCACATGCATATACATGGACTTTTTTCAGTTCAGGCTAGACTTGGATTCACTATGTAGCCCAGGCTGGCTTCGAACTCACAGTGATCTTCCTGCGTCTGCTTCCTGAGTGCTGGGATTACAGGCGTGTGCCACCAAGCCCAGCTTATATATACATTTTAACATTCTAAATTAATACATTGAATTATGTGTAAGACATTAATGTCTAGTAAATTTGATTTATCATGATTCACTTTCCTGTAGTCCCAGTGACAAAGGGATAAAATCAATTCTTGTGAAGTAGTGGACTAGACTCTGAATCTGTTTTGATAGCACAAGTGATATTTTATGAAACTTCGAGCACCTTCTTGCCTTTCTGCTCTTTCTAAAAAACAGTCATGATTAAGTGTTTGCCACATAGGTGGCACATAGCATTGTAGTCCTAGGTAATTTATAATTTCTCTACACCCAGAACAGAGAATATGATCAAAGCACATTGTGTATATGAAACCCCAGTTGAGACTAGGAGGGAGGGGGGATGAAGGGAATGATGGGGAGATGGTTAAAGTACGTTATGTACACGTGCAGATCTGCCAAAATGAAACCTATTCATCACCAATATGCACTAATAAAAATGGGGACAAAAAGAAGAGGGAGCAGTGCTTTTTGTAGAATAATGTGCAGAGAAAGCTCCTGGGGTATGGGATCCAAGTTACTGTTGTAACCTTTACTGTTTGAGTGTGATGAAATGAAATGTGTTGGTTGGGAAAACAGTCAATAACATAGGAACTGGAATACTGACAAAACAGAGTAACTGGTGAAGCTAGGTAAAAATAATACTGAAACATAAGTTAACGTGTAAAATTCAAATGATACAGAAGAATTTGTGGTAAAGGCAAGTTTTCCTTTCACCCTTGACCCTAGCTAATTGACTTACTTCCTGGAAGCCATCAAAGGTAGTTTTTTTGTATATTTTCCAGAAGGGATGTGCATGTGTTTGTGTGTATAGAGAGACAGATGCTGAGATCTCTTTGTTTGGATGGGCATTTACAGTGTGTGCAGCGTTGCTAACACAGACTGATACAGTGACTATCCCAGCACCTACAGAATTTTGCACATGAGAGTGAGTCTGTCTTTAGGATAAATTAGTGGAAGTGCTAGGTCAGAACACACATACTATTTGAATTTTGAAAGCTATCAAGTTACACTTTATTGAGGTTATGCCTGTTTGTATTCTGTGGAAGATGGCTGGTAGCTTCCTTGTTTCCTCTTCCTTTGGTAATGGAGTGAATTAGTAAAGCTTTATTTAAATTGCCAGTTTAATTGGAATATTTTTCTTAAGCACCTTTTAAAATATGAGAGCTGTATTTGTTTCCTTTATAGTATTTTGTTCATTTTTCTACTGAGATTTTATATTGTTTATAAAAACTCTTGTGTTGTAAAGGAAATTTGTTTTTAGTCTTTGACATACATTGCAGATATTTTGCACACTTTTTATGTCCTTTGACACGCTCATATACAGTTTATTTTTTCAGAGGAAATTTTAAAAATGCTTTGCAGTTAAAATGACCAGATTCTACAGTTCTGTGTGATAAGAAAGGCCTTCCCTGGCCAATATTATTTCTAGTTAAAATTGAAATGAATATTCTTATGTTTTTTTCTTGGTACTTAAATAACTTTATTTTTAATTTAGATATACTTATCTATATAAATGTAAGTTGAATAAAATATTGGAATAGAAGTACAACATTATTTTTCTTGTGGGTAGCTACTCAGTTACCTCAGTATCCTTTATTAACTAGTCTTTTTTTCTACTGATTTGAAATCTTATCTATAGATGTGCCTAGTTCCTACATATAATTTTGGGTTATTATTGTGTTTTTATTGTTTCATTGATCAGCTTACCTAATGATCCTATTCTTTGGTTATCATCTTCCTTCATTTTACTTATCAGAGAAGTTTTCCTTATTTTTCCATAAACTTAGAATACCCACTCCCATTCTGTTTTTTAATTTTATTTTTTGAGACAAGGTCTTTACTATGTTGCCTAGATCACCTAGGCTGGTCTAATTTTGTTGGATTCAAGTAATCTCCTGCCTCAGCCTTCTGAGTGTGAGGACTACAGGCATGTGCCACCATGCCTGACGTCCCTGCTCATCCCCACACCCTCACTGGGGACTGAGCTCAGGGACCTCTGCCACGGAGTTCCATCACCAGCTCTTATTTTTTATTTTAGGGCAAGGTCACACCAAGTTGCCCATACTGGGCTCAAACTTGTGATCCTCCCAGTTAGCTGGGGTGACAGGTGTGGACCACTGTGCCTGGCTCCTGTTGTTACTGGCAATGCATCATATTTATAGACTGATTTAGAAGTGGTTGAGATCTTTTTGAGATTCAAGAATAAGGT
This sequence comes from Fukomys damarensis, assembly GCF_012274545.1. Classification (NCBI taxonomy): domain Eukaryota; kingdom Metazoa; phylum Chordata; class Mammalia; order Rodentia; family Bathyergidae; genus Fukomys; species Fukomys damarensis. The sequence continues at coordinate 37,139,182 of NW_022900916.1, read as the reverse complement.
ACAGAGGGGTGGGGATTTAGCTCAGTGGTTGGTGCCACGCCTGCCTCATAAGCACAAGGTCCTGAGTTCGATCCCTGGTACCAAGAGGAAAAGCGAATAGGGTATAGATTAATTTTTTTCTGTTCAAGGATATAGAGGCCAAGGGTCTAGCTAAGTGGTAGAGTACTTGCCTAGTGTGTGTGAGGCCCTGGATTCAATCCCCAGCAGCAAAGGGGGAAAACAAACAGGATATAAATTAATTTCTTGCCATCCAAGTCTTCTGAATTCTTGTTTGTTTGTTTGTTTTTGAGACAGGGTCTCACTATATAGTTGAGACTGACCTGGAACTCACTATGTAGCCCAGGCTGGTCTCGAACTCACAGTGATCCTCCTGCCTCAGCCTCCCAGAGCTGGGATTACAGGCATGCGCCAACATGACTGGTGTCTTCTGCATTCTTAACAAATTTTTTTTTTTTTTTGTACCTGGGATCAAACTCAGGACCTTATGCTTGCAAGGCAGGTCACAGCATCACTGACCTAAATCCCTGGCCCCTCCTTGCTATTTTTCTAGGAAAAAATGGCAGTTAATTATTTTATTACCAAATATCATAATTTTTTCTTCTTTTCCAGTTATTGTATTTCTTTTGTTAAAATTGACTTAGTACTTTTCTAATGTATTTATACAGATAACAGTAGATCTAGGTCTTATTCCTGACTTCAGAGGGATTTTTTTTTTTGAGACAGGGTCTCACTATGTAGTTGAGACTCACCTGGAACTCACTATGTAGCCCAGGCTGGTCTCGAACTCACAGCGATCTTCTGCCTCAGCCTCCCGAGTGCTGGGATTACAGGCGTGCACCACCATGCCCCGCCAGAGGGATGTTTTGAGTGTTTTCTTTTTAAGGTCAGATCCAGAATTGATGCCATGGCACATTCCTATAATTCCCAACTACGTGGAGGAGGCAGGATTGCCAGTTTGAAGTCAACCTGAGCAATTGAATGAGACCCTGTCTTGAAATAAAAAAGGGCTGAGGATGTAGCTCAGTGGTAGAGTCCTGCCTAACACATGCAAGGACCTGCGTTCAATGCCCAGTACTGCAAAAAAAAAAAAAAAAAGGCTTTCTTGATTGAAAATTTATTTACTGTTATTACTGTTTTAATACTTTTTTAATAAATGGAAGTAATTTTGCCAGTGTCTTTTACTATCTGTGAGAATCATTGTGTATTTTTCTCCTTTGCTCTACTTTTTTGTCTGGTTTTGTTTTTGTTATTTATTTATTTATTTATTTGGTTTTTGGTACTGGGGATCGAACTTGGGCCCTTGAGCTTGTGAAGCAGGCAGTAGAATCATTGAGCCAAATCCCTGGCCCTCTTGCTTTGTTTTTTTGAGGTTAGGTCTTGCTCTGTAGTCCAGGCTGGTCTTGAACCCTCCTGCCTCAGCCTCCCAAGCACTGGGATTACAGTCATTTACCAGCACATCTAGCTCCTTTTTGCTCTACTTGTGTGATGAATTATACTAATAGATTTACTATTACTGAGCTATCCTTGCATTCCTCAATCAACCACAGACTCATGTGTAATACTATTTCAATTGTGCCTGTGGGTTCTATTTTTCTAGGAAATTTATATCACACCCCTCTTTCCCCACCGGGAATTGAACCCAGGGCCTTGTTCTTGCCAGGCATGTGCTATACCACTAAGCTACATACTCGGCTCCATCACTCTTAGTAAGCTAAAATGTCTATTTTTAGTTTTAATCTTGTTGGAGAGTGCTATTTCCCCCTTTTTTTTTGTTTTGTTTTTTTGAATCAGGGTTTGCTATATAGTTCAGGCTGGCCTTGAACTCATGGAGAATCTTCTGCCTTAGCCTCTAGTTAAATGGCATTGAAATGAAAGGTTTGGTTGAAATCTTATGAACTCTTTTGGGCCTTTTTTTTTTTTAAAGGGGTTAGATGAGTAGCACTTGGACAATTTATATCTATGATAATTTGGCAGCTTACAATTTGTCTTTTTATTGTTGTAAGAGTTCTTTATATAGCCTACATACAAGTCCCTTGTTCCATACATGCTTTGCAAATGTTGTCTCCATTCTGTGGTTGTCTTTTTTTTTTTCTTTCTTTGAAGCTATTAAGTCACTTTCCTATTGCTGGGACAAAATGCCCTTCACTCACAGTTTTTTAGTTAATTGGCTCATATTTGGGGGATTTTAGGCCGTGGTTAGCTGGCTCCAAGGCGTAAATGGCATGGCGGAAGAACACAGCAGAGGACAGCTGCTGGGCACATCAGAGCCAGGAAGCAGAGGGGGAGGGGCTCCCTCCAAGGGCACGACCCCCCCACCTCCCAGGCCACAGCAGCTAGGCTGTGAACTCCCCAGTGGATCAGTCACTATGGTTAGAGCTTCCCCCTGATCAGTTACCTTCCAGAAACCCTGCCTCTGAACACATGAGATTTGATGGTCATTCTAAAAAAGCATAAAGCTTTAAATTTTTGATGAAGTCCAATTTATTCTTTTTTCTTTCTCTGCTAAGAGTTCTCTGCCAAATACAAAATCATGCAGACTTCTGGTCCATTTTGACTTAGCTTTACAGTTGTTCCTATATGTAAGGATCATCTCAGCTGCCAGGTGATCCATTTATCACAGCACAGTTGTTTAAAAGACCTTTCTTTCTGATGCTGTTAGTACCCGCCTGTCATCCTAGCAATCAGGAGACTGAGGCAGGAAGATCACTGCTAGTTGGAGGCCAGCCTGGGCTGTGTAGTAAGACCCTGTCTCAAAAATAAAAAAATTAGGGCTGGGATATAGCTCAGTGGCACCGCGCCTGCCTAATAAAGGCGAGGTCCCGAGTTCAATCTACGCCCCCCACAAAGGCCTTAGTTATTTTTTTAGCTCTTGAAGTTCACATTAGTTTTCCTTTACCTGCCCCTTTGTTATGGTATCCAGAAGTCTTTTTCATTTCTTTTCTTCTTAAATTTTTGTTTTTCCTAAGTGATATTTTTTATAACCTGATAATACCCAATTATTTCCCTAGTCTACACTCTCTTTCCTGATCTGTTTGCCTGTGGCTACTAGGCATTTCCAGAAAGTGACTGATAAGTACTTTTTTTTTGGTGTCAGGAATCGAACTCTGGACTTTGTGCTTGCTAATCAGGCAGTGGAACCACTGAGCTGAATCCCTGGTCCCATACTGATAAATACTTTAATGTGTCCAGAAAACAATTTCATCATCTTTCTTGTCAAACCTGTTCTTCCTCATGTGTTCTTTATCCTAATTAATGTTTTAATGGCCACATCACATCGTTAGTTTATTGAGTCAAGCCAGAAAGCTAGAAACACATTTGATTCATTCTTTTAACTCAGCCTTTATCCAATTGGTCATAAAATTTATCAATTTTTCTTCCTTTTTTTTTTTTTTGACGGGGTCTTGCTGTGTAGTTCAGGCTTTCCTTGAGCTTACTAGGTAGCCTAGACTGGCCTTCAACTTGGGGTGATCCTCTTGCCTCAGCCTCCTGAGTACTGGGATTACAGGTGTGTGCTATCGTGCCCAGCATCTATAGTTATTTTTGCAAGAGCATGGAATTTAGGTTATTTTACATCACATAAATATAAGTACATTTTTTTAAACCCAGGAATTTAGCACATAGTTTTTTGTGATGACTTTTTTTTTTAACCCCTATACCAGGGATTGAACTCAGGACCTTGTCCTTGTGAGGCAGGTACAGCACCACTGAGCTAAATTCCCAGCTAGCACATACAGGTTTTTGTTGTTGTTGTTGTTGTTGGTGGTGGTGATGGTGGTTTTTTTTTGGAGGGGCATTTGAAACAGGGTCTTGCTGTATAATTCAGGATGGCCTTGAACTTACTACATAGCCCAGGCTGGCCTTGAACTCAAGGTGATGCTCCTGTCTCAGCCTCCTGAGTGCTGGGCTAACAGGTGTGCACCACCATGCCTGGCAGCACTTAAATTTTTTTAATGGCTTTTCCAAATACTCATTTTTTTAAGTAGGGTACAATTTTAGGGGCTGGAGGCATGCTCAGTTTTACAATTCATGCTTATCATGAGCAAAGCCCTGGGTTCAATCCCTAGCACCATGAAAAAATAAAAGAGAATTTTAAGTTGCATATTATCAGAAATAGTTGTGTGAACTTGCTTCGATCCTCCTGCCTCAGCCTCCCAAGTGCTGGGATTACAGGCATTCATCACCATATCTGGCTCTCTGGACTTTTTTTTTTTTTTTTTCTTTTTTTGGTACTAGGGATCGAACTCGGGCCCTTGTGCTTGCAAGGCAGGCGGCAGAACCACTGAGCCAAATCCCTGGCCCTCTCTGGACTATTTTTAAAGCCACTTCTCTCCTTTTTTTTTTAAATGACTTTAGTGATTTTGAACCCTCACTATCATTAAACTTTTACCTTTATACTTGGCAAGCTTCATGTATAAATATGATTTTCTAAGTATGTAAATATGATTTCCTACTATTGAGCTCATCTTCTTCCTCAAAAAAGTTTTTTTAATTTATTTTTTTAACAGAAAATATTATATAACTATGGTGAAATTGGATAATATGCAAGGGAGGATGTCTTCATTCGACCTGAGATTCCTTATTTTCTGGTCTCTCTCCCTGGAAGTATCATCTATAGATGATTTAAGGCAAGAAGAACTATTTTAACTTTCACTAACCTATTAATATCCATATCATTGAGGGATGAGAAGATGACCCTGGAGGCCTCAGAAAGTGGAAAATTCTTGCCCTGGTTACTACATCTAGCAGAAACTTGCAGAATAATGAACAAAAAGCTATTATTCCATGTCTGGATTGTTTTCTTTGAGGAGGCAAACACAAGTTATAGAACTTTAAAACTCATATTTATTCCTTTATTTTACTCAGCATTTCCATCTAACTAGTCTTTTAAGTCCCTATTTTTTTTAATGTTATTAGTACATGGTTACTGAACATACTGATTATATTCATCATGGGATACATGTCCAAAACATGTCTTACTGTTTTTTACTTCCCTGTTCCTATTCTTCCTCTCTTTCTCTCCATCCTTAGATCCCCTTCCCATTTGCAAAGGATTTATCTCCCTATTTTGTATTATCTATCTTTTATTTTTCTCTTTAAATTATTTATAATTTGTCTCATATATGAGGAACCTTGTGATATTTAAGCTGTGTGTCTGATATACTTCATTTAACATTATGGTCTCAAGGTGCATCCATTTTCCTACAGGTGACTCAAATTTATTATTCTTTGTGGCTGAGTCATACTCCGTTTTACACAAGTACCACATTTTCTTCATCTATTTGTGGATGGACATTCAGGCTACTTTCAAGATTTAGCTATAATGAGTTGTGCTCTACATGGATGTGCATATAGCACTGTAATATGATGTCTGTGACTCTTTGGGAAGATACCTAGAAGGGGAATAGCTGGGTCAAATGCAGTTTCTAGTTTTAGTTCTTTGAGGAATCTCCATACTGGTTTCCACAGTGGTTGTAGTTTATACTCCCACCAGCACTGTAGAAGAGCCCCCTTCCCCCAGCTTCTCCAGCATAGTCATTATTTGATTTCTTGATGATAGCCATCTTTTCTGGAGTAAGATGGAATCTCAGAGTTAATTTGCATTTCTCTATTGGCCAACGATGTTGAACAGTTTTCCATGTATTTATTGGCCATTTATATATATTTTTTGAGAAGTGTGTATTCATTTCTGTTGTCCATTTTTTGATTGGAAAGTCTTTGTGTTTTATTCCCATAATAAAATTAGCTAGGCACTTTTATGAGCATTTAATTATCCTGTGATGGGTAGATACTATTTTTGTCCCCTTTTTTATAGGTAAGAAACTGAGACAGGAAGATAGACACACAACACTATGTCCAAGGACTAGCACTAAGGGAAAGGATCAGGATGGGGTCCTGAGATGGTGGTCCCAAAGGTCTTGCTCTTAACCACTCTCCTGATGTCTTCTTTGCTCCCTGTTTTTCCCACTTCTTTCTGTTATTGCCATATGTGGGTTTTTTTTTCTTTTCTAATCTTCCTTCTTAATTTGTCCTGTGTATTGAAACAAAATTAATTTTCCTAAAGCACATCTATGGTTGTATTGCTTCCCAGGGACTTCCTGCTACATTTAGAATGCAGCCCAACGTATGCTTTTCACATTTATATTTTCTTTATTTCTGGAAATTTGCTCCAAGATTTGTCTAAGATGTGCTTATTGAGTTGTCTGTATGACTAGATAGTGAAATGAGAACTAGGATTATGAGCAAGAAAACGAGATGAAAATCTTCAGAGTTGAGTAATGCTTTTTCTTTGAGTTGTTATTTTCCTTTTTATCCACAGTAGCTCCTTGCCAGATGGTTTCATCAAAACTGTTAACTCAATTAATTCAAATCAGATATGTAATTGATCAACCGCTAACCACAAGTATTTTGATGTCACATAAAACAAATTCCTGAAGAAAGCATTCATACAGACCTGATGCAGGAATGTGAAATATGCATTGTATGTTCTGAACCTTAAGAAGTAAAATATATTTATTAAAATGTATTTCTGAATACATGTACATAGCCAGGTGTACTAGTGTGTGCCTTAACCCTGGTTACTTGAGTGTCTGAGGGCAGGAAAATCTCAAGTTTGAGGCCAGCCTGGGCACTACAAATAAAAATAAAAATAAAAACAAAATAAAAGTGCTAGGAATGTAGCTCAGTGCTTCCTGGGTCAATGTGGGGGAAAATGCATGTACTCTAAAAAACTTTGAAAACCATTCAGGGAGATAACTTCTTAAAGCTATGTCAAATTTTTCTTAAATTTAAATTATGATTTCTTTTTTTTTTTGGTTTTTTGAGACAGGGTCTCACTATGTAGTTGAGACTGAACTGGAACTCACTATGTAGCCCAGGCTGGTCTTGAACTCACAGCGATCCTCCTGCCTCAGCTTCCCAAGTGCTGGGATTACAGGCGTGTGCCACCACGCCCAGCTAAATTATGATTTTTAAGTCTTCAGTGTGTCTGTGCTTTTATAAAAAATAATGCAGATATTCTTGTGAAAATTTGTCTTTTACAATTCTTATTTCAAAGAAAGAATGGACAGTTCTTTTATTCTTTTTTGATATAATGTTTTGCTAATGTTGCCCAGGCAACTTGAAGTTGTGATCCTCCTGCTTCAGCTTCCTGAGGAGCTTGGGAATATACACACATATTACCGTGCTGAGCTCAAGAATAAATATTTCTGAAGAGCATAATAAAAGATAGATATCCTGTGCATGCCTGGCAAGTACAAGGCCCTGAGTTCCACTCCTGGTACCTAAAAGAACAGAAAAGATAGATCGTTTTGAGGTGGGAAGGGGGATCGAGAAATGGAGGCGCCTGCCTGGCAAGTTTTAAGTTCCTGAATTTGATCCCCAGTACCAAGAAAAAAAAAAGATAATAGGAAGAAGGAAAATCGTGGGAGCGGGGAGGAAGGAGAGGAGAAATGGCTGAAAACAGAATTCGGATGTCTTATGTACATGTACTATCTCCCCACAAGGAATGTAAGCGTTACGTACTAATTAAAAAAAACCATCAAGATTTATTTGTGGAATAAAATGTAGATATTTTACTTTGGCTTTACATTTAAGATATTCTTACTGGATTTCTGCTTTTTCCATAATAGAATTCTTCAAGTAACATTTAAAAATAATGCCATTTAAATCAGTTTTTAAACAATTAGATTAAAATTTTTTGTTTTTGTTTTTTTGAGACAAGGTCTTGCTGTGTAGTTCAGGCTATTCTTGAAATCACTATGTAGCCCAGGTTGGCCTCAAACTCCAGGAATACTCCTGCTTCAGCCTCCTAAGTGTTGGGATTAAAGGGATATGCTACTATACCTAGTTTAAGTATTTTTTAAAATAAGCTCACAAGTCAAGTAGTCTAGTGTCCAGTATCATGGGAACCATTATAATGGGTAATTATGAAGATCTTGAAGTATTTGTGATTCTTTTTGAGAACTGTAGAATTTTTAGAGCTTTAGAGACCATATTGTGTGTGTGGGGTGTGTGTGTGTGTGTATTTGGCAAAGTATTTGTAGTTAGTTCTTCTCCTAAAAGATTAAACTGAGCCAAAAGGGTAGAGTTTTTATATCAAGGTTTATTTGAAAGCCTTGGCAGCCATTCATAAATATTAAGAATGTGGTGACGCTATTTTAAATCAGAGGGTTCCCAGGAATGTTATGTTTATTGGATTCAGATTTAATATTGCAATCTAGCATAGGTTTATGAATTATGATACTTTTGACTAATATATGTAAATATGTAAAAATTCCTAGCCTATTTCTAAAAATGAGAGTCTATTCAAGAGTTCAGTCATTTATGAAGATGAGTAGTTTCAGTATCACATCTGTTTGAGGTGCTTCTCCTCCCCCCGACAAAAACTCCTCAACTAAAGATCCCATTTTTTCCATAAAAGGATATCAAATATTACAGATCAAGATGACAAAAGCATAAGATTTGAAAATGTTTTTCTGTGTGTTATAATTGCTTCATTTTTATAGAAAGAAAGTAGTTCAATGATGGGCTTACTTTTTTGTGCAAAAACTGAGTAGTGTTGGAGGAGATAAGCAAATGAAGTGAAGAAGATAAAATTGCAGCAAGGCAGGGGAAAGAAGTGTAAATCAGCCACAACCACGAGACTTTTCACGAGCAGTAGAAATATCAAGCAACAGAGATGACAAGAACCAGCAATTTCCATTCGTTTTTCCATTTACCTGTCTCTTGGTGTCAAACCTCTATGAAGTGGTTTATAAACATATATATGAAAAAATGTTTAGAATAAATTCTGTATGGTGCAGGGGGAGTTGGTTTACCTCAGTATCTCCCCAAAGATTCATTTCCTGTGTTATGTATTAGGGCAGCATCACAGGAGGCAGTGTGTAGTCAGCAGCTCTTCTTAAATACTATTCTATATCAATAATTTTTTGTTTGTTTGAGATAAGGTTTCTCTATGTAGTTGAGGGTGGCCTTGAACTCGCTGGTGCACCTCCTGTGTTAGCCTCCCAGATGCTGGAATTACAGACATGTGCCACCACGCCAAGTTACATGAGGTTTTAAAAAATAATACTGAGGACCAGGGATTTAGCTCAGTGGTGTCACGGCCTGCCTCGCAAGATCCTGAGTTTGATCTCAGTACAAAAAAAAAAGGCCAAGTAGAAACTGGAAAATGAAATAGGTGCTATTGTCATTGTCTGAACTTGGGCATTCTTATCTGACAACCCCAAACATTGTGCAGGTGGAAATGTACAATAACATAGCAAAATAACATTGGTACAGTCCATTGACCTTAGATTTCATCGGTTTTATGTGTACCCATTGATATATGTGTATTGAGTTCTATATAATTTTATCATGTGTAGAGTGTGTAAGCACTACTCTCAATTTACAGAGCAGTTTCATCAGAAGGCTCCCTCATGTTATCCTTTTATAACCAGAACCACTTCTCTTGGCAAACTGCTGGTGACAACTGATCTGTTCACTCTCTGTAATTTTGTCATTTTCATCATGTTATGTAAATAAAATCACATCATATGTTACCTTTTCACACTGGCTTTTTTTATTCAGCATTAGTCCCTTAAGAGCCATCAAATGTTACATATAAAGTAGTTCATAGATGTAACACAGTTTAATCATTCATTCACTGCAGGACATTAGGATTGCTTTAATCTTTTAGCTGTTGTGAATAAAACATATGAACATTTGTGTAGAGATTTTTGTGTGAGCAACATAAATTTTTATTTCTTTGGGATAAATGCCCAAGAATATAATTGCTGAGTTGTATGGTAAGCACATTTAGTTTTGTAGGAAACTGTTATTCCCTTTCTCAGAGTAGCTATACCATTTTATATTTCTACCAGAAATGTTTTGAGACAGGTGATCCAGTTTCTGTGCCTATTTGCCAATATTTAGTCTTAACACTTTTTAAATTTTATGCATGCTCATGGTTGTATGGTGTATGATGACTTTTGATAAAACCCAGGGTATTTTAGCAAAAAGTGTAACGAGTCTTCCTAGTTTTAAGGAACTCAGAACTGACTTCTTTCATGCATATGCCTTCAGGTTCCTATTATAGAATGAGGCTTTTGGTGACTCACATCAGTTGACTTAATAATTGGCCCCAAGTAGCATCAGTACCTTTTAATTATTAGTATCAGTGCCATCCAAAACCAGAGCCAATTTTATTTTATTTATTTATTTTTGGTACCAGGGATTGAACTTGGGATTTTGCACTTGTGAGGCAGGCAGTGGAACCATTGAGCTAAATCCCCAGCCCCAGAAATAATTTTATGTTGTATTTTCAAAGGCACTGTTATACATATGCTTTGCATATAATACTCAGTATGTATTTGTAAAACAAAAGTAAATTGAGCAATACATAGGCTCATCTGTGAAAATAATGATTGCTATAAGGATATCAAAGTTCAGAGATGTAGGAAAGATGGTTGCAAAGTCAACAAGTTATAGAATTTTAGAGAGAAGATCTTATAAGGCAAAAGGAAGTAAGTTTGAGGCTCCATTTATTTAAGTCTTCAATATCTCTGAATAGGTTTTGTAATTTTCAATGTAGAACTCTTGTATGTTAGGCTGGGGATTTAGCTCAGTGGTTCTGCTGCCTGCTTTGTAAGCACAAGGTCCTGAGTTCAATCCCCAGTACCAAAAAAAAAAAACCCAACCCAAAAAACTTGTATGTTATTTGTTAAATTTGTTGCTAGAAATTATATAACACTTTTTACTGTTTGATGGTTTTTTATATGTTTTAAGTTTCAATTTCAATTAAAATTTTCATTTTATAATTACTCATTGATAGCTTTGAAAAATATGCATTTTTTGGTATATTTATATCCAATAAATTCAATTGTTCTAATTATAGATTGTTTTAGATTTTTTTTACTTAATGCAGTTATGTCATCTATAAATAGTTTTACTTTTTCCTTTCTAATCTTTAGTCCTTTTATTTTCCTTTTCTTGTCTTACTCCCTTATCTTGGACATCCATTAAACTTGTGGGTAGAATTTTACTTAACAGTTATGTCATCTATAAATAGTTTTACTTTTTCCTTTCTAATCTTTAGTCCTTTTATTTTCCTTTTCTTGTCTTACTCCCTTATCTTGGACATCCATTAAACTTGTGGGTAGAAGTACAGATAGTGTACATCCTTGTCTGACACCAGCCCCAGCTCCAGCCGTGCTCAGGATGAACCTAAGGACTTGGGTGTGCTGTGCAAGTGTGTTACTTGAGTTACATCCTTTTCCCCTGGGCTGGTTTCTGATCTTTAGTGAAAAGTAATTAGTATTTTCCTTTAAGTGTTGTCAGGTGTAGGCTTATTTAGGTTGTCATTTATCAAATTTACTTTGTATTGAATTTTATCAAATTTGGTTTGTATTGAATTTTATCAAATGCTCTGTCTACATTTGTTAAGATTATCATATGATTTTTCTACTTATTCTGTTAATGTGATTAATTAATTAATTTTTGAATGTCAAATCAGCCTTACATTCTCAGAATATATTTTACTTGATCCTGACTTATCCTTTTTATGTTACTTTGGTTTGACTTATTGTTTGCTGAGGATTTTTGAGCCTATGTTTAGAAAGAATATTGGCCTATCATTTTTAATGTTCTTATTTGGTTTTGATATCAGTTGTACTGGTCTCATAAATCAATTTCTTTATTCTCTGAAGGTATTTGTGTAGAACAGCTAATAAATCTTCATTAAATGCTTGGAGAAGTTCACCATTGCAACCATCTAGTATTCTTAATTTTTTTCATAATATCTAAATTTATATTTTCAATGACTATCTATATTTTCGCTTTCTGTATACTTTGTGTTCTGAACAATACAAAGGCTACCACATTCTTCTGCTTTCCCTTCTCCCAGCTTCCTTCTCACCCTGCAGTTAATTTTGCTGATACCATCTGAGATTGTTTTGAATGTTACTAAGAATTTGTGTTTCATTCCTACGTTTACCCGACAGTGCTTATTTAAACTTAAAGGTTTTTTCTGCTTACTCTTCTTGTGCTTTGTTATTCTTGGGTTATTTTTTTATTCCAGATACGTATCTTTTTTGTTTGTTTGTTTTTGTTTTGTACTGGGGATCGAACTCAGGACCTTGTGCTTGGGAGGCAGGTAGTGGAACCACTGAGCTAAATTCCTGACCCTCCAGAGTAATTCTTTCATCAGAAATCTGAGAGCAGGGGATTTAGCTCAGTGGTGTCACACCTGCTTCGCAAGAGCAAGGACCTGAGATCGATCCTTGGTAGTGGGTGGGGTGGGGAAGAAATCTGAGGGAAGCAAACTTAGTGTCTTCATACATCCAACAATGTATATTTTCACTCTCATACATGAATTATTAAGAATTTGAATGGGTATAGAGTTCTAGGTTTAAAAGTATGTCCTGTTGTCCCAGGACCACTTGTTGAAAAGATGACTCATTCATTTCTCACTGAGTAGTCTTGTCACACTGTCAAACATTGATGGGTCATAGATTTTGGGGATTACTTCCCAACCCTCATTTCTATTCCATTGATCTCGATGTCCATCCTTACTCCATTACACAGTATTTTGAATATTGTATCTATCTTGGTAGTAAGCTTTGAAATCAGGAAGTGATTTCAGTCTTCCTGTTTAGTTTTTTTTCAGGAGTGTTATAGAATCCTGAGTTCCTTGCATTTCCATGTGAAGTTTAGGGTTAGTTTGTTCATTTCTGCAAAGAAAAAAATAGCATTTGGAATTTTGATGGAGAGAATGGTTAATTCTCTCTGGTACTTAACATTCATGTAGTTTATGCTTTTTCATATTTGAGTCTTGGTTTTATGCTCATTCATCCTTGCTTGAGAGTCCTTGTTAGCTTTCCTGTGAAGCTGCATCTGTTTATTGTAGCAGGTCCTCACTGATTGTGGGTGGAGATAAGAGGACAGTGAACATGTGATGAGCTATCCCAGTTGCCGGTCTTCTTTAGTGTAGTTGTCATTTATTTGGCCTGAATATTAATGTCCGCACTGGGCTCTGTTTTGCCTCTCCGATCAAAGTGTTCATAATCATTGTTCCTACCTGGGAATACAACCTTGGGTAATTTCTGTGCTAGCCCCACTCAGTCATGCTGTAAATTTTGTTTCAGTTCTTCTGCAGTCTTCCAAGTCTGTACTTAGTTTACCTTGAGAACTTCTCCCCAACCTCTTGGCCTAGCCTATTACTCTGGAAGTATAGGACTGTGATTTTGTGCTTTAGCCTGATTTTACCAGCTTTTCATCTTTTAGTGATTCCTCATAGCTAGTCCGCTTGGAGCATTTCTATTTTGATTAGGGAAGGTGAGTTTGCTTGTAGTATGCTCAGCCACCATCTTCATTCAGTCAGTGATTTTGTTGTGTTTACAGGGAAGTAAGCTTAGTAAGAAGGAAAAAAAATTTTAAATAACAAAAATTTGATGAAATCATTGAAGAAACTATGTTTTTCATTTTTAAGATTGCTTTTTAAGCAATCACTATTGAGGATTGGCAGTTTGAATATATGAGAATGAAAGAACAAAAACCTTAAGTTTTAAGTTCGAATCAGGAGTACACTTATGTGTGGGCCGGGGATTCAGCTTAGTGGTTCCGCTGCCTGACTCGCAAGCTCAAGTTCCCGAGTGCGATCCCTGGTACTGAAAAAATAAAAAATAAAAATAAAGGAGTATACTTATGTGAAGTTGAAGAGGCATATGTTTCTTTAAAAATAAAAAGTAAATAAATATATATTTGTTAGTGTTACACTGCTGTGTTGCTGGTTTCCGTTCTTCTTGCTCTTTGGGTGAGGAAAGAACACATGGGGTTCTCAAGTGCCCACTTTGTCTGAATAACCTCCACAGAGTCACTGTTAACCTGTGCTCTGACAGAGTTCTGCTGGTTACTGAGAGAGCTACATGCCAAAGATATTTGACAGAAGCTCTGAGAAGACACAAAAAGGATCTTATTTTTCTCATGTGGTGCTAGAGATCAAACTTGGGCCTTGTACATGCTGGGCAACACCCAGTCCACAAAAGGATTTTTAATTACAGCTTTGGTTCAGTAGTTTTCAAAGTTACTCCTTCAGTGTTATTCTAAAGTAGTTTTAGATTCCATATGGGTTCCTAAATGGTATAGAAGGGCTAATTACCACAATCCAAATCATAACTACGGTTAACACTTTGGCATCACTTTGAAATACTTTGGTTTCTTTCTAGTACTTTTAAAAAAATCATACTATAACAAATTTAAGTCACAGGGTATTATTTTTCTTCTAGTCCAAAATTAATATCTACTCAATGAGGAATCTTGGAATTAAAAAAACCGTAACAACAGAAAAAACAACACCCAAAGATAACCACAATTAAAACCTGATGTATGTCTTTCATGTATTTTTTATGAAAATATACTTTTTGTTTAAAATGATATCATACTCTAATACTACTTTGTAACTTGTTCATTTGCAATATATGTGAATATTTTGTTATATTAACAGTCCTAATATACTTTTTAAGAAGTGTATGGAAATGAACATGTTTAAGTATGTCTATTTAACATACTTAGTCATCTCTATTGGATATTGAAAGTGTTTCTAAATTTTTACCATATAAATAATACCATAGTTAATATCTTTGTCCATACAATTTTCCATGCCTCTATGATTGTTTCTTTAGGAATAGATTCCTAGAAGTGGAATAGCTGGGTCAAAGGGTATGTACATTTTAACGCTTTTGATCATCAAAATGTCAAGTTTTGAGCTAATCACTTGTTATATTCTGTCTTATATTGCAATATAATTGTTTTATGTGTCTGTCTTGTCTTCCTAATTGGAATATAAGCTTCTCGAGGGTGAGGGAAGTCTTTGTACATCGTAGGTACCCCTCTGACAGTACGGCTTCCTGTGCTGGACTCAGTAGACATCAACACATATCACACTACTTCAAAGCAGCGGTTCTCCAGGTTTTTGGATGTCATAAACCTGACCAAAAAAAAAAAAAAAAAGAAGGTTGCAGATTTTCTATTTTTCCAAGAAAGGATGTTAAAAAAACCCAGTTACCATTTTCTGTCATCATCTCCTAAAGACTATTTAACAATAAAAAGTTTCTAATCTGTGAGAAAAAGGATAGGCCTTTGAAGAGAAAATTTTAGATTTTTGAAAAACTCACTACTCATATTTTTTTTCATTTTATACTGGTGTAAAAATCTTCATCTTAGCCCAAAAGTGGACTGTAGATCCATATTTGGGATCCACTGATTTAAAGGATTTAGAGGATTAAAGCATAAATCCTTTGCAAGATTAATAATTCTCCTTCTTACGAGTCTCTCCCATGGTATTAACTGCACATGTATAGGTGTGTCATTTCATTATGAAGAATTTGTGTATCTCCAGGTACAAGTTCTACAGTAAGCAAACTAGACCTTGTTGTTTAAGATCTGAATATATTTCCAAAGGCCACCATTAAAAACTATTCTCTTTGCAGGCAATTTAAGACAGGGTGTTTTAGAGTCAGAATGCCTAGGCTTGAATCCTGGCTCTGACATTTAGTCACTTAATTTTCCTTTACTTTCCTTATAAAATGATGATGATGATAATATCTTCTTCAGGGTGGTTTTGTAGCCTTTGTTGCAGCAGTTGCATCAATATAATGTGATTGTTTACACATCTGCCTGCCTTATCAGAGGATGAGCTCTTAAGGTTAGGAGTCATTACCTTCTTTTGCAACCCTAGGTCCTAGCATAGGAGCTCATGCATAGCAGGTGCTTAATAAAATGACTTGGATCAATACAGGATTGTTATTAGAATTATATGAGGTAATATATGTGGAAGCTCTTAGTAAACATAATGCTATACAAACATGTTTTTATGGTCCATAAGATCTATATTTGGGAGCTATCAGTACTTTGGAAGAGAGAAAATTTACTCCATTTAATAGTTCCATAAATACATTGCACTTCTGTTTTATAAGAAAACAAGTTTTAATTTTTGGGTTAATGTGGAGTTAATTTGCTTCCTGGGAAGGCAGATGAACTCCCCCTCTCCACCCCATGGAAGTACCAAGATAGTAAGTAAATGTTTGTTTTATTTGGATACTGTAATATAATTTTAATAAGATCAGCTTATTTCATGTTTAAAGATTGGTACCCATTGCTTTATAGCTAATAAAAGAAGAATACCAAGCTTTGAAGAGAACAGGAGCCTATGTTATACCCAATTAGTTTTGGGTAGAGCTCCTTGACATGTGCTGACTTAACATGTCATTGTTTCTTATGTTCATAACGCTCTTGGTGACTTTTTGCCACAAGATGGCATTGGTGATTATTGAGTACACATACTTTTGAATCACAGTCATGAGAAAATGGTGCACATAATTGTATTCTTTTGGGGAAAGAGATGAACACCTTCATCACTGCTTATATATTAATTTAAATTTAACCTCCAAAACAGAATTAAATGCTACATTATTTCCTTTCTGTATTCAAGTATTGTTTTGTTTCCTGTTTTTCTGTCTTAATAACTACAATAACTATGTATTATTTGCCATGTGCTATATGTGTCTGACTTATTGCTGATAATTGTGGTAACAGGTAAGAAGAAAATACGATGGGACCCAGTTAGGAGGCGCTTCATTCAGTCCTGTCCCATCATAAGGATCCCTAACAGGTTTTTGAGAGGTGGGTGATAACTAGCAAGAGATCTGTGCTTCGTATGGGTTAAAGAGAACTTTGAATGAATTTCTAAACTCAAAACTCTGTTATTTAAAAATCTGTCTTAATAGCTAAAATTGGTTTAAGAAAAGTCTAGAACTTAGTTTCATAATGACCATTGTTGGAATTATAATTTTAAGTTTGGGAAAGTTAGAATCTCTTAATGTATATTAGTTGGTAGAAATAAATTATCTCACTGATCCAGTGGTATTCCACTGTAACCACATTAGAAAAAACTTTGAGGTGTTATTTTAAAAAGAAAATATTAAATTATGTCATCATATAAAATAAATTTTTCTTATGTTAAATACTATAAATAAAAAGAAGGAAATACTTGTACAAATGATTAATGCCATGAACTTACAAAGAGCTCTTATAAATCAATAGTTTTAAAGTAAATGGCTGCTAGGAAAAATAAGTAAAAGGACATGAATAATCAATTCACGAAGAAGTACCACCAAAAAATGTAAACATTTATTTTTGCTATTGTTATAAACATAACAATCAAAACAATACAATATTTTCCCCTATTAGAGTTACAAAGACTAAAAATAATACCACTGAGGGCAAGAGTTTTGAAAAATAAAGCTTAAATACTGAAGAAAGTATGGGCCAGGCATGGTAGTGCACGCCTGTAATCCCAGCACTCGGGAGGCTGAGGCAGGAGGATCCCTGTGAGTTCGAGACCAGCCTGGGCCACATAGTGAGTTCCAGGTCAGTCTCAAATACATAGTGAGACCCTGTCTCAAAAAAAACAAAAGAAAGTGTGAATTTTATGTACCCTTTCTGGATCCAATTTGGCAAAATATATCAAAACCTTAAAATGTTTATATCCTTTGACCTAGCAGTTCTTACTTTTTAAAATGTCACATTCTTCCCTACTTTTTGTTTTTCTTATTTATTTATTTAGATACCAGAGATCAAACGCTGGACCTCGTGCTTGTAAGGCAGGCGGAGGAACCGCTGAGCTAAATCCCTGGCCCTACTTTTTGTTTTTTTACCAAAACATACTCCACGTTGAGAAAAAAGAAAATCGCTGAATATTGAAAACTCTGGTTTATACTATTTTTCTAGATCTGCCAAGGGCTGGGGATTTGTCTGAGTGGCACCATGCCTGCCTCAAAAGCACAAAGCCCTGAGTTCGATCCCTAGTGTGTGGGGAGGTGCGGGGAGAAAAAGAAAGACCTTGTCTCTAGATCTTCCAAACCTCATTAAGAATGTTTAGTGTTGTAACTTAGATTTTATTAAATTATGTACAAGCCACTTTGTCTAATTTTAACTGAAGAAATTAAAACCAAAGCTAGGAAAAAGTCCTATAGCTGCTATATACATTCCTGTATTTAGTGTCTGACCTATTTTTAGTAGCCAAGTTCCAGAACATGCAAAGAATAAAACCTAGCCTAAATTAATCAAAATAAGATACTTAGGGTTGTATGCCATCTTTTATAAATAATATTATAATTTATAAATAATATTATTGCTAAAAATTAAGGGGTAATTTTAGTAGTATGTGACAGGACGTACATTGTACACATGTAGACAATTCTATAACATTTTTCTTTTTTCTGTTTATAAATTAAAATGCTAATTTATTGATCCCCCCCCCAAATCTAGCGGACTACATGAAGAAAAAATTAAGCTTTATAATTTATTGTTAATGGTATTTAATTATTTAAATTATAGTTCTGCTTACTAAATATAAGCATGATGAAATAGTTTAATTAGGATATAGAATTGAGCATCATAACATTAAAATATAAACATAGGACCCCAAATCTCGGACTACATGAAGAAAAAATTAAGCTTTATAATTTATTGTTAATGGTATTTAATTATTTAAATTATAGTTCTGCTTACTAAATATAAGCATGATGAAATAGTTTAATTAGGATATAGAATTGAGCATCATAACATTAAAATATAAACATAGGAACAAAGGAAATAGTGACATAACTGATTATATCTGGATGAGGAATTTTATTTTCTTTTTTATATTCTGTGTTTTTCAATGTTTTAATTATTGGAAAAAAGAGATTGCACAGGTAAGTTTCATACCCTTGGTTACTTGTAAGCCTTAAATTCAAACTGTGGCTGAGAAAGCTGGTCTTAGTTCTGCAGTTCTGCAAAGAAGAGCAAGGGAGGAGCACACTCAGGATTAGCAATGTCAAATCCAAGCCCCTGAGGACATCCTTTAAATCAGAAGTCTTATCTTAGTTCTCACCTTCTTTGACCTATTTGTAGTGTCCGATGCTGTTGACCCCCTTCTTAAATTTTTTCTCTTCTTTTGGGTTGCATTACTGCATGGTTCTAGGTGTTTTCTTCAACCTCTTTGGTTGTTCATTCTGTTTGCTTCACTAGCTTCTTCCTACCCACTAAAGATGGGTACTTATCTGGCATTCTTTTGTCCTCTCCATGATTTCCTTTAGTTGTCTCATCAACTTTCTCAGGTTTAACTATCTTTGTTTGTTCATGTGTTCATTCATTCTTTCAGTATTTCTTGATTGCTTCCTATATATCAGGTACTATGTTAGCTGATGATGTAGATTACAGAGAATTGGGTAAACCGAGGACTACAGAACAATGTGAGCATAATTCTTTGTGACAGGTGCCCTGATGAGGTAATGTGGCACAGGAGCACACAGAACAGGTTCCTGGCTCAGCTTGCAGGGATGAGGATGAAAGAGAAGTGGCCCTTGGGATGAGTTTTCAGAAATGACGTGCCTCAGAGTGGGTGTTATCAAGGGAGGGCTGGAACCTGTCAAACCAGGGGGACCAAGTAGCTTAAGAAAGGCATTTAGGCAGAATTGGGCTTGGTGCTTCCAAAGATCTTATTAAGTTCAGCACTGTGGGACAGAGGTGGCTGAAAGCTAGTAAGGGTCAAATCAAGTGTGTATCTCTCGAGGGGAGTTTTCAGGACCTGCTTTTTGTTCCTTAGCTTGTAAAGAGATTTAATTGAATGAACAAGTACAAAATCATTGTAGCTATCAAGGTGAAAAATGATGGAGCCTGCAAATAAGGTGTCATAGTAGGAAGGGAGAGTAGGGAATCACTTTAAAGTATGGAGATGTTCAATCAGATGAGACTTGATGACTGAAGAGGAGGAGGGAAGGGTCAGAAATGGCTTCAAGCTTTCTGTATGGACAACAGTGCTCTTTACTGGGTATTGCGTAGCTGGACAGGGGAACGGGTTGTAGGAAATACGATAAATTCAGTTTGATCTTTGCAAATCATTGATAGCTTACTTACCCTTTAATGCTTAGTCTAAAAGTTATTTCTGGAAAACCTCTTTAGCAGGCCTATTTCCTCTTTGATTCTAGTATTTATTTCCTGGGAAATTGCCTTGGTAGGCCTGTCCCCTGTGTTCTGATGGTGCCCTCTGTGTGCCTACCTGTACCAACACTTAATGCACAGAATTACATGTGTTCTTTATTTTCTGTGCTTACTGTTAGACTGTAAGCTCTGAAAGGGCAGGGACAGTGGGATCGTGCCTCTTACTTATCTCCAGTTTGTAGCACAGTGCTTATAATAAGTTTATCAGAGGTGTTTGAGTCAAATTGGGTTATTAAGAAAGCCACTGTCAGGAAATAGGATGGGTCTAAGATTTTAGATGTTCTTAGCTTCTTTTTTGGTGATGGTAATAGTTAACTAGAGAATTGTTGAGAAGATGAAAATGCTGTTAATTTTTCTTTTTCTTTTTAATTTATCTATACTTTTGAAATAGATACTTCTAAGCCTCTCATTTTGGGAATCCTTTATATTACCTCTGCTGATGGTTAAAGACAGTTTCATAGGACCTTTTTTTCTGTCAGTAGATTCCTCTATAGACCCTGCATCTTTTCTACATGGCATTTCAGTCAATTAAAAGTGTGGTATAGTGCAAAGAATTCTGGTGTAGTGGAAAGTGTTTCCATCATGAAATGAAGGACTGAAAGTACTCATTTACTTTTCTCTGCTTCTCAGATATCATTAAAAATGATAAAACAGATGTAAGACAACAAATAAATCATAATTGTATTTTAAAAACAGAAAGGGGAGGCTTTAAAGGTGGATTACCTGTGTCTGAATACAAGCTCTTCCATTTGCCAGTTATGTGACCTTGAGCAAGTTGCTCATTCTTTTTTTTCTCGGTTTCCTTATCTGTAAAATTAGGATGATGGTAATAGTACCTGTCTCACAGAACAGTGGTGGTGAACCTATGACATGCATATTGTTTTTCTTTTAAGACAGAAGATGGTAACATTTGAGTAGTTTTTTCTAAACTAAAACCTCAGTATTCAGGTTTAATTGCAGTGTTGGAACTTTGTGAAAATCAGTGTGTTTTGGGATGCAGTTTGGGTACTTGTCTCTGAAGAGTTCGCCATCACTGTCATAGAGTTATTGTGAAGATCCAGAGAGACATACAGAGCATTTAGGAGAGTCTTTTACATTGAGAAAATGTTGAGCCAATTTTAGCTGCTATTATTATTTGTATTGTTAAAATTTCAGGAATTTTGAGGAATTTCAGCGTGCTCAAAAGCAATTTGAATTCCATTGATTTTTTTTTTTTTTTTTTTTTTTGATACAAGGTCTAACTATACAGTTTAGGCCAGCCCTGAACTCACTGTGTAGCCCAGGCTGGCCTTGAACTCTCTGAAATCCTCCTGCCTCAGCCTCTCCCAAGTGCTGGGATTACAGGCGTGCACCACCACGCCCAGCTTTTGGTATAACTATTTTGAAAACATTTTTGTGTGTCCTAGTATGGTACAAATTCACTTTAAGACCCAGAAATTCAATATTTTGAAAACATTTTTGTGTGTCCTAGTATGGTACAAATTCACTTTAAGACCCAGAAATTCAATTTCTAGATTTACAGCCAACAGAAGTATGGACCTGTGCACCTGAAAAAATGTACAAAATGTTTATAGTAACATTACCAGCCATAAATTTTAAAGTACCCAAATATCCATGCACAACTTAGAATGGACAAATAAATTGTGATACGTATTCATATAAAGGCATACTATTTGGTGATGGAAATAAACCACTTCTGCCACCCTCAGCAGCATGCATGACTTTCAGAAACATTACTATGAATGAAAGAGCCCAGAAAGACTTTGTACTATATCGGTCTAACATGTATTTCAAAACTAGGCTAAAATAAAAAGTATTATTTGGGGGTGCATACTTAGGTATAATAAAGCTTTTATAGCCAAAGTCAAGTGTGCTGGTACATTACTGTAATACTAGCATTCTAGGAGGCTGAGGCAGGAGAATTGCAAATTCAAGCCTAGCTCCAGCAATTTAGCAACTTAGTGATATCCTGTCTCAAAATTTAAAAATTTTAAAAACATCTGAGTTCGTAACTCAGTGCAAAGGTCCTCGGTTCAGTTACCATAATGCCCCCTCCAAAGGTATTTTATGATTAACATAAAATTACTAACCTCTAGAAATGAAGAGGGTGGTCTGGTGGTTTCTGAATGCTGGCAGTATTGTTTCTTGACCTGGAAGATCATTACATATTCCCTTTTTAATATACAATTGTGTTTATGTACTATTCTCCCTACTTCCCTTCTCCCTCTCTCCCTCCCTCCCTCCCTCCCTCCCTTCTTCCTTCCCTCTCCCCTTTCCTCCCTCTCCCTTCCTTTTTCTTCATACTGGGAATTGAACCCAGAGCCTTCCCATTGAGGCACAACTTCAGAGCATTTTGAATTTTTTAAATTTCAAGACAAGGTCTTGAGGGCTGGGGATTTAGCTCAGTGGTTCTGCTGCCTGCCTTGAAAGCACAAGGACCTGAGTTACATCTCTGGTACCAAAAACAAAACAAAACAAGGTCTTGAGCCAGGTGTGGTGCTACAGGCTTGTAATCTCAACACTCAGGAGGCTGAGGCAGAAGGATTACCACAAATTTGAGGCCAACCTGGGCTACATAGTTGACTTCAAGGCCAGCCTGAACTACCTAGTGAGACCCTGTCTCAAAATGAATGAAAAGGTTATAGTTGTGTCACTAACTTGCCTAGGCTGGGCTTAAATTTGTGATCTTCTTACCTTGGCCTCCCAGAGTGCTGGGATTATAGGCATATGCTCATGCCCAGCTCTTATATTATTTAATTTTGAAACAGAGTCTTGCTAAATTGCCCAGGCAACTTGAGATACTCTAATCTCAGCCTTCTCAGTAGCTAGGATTATGGGTAAGTGCCATGGTGACCAGCTTTTTTTTTTAAATTGAGTTTATTGGTACATTTTAGGTATACAGTACAGTTACATTCATTATTGGGCTCTTGTACCTTTACATGACAGGGCTTGGTTCTCATTTTTTCCCTTGTCCCTGCACTCCCTTCCCCCCCCTCCTCCTTTTTTTTTTTTTTGATAGGGTCTCACTGTGTAGTTCAGACTGACCTGGAACTCACTATGTAGCCCAGGCTGGTATCGAATTCACAGTCATCCTCCTGCCTCAGCCTCCTGAGTGCTGGGATTACAGACATGCACTACCATGTCCGGCTGACCAGCTTTAATGTTCTCTTTCTTGACTTTCATGATGGTTATATGTACTTTTTAAAATAATTTAAATTCTACGCTTATAGTTATGTTCATTCCTAGAATAAAAATTTTTTAAATGAGGTCTTTTTTGGGCCGGGGATTTAGCTCAGTGGTTCTGCCACCTGCCTCACAAGCACAAGGACCAGTGTTTGATCCCCAGAACAAAAACAAAAAATAAACAAAAAAATGAGGTCTTTTTCATTTTCAGAGGTAACCATTATTAATAAATAGATGTTTTTTTCTACATGCAACTTATTATTATTAATTATTATTATTATTATTATTGCAGCTCCAACAGTTTATTCTTGTTTTTGTTTTTTGAGACAGGGTCTCACTATGTAGTTGAGACTGATCTGGAACTCACTATATAGCCCAGGCTGGTCTCGAACTCATAGCGATCCTCCTGCCTCAGCCTCCTGAGTGCTGGGACTACAGGCGTGTGCCACCACACCCGGCTTCCAACAGTTTATTCTTAATGTTGATAGAAAAATAAAATTCATGGGCTGGGGATTTAGCTCACCGGTTCGGTGGCTTGCCTTGCAAGCACAAGGACCTGAGTTCAATCCCCGGTACCAAAAAAAAAAAGAAAAAGAAAAAGAAAATTCATTTTTTTTGGAAATTATTAGGTGCAATAGAATGTAGAGTGTCTTAGGAGAAGAGAAAAAAATGATTATTTCAGTAAAATTGGAGAAGTAAGTTGAGACAGTATTATATATATTATATAGTCATATAAATATACATTATAAATGTTATATATTATATAACTACATATGGCAGGAATATATCTAAATAAAACAAATCAAGGCCAAATGGAGTTTATCTGTGGAATGTACTTAATTTGCCATAGGATTTTACTAGGCCAAAGGAAAAATGGTAAGAGCACTTCACACTTGAGTGTGTTCATTTTGTTAAGGGCATCGATTCATGCCCTTATGATCCATGTACTTTTCTATATATTTCAATACATTTTTTAAAAAAATCACATCCTTTTCTGGTAATGAAAAGTGTTCTTAAGTATCTAGGAATAAAAGAAAATTTATTTGTGGAATATTTATAAGAAACTAATACTATATATAATAGGAGAAGCAGACCGAAGTCTTCATCTAAAAGATGAGATGAAGGTCCCCACTGTCATCTCCACTGTGCATCCTTGTTCTGGAGGTTTCAGCCATAACAACAGGAAAAACAAAAAACAAAACAAGAAAAAAAGGAAGGAGGGAAGGGAAATAGAGGGAAGGGAACATAGAAAAAGCTGAAAGTTCTTATAACAAAATTATTTGTTTATAAAATTCAATATAATTAATTAACTGATAACTACTAGTGGAATTCAGAAAACAAAAAAGATAGCTACATGATTGGAAATTATAAAGTATTATACTTAGAAATGAAAAAAACAGTGAAACTATACTGAAGCCTATTTTAAAAAGCAATAATAAGTGGGTAGAGATTATGTTCTTCATGAATTGTCCCAAATAAAATTCTCAAATGATTTTTTTAGAGATTTAATTTTTACTTTGCTATAATTTCAGACTTAAAATAAAATTGTAAGAAAGGGTTAAAAAAAAATTCCCCGTATCCTTCAGGGAGCCAAATGTTAGCATTGCAGTATCTCATTTACTTTACCCTGCTGCCTCTTCTTGTCCTCCCCTCTTACAGTGCATTGTGTGTATGTGTGTAAGTAAACGTATGCATACATACATTACTTTTTTCTGTCTCAACCATATGAGAGTAAATTGCTGATGTGATGCCCCTTGACATCTAAGTACTTTAATGTCCCTGAAAAAGAAAGGCATCATCTTACTTAACTATAGAGCATGTACCAAAATCAGGACATTAATGTTATGAATAATAGATAAAATTAAAATTGGTGTCTAAGTTGCAGAGCTTATTCCTGATATTGCCAGCTATTACTGTCATTTATAGCAAAAGAAAATCTTGAATTGTGTGTTGAATTGTCCTTTATCTTTAGCCTCCTTCAAGTCTTGCACAGTTTCCCAGATTGTCTTTGTCTTTTCTGACATTTAAATGTTTGCAGTATATACTAGTTATAGAAAGAACCTTAGTTTGGGTTTTTCCCATGTTTCTCATGATGACACTCAGCTTGGGCATTTTAGGCAGGACACGACACCACTGCTGTATATTGTGCTTATCTTATTGCTCATAATGTCAATCAACTTGTCTCATTACTAGTGAAGTTAACTGTGATCACCAGGATAAAATTCTGTCTGCCCAAGGGACATTTTTATAGATTTAACTAATTAGAAAATTCACTGCAAGAGTAAATGGAGAAGAATAGCCAGGATGTTTTCATAAGAAAATAACACAAGGGAGACTTTGTCCTAACAAACTCTAATAATTGTTTCAAAACTCTAATAATGGAAACAATGGATAATGCTATAGGAATAGGTAAGTGGACAGTGAAACTGAATAGAGTCCGGAAGTCAGGCATATGTGCAATATTTTCATAAGGATGCATAATTATATTGTGACAACTATCTCAATTATGCTTTGATCAGCACTTGAAACTAATTCACAGTGGTAACACTACAGTGTGTAAAAGCAAATCTCATTGCTGCTCTTATAGACACTAAAGTGACTATGCCCTGCAAAGCCAGTGAGTCTTTACGTAGACATCTCATGTAGGATATGAAATCCCTTACATAACCAAGTAATATCCTGGGTTATCATGAACGGATTGCTTTTGGGCTGAGTGGTTTGGGCTCTGGGAGGAGTACAAAGTTCTGCCTACTGATCAAAGGTGAGAAAAAGCTGAACTAGAAACTCCTTGGCTTTTTTGTCTGGGTTTCCAGGTGTATATCAGAAGACCTGTCTTTTCAAAAGGGGGTAATATTTGGAAAGAAGTGACCACTTAAATGATTAGTCTTTTAGGCTGTTTGGTATCTTTCTATTAATATTTCTATTAATATTTTTAGGACTAAAGAAAAAAATTTTTTTTGGTACGAGGGATTGAACTTGGGACCTTGCACTTGCAAGGCAGGTAGCAGCACTACTGAGCTAAATCCCTGGCCCAAGACTTATTTATTTTTTAAAAGGTCTCATCACAAATGTTCATTGGTGTGTCTGGAGGTTGCTATATCTTGTGAGTAATAAACTTATTAAGCAATGAACATTATGTGCTACTTTATTTTTAAGCTGCTACATTTAAGATTGTGATGTTGCTTTATATTTATATATAACATTTATATCTATCTATCAGATAGATAGACAGATAGATAGATAGATAGATTTTTTTTTGTACTCAGGACCTCAAGCTTACCAGGCAGGTGCAGTGTCACTGAGCTAAATCCCAGCCCAATATATTTTTAAAAAGAAATACACTTTGATCCAGGTGTGGTGGTGCATGTCTGTAATCCCAGCACTCTGGAGGCTGAGGCAGAAGGATCACTGTGAGTTCAGACCAGCCTGGGCTACATAGTGAGTTCCAGGTCAGTCTCAACTACATAGTGAGACCCTGTCTCAAAAACAAAGCAATAAATTTTATATCCAAGGTGATTAGCCTTGAATTTCGGGATCTTCCTAATTCTACTCTACAGTGTGTCAGTTTAGTATGTGACAGAAGTAGCATTTCAAATAAGTAGAGTAGAAGCAGATTTCTGTAAGTGGCTTGGGAACAGCAGTCTGTCCCTTGGGTGGGAGGTGGGTAGTCCCCTACTTCATATAATACACAAAAGCGAGTTTTGGGTATATTTAAATGCTGAACATAAAAATCAAAGCTATATTATTAGAAGTGATAATTTTATAATGATGTTGAAATAAATTACATATAAAGCAAAGAAGAAAAAAGCAAATGTGCCATAAAAGAAAAAAAATGACATCCAATTGCACAAAAATTCCTATGTTAAAAGATACTATAAATAAAATTAAAAGACAAAAAGCAGGCTAGAAGAAAAATATAGTAAATAATTTCCTCAAATCTGTGAGAATACAAAATAATAGAAAAAGGGACAAAGAATGGGTTAAAAATGTTAAGACAGTTCCTAAAATGTAAGTACCAATGGACAATAAACTTGTGAACTAGTAAAATTGGAGAAATGTAAATTAACCTGGCACCAATTTGTACACCTCAGATTGGTACAAATGAAAAGGTTAAAAAAAGGACATGAACTAGATGCTTCTGAATACAAAGCTGAGAATATAAATTGGTTGTCTTTTTAGAGAGCAATATGGCTCTATAATAATATTGTAACCCTAATGATTTTAAATGTACATTTCTTTGACCCAGAAATTCTATTTCAAAAATATACTCATACATTTGCTTATGAATATGTACAGGAAACTTTTAATAAAATTATTTGTAACAACGAACACATTGGGAATAATCTAATAATCTGTCACAGTATCTCAGCTAGCTTCTTTCTGCCTTTGAGATAGAAATTTAAAACCTGTTTCCCTGGTTCCTGAAAGTTCCTGCTTACTCCCTGTATTTAAGAGCAAGTGCTTCCCAGTAGCCTGAATAAGATAAAAGAGCAGAAAGACTGTGAAGGTCCCTGTTGCTTTTGCTATCTTCCTCCGCCAGGAACTGTTGCCCCTTTGCCATCCCTTCCTTGGAGCCAGCCGATTGTGGACTGAAACCTCTACAAACTGTAAGCCAAATAAACCTTTTCCCCTCTAAAACAAACAAA
Source organism: Fukomys damarensis (assembly GCF_012274545.1). NCBI lineage: Eukaryota > Metazoa > Chordata > Mammalia > Rodentia > Bathyergidae > Fukomys > Fukomys damarensis. The sequence goes on along the minus strand of NW_022900916.1, from coordinate 37,111,334 downwards.
CAAACAAAAAAAAAAGCAAGTGCTTGTGACATGAAAGAGAAGATGGCTCTGACATCCCAGGTACCCAATCTCTCAGCGACATGGTTTCTTCTGGATACCTGTTTACTTCTGCCTATAGTGTACTTCTCATTTTTCACTTCTATATTTTTTAATGGGAATTTCTGAGGCTGGTAACCCAATTCTGTTGGTGATTTTTATTAGCAGCAAGTAATTTTTAGGGGAGTTTGCATATAGAAAATTTGGCGGAGCATTAAGAGAGCTACTTTAGAATAAAACAAAATTTCATTTTTGGCAAGTTTAAAGAGCCCATACTACATTGCATATAATGAAAATTAATGCTTCATTTCCATGGCATTTGCCCTGACAAATTCCCTTGATTTATTCAAAATGAAATGACTAATGTGTTAGTCATTCTTGGGCTGTAAATATGAGAAAGAAATCTGTATTTCCTGACTAGAGATAAAGAAGAGTTAGTTACCTCTGTACTCCAGCTATAAAACTCCCTGACAGGATATTTATCAAACATTGATCAGATGTTCTTTATCCAGTAGTTTTGATTTGCATAGATCCCAAAATTATTAACAGAAGCCAGCAATTGAGTTAGACCAGCAATGACTGATATTATGTGAGCCACAAAATTTAAAGTTTGTTATTAGCCACATTAAAAAAGTAAGTTGGATTTGGTGGTGTATACCTATAATCCTAGCACTCTGGGAGGCTGAGGTAGGTGGATCTCAAGTTTGATTCCAGCCTGGTCAACTTGGCAACTTACTGAGACCCTGTCTCAAAATAAAAAGGGGTAGGGATGTAGCTCCACGCAAAGGCCATGGGTTCAATCCTCAGTACCTTTAAAAAAGAGAGAGACAAAAGTGACAGAACTTTTAATATTTTTACCCAGCACATTAAAACTATTTCAACATGTAACCAACATAAAACTGTAATTTTACATTTTTCTGAAGGCACTAAGTCAGTGGACATTTTGTATTTTTAATGGACATGTCAGTTTGGACTAGCCATATTTCAGTGGCTGTTGCATTGGACAGAACAAGGCTAGATTGCAAGCTCCAGAGGACAAAGATATGATTATTTTATCATTGTATCCCCAGCCCCTGGCCCAGTAACAGTACATAGCTGGTGTTCAGTAATACTTTTGATTTAATGAGTGAATGAGAGGATAACTTTTGTAAAGAACCATCTTTTCATTGAGTCTCAACATATAATCAATGCGAGTAAGTTATATTTGTCACACAAATAGTTGGCTATTTTAGTCCTTATGGACTGAAAACCTCTACAAACTGTAAGCCAAATAAACTCTTTCCTCTCTAAAAATCCAAAAAAGTACAAGTGCTTGTGACATGAAAGAGAAGATGACTCTGACATCACAGGTACACAGTCTCTCAGCTACATGGTTTCTTCTGGATACCTAGAGTTTACTTCTGCCTATAGTGTACTTCTCATTTTTTACTTCTGTATTTTCTAATGGGAATTTCTGAGGCTGGTAACCCAGTCTAAATTTCTTGTTTTTTCTTTGGTACTGAGGATTGAACCCAGGCTTTCACACATGCTAACCACATGCTGTACCACTGAACTATATACCCTGAGTTATATACCCCTAGTCACATCTGTCCCGTAAGCATAATACTATAATCTCAGAGTTCACAGAGAATTGGATACTATTTTGGTCATCCTGTCACTGTTTTCTTTGACCTGCACTTAAAGTCAACAAAACTCTTTGACCTATTGTGTATCTTCAACTGTTTGGGCATTGTGGGTAATACTGTGGAGCTGTGACTTACAAACTCAGTTCATTCACAAGGGCTTATTGTAACTCAGGTTGGTCAGTTGAAGGCTCAAGCTCCTCTATATAGCCTTCAAAGTCTCTCTCCTGTATAATTTTAGGCCACACTTTATTCCAGGCATGTCTCAGCCCAGGATTTCCTAGTTAATCCCACACCGAAAAGGATGTTGTAATGTTCCTTCCAGAACTTTTTAAGGGTTAAATGTATCTGAGGCCATCTGGAACCACAAGCAGCTGCCATTCAGGCCATAACTCAAGACTTTGGCTGTAAGTTAAAACTAAAATTCTGGTCATACCCAAGTTATTTGTATGTCAGGTTGGTTGTAACTCGAGGGTCCACTGTACAGGGTAATTGTTATACATTATTTTTGCCGTGGGAGTTTATAATTATTTAGAGAAGAAAAACTGATGAAATGGGAAAAATTAAATGAAAATTAGTTAACTCCTTGTTCTGTGTTTTTGTGTGCTCTAGGTTTGATTATAGAAAGGTGAGTACAGGTTGGATGAGTTGCATGCCTGTTAATCCTAGCACTTGGGAGGTAGGGACAAGAAGATCTTGAGTTCAGGGCTACCTGTGTACCATAGCAAGAGTAGTTAGTGGATATCTTGTCTGAAAAAAACTAAAAGGGAAGGAAGGGAGAGAGAGAAGGGGAGGAAAGATAAGCACGTCCCTCTTCTTTCAGATACCTTACAACCTCCTATATAGACCAGTACGCATTTTAACTTAATCAGTATTTAAAATCTGTGAGGTACAGTAATAATGCCCCACATACAGATGCAGATGAGAAAGCTAACTTAGTGAAAGTCACTGACTTGCTCAAGATAGCACTTAGAAAGACCCTGGATTCAAACAGATATTATGGGAGCTCTTCCTCCTTCTTCCTCACTGTTCTCTGTGTTTCCAAAGTCCTAGAAAGATAAATTGAGTTCTTCCTTTAAGGTAAATCGTAGCTCATTAGTAAATATGCCGATTGTAGTTTATCTGATATATTATTATTTATATAATTTTGGTATAATCTTGTTAATTGTACATGTTTACCCCACTTTATGGTTCAGACAGTCCTGCACCAGAAAGGCCCTAAGGTCTTGTTAGGGATAAATACCAGCATGGACCAGACTTGCAGGAATCTACACCACTAGGAACTGAGGAGCAGGGAGGCTAGGCTAAGGTGTGAGGCAAGGACTCTTTCCAGACAGGGGCTGACTGATTGTGGTGGTAGTGGTGTGGGAGACTGATAGGTTAGTAGGGGAAAAACTCTGAAGTGCTGGGCTGTGGACTTAGTCCTTGAGCAGTACTGAACGATTGAAGACAGGACTGATGTGGACCAGTGACTCAGTAGTTCACTGGGTGTTTAGTTGCTCTAAATTATGCAAAATTTCTTTTCAGTTCTTGTTTAGAAGTAAATCCTAGAGAGTGGGATTTTAATTTGAAAAAATATTTAAAGCCTGTTAGGTTGGTTATACATTTTTATTGGTATAATAGATGTTTATTAGGTAGATCTAGTGTTACCCTAAATATTAATTAACATTATACTAGTATCTGTTACATATGAAAGTAGATTGATCTTTTGGGTAACAAACAATAGCTTCTTATTCCATCCTTTATACAGTATATTTAAGCATCTTTGGTTCTGTAGCCATACAAGGGTTTCTGTAGACTGGTATAAAAGATTATAATGATAACAAATAATATAAAGTTTTGAGTTTTTTAACCTCAAAAATAATCTTGAAGTAATTTTTAGTGAAATAGTTGCTATTTAACCATCAGAAATTTTTATCGTTAAATGATAGAGATAGCTTTTCTTAGTAATGCTTATAATAGACTAAAAGATGTTCTTTGAGATAAATATATTTTTTGTTAAATGCCTGGAATGGTATTTAAATTCTAAATTTTGCTATGACCTCTTAAGAGCTAGTTTTCTTTATAAGTATATAATTATGTATTGTGGAAAAGCCATAGATTTTATGTGTGTATATTTTTATTTATACATGACTCATTCATATTTTTTATCATTTATGTAGTTTTCTAATGTTCATAGTTCAGTTTCCCTAATATTCCATAGTTCAGTTTTTTCTTCTTGAAGGAAATAAGAAAATTTGTCCTGTTAGCTTTTGGATTTCTAAACCTCTTCTCTTTCTTTTCTTGAAAATTCCAAGTTGTCAGCCATTTTCTTGGATATATTATGCTGTTATCTCCCTTTGTAAAATCTTTTTACAGTTATCAAAATTTAAAAGTAGCCATATGAAGTAAAAGTGGAGATTAGCTCCTTAAAATCTTAAGTAGTATATGTGAATATATAAAATAACCTATGCAAATTAAAAAATACATCCATTATAAATCTTCCCTGATTTCCTTTTGAAGCTCAAATGTTTGTGCTTTTAATCTGGTTGGCCACTTGTGGAAAACTGTTGTCTTCTCTCCTAGGCCACAGACCTCCACCAGCACGCAGTGGACATCGCTGTGTGGCAGATAATACCAACCTCTATGTGTTTGGAGGGTATAATCCAGACTATGATGAATCAGGAGGGCCTGATAACGAAGACTATCCTCTCTTCAGGGAGCTGTGGAGGTATCATTTTGCAACAGGAGTGTGGCACCAGATGGGCACCGATGGCTACATGCCCCGGGAATTGGCATCTATGTCACGTGAGTGCTAGGATTATGAACTTTTGACTTCCAGAAACGTCGAGAGGCCAGGTTCAATTGTCACATGTTCCTTGTTTAATTTTATAGTACTGTAATATGACCAAACCCAATTAATAGGCATTTTATTGCAGTAAAATGTACAAAATATAATAATACAGCATGGTGATTCAGAATCACTTAGATCCCGAGTTTGAATCCAGCAGTATACCATTTGCTTGCTGGATAAATTTAAGATTTATTCTTAACTTGTAAGTGGAATTAATAGTATCTCACAGGGTTTAAGATAAAGCATCATATATATGCTAGGCAAAGTGCAGTCCATCAATAAATAAGGTTGCAGTGGTAATAGTTATTGAATAGAGTACTTCACACATATTATCTATATTATTTGTATAACATTCCTGTGATGCAGGCACTGTAGTGATTGCCATTGTACAATTGAAGAAACAGGCTTTAGAGAAACCCTGAGGGCAACAGCTTAGGGTGCAGGCTCTGGAGCCAATGCTTAGAAGTGAATACTTCTTTGGCAAGGCTCCTTTAGGATGCCACGGCAAGTTGTTTAAACCACTGTTAAGCTCTGTTTCATCTTATATAAAAAGGGCGAAGATAATGATTCCTTCCTCATAGAAATGTTATGAAGATTAAGTCAGGCAAATTAAATAGCTTTCTTGAGGTCACAGTGGAATTTAAACACAACTCTTGCTGGCTCTGGAGCCCAGACTATTGACCACTACATTGTATCAATTAGAAAATTGCTTTTAAAAAAAAAAGCCACTGAAAAGATAGGGCGGCACTATTTTGAGTGAGAAAGTGTGCATGAGAGAAAGTACGTGTGCTGTGGCAAGAAAAGAAGAAATAGAGGAAGAGCCCCAAATTTACCTTTAGGATATTGGTATGTTTGTTTTTATATAGTAAAGGATTAAAATGTCAGAAATCATAATTGAAAATGTAGAGATCGTCCACCTAACAAATACAGAATTATTCTTTTATCTCTTCATCCTGAGACCCACAGGGTTTTTGCTAAGGCAAAGATGATGCTTTATTTTCCTTTGCTTGTGGTGTACTTAAACTGTTTTGAGCAGGAGTGGTCTACCCTAGTTAACTCAGCATTGCTATACACTAATGAATTCCGCAAACATACCTCACAGTGAGCTGTATGATTCAGTCCTGCCAGTAATAGCGAACCTTTTAGAGATGAATGCCTGTACCGCAACCCAAATCTCACTTACTTATTGCAAAATGCCAACAGTGCAGTTAAACCTGAATATCGAGGTTTTAGTTTAGAAACTAAAACTTATACATTAACATCTTTTGTCTTAAAAGGAAAAACAAACAAACCACGTATGTGCCTTAGGTTTGTCACCACTGGTCTACAAAGTGTGAATGATACACCATCTACTTTGATGCCAGTGTTTGTAGGAATTTTTGAGCTTTTCAGGTATTCCGGGTTTGTGTGGGAATACAGTGCAGTACATAAATGTAATATGTGCTTCTTCTCCCCAGTCGTGCTACATGGAAACAACCTGTTAGTGTTTGGAGGTACGGGCATCCCATTTGGTGAGAGCAACGGCAATGACGTCCACGTCTGTAACGTGAAGTATAAGAGATGGGCTTTACTCAGCTGTCGGGGGAAGAAACCCAGTCGTATATATGGACAGGTACCAATTTATGACCAATTTGTGAATATATGTGCTCACATTTTTCTAATCTGGAGGCAATGTCAGAATATTTATATTAGTACCAAGATTTTTTTAAAACAAAGAATGAATTTAGTGTGGTTGGTTTTTGATTTTTCAATTCTGATGTAAAATTATAATTTGCCATCCCCCTTGCCTTGTTTCTAATACCTGTAGGGTCATGGCCAGACCTGTTTGGAAGTTTCTTTAAATGTTTTAAACTTACCTGCACCACCATCCCCACGTGGGGATGGGACTCTGTCTAGTGTGATCTGGGTTCTGTCATTAGAGTGCTAGAGGTCTATGAAAAGCTTTCTTTCTGAAGTAGTAGACTAGATGATCCCTATACTTGGTTAAGAGACATTTATATGAACTAAAACATTATGTAGAGATTACTTTAAGTTCCAGGACTTAGGTTTGCAAAATTATATCCAGAAAGATATGGCAATACCTACCATACAGCCTCTGATCCATCCTTTTACAGTAGAGGGCCAGACTTAACTATGCTTTGTGATCTTTCTCAACTAGCTGGCTTTGCACTGATAAACAGTTTCTGAGCTTTCACTTTGAAAGGGGACATAGTGTATCACTCTGGATCCTACCACATGAGGCACTTGAATGCTAAGAAGTAAGCCCAAGGCCTGGATTAAGCTCAGCGATTTCACCACCTGCCTCGCACGCACAAGGTCCTCAGTTCGATCCCTGGTACTATAAAAAAAAGGAAGCCCAACAAGTAGCTGAACTCACATTGAAGAATATTCAGATAGAAAATGTCAAGATACTGCACCACCAACTTGACTTCCTGCCTATAGAATTCTGGTGATTTATTTCCATATCTGTTGCTGGTTCTTGAGAGTTTTTTTTTTCGGTCTTTTGAGACAGGGTCTCACTGTGTAATTGAGATTGACCTGGATGGAACTCACTATGTAGCCCAAGCTGGTCTCGAACTCACAGCAATCCTCCTGCCTCAGCCTCCTGAGTGCTGGGATTACAGGCTTGCGCCACCACGCCCGCCAAGAGCATTTTTCTTTAGACTGCTTAGGGAAAAAAGCAACTTTCAGTGGATATACTAATGTCTGTGAGCTATGTTCTTGGCTAGCACTACTAAGAATCATCTAACCCCTTGCATGTAGGTAAAATTTATAAAGCTGTACAAGCTTACTCTAAGTTCTCTAAAGTCTTATTCCTCGAGGTGTCTGGTATTTTTGTCTTTTTTTTTTTTTTTTTTTTTTTTTTTTTTTTTTCTTTTTTTAGGACTCAAGTGATCCTCTCACCTCAGCCTCCTGAATAGTTGGGACTACAGATGCATACCCTGACACCCAACTTTACAATTTGATATTTTAAGAGGTTAAAAAGAACAAGAGAATTTCATGAAACCTAATTTGAGGGTATTTATCAGGTTTACATGTTTAATCAAAAGTGTTAATGAGTCGTTCTTGTTTGCCTTCCCTTGTTACCAGGCCATGGCCATCATCAATGGGTCCCTTTATGTCTTTGGAGGGACAACTGGCTACATTTACAGCACAGACTTGCACAAGTTAGATCTCAATACCAGAGAGTGGACACAGCTGAAACCCAACAACCTGTCCTGTGACCTGCCAGAGGAAAGGTGAGCTCCTAGTGTGAAAGTGTAGTCTGTCTTTCTTGTTGAGATTTGACTATTTTCAGAATATTGGCAATATGAAGAAAACCCTTTGGCCTCAGTTAAAATAGCTAACAGGCTGTTAGATTCTGGTTAGTAGTAAAGAAAGATTTTCTGGTGAAAAAATTGTATATTCTCTTAAACTATGGAATTTTTTCATGTTATTTTTCTCTTATACTTTTGAAGAAGAAACAAGTGGTAGCAGTTACAACTAAAGTTTATACTGGTGATCAGTGAATGTTGATTGGTTAGAAGGAAAGATAGACGGGTGTGTGAGTGGAAAGAAAGGTCATTTCTTTTAAGTGCTCTGTTAGACACTCCAGCATCATGTGGTGTTTCAACTTTTCATTGTTATGACAAAAATATTTGATATAAACAGCTTAAAGGAAGAAAGTTTTATTTTAGCTCGTGGTTTCATGGTTGGCTGCCTCAGTTGCTTTAGGCCTGTGGTGAGGAAGAACATCATGGCAGAAGGACATGGGGAGGAAAGCTACTTACCTTATGGCAGCCAGGAAGTAAGGGGGCCAGAGAGGAAGAGGTTGGGAGAGCTGTATTTCCCAGGCTCATGCCCCCATGCTGCACTTGCTTCAGTTAGGCCCCTCCTAAATCTTCATCACCTTCCAGCAATGCCATCAAGTTATAAATCCTATCAGTGGATGAATCTGCTTATCAAGTTAGAGCCCTAATGATTCAATCACTTTCAAAAACTCATGTGTTTAGAGATAGGCCTTTTGAAAGGGATTGATCCAAATCACAGCATATGATTCTCTCTAGTTGCCTTCTGTAGGAGTCCTAGACCTTTCTGTTATATACAGAGCACATGAATCCACTTGTCAAAAAATAGGCGTTTGAAAGGAAAGTTTATTCCAGTGAACAGGGACTAAAATCGGGAGATTCTAGCAGCTAGCTGGAAAAGATTTCATCTGTGGGTGGATGGGCACAGTAGGAGAGAGATATTAGCAGCTAGCTAGGAAAGGAATTAGGCTTATATAGGCATTAAAGGGGCTAAGGAAAGTGGGAACAAACAAACAAAAATTGCAGAACTCCTATGAGAAGACCTGGAAAGGGGGAAGCTGTTACTAGAATGATTGTTATGTAATTTATGTTATCAGCACTGGGACCTTCAGGGCAAAAAAGGAAACAGATTAAATTTTTAAAGCATTTTCTCATAGTTACATTCTTAAAGTCATTTTATGGACATATTATAAATTTTCTCAGATTCTAGCTAGACTGCCTGGATAAGAGTTCTGATAGGTGTTTCATATTATAGTCATAATTTCCTGCCAAATAAGTATTTTTATTTGGAAACGCATAGTTTAGGGTCTCTGACTAACTATAGCTATATCACTTTTTAAAACTCTTAAATAACTTCTCCCTTACACAGAGTTATTGCAAAAAGATTATTAAAAATATAGAAAACCCAAATAAGCCAAATGAAGAAAAATTTTTAAAACTGTAAACTCAGAAAGATAATCAGGGTTAACATTTAGATTATATCCTTATGGTCATTTTCTGTGCATATTTGTATATCTGTAAGTTTTTAATATTATAGTCTGTTTTGTGTGTAACTGATTTTTTGGTTGATGACATAAAAAATTCTCATTAACCATCCTCCATGGCTGAATTCTTATTGTTTGTGTATTAATACATTTTATGTATATTATATAATACATTGAAGTAATTTACCATTGCTAAACAGCTTATTTCTAATAATTTATTATTATAAAGTGACATAAAATATTATAGCTAAGTCTTAGGTAGATCATTTTTCACTTAATTATAAGCATTATCTTATTACACATTTTCAGATACAGACATGAAATCGCTCATGACGGGCAGAGGATTTATATCTTGGGAGGTGGTACTTCCTGGACAGCGTATTCCTTAAACAAGGTATATTAAAAAGAAGAAGAAAAAAAGGAAGAGTGAGGATAGATAGAGGTGTATATCTTACTAAGCAGGATAAGTCTGCTGTTTTGGGTATTTTAATTTTTGAGCAGCTCCCCGTCAATAACTTTTGTGTAGTTGTTCTTCATACTATGAAGTTGAACTCTGCACCCCTAACAGCTGCATTTATCACATGCTGAAAATACTGCATGAAAATTATGTCCTGATGCTGGGTGAAGAAAGGAAGGTGTAGTAGCTTGAATGGAGCAACAGACTAAAATTGTAACTGCAGTTCCTAGAATGTCACATTTATCTCATCATCAATGCTGTGTATCTAAAAAAAATCGGCATGTTTAGGGCTGCATGTCACTAACTTTAGAAAGCTGAGCTCTGAAAGGCTTTTATTCATGTATCCCTGTGGCATTTCTAAAATGTCATGGTTACACATCCCAGGGCAAATCTAGATTAGGCTGCGAAGCTCCTGGTTTGCCTTGGAACCTTAATGGTCTCTTGAAGTTTTGTCAAAACTGCATTCCAGCATTTCCTTATCAGCGCTTGCTTTTCCTGTTATAAAATGATACACATTCACTGTAGAAAATGTAGAAATCTTTAGAGCAGCACACAGAAGAAAACCAACAATAACATGTACTTCTCATTCCAACCTTTTCTTCATTTTTTGATGAATTTAAAAAATTGCTATCATATGTGCGGTTAATATTCAACTACTCATTTAATGTTTGGTTTACATTAGTATTAAGATCAGAGAAAAGCAAAAGATAACCAAAAGGGCTTTTTCACCAAGAATATATATTTGCAAAGTTGATGTTAAAAGTCCAGTTTTCTGTATGGGAAATCTGTGTACCTTCTGCTCAGTTTTTCTGAAACTGCTCCAAAAAATAGTCCATTTTAAAAAATTCATTTTCAGGCTAAAGGGATGGATTTTTAAAAAATCTTTGTATATGTTCTTTTTTTCTTCCAGATCCATGCATACAACCTTGAAACAAATGCCTGGGAGGAAATTGCAACAAAACCCCATGAAAAAATAGGTAAATTAAGAGTATTGATTCATTTGTCTTTAGCAAATGTATTTTATACTTTTGTTAGGGGAGGAAAAAAAGTAATTTTCTTTAATTATATGGCAAATAAATTACCTGTTGAACTGGTAAATTATATGGCAAATAAAGTATCTGTTGAACTGGTATTAGAAATCACTTGTTAAAAAAAAAAAATTACTTGTAGTCTTTATTCCAATTATTATTATTCTTTAGCAAAGAGAATTCTCAGCAAAGAGAATTTGAATAGGGATTACTGTATTCTGTGACAGAAGTGGGGAAATACGGGTAGGATGAGAGACGAGTTTCAGCTCTCCCTAGGCTTTTGTGGTTAAAAGGGCTTGGGAAAGCGACTGGTAGGCCCTGTACCCCCCACCACATTTTGTTTTTCTGGCACCTTAGCATTGTACTGCTGTGATGCAATGATTTGTAGTAGTTTTTAAAATAAGGAAGGATTGGCAGGATTAGTCAAGTTTTGCTTAATGCAACAAAAGGATTACTTTGAGTTACTTGTAATATATCATACACTGTGTCATATCAAGGTCATTAATCATGTTTCTGTAAATAATGGAATTTCTGTTTATGTGTTTGGCAGGTTTTCCTGCGGCCCGAAGATGTCACAGTTGTGTTCAAATAAAAAATGGTAAGGATTCTAAATGACATTTTGATTCCACTTCTGTAATTGTATCTGCTGAGAATGATTTATTATCTAATGATAGTGTCTCAAAAGAGATGTATAACTTTGGGGGAAATCTTGAAGGTTAACCTTAAAGGAAAAGTTACAAGTTATGCATCTCTTGGCAGTTTCCATAATGTAAACTAGTTCAGTGTGTGGATTCCCTCAGATATAAAAGAATTAAAAAATTGCTAATAAATAAGCTTGTATTAAACCTCCTGATCTTTTAGCAGCTGACCTCAAGAGATGTCTGTGGTTATGTTGTAATACTATAATGGTGACTGCTTATTTGATACATACCTCAGTGGACATTGCATTAAAATTTAATAATACTCTTTCACAAAGTTGATTCTATTCTCTGATGTCAAATAGAACTCTGAGCCGGGGATTTAGCTCAGTGGTTCTGCCACCTGCCTCACAAGTGCAAGGTCCCAAGTTCAATCCCCGGTACCCCCAAAAAATAGAACTCTGAGCTTATTCTTTGGCCATATTACAACAAAGGCATTGCATGGCATCAGAAAGCAGGAGCAGTTACTATTTATCTAAGTGTGTTGAATGACTCTTCTTTGAATAACCAGCTTCTTTTATAGTTTGATACATCTCCTTACATTTTTTTTTTCTAGGAGGAAGGTATATATAAATGAGTCTGATAAACTATTCCTTTGGCAGCATAGTTGAGATTTAACTTGGATTATTTAAGTATCTCTACTATACACGGGCTTTTCATTGTACTTCTGGTTTTGGATAAGATTTATAGATAGTGGCATTGTTCAGCTTTGCCCCTCTGAGAATGGAGCTGTGTTTTCAAGGTTTTTTTTTTTAATAGTTTAATTAAACATTGGCTTAAACTGGATCTAGACCTGAATTAAGAGATTTATTCACTTGATTCTTTCAGGCCAAGCACTATACAAATGGAATTTAGCCTTAGTTCTGGGCATTTAGTCTGAAGGTTCACATAGCCTTTGTTATAAGTTGACTAGTTAGAACTGATTTTACAAAAACAAAAACATCTATTTTTCCTTTTGGGAAAATTGTGTCCCTGATAAAGAGTTGTGCAGGTCAAATGGAACTTCAGAAAGCCACCTTCCTGCTAAAGAAAGCCTGGGAAAACCTTTCTTGTCACCCTGAACTACACACTGCAGTGAGTTTCTCATTAGGTTAAATGTCCACATGGAGGACAGTTGTCTCTGTGGGCACATAAATGCTCTTTCTAGGACACTGTTTAGAGGAAGAGTTTGAAAACTGGTGGTCTGTAGGTGTGTTATGTTTGCATCCTGTGTGCATAATTCTTTTTTGTATTAGTAATTTCAAAAATGAAAATATTTTTAAAAAATCAAAATGTTTGCTAAACATGGTGGCACACATGTATAATCCCAGCTACTTGGTAGGCTGAGGCAGTAGGATCACAAGTTCAAGGATAACTTGGCAAGACGCTATCTGAAAATAAAAAGGACTGGGGATGTGGCTCAGTGGTTGAGTATTCAATACACAATAACACACACACACACACACACACACACACACACACACACACACATACATACACGTATTCATACAAATCCAGATTTTCAACTTTCTTGAAAAAATGAAAGATCCGGCAGTTGTTCACTTCCCTGACGCTGGAGCTACATAACCACCCCCTCTTTCAGAGCTTGTTTGTTTCCCTTGGGCCTCCTGTTTATTTTCCTTAGGCCCCCTTGACTTTGCCTTTCTGTGCCTGGAATCTAGAGGTATTTGAATTTGAAAAGCCTGGCGTGGAACTTCTTAGAGGCTTGCATCCTTAGCCCCAGTAGGCTCTGACATAGTGTCCCAGTTCTATTGAGAGACAAGCCAGCAGCACGAAAGACCACACAGCTGAAGTTCTTTCTCTCACAGTACAATCCACTGAACTGTCAGCCGGCTCTGTGATCTACTACTATAAAGCATGCTGTAGCTTTGGCTGTTTTCCGTTGTGTAATTTTGGCTTTCTCTTTTCTTGGCAGATGTATTTATTTGTGGGGGATATAATGGAGAAGTGATCCTGGGAGATATCTGGAAGTTGAATCTGCAGTCTTTTCAGTGGGTGAAACTCCCCGCTACCATGCCAGAGCCAGTTTATTTTCACTGTGCAGCTGTTACACCAGTAAGTTTTTATTTTCATATCTTCCTTTCATAGTTGTAGATGATAAGCAAATATTTTTAGAGATACTAGCAAGAAAGAAGATGCTGATATTGGCAAACCTTGGATTAAGAATGTTTTTTTAATTTCCTATTGAAGCTAGCTCTTCCTCAGAGAAAAGGCAAGGAAAATACCATTGTATCCAAATTAGAACACCATAAATATAAAAGAAACACTACATGTGACAGTTTAGGTCCTGACAGTTATATTAAACATGTGTCCTGGAAGAATAGAATAGCTTTATCTCTGACATGTGTTACTGAAGTATGATACCACTGTAAAGACCTTTATTTCCATCCTCGATCCTAGATTTGACTTTGGATACTTAATATAATCGAAGTTTAATGTTAGCGAATAGAAAGTAAAGTTGTTGAAGTAAAAAACACACACACACACACAAACTAGTTTTTTTCCTTAGTAACCTATTATTATTTAAACTGTGTTGATCTCTGCCTATGTTGGCTTCAGTGACAAATTCTTCTGAAGCTGGAAATTGAACCCAAGGCCATATGCACGCTGGACAAGCACTTTACCACTAAGCTATATCCCCAGCCTGAGAAACTTTTTGTTTCATGTCATCTTGATTCAATCTACTATCTACTAGGCTTTTTTTTTTCTTTCCTTTTCTTGCTGAGCCTTCAGCCTTGGTATCTACTTCTGTCCTGTTAGAATGTGTCCTGTTTTGACTGCTGTTTGTTCTTAGGCTGGTTGCATGTACATTCATGGAGGAGTGGTGAACATCCATGAAAACAAACGGACTGGGTCATTGTTTAAGATCTGGCTGGTGGTGCCTAGCCTGCTGGAACTGGCATGGGAAAAGCTGCTCGCGGCCTTCCCCAACCTAGCAAACCTCTCCCGAACACAGCTTCTGCACCTTGGACTAACACAGGGACTCATCGAGCGCTTGAAATGAAGATTTTTGGAGTGTTCATTGATACTGGAAATGTTAATTTAAGAGACTCCTTTATTTATGGGCAGTGTAGAATGTGCTACAAAAAGGATTGGTTACCCTGATCAAGGCCTTATTCAGAAAATACATCAGATGCCTTTCCGTAAATTGGTTTTTAAGTTTATGGACACATCACTTTCCATGAGCTTTTTACTTTGTTTCTTTCCCTTCTGCCCCAGCACACACTCATTCACTCATTCACATATTCCCTCTTTCTTGATAGAGTTGAGGGAAAGCCTGAAAGTACCTTACTAATTTTATGAATCAGGAGAAGATAAAGGAATTTTTAAAAAGGAATTCTGAACAAACTGACCATGTCAGCCAATGCTCTATAAACAATAAAGATAAAATTTTAAAATCCAGCAACAGCTACAAGAAGTAGTTTGGAGGATAGAATGACAAGACTGACCTTTACAATCTTGCAGATTATCCTTAACCTAGGTGTTTAACCTGCTGGTTTCAAAATCTGTCAGAGTAGCGGGCTCTAATGACAGCAGTGGTTGACGTCTTGCTGCATGAGTACCTGAACCTATCCTTTGGCTTTGGAGTAAGGTGAAGTAGCCCAGCGACTCTTGGTTAGTGATTTTTTTCCCCCTCATCCTTATAGTACCAGCAGTGGATAGAGTTGGCTCGTCAAAAGACTTGTATGTGTCATGGTCAGTCAGTCTTGTGTGTTATGATTGTCAGAGTTCTTCTTTCTCAGCAGTTTTAAAATTCTCTGATGCTTAGTAATGGCTTTAAATTCTTCATGGGGAATTGTAGACCCTAAATATGCAGTGTGAAGGCCATGGAGGGGAGAGCAGGACAGCAAGCACCTGTGCCCCTCAGACTTGCTAACTTGGCTTCTGCTTTGACTGTCCTATTGGCCACTTCCTTCTCAGAACTTGTTTCTGTCCTAATCTCTGGACCATGTCCCTGCCATTTTGTGAGGCAGTTGGCCCAAAATTACGCCTTAGCTTGTTGCCTCTTTTGCTGTCTGCTTCAGTGTGCATGGTGCTGTATTTGTCTATTAAGTGGACAAAAGTTCTTGAGAGAAAAGCCACAGGTCCTTTCTGAAGAGTTAAGAATCATTTAAAAACTAGCACAAGGAAGGAATGAAACTGAGTATCATTTACTTTTTTTTGTGCAAAAATTTAGTTCTGTTATGTTTTGTTAAATGAACCTGTGTTTTTACTTGTTTTGCCATCATGCTGCTAGAGGGGTTGAGCAAGATGCTTGCCATGAGCATCTGGGCGTCTGCAGGTGTTCTCAAGGTGCTGAAGGGGTGGGGAGGCACAGTGCTGACTCTCCCAAGGTCCCTTCATGACAGGACACCCACATGGGACATTTGGGATGCATTTTTCCTTTAAGTGCCTCTTTTTCACCCAGCTTTTAAAATTCTTCTTTTTTCTTTTACTCCAGAAGGGATCTCTTTGGCTTATGTATGGATTTAAAATACCTTTGAGTTACGGCTAACAAATTCCCATCTGGTCTTCAGTTCTGGGGAAGAGAAAACTGTGGCCTCTAGACTTGGACCCCTAACTTCTAGGTCTTATTCTGTCCCATTCGTGTTGGGTTGAGTTCATAGAGCATGTATTCTGCAGAGCCTTGTAAGAACTCATCTGTGAGTTCGGGTCCTTTCTCTTGGGAGTGTGAGGGAGATGCAGAAAAAAGAGCGGCTCCCCTAAGGGTTGCATCCCCTATAGTTTGTCATTCCCAATCCTGTGGTTTAATCTCTTACCACCTGCTGCTAGGCAAGTCAGTCAGAACAGCTCCACTAGTACAGAACAGAGCCTTGATACGTGATTTCAGCCTAGTCTCTGGCTATTTGGCGGAATTATACCCCAAACTAAACACATGATGCTAATTAGGGCGGCAGAAGGATTGTTGCCATTGGAATACATAAGGACCAAAGACTGAATGCTCAGCCTCTACATTAGGCTTCTGTGGTCCTTAGGACACGAGCAGGTCTCTGGCTGTGCTGCACAGAAAGCTGGAGACATGCGCTGACCCATGTTTGCTGGCATCTTTTGAAATCCTTCTGAGGGCAGTCTGCTTTGAGGTAGATGTTGGAGGCCTGGCATCGAAGACCTTGTGTGTGACATTTTCAGAAAAGAACGTGTCCTTGGTCTAAAGTGTCTTATCACACTAGTGAAAATGGTACAGCCAGCTTGGGAGTATGGTAGAGCCCCTCCTATGCACGTTTGTCAGTACCAAATGAGATTGTGTATGAGGTTAAATAAGGGTGACTAGACTTTTATAGAAGGGTCACCAGGCACTTTAGTGTATCTCTAGCCAGCACTTGGAAGCAAGTGATGCTATTACTTGGTGTAGGAAAGGTTACACCTACTGCTCCTCCACCTCTCCGCGGTGCTCCCCTCTTCCTGCAGTCCTGGAAGCTGAAGTGCAATATATAGAAATACATATAGATATATACAGATTATATAGAGGGTGTGGCTATATAACAGCTATCTTTTTTTGTATCTGTCTTGGGGAGGCCAGCTCACTACTTTAGATAAAATTATGACAAGAATTCTTAGTGTGATCACCTGGCTTAAGCCAGCTCTTGATAAAGCTGGATTTTCAAGTTCATGTTCTCTTACTCCAGTTCATAGAGACTTACAGTTCCTTGGTTTTGTTAGAGTTCAGATTTTTTCCCCCCAATTACCTTTGTACTATGTTGTGTGTGTACGTCCTTCCCGGGAACAAGGAAGTCTACTTGTAAGACATTTCCCAAGTGGAGAATTAAAACCTAATATTTAGTGCTGTCATTTCTCCCATATATACACTAACTTATCTGGGACTGTAATACTTTTATCAAATAATGAAAATGATGCTTTCCTCATTTCATAAAGTATTTTCCACACCCTGAACATAGTATAAACTGATATAGAATAGATTTTAATCATTCTTTAGGGGCCAAACAAAATCCTTTCCACTGGCAGAATCTTCTTTTTTCAGGGCCCCGATGACACAGTGAACAACTTTGCTCTGCACCATTTATGTCCATCATATAGATAGATTTTAAAGTATGAAACTATATATATTAACATTTCCAAGCAAAATGTATGTTGATATTGGCCTTTGGGTACCCAGAGTAGTAAGAGTAAAGCACAGATAACTGAAATCCATGGCTAATCAGTGTTTCCGATTTTCTGCCAACAGTTGATTCATTTACATTTCTTTTTCTATCCTGTCGCTTTCCCACAAGCACCTCCTTTTCAGTGGGATAAGTAGTTGGAAAAGGGGGTGTCACAGAGGGGCTAGCAACCAGCAAACATTCAGCCCTCTTCGCTGTACTCGGTCCGTGCAGTGACCATTGGTGCTGCCGTGAGGAGCTCCAGGTGGTGGCTCTGAGTGGAGGTGTCTCTTGGGCACTGTCTCCTGCCAAGTCCTAGGCTGGCTCCCTTAAACCACCAGAGAACTTTTGGTGCCTGTGGGAAGAACAAGCTGCATGCGACAGGCACAGGGATCCCATCATTTAAACAGATTTCTTTGGCTTTTTGACAGATCTTTGCTGTTCCGTTTCTTCCTTTGGTGATACCTTCTCCAGTTGTTTAGCCTGGTATATAGGAAAGCTTGGATTATCCTGAGTGTGTTGGTCTGTATACCCTAAAAGCCCAGCTTGTTTTTTTATGTTCTTAGAGATGTTTAGAGTGGCACTGTCTACCTGCCAGCAATTTGATGTAGCACAAAAAACCATTTTCTTTTTTCTTTTTCCTTCATTTTTCTGGCATTCGGCTCCAGGGTAGATGAGGGTTTATGGCCTTATAAGTTCCCAAAACTGGTCACATTAGTTGAAATGGTGTTGGTTCCCTGGATACCTTGGACCTCTTGACTGCTGGCAGGGCCTGAGGAAGGCTCTGTGGAGTTCTGCAGCCTTGATGTGCCACCACCAGAGCATGACCAGCAGTGGCATTTCCCTTCTAAGGTTGTGAAACTTAGTGGACAGTGACCTTCCCTTGTCTGGTGTTATAAACAGAAGTTCTAAGTCGTGCTTCAAAAGTGATACCATCTTTTTGGTGTAAATTTCATGTTTTTAATTTTTTACAACTCGTGAGAAGTTCTTTCCTGGCCCTGTTTACTGTACAGGGTGAGTCAGAGGCAGGTTTCAGAGAGAAAGCCAATTTCACGAAGTGACTGCTGTTTTCCTAGTTACACATCTGGAATATAAAGGAGGCATCGGAAAACACACTGACTCTCCTAAGGCCACTGCCTTGCATAGAGCTGCACCTGGAAACACAGGCATCTCCCAGTACCTGTGCTTACAGTGGCGAGCTGCTGGGAGAACCAGGCAAGAAAGAGGGACCTCTCTCTCTAAAACGCAGTCTCTGAGGGGTGAGCCCAGGCTTTGCTCTTTCTGCAGGGTATACTGAGGCCACACACAATGCTTGCCGTATTTTAAAGCTATTTGCCACAGTCCTCTTCAATAGTGTGGAAGTCCTTTTGCAGTCTGGTGTGCATGCCATATGATCAGGACAGCTTTTCCACCTTCCCTGGTTTCCTACAAGCAAGTAGGAAATATAGTGAATTTACTCTGAAACATCCAATCTGTATTTATGTACTTTGTCAGTGTTTTGCTGTTGGTTTTCTAAAACAATCTGATCAATAAATCTTATTCAAATCTATTTGGTTCAAGGCCACCTTGCTTGTCTGACAATAATTTGTGTGTATTGCGCTTTCTTATTTGACATAAGCATCTGTGCCACCCCCTTCACTGTCCCTGCCAGGGTCAGCTTTTCTCTAGTATTTTGAGTCATCCACCTTCTACCCGCTCCCCTGCTGCAGGTTCTTCAGTCTGCTCACCATCTGGAGCTTAGGGAGATGTGGTTGTTCCCTCCATCAGGCCATCAGCAAGGGAGCAACTGTGGGGCAGGCCACACTCTGCTGGACAAGTTTGTATGGGCTCACCTGCACTTTCCTTATGGGTTAGAGGAGCTACAGGGAATTCAAAAGTAGGGACAGAGTCATAGGACTTCACTATCCCAGGGAAAAGGCACGGTGGGAGCTGAGCCCTGTGCAGAGGTTGTTTGGGGATAAGAGCACAGTTCCTGCCACTGGCCTTGGTCTTCCAAATGCTTCCCTCTCCAAAACCTCCACTTTGTGTGGATTCCCATCCAACCACCCTCCCAGCAGTACACCTCCCCACATCTGGGAAATCCAGAGTAGACAAGGGCACCCCAAGTCTACTCACCTCTAAGGTCCCCCTTCCAGAATGGCACATATACTTTTTACTTCCTGTTGTTTCCTTTGGGTGACCATTGGGCCAAACATCCCTTCCAAGGACAAATAATCTTAGATATCACAATGTAAATCTGTAAGGACAAAGAGAAACAGTTTCTGCCTTTCATACAGAGGATTAATAGCTGACACATGTTATCCAGAGCAGTCTTCTTTTCTTTGGTTTATTTCTCTTACCTCTTCTAAAGTGTATGTCCCTCACTTTCAGTGGCTTAGTTGTTTCAGGTGGTTTGTTCTTCCTGTTACATTTATAAAATTCTTTTTTGTCAAAACTCAGGTACTGAGCTATTGTAACTGAACAGCACAAGCGCGCTCTCCTGCAGTTAATCTGCAGTTACTGCTTGAGGCGAGAGGTCACTGGTTAAGCCATCCAGCTTCCATCTTAACTTCAGATGCAAGGCCCACGTCCTTGACCAGCAGAGCTCTCTGCACTGATACACATGGCCTGTACCTGCACTGTGGCAGTCACTGTCCACATGTGGCTACTGACCACTTGAGTGGTGGCCAGTGTGTCTTAGGAACTGAACTGTGAACTGACTGACTTAATTATAATTACTAGAGTGTGAATAGCCTTACATGGCTAGTGGCCACCTATTAGTGTAGTTCTAGAAGGAGATGATAACCTGAGGGCTTGGGAGAGCAGAGGTCTGTTCTCAGCTCAGTCCATGATAGTCTGTCCCGCGGCTGGTGGAGAAGCTGTTTTGGAGCACTTGCTGTTTTGAAGCCCCAAGTATTTCCTAGCATCATAAAATAATTTTTTTTTCCTCTAAGTCCAGCTGTAAAGGGTTGGGTGTTTAAAAGGCCATAGTGAGAGTATTAATGAAGTTCCTCCTAGATTCAGATGCAGCCTGACTGGCATTTGGGAATCTGACCTAAAGGCTGATGGTAGGAAAAAATGGAAGGGAAGCCAAGCTTTTAAAAAAAAATACTATTCACCAAGTTTTAAGTGTGCTTTTATCCAGTTGCCCAAAGCCTATTCTTTGCCATCCTTTCCATTTCTAAAATCCCGCACACAACAAGGAAACCCCACAGCAAACCCTGGGCTTGTCCTACACGGGCCCAGGGTCTGCCAAGCGAGCTGCTTCTCTCAGCGCCTCTGGTGGGTAGCTGTGTAGGAAGGAAGGTCACTCGGCCCTCCAGGGCCTGGGGGAAAGGCCAGAGATAGCTGGGAGCTCTGGGTGCGTTTTGGGACCCCCGCACCAGGCCAGGAGCTTTAGAGCAGTACTGGAAATGGCCAAGAGGAGAAAGCTGCCAAGACGAAAACTGGTCAGTTTATCCTTTTTGAACCTTCCACCTAAAGCTGCCTGGCTTCAGGGGCTCAGGAAGTGCAGGGATGAGTCCAAAATCTCCCCGGACCCCTCTAAAAGAGCACACACTTACTTTAAACCTCAAAGAAGTGCACCCAGGCCATCCAGGCTTTTATTCCAGGCTCTCATTACCAGAACCTTATCCTGAGACAGCCACACTCAGGTTATGGCTCAGGTGTCAGCATCTGCCTGTGCTCACCCTGAACAGTACACAAAGATGTGGTCCCCAAGAATCACAGGCACAGAGGGTGCTCAGAGCTGCTTGCACACGAGGGAGCCCAGGACTAGACTGCCAGCTTTCGCTCTGACCCGAACCCATCACACTGGAGAGGCCAGCCTTTGTCCTATGATGTAGCCCAGCGTTTTCTCCTCAGCAAACCTCTACTGGAACCTAAGCCTGGAGATCTTAGCCCCTTCTCATAGATTGGTAGGCCAAAGCCAGCCAAGGTAAGTGCTTGCCAAGGGAGTTTCCAGATCCCCTAAGCCAGAGGAAGGTGCCCACCCGTGACATGATCCTGTGAGGTCTGGCTTAAAAGGACGCTCTTCCCCTGCACGTGCTCAGCTGCCTAGCTGAGAACCCTTAAAGGGGAACCAGGGGTTGGGGTGGTGGGGACAGGGCTTGGGTGTGCGGTGAATCCTTGGGCTGGGTGGGGAGGCTGTTCTAGAAGCAGGTGATGCCCGCTGACCCAGGAGCAGGCTATAGCAAGATGGCCTAGCTAAGGTGCTCCAGCAAAGGCATCACCAAGAAGTTGCCCTGCACGGTTTCTCCGCCGCCCCCTAGGGGTGTCGGAGCCCTGCTAACAGCACCTAGTAACTCCAGGGCTGGGGTGCGGGTGGGGCTTCCACCTGGAAGGGGCGAGGGGTCACTCAGCAACTGAGGAAGAGGACAATAACGTTACCAGGAGCCTCCAAGAACTGAGCCAGTTTGCTTGGGGGAGGGTTAGGAAGGTGAGAAAGCGTGCTGCACCCCTTTCCCGGGACAACACCTGTCTTCTGACTCCTTCGGAGGGGACCCCTGGGGATCCCAGGAAGAGGCGTGGGAAGCAAGGACAGAAGGTAGCGTGCGGCTTGCAGAAAGCTGGGGGAACGCTGGGCTTACAGCCTAAGCACGGCGGGCAGCACCGAACGTCCTTGTGGGGTCGCAGGACGTCACCAGACCTGGCAGTGGCGCAGGCACTAAGCGAGGGCGAGCTTTCAGCTCCCTCATCCTGGCCTGGCCCACGCAGGGCTCGTGACATAGTGACACCTACAGGTCACAGTAGCTGTCCAGCACCCTCGTGTAGCACCCCAGAAGGTGTCCCAGTGCTACCCGGCCCTCTGTTCTAGCCAAGGCTCTCCCGGCTGCAGGACCTGAGACCCAGTCCAGTCACTGAGAGCAGGCCCGCATGCTCGGACCTTCCCCACTATCCGCTCAGGCCCAGGACCCCCTCCTTCCTCCCTCCACAGCCCCACAAAGTGCTGCAGGGCCAAGGAATGTGGGGGGGGTCACACATAGAGCCGGAATGATCTGGTTTAGGGCGGGCTCCCTCCCTCCTGCTCGCCCCGCCCACCTCTCCTTCTGCGACAGGCTGGTTTCTGCCGCAGTCCCTGACCAAGGTAAACAGAGCGGGGAGGGGGAAAGAATGCTCCGTTTCCATGGAAACCCAGGGGGTAGTGGAGGCGACTCTACTGTGTATGACTTCCTGGGGATGAAAGGGCTGAGAAGCCTTTGGGAGGAAGGTGGGGTCATTTTGGAACCTGGGTGGGGGGACTTGGGCTCCCTCCACAAAGTGAGGATGAACCCTGGGAACAGGAGGCACTCCTGTGGCTGGGGTCGTACCAAAAATGCAACCATGGGCTGGGGATTTAGCTCAGTGGTTCTGCTGCCTGCCTCGAAAGCACAAGGAACCGAGTTCAATCCCCAGTACCCCTCCCCCAAAACATGCAATCATCAACCCAGGGAAGAGAAAGTAGTCGCCAAATCTCTCAGGAGCCCCCAAACACTAGCCTAGCTGTCTTTTTCCAGAAAACTTCCATGGTAGCTTAGCTAAGGGGCAGCCTCAGGGGTGAGACTGACAGCCCCAGGGACCGAGGCCCAGGGACAGGTTGTTTCTGAAACAGGCTTCTATTCCCCCCCCACCCCGGGTGGCCCGCTTGTTCTGTCCCTTAGCCCTCACAGGAGTGTACCCAGGCCTGGGAGAGAACCAGGGAGAGGGGTGGTGGGCGGCTAAGAACCTGGGTGGTTTGAGCATGCAGCGGCAAGGACCATCTCCGGAAGCAGGCTGGGAACGCTCTGTAGCTGAGCTCCGCTCCTGGGGCTGCGCTGCTTCTCAGATGCTTGCAGGGTACCTGTGAGACCCTTGGGATCACAACGGAGGAGGCCAACAGAACAATTTCCCCTGCAGCTCTTTCTGCAGCCTGCAGACTCCACAGTTGCCTGACCTAAAGCCTGCCTCTCCGTGCTTGGCAGCCCTGGGCCTCAGCACTGGCACCAATCTCTGCCCTGAATGGGCCTCTTGTGTCCACATGGCGCCCCTCACCTTTGGTGCTTTATTCACTGTCATCTCAGTGAAGTGAGGTTGAGCCAGGGCCAGAGTGTCAACTATGAGGCCACCCAGCCCTCCTTGACACCGTGATTTTAAATGGTTAACACCTCCCCACACACACTAACACTGTTTCTTCCCTTCTCACTTCATGTTCATCTTATTATTGGACTCTCAGAATGGCAGTGCACGAGGGCAGGAGGCATCTCTCCCTTGTTCTTGTGTTCTCGGTACTCTCCAGAGCCTGGCACACAGTAGGTGCTCAGTATTCACTGCTGGATGGATATGGGGCCACAGTGACAGTAGGCTGTGTCCTTTCCCTGTTCTCGAAACACCAGACCTGTGCTGCTACCTTACGTCTATCTGCACATAGGTGTAACATGCTCCCGATAGGGCACTCAAGCATGTGTCCAGGCTACTCCAAAAGAGAAAAAAAGCACTAGCTTTCGCAGAAAGAATACAAGTGAATGCTGCTGCTTCTTCCCGGCTTGGTATCCCCACCAGGCTTTGAGTCCTTCGGGTGACAGCATCTAGAAAGCCGCCCTGCGGTCCAGCGGCCTGCCTGTTGGATATGGCAGGGTGGAAGATGATCGCTCACGTGCGTTCCCTGCTCCCACCCCATGCCAAGGACTTTCAGGGACTGTGAGCTGTTGGTGGCAGTGAAGCAGGTCTCCGGGCTCTGAGGCCAAGTGGGCTGTGCTGGGAGAGGCCCAGCCCTGTGCCCTTTTGGGGGGCGGGAGCTGCTATTAAGATTGACAGAGCCAATCCCGAGTTCAATCTCCAGTATCAAAAAAAAGATTTACAGAGCCAAAAGATAGTACAGTATAATTTATTTTTGGTACAGTGTAATCTTTAGGGTAATTTGCACAGTGGGCTTCAAATGATGAAAAGTTAGCATTTCTGAGGTAATTTCATAAAAAGGATTATCAGATTAATCACTATGTCCAAGTAAATGTGGTGTCTGAAATAATTAATTGGCTTTCTTGAAGTCAGCAGTGCAAAAAGGAACTCTAGAAGGAACACACATGGCCATGTGAGATGTAAGTATGTTTTAGGCAATAGGTCCTGAGGGAATTCTGGCCGGAATGACCCGTCTGGCCTGGGCTCACCAGCACCGGGACAAAGTGGGAGCTCAAAAGTCTCCAGAAAACCTTTGGATGTGACTGGTGGCTGCTCACCTGTGACTGCAGAGCGAAGGCTGGCCTGCCACATGTTGAACTGTCCTGTGACACCTGGGAAATGTGTATGACCCAGCTGTGTGCGCGTTGACTGGCTGCGGGGCTAGCAGACCCAGGTGCAGACTGCACACGCTTGGGAAGTTACCTGTGCCTGCTCCATGGTGAGGCACGGTCCCCACCCCTGGCTCTTAACATGCTTGGTTCTATAACTGTGCAGCACTGGCTTGGCCACCAAGTGTTGGGCAGGCCATGTCCTCGGTGGTATTACAGGCTGAAGGGTGCACCTCCAAAAAAGGTAACTGAAGTACCTCAGAATGATCTTATTTGGAAATAGGGTCTCTACAGAGGTAGTCAAGTCATTAGGACTGATGTCCTTGTAAAAGGGGCAATTTGGACACACACAGGGAGAATACTGTGTGCGGGTGCAGAGTTTGGGGACTGTATCTGCAAGTCAAGGAGCAGCCAATACCGGCAAGCCACTGGAAGCTGGGAGAACAGCACGGGACAGATTCTTCCTCACAACAAACCAATGCAGCTAATTCTTTGATTTCAAGCTGTTCGAGCTTCCATTGTTTTTTTTTTTTTTTTTTTCAGCTTTAATTGAGTTTATTGGTACATTTTAGGGATACAGTACAGTTACATTCACTGTTGGGATCTTGTACCTCTATATGACAAGTCTTGATTCTCATTTTTTCCCTTGTCCCTGCCCTCCCTTCACCCCCTCCTCCCCTCCTCATCTACAAACATTTTATTTCCATCTTTTCATTATCTCACATTTTCTTCTTTTCCCTTATTACCCTTCCCCTACCCATCCCACCTTCCCTACACCTTTAGCTCCTTTCTTCCCATTTCTAAATGTCAGTAATCTTATTAGGATCTTCTGTATTATTGCAGATTGTTCACACCAGAGAAACTATTCCGTATTTACACATGTGTTACTTATTTATTTCACTTAGGAGTCTATCTTCAATATGTATCCATTTTCCTATGAATGAATCTATTTTCTTGTTCTTTACGACTGAGTAATATTCCATTTTATAGAAAAACCACATCTTCTTTATCCAGTTTCCAACGGATGGGCAAATGGGCTGTTTCCAAGATTTAGCTATTATAAACTGTGCCGCTATAAACATGGGTGCGCATACTTCTCTGTGATATGATTCTTTTAGTTCTTTTGGAAAGATACCCAGCAGAGGGATGGCTGGGTCAAATCGAGCTTCCATTGTTTAAGCTGCCCAGCTTGTGGTACTTTGTCTTTGCAGCCATAGGAAACGGATACAGTAGGCCATCACAGAAAGAGCCAGGACTTTGGTGCTGGTGTTCTTGATGTTTAATGTTCTTTAATTACATTTTAAAAATTTATTTAAATTAAAAAAAAATTTTTTTTTGAGACAGGAGTTTTGCTGTGTAGTTCAGGCTGGCCTTGAATTCACTATGTAGCCCAGGCTGATCTTAAACTCAAGGCAATACTCCTGCCTCAGCCTCATGAGTGCTAGGGTTACAGGTGTGAACCACCAGGCCAGGTTTTTAAACTCTTAAAACACAGGTTCAGGGCAGAATTTATGTAAAGATACAAGTCTGGGTAGTAGGTACAAAAGTATTCTCTGTGTTGCTCTTATATATCCCCCCACCCCGCCCTCCATTAAGCTTATTGGTACATTTAAAGCAAACAATACAGTTACATTTATCATCGGGATCTTGTTCCTTTGCGTGATATGTCTTGGTTCTTATTTTCTCCCCATACCCCTGCCCTCCCTTCACCGCCTTCACCCTTCCCTATTTGCAGGTTGTTTCCATTTTTCTTAAAGAATTAAAAAGACTCACGTTCTTGTTACTGGGGTTGCTGACCTGATAGCTCTGATCCTGGACCTGTGGCAGGGCAGGCAGCCACAGGGATGTGGGCCATGGCAGAGGGGCTGCAGTGAAATTTCAGAGCCTCCCCTCCAGCTCAGAGGCTCTCTCCAGGCTCTACCTTGTCATCAAGGCTGTATAGAGAACCAGGGCTGAGGGCATGAGAGAGGTCCTGGGCACCATGGCCACCACCACAACAAACAACCCACACGAGACACTGGGGAACAAAAAGGAGACACAGGAAACAGGAAACCTGTCTGCTCTCAGGGATATTTCAGAAGTTGTTAGGAAACAGATTTGCTCACAAAATGGTTGAGAAGAAGACAAAGCAACGCCAGTATTCATGACTTAAACCTCAAGGTTTCAAAAGGAGGCAGTAGGGCCAGGGATTTAGCTCAGTGGCACAGCACCTGCCTTGCAGGTGCAAGGTCTCAAGTTTAGTCCCCCGTACTGGGGGTGGGGGAAGAAGGCATTGTGACGGGGTGATCAGAGGTGACAGTGAAAGCTGCAGAACCTTTGCCTGCAAGGACAACAGTGACCCTGAAAAATGTTTGCTGCCGAAGCTGTGAAGGTGGCCCCACCCCTGCGGGTGCACATCAGGCTGGTCCTTGTGCTCGCAGCTGCCTGGAGCACTGTGGGACCTTGTGGGAAAACAGGCGATGGGATCTCCTCAGCAACGTGGAGGAAGCCCAGACCTGCCACTCACATGAGGCCCACAGCTGGTTCCACAGTGAGGGGCTGCAAATGACATGGGAAATCAAACGAAGACCCTTCTCTGTAGCAGCCTCAGGGAGGTAAGATAAAGGGAGAGCTTTCTCATGGCCTGAGATTCCTGCTACACACAGTGCACTCTGCACCCTAGTACCACGCACATGCACGTCTGTGCCGCACACACCATGGACATCCCACAACCCACACAAAAGACCACACCACACTATGCATACTACAAACCACACACACACCCCGCATACCATACACCCCCATACACACCATGTAGCACGCAGCTCCACACAGCACCACCTATACCACACACAAATGAGACCCACACCATCACACCCCACCCACACACCCGCTATGCCAGGAGTCCATTCCGTGGCCACCCACACAGCTGGCCTGCGCATCTGGCCTACACAGCAACGTTGCTCCCACCAGCCCAGTGGAAGGCCTCCCTCTGCCTCCACTCCGAGATTTACTGATCTCATTTTCAACTGCTTCCTGCAGGAGAGGAGCAAACTAGATGAGCACCACAGCAGGTATCTGCACTGAGGGGTGGGACTGCTGGGGCTGCACCTAGCAGGAGCACCCACTACCTCCAGGGCAGAAGCAGGAACAGGCGCTCCCCATGGGGACCTCCAGGGATGTGTCCCTTCACAGTGGACACCCTCTACCATGGCCACCCACCCCGTCCAGGGTCCTGGGACCAGAACTCAAAAGGAATGCCACCGAGGGTCCCATGAGGACAGGATGGAGAGGAGCAGTCAACTCTGAAAAATGAGCCAAGTGTCAGCATGTGGTGGCCTGTGCCTGTAATCCCAGCACTCTGGGAGGCTGAGGCAGGAGGATCTCAAATTCAAGAGCAGCCTGGGCAACTCAGTGAGACCCTACCTCAAAAACAAAAAATAATGGGCCAAGAGCTCAGGATGAGGGGCCCTGGCCTCCTGGCAAACTTCTGGTAGCTCTTGAGCCCACCATGGGGGATTAAAAGCATCTGGTGAGGCTGCCAGGAAAAAGGAACCCTCTAGATTGTGGGTGGGAATATAAACTAGTGAAAATACTAGGAAATCCAGTATGGAGATTCAAAAACTAAAAGCAGACATTCCGCTTGACCTAGCTATTCCCTTTCTAAGGTACAGTGTCTTCCTGAAAGAGTTAAAGACATCATAGTACAGTGATACATGCACACACGTTTACAGCAGCACAACTCAAAACTGCTAAATCTTGGGAGCAGCCTATGTCCATCAGCAGGTGAATAGATAAAGAAAATGTGGTATTTACACACAATGGAGTATTACTCTGCCAAAAAGATAAAATCGA
Organism: Fukomys damarensis; assembly: GCF_012274545.1. Lineage (NCBI taxonomy): Eukaryota > Metazoa > Chordata > Mammalia > Rodentia > Bathyergidae > Fukomys > Fukomys damarensis. Next base: position 37,082,737 of record NW_022900916.1, on the reverse strand, counting down.
GGCATTTATAGGAAAATGGATTTACCTTGAGACCATAATGTTAAATGAAAAAAATCAGAGACAAAAGTCAAAATATTGCAAGTATAAATAAAAGCAAAATAAAATAGGAAGATCTTTCTCAAAGGGGAAGGGAATTGAGACGGGGAAAAAAAGAAAAACAGAGATGGAGGGAGAGAGAGGGAAAGGGGATGAGAAAGGAAAGATGTGTTATGTACAGGTACCAACTCCACACAAGGAATGTATTGCAAACATGTACTATTCTAAGAAAAACAACCAAAACCCAGCTGGTTCCTTTCGCCCACAGTCCCTGTGCCATGGAAGGCTGGGGCTCATCAGTCTGGATGTCATCGGAGAGGCAGGGACGGCCGTGTTGGTGTGGCCATGGTGGCTTCCGAGCTTCACTGGACTGGGCCACTGAGTCAGATGCCTCAGGTGAGTCAGCACAAGGTGCCTTCGCCTTCAGGGAGCTGCCTGGAGTCCAGAGGTCTCCAGTGTAAGTGGGCACAGGAGACTGCAGGGCAGAAGGGTGGGGCTGGGGGAGATGCTCGCCTTGCTAAGCAGGGCTGCTCAGGAGTGGACAGAAGGCTCTGGAGCCAGCTAGGAGCAGGTGGTTGTTAGAAGCCAGGCTCCTGGCCCCTCCTGGGGAGATCCCTCAGGAGCCCTGGCTGTATTCCCAGCCCCAGCGGCATGGCCTGGCATGGAGCTGGACCCGGAAGGGCCTTCAGTGCTCAAGGCTGCCTTGGAACAGGCGGTGAGACTCACTTGCTACTTGCCAATTTGCTTCCTCTCCTCCACCTGGCTTGTTGCACAGCCTGCCGCCTCTGGAGAAAAGTGTGCCCACCTGACAGCTCGCCCACTGTCCCTGGCTCCCTGTGGCAGATTCATCTGTCCTTGCTGCCGCCTCTGCTCTAACAGTCCCCTCACCTCAGCCTGCCACCTCCAGATCCCACCTCCATCCAGAGCTACTGCCTGGCAGGCAGGCTGTGTCCAGTTGGGAGCCCTCTCTGACCACCCTAACACAGCCAGCCTGGAGGTTCTGGGGAAGCAAGTGGTCAAGTTGTCCCTTCTCAGGCCCCTGCAAGGACTCCCCTGACTTCCCCTGAAGGAAGACAACAACAGGGCAGCCTTGTCTCCACTTTGACCAGAAATTAGAATAATTTAACTCAAGTAGTAAATGGGAGGTCCTGGAGAGTCCCACAAGCTTGATGACCCAGCAAAAAGGAAGGAGAAATGTGCCAGCTAATGGCAAAGAAGCCTCTGATGTCAGCACCAAGCAGAGCTCTGGTGCTCCAGGGCCTTCTGGGCTCTGGAGCCTTCTTTTTTTTTGAGTCAGGGTCTCACTATGTAGTTGAGACTGACCTGGAATTCACTATGCAGCCCAGAGTGGTCTCAAACTCACAGTGATCGTCCTGCCTCAGTCTCCCGAGTGCTGGGATTACAGGTGTGCACCACCACCCTTGGCTGGAGCCTTCTGTATAATGAGAAAGTCCAACTGCCTGATCTCCAGTGCTTTTCTGTAAAGGATTGTGATTTCGGATTATAGAAATGCTGGGTATTTCCTTATTTCCTGTCCCCATGGAAAGGAGACAGTGAGCCAATTAAGAAAGCACTTGGAAGGAGACTGATAAGTATGCATCCTCAGCAATCACTGTGCCTGGAGTCAGGCTCAGGCCAGGCTGTGGAACACATTAAGACATCTCCCTAGGGCAGACTGCTGGTCTGATATCCAGCCCTCTCCTGCTGGGACTGCCAGACTCCCTTGCAGCTATGTGTGTCTATGTGATGAAGTGGCCAACAGGACATGTGTGGAAGTGTCTGCCGCCGTTCAAGTTCACTTTATTTTGGTGAAGGGCAAATTTATTTGGATTTCTCTGAAGATATGAGGAGCTATGAAAGACAAACTGAATATTTGGCTGTACCAAAAGCAAAATACAACTTAAAAATAATACCTGAAAATCATGGAGAAACACATTTCAAAACACCAGGTTTAACACTGTTCCCTACAGAGCAGAGCAAGTTCACTAAACCATACACTCAAGGTTTTTTCTTTTTTTTTTTAACCAACTATAATTAAAAAAAACAAAAACAACATGTGCTCTATTTCCATCCTGAAATCTTATCATTTATAAAACAATATACTCAAATGTCAGTGAAAAGAAACAGTGCACACATCTGAAATCATTCAATAAACTAATGCAGATTCCAACAGATATTAGACTTTATAGTTGGGGAGGAATAGCTGGTGTCACACTCATGTTGTACCACACAAAAAAACAAAAGGTGATTAAAAACAAGCTAAAAAGTCAGTCTTCTTTTTTTCCCTGTAGAGGAGCAGCTTCATAAAGCAAAAGGAGCCTGGCTAGTTCCACAGCCTTGCATGTGCTATAGGCATACAGCTAGGTTATTCCCAGCATCCCTTTGTCTCACACCATCAAAGTAAAATAACTGTCCTAGAGCAAGTCCACCAACAGAGGCACCAGATCCTATCCTTGGTTCCTCAAATGATACTAATACTCTATCCTTTCAAGATGCCTTCAGCTGTATTAAGAGCATTCTAGACCAGGTGCCGTGGTACAAGCCTGTAACCACAGGTACTCAGGAGACAGATGCAGAAGGATCAAGGCCAAACTGGGCAAGTTAGTGAGACCATCTCAAAATCGAAAATAAAAATTGGAGCAGTGGCTCAGTGCTTGCCTAGCAAGATCAGGGAACTTTGAAATGAGCTACGTATCAACCTTTTTGTATTTTGATCTAAAATAGAACTTTGACCTCCCAGGTTGCTGGGATTTTAGGCATGTGCCACCATGCCTGGCCTTTTCCTCTTCTTCCTTCTCCTTCCTCTCCCCTTTCTCCTCCTTTTCCTCTTTCTTTTATGGTGCTGGGTTTGAACCCAGGGCCTTCACACTGAGTTACCTCCCCAGTTTTTTTTTTTTTTTTTTTTTAT
>NW_022900916.1:37062321-37079661 GCF_012274545.1 Fukomys damarensis | reverse complement strand
TTTTTTTTTTTTTTTTTTAACTTTTTGAGACAGGATCTTGCTAAGTTGCTAAACTGCTCATGCTGGGCTCAAACTTGTGATCCTCCTGCCTGAGCCTCCCAGAGTGGTGGAATTATAGGCATGCACCATCATTTTAAACCACTGGACCATAGAAGTCTCATCAATTTCTCACTCTATGGAGCTTTCTCTTCCTTTGAGGTATAATATTTTTATTTACACTCTTTCCCCTCAAATCTTTACATTAAAAATATATAACATTGGGCTGGGGATTTAGCTTAGTTGTTCTGCCGCCTGCTTCACAAGCACAAGGACCCGAGTTCAGGGCCAGCCTGAACTATGAAGGGAGACACTGCCTCAAAAAAACCCACATATATGGCATTGAAAAGTGCTTCAGAAAATTGAAAACAGAAAGATGATCTTCCGTATTCCCACTCCAACAAGTGAGTTTATATTTGGATTTTCTTTTCTGGATGCTGGTGATAAGCATGCAAGTTTTTACATAATTGTAATCATGGTAGACCTACAACTTTGATTGTTTTCACTTCTACCCAACATTTCTCCCCTCATCCTAAACAGTCTTTTCCAAGTTGTAGGAATTTTAAAGAGAGGTCAGAACAAAAGTCTATTAGCATCTTCTTATGGCATCTCAATATCGTATCTTACAATAGCAGTGATGTAAATTATTAAAACCATCTCACACTGGACATCATCTTTGGTTTTGTTGATAGTTACACACTGGAAATTATCTGAAGGAAAGAAGGATATCGTAAGTCTTTTTTATATTCCTAGCCCCTAGCAAAGTGATTCAATCGATATTTACTAGATAGATGGACAGATAATGAGATAATGAACACCTTTAGGCATAACTTTCCCTTTTATTTTTCTTTTTTTGGGGTACTGGGAGTCAAACTCAGGGACTCATGCTTGCCAGGCAGATGCTGCACCACTGAGCTACATTCCAGCCTTACAACTTTCCTCTTCTGTTGAATAATTTCCTGAATAATTTTCCTGTAATGAATGAGTCTAAGCACGTTAATATTTTTGGCGTTGCACACTACAGCATATTATGTTCTCCAAAACTGGCCACACCAATATATGTAGGCCCCACGGGACGGACATGCAGTGATAGGAACATTCCCTATCAGAACTGGGCAGTTCTTTGCGGTCACCTGGATAGAGCAGCCAAGAAGCACTGTGGCCTCCTGCTGCGTGCGCCCCAGTGCAGTTCAGCTAAGAGCGCTGGAGACGTGATGCCAGCTTCGAATCCCGCTGAGGACCCCAGTAGGTGAGGCTGCTGGCTTTTCCTTCCCTGCCACCATTTAGAGACCCTTTACTATAGTCAATCTTTCATTCATCAGCCCTCCTTCCTCCCTGCCGCTTTTCCCTCCCCACTTCCTCTCTTTCCCCGCTTTGCCAGGGCCTTCACACTGACATTTCTATCCTTTTTTTTTTTGGTACCAGGGATCGAACTCAGGACCTTGCCCTTGCAAGGCAGGTGGTGGAACCACTGAGCTAAATCCCTGGCCCCATTTCTATCCTTCTTTCAATTTTTTTTCAGACAGGATCTTTCTAAACTACCCTGGTGAGTCTTGAACTGTGGCTCGGGAGCCTGTCTCCTGAAGTGCTGGGATTATAGGTGTGCAGCTCTATATGCGCTATAATTCAGTTTTCAGAGCCCAGTGGAGTGGGTGTGGAACTTACATGGAACCCTTAGGTCTTCCCTTCTACAAACTTAGATTCAGCCACTGACTGCCAGCTCCTTGCTTCTTTTCTTCTCTGTCACCCTCTACCCATGAGAACCCGAGAGTTTCATGATCCTCATCGTGGAAGGCACATTTATTGCAAATTTCAGCCCATGGAAAGCAAAGGGATGCTACTTAATCCAGTTACCTCGGCAAATATCTACCTCATACTTGTCCTTGGATCTCATGGAACCCAAGTCTAGCAGAAGCTGTGGCAGGAGAAACTTGCAGTTTCACTCAGGCATTTGTTCTAGCAGTGCCCAGCCACTGTGCCCACCAGGACAGGGTGAGGAGGGAACGCCAGCCAAGTGTGGTGGCGCACGCCTGTAACCCCAGCACTTTGGAGACTGAGGCAGGAGGGGTGCTGCGAGTTGAAGTCCAACCTGAATTACAAGACCCTGTCTCAAAAAAAAAAAAAAAGAGCAGTGACAGGTAGATCTCTGGATGAGTGGGAAGGGAATATATGTCAGGAAATGGAGATGCAAGTAGAGGCAAACAACTTACTCAGGGGTAGCAAGTAGCTCAACCAAAAGATAATTTGTCTGGCTACAGCACAGAAAATATCTAGTGTCATAAGAGACTGTATTGTAGGATGTGGATTTGTCCCCAGGTATGATCCAAACCACTTGGTCTAAGTGGAGCCTAACTACTACTTCTTTTAGTACCGGGGATTGAACTTGCTGAAACCACTGAGCTAAATCCCTGGCACTCTAACTACGATTTTAACTCCTGGAGGAATTTCCAGCATTGAAAGAGAGAAGTTTAAAGAACTCATGCAGAACATTGAAATGGAGGCAGATTGTCTCACGGGGCTTTTCAGGGCTGGTCAGCTAATTTGAGACAGAAGCCATGTAACACTTCAAGCCAGCAGGTTCTGCAGCTGCTGGCTTAAGGGCAGACATCCCTCTGAACATCTGCATCTCACAAGTTAGGGGACCCCTCCTGCCCAGGCTCCCCGCAGGTGGCTTCCCTACCCTTAAGAGCACAAGCAGTCTTTCTTTAGAGTTGGAGCTCAGGAAGCTGGTACCTGTATTCTGGGCCAAAATTATCACAGAGCTGCCTGATCCATCTACATGCTATGTGCTAATCAAGCCTGCCGGCTGCTCGTGAGAAAACAAGTTTTGCACCCTGCAGAGCAGATTGCCACCTTCTGACTTTCCTCCTGTGGGACACAGTTCATGAAAACAGAGTTTGATTCAGGGTTGTTATTTTTTCCTGCCGATTTAGAAGTGGGAAAGGAAGGAGGCAGCGTTTCCTGGGTATACCAGAAAGCCCAGCCTTCAGAACATAAGGACAGTACTGTCCAGAACTGGGGACTGGCCAGGTGTGTGGGGTGAAGGCAAGGGGGACGAGGCCCAGCTAGTGGCCCAGCTGGTGGGTGGGGTGCAAGTTGTCAGGGCCATGAAGATGTATGCACATCCAGGCACAATCTGAAAATGGGTGTTGCTTTCTGATGCCAAAGGGGCTAGCTACTGCCTAGTTCTACTCTGATTATGAAAGACCTTTAAAAGCCATTTTCATCTAAAAGCACTGTCATTATTTTCACTTTTAGCTTCTCAATTATCTCTGAGGTGTGAAGTTATCTTATAATCAAACCCCCATGTAAAAGATTAACTGCCCTACCCATTAAGAGCCCATCAGGCTGGTGACTCTTCTAGCTAATTGACTGGAACATTCACTTTGATTTGGGGACAGGGAGTTTTTTTGGGGTGGCAGGGATTGGTTGTATGGAGGACCTCTGTGCTGAACTACATCCCCAGCCCTTTTTATTTTTTGACAGGGTCTAAGTTGCCCAAGTGGGGCTTGCCCTTGTGATTCTCCTGCCTTAGCCTCCTAGAGTGCTGGGATTATGGTATGCACCACCATGCCTTGCTAGGAAGGGACTTCTTACTTTTATCTTTAAATTTCATCCATAGCAGTATCAAGGATTGTGAGCTACTGAGAAAAACTGTTCTTTCAGGGTCACTGCTGTCCTTGGTGACCTGTGCCATCCCATCCTGCTACATTGGGCCTTTTCCTAATGCTTTTGGAAGTGCCACAGCCTTCACATCCATGCCATCCCAGGTCAGCACACTTCAGTCCGTGTGGGAACAGAACTACGATGGCTGTGCAGGGATCAAGTGAGATGTGGTTCAGAGCTGGTGCCTCACAACCCTGCAGACGTGCAGAAAGCTGCTGGCATAGCCAGTGACTTCGGCTGTGGCACGGGGGCCCAAGAGGTACAGTTGTGGGCTGTGCAAACCGCACCCCACCCCCATTCTGGCTAAGCAGACATGGCCCCACCTAGGTTGCTTCCAGAAGCCCTCCTGCCAGCACCTGGTTATCCTTGATGCGTGCCCTGACCTACAGTCCAGGGGCAGCAGCTGGTCCTGCAAGGGATCCTAGTGGTACCAGGGCAAATGTCTAGTGGCTTCACTCTCAGGTCACTAAGGAAGAGCCCCCCCAGAGCACACGGAATCAGCTGTCATTTTCCTCTGCACAGCTGAGGGGCCTGGACTGCTTCCTTCTCTTAGGCCCTGCCTGGCCACAGACGAAGCCCATGTGCTTGGTCAGCTCCCAAGATGCGCTTTGGAGAGAATGCAGCCTTTCCCAAAAGGGAGCTTCAGCCATCAGCAGGTACTACATTCCTGAAGAGCAGCGCTTACAGCTAAGACCAGTGAGAAACTAGTTGTGTGAACATGAGACAAGGCATGACACCATCGGTGGACTAAAAGCCATTCCGCTGAGTGCCAAGGAAGTGCCCCGATCTCATCGCCCTCAGGGAGAGTGCCTACCAGCTGGTGTGGTCAGGACCAGGTCCAAACAGCAAGCTTAATCACAGTGAGTCTCAGGGCGCACGGGAAGGGGCCTCCCCTAAGAGTCAAGGACGCACGGCGGGGAGCACAGAGAGCCCAACAGCCAACCCTGAAGCTGGTGCTGGGCAGCACCTAGGACTGGGCCAGGCTGGGGCCAGACTGTGGAAAGCTTTAACTGTCAGACTGCAAGATTTATCAAGGGAAGTGAAATGATCAAACAGGTGTTTCAGGAAGATAAATTTGAAGAGAATGTGCAGGATGAATTGGAAAATCTGGAAGCATGGCAACAATTAGGAGGCGGTGAGATTAATTAGACTGTTGCAAGAGTCCTGTGTGGGTTGATAAGGGTGTAAATGAGCAGAGTGGAGGCAGGAATGGAAAAGGGACAGCTGTGAGAGACAGTGTTAAGAAAGAATGGATGAGGTTTGCTGCTTGATTGGATTGGGGACCCAGGGAGCTCAAGGAATCACAGACTGAGCGTGGGCAACTAGCAGGACGATGATGAGAGAGGGGTATCGGAGGACAGAGTGGGTCTCAGCAAAGGCAGCCTCAGTTTCAGGTGTACACAACTGCTGGACTGGGATGAGGAGAGAAGTGCCGGGTGCCGGGTGATGAGCACAGCAGAGGGGAAAGGAAGTCGTGGGATGAGAGGTAGTGAAGGAAAAGCGTGTAGAGAGAGAAGCCCATGGAGGCCCACGGATCCGTAGCATTGGGGAAAAGAAATCTGAATATTTGGACTAAAAGCTACCTTCAGCCCTATAAAGAAAAAAAGACCTTTTCTCTTTATATAGTACCAAAATTTTCTTAGCACTTTTAATAAAGTATATGCAACTGTACAGTTTAAAAGCATAGCAATTGTTAGTATGGCCCTATATTTGGCATATTTCAACGATACTATCTTAAAATCTCATAGCAAACAGATTTAACACATAGCAAAAGCAACTAAAAGCTCCTCATTTGGGCATCAACTTTTAAAATACAGGAACTTTTTGAAAACTTCTTGAAAAATTTACAAACTATACAAAATGGATGCATATACTGTACTCGAGAAGACATTGGTTTTAGATATTTCCAAGTTAACATAAAAGTGATGGGAACAATCTCCCTTAGTCCAGAAAATACATGCAACTACTAGCAGCTACTTCTCATAACTTGGTACCTTTCCACTCTCTAGGTATTTTGAAAATACTGTTATCTAAAACCTTTAAATGAATAGGACATCACCAGGATCTTAAAGAAAGGAACTTTAAAACCCAGTTAATTCTGCTAAGTTTAACCCAAGAGTTGACTTTTTTTTTTTGGAGACAGGGTCTCATGTAGTCGAGGCTGGCTTTGAATTCCCCATGTAGCTCAGACTGGCCTTGAACTCAAAGTGATCCTCCTGCCTCAGCCTCTGGACTGCTGAGATTATAGGCACACACCACCACACCCCAGTCAAAAGTTGACTCTTTAAAATGCCAATGCCAAGTCTCTTCTGGTAATCTTTAAAACATATATCTATGTTTTATATATATTAATACATTACTATAGCCGGGCATGGGGGCACACACCTGTAATCCCAGCACTTGGGAGGCTGAGGCAGGATGATCGCTGTGTGTTTGACACCAGCCTGGGCTACATAGTGAGTTCCAGGTCAGTCTCAAAACTACATAGTGAGACCCTGTCTCAAAAAACAAAACAAAACAAAACAAAACAAAACAAAACATAAAAACATTACTTAAAAATTAATTTCATTTGTTTAAATACAGGCTTTAGATTGATTTGCAGATTACTGGAGGATTACAGAGATAAGATCAGCACGTTTTCTTTTAAGTACGTGCACTGCTAAATAACACAACTAAAATCCATTTTTGAGTGGAAGAATCAGGTGGATAATGCTTATTTGGAGGTTACAATGAAAAAAGCTATTACATTTATTTAACCAAGAGAAATCGCAAATTTCGCATTAAAAAAACAGTTCAGTGTTGTGACTTTTTATCAACTCAAATTTTTGAAAGATACACATTCCTTGGAGCAGAAGATACAGGACATATTTTCACAAGAAAATGGTATACTAGCTCATTTTCTGTTAAATCTCTCACATACATATGTAGCTTATTTCAGAAGAGACAGTGGCTAAGAGATGCTTAGATCCAACTTCTTCTGGTTTAATAAAAGCCCCAACATTTGGAATTAAATGATCCATTACTCGCCAAAAATCCATAAAATATTTACACCAGACAGACCAAGATTAACTCTCCTGTAAAGTGAAAAAAATAGCTTTAGTAAAATTGCTTGTCAAGCATGTAAGGTCTTTTTCTAATAATGAAAAATAGAATCTTTGTAAGAAATGTTTAATTGATGACATTTAATGCAATTATGCAATAAAATGTTACATACATGGTTTATCAGGTGAATTGTTTTTTTGTTTACTTTCTTAAATGCTTAAAATCTAAGTTTAGAGTAAACAGATTTATGGAACGTTGAAAATTAACTTTAAGAACTATCACATCAGATAATAAAAGTAATGGAATAGTTTTAGTAAGATTAGAGTATGCCTTAATTTTTTTCTTTTATTGTTTTTGTACCGGGGATTAAACTTGGGTCTTTGTGCTTGAACTTGGGTCTCTGCGCTTGCGAGGCAGGCAGCGAAAACCATTGAGCTAAATCCCTGGCAAGTATGCTTTAAATTTTAAAAATGGCTGGGCCTGGTGGAGCACGCCTATAATCACAGCATTTGGGAAACTGAGGCAGGAGGATCACTGGGAGTCAGAGACCAGTCTAAAGTACATAAGACCCTGTTTCAAAAAACCAAAAACTAAAACAAAACCACACTGTCAACCAAACAAAACAAAGTAGTCCTTTAAGATAGTTAAGAATAACTACAAAACAATATATTTATGTAATATAGAAACTTCTGTCTTCTATATTACATCTAACAAAAAGTATTTATGTATATACATATTTACAACTAATTATTCCTAGAAAGTAGAAATACATGTTTACTGACATTGAAAAATGTTCAAGATCTACTGTAAGATTAAAACATCAGATCTCAGAGTAGTAAGTTTGGGAATAAAACATTTTTAAGCAGAGAAAAACAAGCGATTTGCTCAGAAAACAGTCTGGAGATGTAAATCCAGCACTGTTAACCCCTACCCTATGGGAGGTGGGCAGAGGATGAGCAGAAGGGCATCTTCACTTTCTACTTTGTACCCTGCTTTATGGCTTAAATATTTCTCTACCAGACATATTATTTTTATAATAAAAAATGCATGAAGAATCATGTTTGTTAAGTTAAATGGCTCACAAAAGTGATTTTCCTATTTAATCTTTCTTGTACGAAAAGTATGCATGATAAGAGAGGCTGGTAAATGGTCATCAATTTCTGTTCATGTCTGTCTAATAACTTTTTGTGTGTGTGTGGCGGGGGTGGATGTGAGGAGTTCAGGACCAGGCTTTGGACTTGTGGTGATCCTCCTGCTTCAGCCTCCAAAGTGCTGGGATTACAGGACTGTGCCACTACACCTGGCCTGTTTTGTACCTTTTGAATCTAATATATTTAAGGACAGGAGTTTTTGTTTCTCAGAACATTACTGTCCAATAGAAGCATAATATAATGTGGACCTCAAATACAAATCACATACATAACACTGAATTTTCTAATAGACCTTTAAGGAAGAAGAAGCAGATGAAATTAATTTTAAGACTATATTTAACCTGATATATCCAAAATAGTATTTAGGTGTCTAACTAATATATAAATTATAAAAATACTTGTTTTAGTATTGTGCCTGTGAAATGTGGTATATATTTTACATTGCAGGCATCTCAATTCAGGCTCGCCATGTTTCAAGTGCCCAACAACTATTGTAGTGGACACTGCAGTTCTGGAACACACACAACCTCTAAATCATGAACAAGATGGCCAGTGTGGGTCACACCTATAAACCCAGCACATGGGAGGCTGAGGCAGAAGGATCACTTTGAGTTTGAGGCCAGCCTGAACTACATAATGAGACCGTGTCCAAAACCAAGCAGACAGGCAGAAAAACACAAGAAAGAGGGCTGGGGATTTAGCTCAGTGGTTCTGGCGTCTGCCTTGCAAGCACAAAGACCCGAGTTCGATCCCTGGTACCAAAAAAAGAGAAAGAAAGAAAAACAGACAGACAAACACTCAAACAAAACATTTTAACAGAGATTCTTGTCAGAAGTGCAAGTGACCACAGACCCAGATGTCCTCTCCTTTGAGCCCTTCCCTACACTGTCAGACTTGAGTGCTAGTACAGCAGGGCTGGACCCAGAACAAAGGTCTTCAGACTTCTGGTCACACATTACCAGATTTTCCCAGCTTCAGCAGGGATACACCTACTTGAAATATTATTTGGTGTACTAAAATCATCAAAATGATAATAATGAAAGTTTGAGCCTGCTATATGAGTTTTGCTACTAAGTATGTAAATGACTTTAACAGACTATTTTCCTTCCTTAGTTAACAGTATTTTGGGATAGGCACCCTTTTCTCCAGATGTATAAACAATTTTCAGAATACTTTGTTTGAAATGGAACAGCTCAGAACAAAATAGATTCAAGGTTTTGTTTCGTATTTTAATTTTCAATCAGGCGAGAGCTTGAATTTTTTGTTTGCTTTTTGAGACAGAGTCTCACTGTGTAGTTCAGGCTGGCCCTGAACTCTTGGGATATTCCTGCCTCAGCTGGTGTGCCCACCATGCCTAGCCTAAGAGCCTAGTTTCTATCTCTCAGGGTTGTTCCTCCAGGAGATGCAACTAGAAAGTCCATGATATGGTTCAATTGCCCTTTATCAATTGGGAAATGGAGGGTCTGAGTAGTTACAGAACTTGCCAAAGACAGAAGAGCCCACTAGTGACAGGGCTGAGGTAAAACCAGAAGCCATATCCAGCGTTCAGTCCACAAATCTTTTGCTGTATGATGCTACCTTTCACAGGACCTTAATGTAGGAAGAACAACAGCAAATAAAGTACATATATATATATATATTGAGACAGGATCATCCTATGGTCTTCAATTCATTACGTAGCCCAAGAGGGCTCAAACTTGAGGTATCCTTCTGCCATGACCTCCTGAGTGCTAGGACAGGTATGTATCTCTATGCTTGTTAGGACATACATTTTTTAAAAGTTAAAAAAATTTTTTTTCTTAAGTACATATTTTTAAAGCATACTTACCCAAGCATTCCTGACTCTTTTGTCTTTATAATATAGAGGAACATTAATAATGTATGAAACATATTATTTCTGCCCTAGAACCAAGACAAAAAAGACAAGACTTAAAACTGAAAAGATTCAACCAGGTAGGTAAATGCAGATCTAAACAATTCACATCCAACAACTCAACATTTCCATATAGTTCAAATTTTCACTAACAAAGTAGCTATCCTTTCAGCTAGGAAGTGAGAACATCAGGGCAGATAAAGAAATAATTCTGAAAATCAAGGAATTTAAATCTAGCAGAAAAGGCAGACAGTAAACTAAGGGGCCCAACAGAGCATGAGGCATCTTTTTCACAGGGGTGTAGGATGCCACGGGAGCAAAGGAAGGCATGTTCTCTAGACTGCTGAGGCAAGGAATGCCATGCCTCTGCCTGCCTCTCTGCCTCTCTGCCCCTGTCTCCCTCCTCTCCTCCGTCCATCCACCCACCTATCCATCCATCTATTGTTTTGGTTTTTTGAGACAGGGTCTCATTATGTTCAGGCCGGAGTTAACTCACTATGTAGCACAGACTGGCCTTGAACTTGCAAGTAATCTTCCTGCCTCAGCCTCCTGAGTGCTGAGGTTACAGGTATGTGCCATGCCTGGCACAAGACTTTAAGACCTGAAACACAAACAGAAAGCTAACACACTGGGTAGATCTCACAAGTGGGAACAGCATCTAGTAAGGCCTAGAGGACAGCTATTCTGAAGTTGGTGTCCCTGTGCACTACACACAAAAAACGCCATATCCCAGCTGGGTATGGTGCTGCACACCTATGTGTGGAGTCTGAGGCAGGAAGATCACAAGTTTTGAGTCCAGCCTGGGCTACTGAGTGACATCCTGTCTCAAAATTATAAAAATTAAAAAGGGCTGTGCCCTCAGTGCAAAGGCTGTGTGGGTACTCTCTCTAGTACTGCACACACAAAAAAAGCTCTTTCCACAATACTAACACATCAATAAGAGCGTTAGGATAAAAGAGCTTTTAGTCATACTTTAAAATAAATGTTAAAAACAAGCTATTTCATCTATAAGGAACTCTTGGTATCAACTGCTAGCTCTAAAATCACACTACTATATATAATTATTGGGCTACAAAAATAGCTAATTTACGTTTTCAATTTACCAAATAACTTCCAAGATTTAGCTATTATAAATTGTGCTGCTATAAACATTATAGTTACTTTTAAAACGGTATAAGACCACATAAGTAATTTCAATCCATAAAAAAACAGAAAGATCAAAATAAAATTTTCTATAAGGTAATAAATAAATCAAATATTAACCATGGCTACCTCTGAATAAGTGATTTTTCTTCACTGTTTTTTGGGTTTTGGCCACACTAGGGATTGAAGCTAGGGCTTTTGCACTGAGCTACAGCACTACTCTTTTATTTATTTTTAATTTTACTTTTAATTTTAAGATAGCATCACACTAAATTATTCAGGCAGGGCTGGAACTTGGGATTCTTCTGCCTCAGCCTCCTGGCATATTGGAATTATAGGTGCATTCCACCACACACGGCTTTTTTCTTTATACTATCCCAAACTAAAATACTACTTTTATAGTAAATAGACAGGAATGTAAAAGAAACACATTTTTCCTAATTTGAAAAGCTTAATACTTTTCTACAAACAGGAGATTCTAATTTTAAAAACAACATCAAAGTGAGTCATCCATGACATTGTCTAACAGCAACTTCTATATACAGAAATACCTTTGGAAGATTGTACACATGACGCTGGTAGATGAGCTCATAATGTGGGGGGTTGATAGCACTCTGATAAATGCAAAAAACATTCTCATTTGTAACATCTGTAAAGAAGATACCTTATATTAAAAAATGGAATCACTGGATTTCATGTGAAAAACTCAACATGATCTTTCAGAAGTTTATACCTGGCTTATTGGGTGTCTGCACAAAATGCTGAGAAGTAAATGTTTTTCCATCAGGGTACTTAGGGTGTGGAGGTAATCTGGAATCGAGGTAGGTGCAAAATACATGCATGATGATCTGAAGGTGAGCAAACAGTTGTGCAAAGTTAGCAGGAATCTAGCATGGGTGCAACACTTTAAACATCTATAAAGATTCCAATTTTAACTTTTTACTTTTTTGGGGGGACCGAGAATGAACTTGGGACTTTACACTTGGGAAGCAGGCAAAATCCTTGGCTCTTAACATATTTTCTTAAAGAGGGAATTAATAAAAATCCTTTCAAGTGGTTATTTAAAATAAAATTTATGGAATGAAAGATAAAATCACATAATCCAGGCTAGAGAAGTTGGCTCAGTTATACAGCGATTGCACTGCAAGGCCTGGGTTTAATCCCCAGTACTGCAGGAAAAGGGGGTACATAATGGAGATAATATATCTATTCTTTTCATTGTAATTATTATTTTCAATAAAGTACTCACAAATATAATCTTTCCCTTTCAAATCTTAAAGAATTCAGTGTGTTTTAACAGATATGACTAGGCCTACTTAACATGATTAACTCAAAATTTAAATTGAAAAACTTATTTGCCATCAAAATAACCTACTTGCCCACCGGCCCACCCATCCATCTGTTTATCCAACCATCCATCCACCTCTTTTTGCTTACTGGGGATTGAATTCATGACTTGCAACATGCTAAGCAAGTGCTCTATTATGTACCTATACCCTCAGACCTTTTTATCTTTTAATTGCCTAGGCTGGCCTTGCATTTGTGGTCCTTGTGCCTCAGCCTCTCAAGTAGCAGAGATAATAGGAATGCACCACCACACCTGCTAAATCAGTCTATATTTTGATGGGAAAGTTTACTCTTCTACATGTGAAAAGAAAAATGCAATATGTCAGTCTACAAAGTAACCAATTATGTGTGGGAGAATGGGACACATGGGATGGGGCAGTTTAAACACTAAACTTCTACTCCCTAAATATTTACCTTCATTTTTTTATAGCAATCCTAGAAGAGCAGGTTCTTGTTTTCTGGTAAAGGGATCAATCATACCACCCATACAGTTAACAGCAAAAACAAGATAAAAAACACATATATTCAATTCTCAATTTGAAAGTCAACATTTAAAAGTTAATTATAGTTACTATACAGGATATAAAAAAATCCACATTTAAAAATCAACTTTTCTATACATCAATAATGAAGCAGCAAAAAAAAAAAAAAAATCAAGAAAACAATCCCATTTGCAATAGCTTAAAAAAATACATATATATATATATATGTATGTTAACCTTACCAAGGAGGTCAAAGATGTCTACAATGAAAACTCCAAGCTGGGTGTGGTGGTGCACATCTATAATGCCAGCTGTTTGGGAGGCTGAGGTGGGATGATTATTTTGAGTTCGAGGCCAGCCTCGGCTCCACGGTTCAAGGCCAGCCTACACTACAAAGTGAGACCCTGTCTCAACACACACACACACACACACACACACACACACACACACAAAGAAAGGAAAAGAAAATTACAGAATAGTGAAGAATTGAAGACTAAGAAGATAGACTGCCTATGTCCATGTTCAGATATTGGCAGAATATTAAAATGGCCATATTACCAAAAGCAATCTAGAGATTTGATGCATTATCAATTAAAATCCCAAGACATTTCTTTACAAAACTAGGAAAAAAAATCTTAAGATTCATTCAAAAGCACAAAAGACCTGGAGCAGCCAAAGCAATCCTAAGAGCAACAAGAGCAAGGCCAAAAACATCACAATTTCAAAGCCACAGTAACAAAAGCAGTATGTTGTGGGCACAAAACTAAACACACGGACAAATGAAATATAAGAAAGGACACAGAAACACAACTACAGACATCTGATTCCCAATAAAAAAGAAAAAATGTTAGAGAAACAACAATGTCTTTCACAATTATGCTGAGAAATTGGATATCCACATGCAGAAGACCGAAACTACATCTCTATCTCTCATCCTATACAAAAATCAATTCAAAATGGATCAAAGACATACATATAAGGCCTGAAACTTTGAAACTGCTAAAAGAACACAGTAGCAACACTTGAGGCCATAGGCACAGGCAAAGACTCCCTTAATAGCACTCCAACAGCATAGGAAATAATGGCAAGAACCAACAAATGGAGATACAGCAAATTAAAAAGTTTCTGCCCAGCAAGGGAAACAACCAACTGATGATTAGTTGCCTAAAGAACTAAAACAAAAAAACAAAAAAACAAAACACCAAAGAAGCAATAGCCCAATCAATAAATGGGCAAATCAATTAAATAGATACTTCTCAAAAGAAGTACAATTGGCTAAAAAGTGTATGAAAAAATTTTAACATTTGTAGCCATGAAGGAAATGCAAGCCCAAACTACACTGAGATTCTGTCTCAGCCCAGTCAGAGTGGCTATCATTAATATGAGGGTGGGACTGGGGCAGAGAGGGCCAGGCATGGTGGCATAGGCTGTGATCCGAGTACCTGGGAGCCTGAGGCAGGAGGGTCAAAAGTTGGAGCCTACCCAGGCATGGTGCTGGTGCACGCCTGTAATCCCAGCACTCGGGAGGCTAAGGCAGGAGGATTGCTGTGAGTTCGAGACCAGCCTGGGCTACATAGTGAGTTCCAGGTCAGTCTCAAATACATAGTGAGACCCTGTCTCAAAAAAAAAAAGAAAAGTTTGAGCCTAACTTAGCAAAAAACTAAAAAGGCAAGGAATGAATTGCAGTGCAAAGACCCTGGGTTCTTAGCACCAAACAAACAAACAAATCCCAATAAATGTTGGCAAGGGGTGGGGGCGCTGCAGGAATTCTTTTACACTGCCGTTGAGAATGTACTATTCACTATGGAAATCAGCATGGAGGTTCCTCAAAAAACTAAGAATAGAACTAACACCCCGTTGTATATACCCAAAGAAATGAAACTCAGCATACTATCAGGATGCCTGCACACCCATGTTTACTGTGGCAAAATTCACAACAGCCAAGATATGGACCAGCCTAGGTGTCCAAAAGAAGATGAATGGATAAAGGAAATGTGGTGTAGACAAAGGAGAACAAAATTATGTCATCTGCAGGAAAATGGATAGACTGGACCATGTTTTCCCTAATATGTAAAATCTAAAAAAGATGACATTAAATAGAAATTAGACCAAGGGGAAGGAAATACAGTAAAGTGGGATAGAAAGGAGTAAATGGAAGAGAGAGAAAGGATTCAAACACAGTTATTATGTGTTTATGAAATCATGATGCTGACGTGAATTTATTGAGGCAAAATCTGTTAACAAAAGGATACAAAACAGTATACATGGCACTGCCGAATTTTAAAAAATGCATGAATGTATAGAGATACCAACAATTTGCCTAGAATGTTGTTCACTTAACTGTATTGATCTGTCCCTGAGAGTGAGATGCTGCATATATTTTTTATTTTTGTTTAGGAGGGTTTTTTTAGTTGTCCTGTTAGAAGATGTTTCTATGTGGAGGAAATTAAAATTGCTTTAAGTATGTGAGGGGATTATGTTAATTAGCTTGGTTGCAGTAATCATTCAACAATATGTGTGTATCTCGAAATGTGATATAAACTGAAGGTATATATAATTTTGCCAATTATACTCAATAAAAAGATAGAAATACTATAAAAAAAACCCATGATTTTGAAAACTTAAATGCACAAAAACTCTTATGCTCTTTGATTTGGTAAATCTGACACTAGAAATTCTGAGATAATCCCAAATAAGAAAGAACTATACATTGTGCTATTTCTTGCCATATTATTTAGGATAGAAAAACAAAAATCCCTTGCCTTTCCAAGTTTCCCAATCTTTAAGTCTAACATAGGAGAACAGTTTGTGACAGCATGTAATAAAGGGAAAAATACTGAAGTATTGCAAAGTGGAAATGAAAAAGTGCAAAATACATAAATTTACAGATAGGATGATTACAATTATGATAAAAGCATTAAAAATGCAAAGGGAAAAATGCATACAAATATTAGCAATGGATGGGTTAAGATGCTGGTACTATACTACCATAATTCATTATGTGGAGCTTGGTTTGAAATTATTTTTTCATTCTTATTTTTATAATGGAAAAATTAACACACATGTCTCTAACAGCAATAGTAATAACCTAAAAAAAAATACATGTAGGGGGCTGGGCGTGGTGGCGCACACCTGTAATCCCAGCACTCGGGAGGCTGAGGCAGGAGGATCACTGTGAGTTTGAGACCAGCCTAAGCTACACAGTGAGTTCCAGGTCAGTCTCAACTATAGTGAGACCCTGTCTCAACCCCCCCCCAAACAAAACAAAACAAAACAAAAAAACAACAAAAACCAAAACAAAACAACCCCCCAAAAAACATGTAGGGACTTACAGCAGAATCGGTGGGTAGGTCAGTATCCCACTTCCGTCCTTTGAAGTCTCCACCTCTGTTCCATCGAAATGAGCTCATGCAGCCTCCTTGAGAAAGTTCTGTGCAACAAGAGTAAAATTTAAAAAACTAAACATCTGTAAAAGAAAACGATAAGGAACTCCAAATAGGGAAAGCACATCATGTTAAAAACCTGGTCAAAATACCCACAGTAAAGAAAGACAAAATATAAAAGATCAAGTTAAATATCATTATGAAGACTCACATAAAGCCAAAATGTGGGACAAATCTATCATTATGGATTTTCAAAAAGTCACTGGATTGGAAAATCTGAGTAGGGATTATCTATTCAGTAGTATTACAGAGCTGCTAAATTTTAAGGGATGGTAACTGCATTACAGTAATCTACAAGCATGTTCTTCTCTTTCAGACAAAAGGCATACTGAAAAGCGATGTTTCCAAAGCACATCCAAACAGTACAGCAAAGAGGCATGCGCACACACTTAGGGACAGAGTCAGATATGGTGTTCACTGTATTGTTTTAATAGTTTTTTTGTACAACTGATATATATTTGGGGGGTGTCCCAGGGATCGAACTTGGGTCCTTATGCTGTGAGACAGGCAGTGGAACCATTGAGCTAAATCCCCGGCCTGATAATTATTATATTTTAAAAATTGTGTGTGCACACACATACTTTTTGGATGAGCAAAACCTCGCTACAGGCAATCTTGCCAAAATATCTGAACCTACGCTTATAGCAAATAAACAAGACAGAAGGGTGTGTAAAACTATACAGTGGATTTATTTAGCAAAACCCAGACTGTGGGAAACCATGGGACAAACACTCTGATTTTTCTGACAAATACAGTGCAACGGTGGGGGGCCGGGAAGTGCAGGCCAGGAAGCCTATACTTAAACCTCTTAAATACAATGACTTACTTGAATGTCAATTTAAGCAGTACCAACAACATTGGTAACATTTTGAGAAGGTTGTTTGAACGTAAGACTTTAAGTATAGGGCCAGGGATTTAGCTCAGTGGTACTGCTGCTTGCCTTGCAAGCACAAGGTCCCAAGTTTGATCCCTGATACCAAAAAAATAAAATATTAAGTGTAAATCAGGCATGGTGGTGCACATCTATAATCCTAGCTACTTGGGAGGCTGAGACAAGAGGATCCCAAGTTTAAGGTCAGCCTGGGCAATATGTCAAGACCCTGCCTCAAAGAAAAAAAAAAAAAAAAAGGAGTTGGGAAATGTATGTAGCTCAGAGC
>NW_022900916.1:37048062-37062201 GCF_012274545.1 Fukomys damarensis | reverse complement strand
TTTTTTTTTTTTTTTTTTTTTTTTTTTTTTTTTGGTACCAGGGACTGAACTCAGGACCTTGCACTTCTGAGAGGCTTTATCTTTTTTGTACTTTTAAATCAATCTAGGCTCTTGTGCAGTTCAGGTTGGCCTTAAACTCACTATATAGCCCTGGCTGGCCTTGAACTCTTCAGTAATCTTCCTGCCTCAGCCTCCCAAGTGCTGGGATTACAGGTAAGCGCCACTATGCCTAGCCTGAAATACTGTTTTTAAAACCGGTTTTAGGTTTTACAAACATTTTACAAAGTTTACCCAAACTAAAAAGAATTTTAACTTTATAAACTGTTCTCTAAGTACAGAGGTATAAAGAGTGAACAGGAGTCAGGGAGGCTGAACTTCCTGATTCCAAGTCAGTCTCTTCAGATGACCACATTTCTCCCACACCATGAAATATAAAGAAGCTACATAGTAAATAGGAATTACAAATATTAAAAGAAATAAAGAGCAGTATGTTGAGAAAGAACATCATAGTGGTACCCATTCTTGGTGGTCTGAACATCAAAATGAGTAAAGCTATTCACTCGAGTCTATATAGCTCCTATTTAAGTTCTAACAGAATTCTTACTTTAACATATTAAAGGTGTTATTTTGACAATTTTTAGCACGTAAAATAGTATACAAAAGCTGTTCAAATATAAACCTTCATTAAATCATAATTAAATTACATTTATAAAATATAAGACCATAGTTATATTGCCCCCCGCTCCAGGCCTTCTCACTGAGCTACATCCCAACCTTTTTCACTTTTCAAACAGGGTCCTAGTAAGCTGCTAAGATGCCCAGACTGGGCTCCAACTTGAAATCCACCTGCCTGAGCCTCTGAGAGTGCTGGGATTATAGGCAAGCGCCCTCATGTGAGGCCCATAATTATACTTTTAAAGTTTTCCGAAAAGTTTCTCTTGTTAGCTTTCATTTATAAGATCCAAATGTCATGAAAAAGATCTCATCTCCCCGTTAAATTAAAAGTTACCTTTGATCCTTTCAAACAAATACTCCTGATTCGGTGTGAGGTCTAGATACTGCACAATTGCATTCAGAGTCGGAATGAGAGGGGCTTTGACGAGGGCAGCTTGTTTCAAGCTAGTAATACTAGCCTCTGTTCAAAACAAAACAAATACAGAACACAGATGATTCTTCACAAGGGACTCTGAGAGAATTTAACATGCCCTTCCTCTTGTGTTCAAACAGCAGGCTTCTCCCTGGCTTCCGTCCTTACACAAGCCAGTGATCTTCCCAGACACATTCAAGATTTCAACCTTCCTCTGGAAACATCAGTAACACCCCTCAGCATATTGTTCTTCTTCCTCAGCATTATGTTATCTTTTTTTTTTTGGTACCAGGGATCAAACTCAGGTCCTTCCATTTGCGAGGCAGTCACCAGAACCATTGAGCTAAATCCCCGGCCCCTTAACCACATTATCTTTACTATCTGTCTCATCTACCAGATAGAAAATGGGAATCAGGACATAGGTTGGGTCATTTTTTTCTCACTACTGCATCCCTCATGCTGTATGCCTAGAACAATACCTAGTACACAGTAGGTACTCAATAAATGTTGAAGGAATATATGAAAGGAATAATAGTTTATCTTAATTTGCATTATCTACTTTACCTACAATTTATCACATCAACTAAAATGACTACACGAGACATACAGTTGCTGGGCAGGATGTGGAGAACCTTGAACCCTCACACTCTGATGGTGGGAACAGAGAGTGGTACAGCTGTTTTAGAAGTCTGGCAGTGCCTCAAAGGTCACACAGTGTCACCATACGACCTAGCAATTTCATTCCTAGTTATGTACCCAAGAGAAGTTAAAATGTTAGTCTGCATAAACACTTATACATGAGTGGTCACAGCAGCATTATTCATTGCAGCCACAAAGTGGAAATAAGCCAAATGGTAGTTAACTCATGATCGGATAAACAACTTGTGAAAGCATGTTTAAATACCACACTGTTTCTCTGGTGTAAAAAACAAAGTGGAAATAAGGACTGAGATGTATAATGGATGTTGGAAATGAGAAGAAAGTGTTCCAATGGGAAGGGGAACTGGGGGAGGGAGGAAGAAAGGGACAAGAAAAAAAAATGAAAACAAAGCTTCTGTACTTAGGGAGGGGAGGGAGTTTTAGGGGGGAATAGGATAAAATAAGATAAAATACATTTAAAAAAATAAAGAGCCAATTTTGCCTCACTGAGACCCTTAGGATGTAAGATCCACCATGAAAAAAGTAATTGTGGAAGAAACATTTAGATAATTTGGCCATAAAAAGAAATGAGTAGCCAGGTATGGCAATACATGCCTACAATCCCAGCATTTGGAGGCTGAGGCAGGAGGATTACTGTGAATTCAAGGCCAGCCTTGGCTACACAGTGAGTTCGAGGCCAGTCTAGGCTGTAAGCAATACTGTCTCAAAAAATACAACAAAACAACAAAAAGAAATGAAGTATTGTTAAATGCTACCACATTTTTACATTTAAGGATGAACCTTAAAAACATTATGTTAAATGAAAGAAGCCAGTTACAAAGGACTAACCATTGAATACTATTTATATAAAATACCCCAAACAGGCCCATATACAGAAACAGCAAACACAGGCAGGTGCACAGGGCTGGAGGGAATGTATGGAAGAGAAATGGGCATGCTACAGGGTATGGAGTTTCTTTTTTCAGTTATAAAGTATTCTAAAATTATGATTGGTTGCATAACCCAAACCTTTGAACTGCACACTTTAAAAGGGCAAATAGTAAATTATATCTTAATAAAGGTATTACATTAAAAAGCCCAGTATTATAGACATTTAGATCCCCTCCCCTCAACTGAAGATAACAAAAGAAGTTGTTAAATAGCCCATTACAAAGAGATATTTTCCATTTGGCTGGTTTACTAAAAGTAAAATAGGGCTGGAGATGTAGCTCAGCAGGTCTGTGCCTGCCTGGCAAATGCAAGATCCTGAGTTTGATCCACGGTACCGAAAAAAAAAAAAAAGTTAATCACATGCTAGGCTCTAGCTCACATACCTCCTATCTGCAGCTCTGGACAACCCATTCGTCTCATCTGGGTGCTGACAGACTCAATCTCTTGTACAAGCGGCACTAATATTGTCTCATTGATCCACTAGGAAGAAACAAGGTATAGATTTTGCATACATAACTCCAAAGTATTTCTCAAATAATTTCATTTCTAGAAGAAACTCTTTAAGAACTTTTTTTTTTGCCTTGTATTTGAATATTAACAGAACTGTAAAGTACAGCAAAAGAGAATGGAAGTAGCAGCTACCCGAAGGCTCCAGAAAAATCAAATAAATATAATACTGGAATGATAATATTGTTTTGTTTTGGCTAGTGGGGATTGAGCCCAGGGCCTTCACACTGAGCTACCCACCTGGTCTGCCCCCTTTTTGGAAACAGGATCTAGGTCACTAAGTGGCCCAAGTGGGGTTCTACCTTGTGATCCTCCTGCCTCTGCCTCCCAGAGTGCTAGGATTATAGGCATGTGCCACCTCACTGACTGGAGGTACTGAGCTAGATTATGTTCTCAATCATATGTATTCCTTCTAAAGAAAATAACTTTCTATATGTTAAATTAAAAAAAAATTCCTTTACTGATAATTCTCCTTAGCAAAAAGGATAACCTTCAGTTTATATATTTCTAGAGTACTATAATTACATATTTATTGGTGTAGAGTTTATACTGGTTTATAATCAATAAGACAGTTTTCAAACTAACACAACTGATTAACTCACAATAGGCTCCGCCAGTTGCTAAACATGTGGGAAAGCAGATAATGGAATCAGTTTGTGAATATTACAATACTGTACTACTTTAAGACTGGGAGTCAAGCATAGAGGCACATGCCAGTAATACAAGGAGTCTGGGAGGCTGAGACAGGAAGATAACAAGTTCAAGCCCAGCTAGCATATTTTAGCAAGATCCTGTCCCAAAATAAAAAATAAAAAAGGGCTGCTGGTAACATAACTCAAAGTTCAATTGCCAATACTGGGAGAGGGAGGGAGGTGGGCAGCAGACTAGGAATTTTAAATGCCATATTCTACAGTATCAGAATAATCTCGGATGTGAAAAAGACTATCCAAATAAAGTCTGTTCAGTATGTTTGTGTATTACTGTTTTGTCTATGTAGCAAATGCAACCAACATTTTTATTTTCATGCTGTTAACCGTAATAGTGAAATAATTAGAGAATGTTTCTGATGAAGACCACAATTCCTTATAAACAAGTTTCAATTCAAAACCTCCGATTCTGCTGCCTGCCTTGCAAGCGCAAGGACCCGAGTTTGATCCCCCCGACCAAAAAAGATAAAAGGGCAGAAAGATGCTATTGAGGTCCCTTTTGCTGGGGATTTAGCTCAGTGGTGCTGCTGCCTGCCTCACAAGCACAAGGACCCAAGTTCGATTCCTGGTACCAAAAAAAAAAAAAAAAAAAAAAAAACACCAAAAAACAAAACAACCCCCCCAAAATAAAAAACAAATCTCTCAAAACTGAAAGCTTCTTTGTAATGCATACACCAAGCAAAATTCAATATAGTGAAAGACACTTTTTATAATTTTATCCCATTTATTTGATTATCTATATACGTTGCTAGAGAAATGTTAGTGCTGTTGATTACTGGGTGCTGGAAAATTATGACCGATACATAATGTTTCAAAAAAATCCAAAAAACTCTCAATTTCAGAACAGTAGCCTAAGAAATTCAGATGAAGAGCCATGTTTTTAGGTAGCTAATATTCTTGAAAAAACTTTGTATTTTTTAAATATATTAGCATTTTTAGACCAGTATATAACAGAAAAGACAAAAGCAAATAGTTCCAGGTCAGCATCTCATTCATTCTTCTAACATTTATTACACTTGACCTACTTGCCAGCTACACACTGGCTGCAACAAAATCATCTACGCTGTCCAGGAAACAGATCTAGGCCTCACTCCCAGAAATATGAGCAGTTCTGGAATTGGCTCAGAAATTTTTATTTGCTTCCTGTTATTTTTTGTAGTACTGCGGATTGAACGCAGGGGCCTGTACATGTTAGGCAAGTGCTCTAGCATGGAGCTGTATTCCTACCTTGTCACACCAAGTTGTCAGGCTGGCCTCAAACTTGTGATTCTTCTACCTCAGCCTCTTGAGTAGTTGGGATTTCAGCCATATGCCAATGTACCTAGCCTATTATAATTTTTCTCTATTTCAGTTTATGTCTTGGCCTATTATAAATTTAAACAAGAGTGGCAGTTTCTTTTTGTTTTTTGAGACAAGAGTTTTGCTATGCAGTTCAGACTGGCATTAAACTCACTATATAGCCCAGGCTGGCATCTAACTCATGGCAATCCTCCTGCCTCAACCCAGTGATGGGATTACAGGTATGAGCCACCATACCAGGCTTTTCTTTTAACCTTTTATTTATTTACATTTTTTCAGGTGGGGCCTCACAATGTTGCCCAGGATGATCTTGAACTCAGGTTTAAGGAATCCTGCTCCAGCTTCTGAAGTAGCTAGAACCACACGTGAAAATTTAATTGTTAAAATGCCATCCTGGCTTCTACCACTTTTTAACCTTCACTCATGATAGCTTATTTAAAAGTGATTTCAGTATAGTTCTAAAAGATGTAGAATGGACAATGAACACTGAAGGGTGAAGCAGTGGCAACCTCTATGGAGGGAAGTGGCGCTAATCTGCCTACATAGCCTGGGATACACAGGTGCTAGACATTAGGAGAGGATGCTGGGTGAAAACCCAGGAATCCATCTCTAAAAGTAGAAGAGCTGACTTCCAAGTCAAACAGATGGCTCTTCCCTAGAGAATCTGAAAGTACATATATTCTGAAGTAGCTTCAAGTAATACAGTATCATCTTTTTTCTATTTAGTTTTCAGAAGGCATAGATCCCCTTTTGTTTCCCTCACAATTCTAGGTACATTACAGACAATGACAGAAAAGCTTTTTGGAAAGAAAACAGAAAAATTAGGAAAGAGAAGACCTCTAGTTCTCCTTTCACTGTGCTGTACTCCTTAGTGCCTTTCCCTGAGGGGGATCTTCCTGTCCCTGTCCCTGTCACTACTCTGAGCTCCCAGGCATTCACATTGAGGTGCTGCCCTCCTCAAGGATGAGTGCAGAGGAAAGAGAACCTGTGGTCTATATGAGGGCTTTGGGGAATAATTTTTCTATCCATTACGGAAGAAAGCAGCAAAAAGGGTGGGGGCAGGGAGCTTCAAAGAACCAGCTGGAGGGAAGGTGAAATTTAATTATGCTCTTGGTCTTAATCCCCACATCACTGAACACTCTGTTCTTAAAGGAGCCAGGGAGACACAAGTGAACTTACATTTCTAAACTTAGCTGTCCATGAATCCATATGATCAAGAAGTTGTCTGTTCATTGTCACTCTTGCCCAAACCTATTAAAAAATGTTTAAGGTAAATAATCAATGAGAAAAAATCCTGCCAGAAATCATCATTCTTCCCTACATTCTCAAAAACATTTGATGAACTTCGAAAACAATCTTCAAGGCTGGGGATTTCACTCAATGGTTCCACCGCCTGCCTTGTAAGCGCAAGGTCACAAGTTCAATCCCTGGTACTAAAAACACACCCCCAAAAAACAATCTTCAGAAATATCAATATTCAGTAATTTTCTTTGTTACCTAGTGAGTTGTTCATATGCAAATATTTCTCTTGCTTTTAAGAATAAAATAAAAATCCCATATTTAGTACTAAAATGATAAAGTTACAGATTGCCAAATGTTCTAATCCACATGTTTAAAAACCAAGAGCCTGGTAAATGCTAAGTGCAATTAGATATCTGAGAGCCTTTCTATAATAAATGTAGAATATTTTAGGTAGGACATTAATGTCCCTTATATGTCATACAGTAAAATGTACAACAAAATTTAGTGTTAAGAACACAAGACAGGCGGCTTTCCACTGTTTCTAATGAGTGCCAGATTTGTATTTCTGTCCAGTAAAAGTGGAGACTAAAGAAAAATTGTTCTAGAAGACTAGCAATCTAAAAATTATAAATATTAAGTAATTTTTATTTTCCATTTACCTCTTCCGCAGCTTGCTTAGAACTGAGATCAGCTTCATCTTTGTTAGCAGAGGGGGCCTGAGACCGACAGGCAAGTTGATACTGAAACTTCTTTAAAGTCTGTGCATAATCTCCCATAGAACGATTGTAGTTCCAAAAAGTAGGGCTGTTGGAAGGAGAGGTAGAATCTGGGCTTCCTAAAATGATGAAAGAGTTCACTCAGTTGTGGTAACTTTCCCATTTAGTGCTAACCCACAAACACTGGGTGTCTAGATTCCTAGGCAATGGCAATCAAGCCATCTGAAGACATCCCCCCATTCTTCTTTAGAGAGCATGGATTCCTTCTGTTCAAAATTAAAAGAATATTTTCTGAGCAGTATCAATAAGAACCGTAAGAATTACTAGTGGTTCAAAATGTGCTTGTATCTGTTGTGAGAGTAACCTTGTTTTAGCTGGGCATGGTGATACATGCCTGTCACTGCAGCTCGGTAAGAGGATGAGGCAGGCGGATCACAAGTGTGAGGTTAGCCCAGGAAAAAGAGAAAACAAAAAGGTCTGGGGATGTGGCTCAGTGGTAGAGTGCTTGCTTAGCATGTGTGAGTTCAGTTCCCAGCACTGCAACATACAGACACAGACACAGACACAGACACACACCATTGGTTTCATAAATTTCCTAAAACTTTGACTTTTTAGAAGGGCATTCTAAATGGAATAACTATAGCTTCCTATTAGTAAACTATTCTATGGGCTATGTCCCTGCACTGATTGTGTTTTATTAGTTTGTAGAATTTCTTTATTGATTAAATGATTCTCTGTGAGCCAGGTGTGGTGGTGTGCAAGTATAATCTCACCACTCCGGGAGGCTGAGGCAGGAAGATCACAAGTTCAAGCCAAGCCTGTGTAACTTAGGAAATGAGAGCTCAAAATAAAAAATGAAAATGAAAATGAAAAAAAATGGGGGGTCTAGGGATTTAGCTCAGTGAGAACGTCCTAGGTTCAATTCCTGGTACCAAAAAAGGAAATAAAACAAAACAAAACAAAACAACAACAACAACAAAACCAACCAAAAAACAGACTACCTATTGATCATAGTTATAAATTTACTTTTAGGAAATGTAAAAAATTGACATTCTGGAACTTCCTTCTACAGAGGCCTCTGCGATAGTACTGTACTTGTCACATGTGAGGGTTACAGTTTTGGTCTGTCTTCCAAAAACAATTTGAATTCCCTGAGGGCACGGAGTTACTTTCTTCTCAGGGCCTGAATAAATCAGTTTTCAATGACAATTACAATTGGGCTAATTTTTCCAAGGTTTAAAAGACATCAGAAATACCAACTGATACTTTATATCCACAATAAAAAATCACAAACACGAGCTAGGTTTTTTGTTTTTTGTTTTTTAACCTTAACAAGAGTTCTAAAAGAAGTGACTATAATAAAATTAGCTTTCTTGTGATGTTCATAGCCATAAAGGATGAGAAATCATGAGAGGGATATGGGAGAGCATTTCAATTCACCAAAACCTTGAAGGTTACCAATCTTGTCCTTGGGTATGTTTCATGAAGGCAAAAAATATAGTTTTCTACAATAAAGAAATGTCACGTATAACGTGAAGCTAAATTTCCAAGCAGGACTTCTGATAAAATTGACATATAGGAATGAATTAATGGCAAGAAAAGAGGCTATAAACCAACTCAAGTGATTTAATACATAGACAACAAAATCAGAAGGTAAGAAATATGGTCATGATACAGTATGATTTTTAAATTTTGATTAATTGTTTTGACTAAAGTTAAAGATAATTTTCTGTGAAAAAAATTTAAATAAAAATTTCAATAAAGATTGAGATAGATAATGAATAGAAGCTGAAGTTTAACATTGGTTGTGCATTAGCCTAAGTAAATGCTGTGTATCTAGCAAGCAGTGACAAAATAGGGACTTTCTACAA
The DNA here is from genome assembly GCF_012274545.1 of Fukomys damarensis. Classification (NCBI taxonomy): domain Eukaryota; kingdom Metazoa; phylum Chordata; class Mammalia; order Rodentia; family Bathyergidae; genus Fukomys; species Fukomys damarensis. Next base: position 37,053,182 of record NW_022900916.1, on the reverse strand, counting down.
TGATCACCATTACTACTACCATCATCTCTAAAATAGCATAGGATATATGACTGAAGAACCTCAAAGACCTAAGAATCAAAGCACAGAGAGATTTGGAAATCTGGCAATGGAGCAAACCATATAATGTAAAGCACCTACAATGAATATCTAAAAATGTTTATTAAGTAAAATGCATTGTTTAAATGAATAAATGAATGAATGAGGGATCTTGTAAAAAGGCAAGGTATGAAGAGTCAGTGGCTAAAAATGAAGAGAGAACTGAAAATCAGAGGGAATATCAATTAGTGAGTTGACAGGGTGGCTGCTCTAGACAACTGTGTGGGCCTTGAGAAATCTACCGCTTTTCTTACAGTGCTCAAGAGGGAACTGGAGATAAGGATTTGGGCCAGAAAGAGGTGGAGAGCTGGACTGAGACCTGTATCCTAAGTGTATTATTCCAGGTGTTCAGCATAGGGCCAGGATCACAAAGGGCCATATCCTTAGTGGTAAGAAAAAAGGACCTGTTAGAGTACCAAGGGATTAAAGAAGCTTGCTTTAAGATGTTGAGATTTTTAAAAACTTCCCTGAGGGGACTGGGGTATGTAGCTCAGTGGTGCTGTACCTGCCTGGCAAGCACAAGGTCCTGAGTTCAAGCCCCAGTACTGGGGGTCTAATAAATAAAACAAACAAACAAACAAATAAATAAAAACATCCCTGAAATTTTATTTTATGTATTTTCTTTCTCCTAAGATTGTTTTTCTGAGACGAGACAGTGTCTCGCTATATAGTTCAAGCTTGCCTTGAACTCACTTTGTAACATAGGCTGGCCTCAAACTTGCAGCAATCCTCCTTCCTCAGCCTCCTGCCTCAGCCTCCGCAGTGCTAGGATTATAAGCATGTGCCAGTTTAAACAAGATATTAAATAAATAGCATCTCCACTTAAGGAACAGGGCTCCTGGGAAAAACAGAGGACACCAAAGCCAGCCAGGAAAGCATAGGAGCCTGGAATATTTTACAGTGCTAGAAAGTATGTGTGTATGTGTATCTGTGTGTGTGTATGGTGTGTTGGTGATTGTGCTCAAAGAACGACAGGGTCATGTCACAAAGAAAACAGCAGTCAGCTTAAAGGGGAGGTCACTAGCTTAATTTCAGACATGTAATCATCAAAATAAATTACGTAACTAGGGAGAAGAAAAAGTGTATGTGCTGCCGAAGCGAGCACTGGAGAAGAAAAAGTTTATCTTACAGTAGAACGACAACAAGTAAGTGTAAAATGTGGTTACATAATGATGTGAATAAACATTATCACTGAATTATATCCTTGAAAAAGGTTAGAGAAAGGGCCAGCGATTTAGCTCAGTGGCGCCGCACCTGCCTAGAAAGTGCAAGGTCCTGAGTTTAATCCCTGGAACTGCCAAGAAAAAAAAAAGGTTATAGGGACAAATCTTATGTAAATTTTACCACAATCTTGTGGCTATAATTAATTTTCTTTGTTTCTTTTTTTTTTTTGAGGCAGAGTCTTGCTGTGTAGTCCAGGCTGACCTTGAAGTCACTATGTAGCCCAGACTAGCCTTGAATTTGTGGTGATACTCCTGCTGAGTGCTGGGATTATAGGTGTGCACCACACCAGCCACATTTTTCAGACTCTTAAAAAGATGTTAGTAGTAAAGACAAAAATTTTATGAGTAACAGGATACATATTTATACAGTCCCCACAAAATGCTTATTATTTACAAATTAATTTGTATAAAATGCAATTACCTAAAACCTAAGGGCAAATAAGGGTTAATGGGCCAGTTATGGTGGCACATACCTATAATCCCAGCACTAGGGAGGGCTGACAGGAGAATGCAAATCTGAACTCAGTTTGGGCAATTTAGCAAGACCTTTCCTCAAAATAAAATTTTAAAAGTTGGGTGTGGTGGCACTTGGGAAGCTGAAGCAGGAGTTAAGAGACCAGCCTGGGCTACATAGTGAGTTCCAGGTCAGTCTCAACTACACAGTGAGACCCTGTCTCAAAAAAAAAAAAAAAAAAAAAAGTGTCAGGTGATTTAGCTCAGTGGTAGAGCACGCCTGGGTTTGATCCCCCACCAAAAAAGAGAAAAGAAAAAACAAAACAAAACAAAAAAAACAAAACAGGGATGGACACAGATAAACTGGCCAGTCTATGGCCATATCACCCTGAATGTGCCTGATCTTGTCTGATCTCAGAAGCTAAGCAGAGTTGGGCCTGGTTAGTGCTTGGATGAGAGATATACTGGCCAAAAGATATTAGTATAGCTGTACTATATTAATGACAGACAAAACAGATTTGTGGCAAAAAGTAAAAGATAATTTACCAGAATGATTTAACTATTCTGAATGTATATGCACCTAACATAATCTTACATGTATTTAGCAATTTGACGAACTTATGAGGAAATATTTAATAAAAGACCATCAGTCAGATGTGAGAGCACACCTATAATCCCAGCACTGGGGAAGCAGCCTGAATTACACAAACTCTTTCTGGAATTTTTTTTTTTTAATCCACCAGATTGACTTTAAAAGGCTTGTTTTGTTTTGTTATTTGGTACTGGGGATCGAACCTGGGGACCTAGCACTTGCAAGGCAGGCGGCCGCACCACTGAGCTAAATCCCCAGTCCCCTACACAGACCCTTTCTCAAAAACAAAACAAAACAAAACAAACACAGACAATCAGTAGGAGCTTTTGATAAACTTTCTAGATCAGATAAAAACTAGAAAAATAACAAATTTAAATTTCAGTTGTTAGTCATCAAGAATCTTAACTCAACAAACCAAAACTTAGATACCATGCATTCTTTCCAATATACCAAAAATCACTTTTAAAAAAGTGACCACAAAGCAAGCCATAAAGCAAGTTCAAAGAGCCAACTACCAAAGCTTCCTATGTTCTACAAAAAGAAAGAGAAGAGAAAACCATTTACACATCAGAATCTCTAAGCACAATATAATTAACTTTGGAGGAAAAAAGCTAACTAGGCCTCTTCAGCCTTGAAAATTAAAAGCAACACTAATATCACTTTCAAACAACAGTAATACAGCTAAGTAATTTCTATGGGTCAAAGAAAAAAATTATGTCTGAAAATCATAAAGATGTATAGAGATCATTGTGCTATACTCTAATTTTCAGTAGACTTGAAATATTTCAAAATTTAAAAAATAAAAAATGTATAAAAAATAAGATAATATTGATTTGTTTCTTTGACATTTGTGGCACTTTCAGGCAGAATTAAATTAAAAATCCCTAGAGAGTTCAAACAACACAAAGAGACATGGTCCAATAACCTGGCTTCCCCAACACGGCCAGACTTTAGCACCTAAAGCGTTTTCTATGAAACTTCCTGAGGGAAAAAAATCATTACTCGGTTCAATAACCTAATTTGGTTTCAAATAATTGACTTTATAATAATCAAATCCACCCCAAACAGATTACAATTTGCTAACATTGTTTCCCATGGTAAACTATGGTCTAATACTAAAAGGCAAATTAAAAAATGTTCTGAAAAAGAGCAGCACTTTCAGGATAAATACTGCTTTCTCCTCACCTGTCCTGCTCACCAGCCTCCCAAAAGACTTACTAAAAAGAGACAGCTATCATCTGAATAAGCTTTGCTATGTGCCACTTCAAAGGCGTTTTACAGCCTCAACTTTAAACAAAAATTATAACTTCTTTTATATGAAAAGGCTTTTAATCTTACTGTAGATGAAAGGGTTAAGATTTTTCAGTTCAGCCATATTTTACTTCTTAAAACTGATAAGTTAATTCTAACCATTAAAATTATATAACATATAAAGTAATACAAAATGTGTTTGTCTCCTAAAATAAACTACTGTAAAAGGACATACAAATTTATGCACAGGTATCAAAATTATAAAACTAACAGATAAAGAATTATGTCAAGTGCACCAGATATAAATAAAATATGTGTACCCAGATTAACTCTGTGCTGTTTCTCTTCTTCACTTCGGAGGAAAGTGTCCAGAGTGCGCAGGTCTGTCATGTAGTCCTCCTTACCAGTAGGTGAGTTATAGACAGTGGGTGAAGAACGGTAGCGGGATCTCAAGCCACTGCTCTCCACTGGGCCAACAGTGGTAGGGTATGAAGAAGGAGGAGAGGAGCTAAAGCTTGCCAACTACACAAAATAAGAGGACTTGATTTTACTTTTAATTGAATTTTATTTTTTGAATTTTAAAAAGTAACAAGCTATTATAATGGTCAAAATCTAAGAAAACCTACACCAACAAATGCTGGTGAGGTGGCAGAACAATGAGAATTTTCATTCATTCCTGGTGGAAATGCAAAATGGTACAGCTATTTTGCAACAGTTGGGTGGTTCCTTACAAGGTGAAACCTTTTACCATACCATCTAGCAATTGTGCCCTTTGTAATTTGCCCAAAGGGTGCTGAAAACTTATGTCCACACAAAAACTTGGACATGGATGTTTATAGCAGCTTTCTTCCTAATTTCTAAAACCTGAAACCACGACGTCCTTCAGAAGATACCTGGATTAAAAAAACCTGTAATAGGGCCAGTGATTTGGCTCAGTGGTTCCGCTGCCTGCCTTGTAGGCACAAGGGCCGAAGTTCCATCCCTAGTACCAAAAAACCTGTAATATATTCAGACAATGCAGTACTACTCAGTGCTAAAAAGAAACAAGCTATCAAGCTATGAAACACATGGAGGAATCTTAAATGCATATTGCTCAGTGGAAGCCAATCTGAAAGGCTACACACGTATGACTCCAAGTATATAATAATATGAATGAGGCAAAATATGAAGGAATTAAAAAACAAATCAGTTGACTGCAAGAAATCTGGAGGGAAAGAGGGACGAATAAATGAAACAGGATTTTTTCCCCCTATGCTGTGACAGTGGATATACATTATAATACATCTGTGCAGGCTACCAGACTGAACTCTAATGTAAACGTGGGCTTTGGGTGATAATGATGTGTCAATGCAGTTTCATCAATTACAATAAAAGTACCATTCTGATGGGATATACCGATAATGGAGGAGGCTATGTATGTGGATCAGGGATTATGGGAAATCTCTGTACTTTCTCAATTATACTTTATAACAGTATCTTTTTTTTTTTTTTTTTTTTTTTTTTTT
>NW_022900916.1:37039566-37048043 GCF_012274545.1 Fukomys damarensis | reverse complement strand
ACTATTTTTTTTTTTTTTTTTTTTTTTTTTTTGGTACCGGGAATTGAACTCACCACCTTGTGCTTGCAAGGCAGGCATGGTGCCACGGAGCTAAATCCCTGGTCCTACGACAATATCTTTTTACTCAAGAAAATGTTCTCTCTTCACTTAGCAACTTTTATATTTCTTAGGATTATTCATTCATTCATCCATTCATTGGCTCTGTATACTTCTAAAGCTCAATGTATACTCTCAGACATTTCTGTGATAAAGTAAATTGGTAAAATTCTTTTGGATAGCCGCCTCCAAATTATTAAGAACTTTATGTACTGAGCTATTCAGTGCAAATTAGCAAGTTTTTAAAAAATAAAATACTTAAGAGTACGCTATGGTATCTTGAACAGATTATTTTAGGATGGTAGAACAATGAATAGTTTTCCCTCTATTTTATTTTTCTAATTTTCTATAATGATCATAAAGTACTTTTCTTATGAAAATATTATTTTAAAAAGTCATATCTGCCGGGCATGGTGGAGCACACCTATAATCCCAGCACTTGGGAGGGTGAGGCAGGAGGATTGCTGTGAGTTCAAGACCAGCTTGGGCTACAGAGTGAGTTCCAGGTCAGTCTCAACTACATAGTGAGATCCTGTCTCAAAAAATAAACAAATAATTAAATAAAAAGTCATATTTACCTGTGGGTGATTATCACTGTATACACATACTTTCTCATAACATTTAACTTACACAAATTTTTCTAAATTCTTTTTTTTGTGTGTGGCACTAAAGATTGAACCTAGGGTCTTTGCACCGAGCTAAATCCCCAGCTCTTTTATTTTGAAGCAAGGTCTCACTAAATTGCTCAGACAGGACTTAATGCTCAGATTAACGGGTGTGTACCAGGGAAAGTTTTAAAAATTCTATTAAATGCCAATGGGTGCGTGGGGTGCGTGGTGGTGCATACCTGTAGTCTTAGCTTTTGGGAGGCTGAGACAGGAGGATCACAGTGAGTTCAAGGCCAGTTCCAGGCCTGGACTGCATAGTGAGCTCAAGGCCAGCCTGAAGTATACGGTGAGACTCTGTCTCAAAAACAAAACAAAAAAAAAACACCCCTCCCCAATCCAACAACAACAAAAAAAGTTTAAATTCTAATACATGCCAAAACTGATTTCAATATTGGGTAACTGGTAGCATGGAATTTCATCACAAATAGATATTATACTTTAAAAGAAGCTGGCGCCACAGTGCAGGCCTATAATCCCAGCACTCCGGGGGCTGAATCACTGAGTTTGACGCCAGTTTGTACTACACAGTGAATTCAAGGCCAGCCTAAACTACACAGTGAGACCCTGTCTCAAAAAAAAAGGGGGGAGGAGTAAGAGGAGACACACAATATTGGAAACATCTGAAATGATGTCCCCACATATCTTATGCCTTGGGAACAAAATTTCAATCTATAAATTCTGCTTTAATAAGCTTAAAAATCTGAGCAAAACTCCATACTTCCTTTGGATTTGAAAAGGTTTCTACTCATTCATGGAATGTGTTGGTAGTCTAGTGAAAAACTATATGACAATCCAGGTTTTCCCTAGGTAGTAGTCTCCAACATGATAAAAAGCACTGCAATTCTGTAAGAGTAAACACAGGTTTCACATAGTGTAGAAAAGAGGGAAAAACATGAGCAAAGGAAACTAAAGTTAAAAAATTATTTCAATTTGTTTTCAAAACTGAAAAGATTCTAGATGGTGAACCTCACATTTCATTATCTTAGCAAAAGCTAATGTTTCTTTCATTTTAAGATGCTATTTAAAGAATGTCAGACTAGGTGTCAGGAAACTGGGGTTCTATTCTTGGCTCTTACCTGGGTAACTTAGGCAAGTTAATTATCCATTGTTAACAGTTTCCTCGTCAATGAGTTTCTTTTTGGAAAGGGTCTCTCACTATGCAGTTCAGAGTGGCCTGAAACTCAGTGATCTTCCTGCCTCAGCCTCCAGAGTGCTGGAATTACAGATGTACACCACCACGTGGCAATAAAATAATAAGTTCCAACCACTTAGTGATTTTCAATGTACCTCTCAATTCTAAACTAACGTGACTGGCTAAAAAAGTCATTACCTTATTATAACCACTGACTGGTGAGTAGGTCACTCCAGAGCTGTAAGAACTACTGCCACCTGAGGAGATGCTTTGCAGCTGAGGGCTGTATCCAGTCATACAGCTGGTGGTGAACTTGGGACTAGCACTTGGCGAGCGAGATGGGCTATAACTCAATACACTCTGTCCCTGAATCGAAGGGGAAGGTGGAGAGGGAGGGATCTGGGTGGCTGTTAGATCACGTGGAGGAGTAGTCTGCACAACTAGAAGAAAAAGAAAAAAGAAAACATCTACACATGTTTAAATAAACTTTGATGCAAACTGATTTAAGAACACTTTTTTTTGTTGTTTGTACTGAAAACTAAAGCTAGACCTCTGCACGGAGCTACATCCCCAGCCTTTTTTTTTTTTTGAGACAGGGTCTGCTGAATTGCCCACAGTGGCTTGAACTTGCAATTTCCCATCTCAGCCTCTCAGAGTGCTGGGATTATAGGCCTGCACTGCCATACTCAGCTGGAACTGTTTTTCTCCTCAGGGAAAAAAGGAACAGAAGGACTGGCATACTCAGCTGGAACTGTTTTTCTCCTCAGGAAAAAAAGTAACAGAAGGATTTGATTTTCAAATTAATACATTACTAAAGGACAATAATTAGTCATTTACTATTTCCACAGAGTTCAAAATAAGACACTGGCTTCAATGCAGCAATAGTCATTTAATTTTAAGGAGTCAATGGAATAAACTTTCATTAGGTTGCTGAATGTTAAGTTTTGTTCAGTTTATACCAATAAGAATGGTAATCACTGGTCTTAAGAAAATTTACTATCAATCTATTTACTACAGTTCAATCAGACTGTCTTAGAAATCCCTTCCAGACAAGAGAAAGTGAAAATAGAAGGAAAAAATAGAAACAAAGTTTTTGTACATGGGGAGGGGAGGAATGAAATTAAAAACAAAACAACAACAACAAAAAAAACCCTTCCAGCTGAGTCTATGAAAAGGGAAAATTAAATTTAAAAATATTTACTGTCAACCTTCTCCTTACCTTTGCAAGAGTTACAGTATATAAAACACTTACCAGTTGTTTTCATCCCTAAAAGTGTTTGTTGTCCGGGGCTAACAATGAGACTTGTCGGTGCCACAGTATATTTGAAATATCTCCAAAAATCAAACAAGGCATTAAGGCTGAAGAGAGATGCAAGGGCAAGCTCTGGAAGAGAATAATTTCTTTTTAAAAAGGTGGTGAGGTGCATGTATTGGATGGAGAAACAAAACCCCTCCATACTTTAGTCAATTAACAAAATTGAAAACTGCCTTCTTATTCCTCTTAACAGGTAACATTTAATAAATGTGTATTAGGTCTAGAACACTTACCCATAAGTTTCCAACGATCACTAACCCTTACCATCTTACTGGCAACGCACCTGACTCAGACTCCCAGAGTGTGAGGTTTATAGGTGTGCATCACATCTGGCTTCAAATGACTTTTTTTACAGGTAGACAGCTAGCTAGTAAGACATGATTCAGACTCAGGTCTGCAGATTCCAAATCCCTACCACTTGCCACACCAGTTCACACAGCAGACTTGGCATTAATGTGTACAGACTAGGAAATTTAACATCCGTAAGAATTTTCATACCCAGGATTATGGAAGAGGAGACAGAGAAGTGGAAGGGATGAGGAGACTGAGGAAGCACCCATGGAGTAGAAAACTGGGCTGTTTTTGAAAGGTGAAAACATGGAGACAGGACTTCAGGAGAGTAACAAATATAAATCTTATTACCCTCGATTTTATTTTTCTTCACAGAACTCATAATTATCTGTACTTGTATTTTTAATTTGATTGTCTCCTCTGCTAGAATGTGTCTTCCATAAGAGGGTTTTCATTTGTTCCTTCTTGCTGAACTACCAGATCGGGAACATAGTAGATATTCAGGATTTGTTGAATGTAGGAATAACTACTAAGCTGAATTAAACCTGTCAGCAAGTTTTTCTGTTGGTGGTAAATCTAAATTTTAGGAAATGACTTACCAATATACCAAAGGGGCCAGTATGTCACATTATAATATGAACTAATCAATTTTCCAGTCCTGAAAAACAAGAAAGATTTTTCAATTAACTTAAAACACAAAAAATTCTGGAACCACTGGCTTAGATTTTCACCTTTTTTGGACTGATTAACTTACATTTCAGTATATATCATTCCAGCCATAGATACATTTAGGAGGCCCCAGGCTAAAACCACTTTCCTAGCTTCTGTTTCTTTTCTCATCTTAATGGTCCTGTCAATAAGGGAATCTTTAGGGGTTGCCTCGCCTTGCATCTATTCAAAAGAAAAAGCACAGGAATTAAAATAATCTACTCCATTTAAGAAAACGTGTTTCCTTTACAAAGAAAAACTGCATATGCTTTCCCACATCTTTAAACATTTTATCAGCACCCCCCATTTAACAGTATATGAAAAGGGAACCAAGTTACACTTCTCAGAGAACCAGCTAGTTATATTTCAGGCAATTTAATACTAGCAATAAATTAAAATGCCATATTTTGTAATTTAAGGGTTGGTCATTATGTCCGTAAATACTCCGCGTTTTGGAGTATGTCATAAGGCCTAGATAGAGGGCTAATTTATGAAACTCAAAGTACTGTTTCAGGAGAAATATTTACTATATCCTATAAATCATAGAAGCCGTTCCCTGACACTCCCACACAGAAGCCGTTACTGTGTCTGACCCTCATTATTCTTCACTCGGGCTGTCCCACCCAGGGAGCTCCACTGAGAGTGTTGATGAAAAAGACAGGCAGAACCCATGGTGTGAAGGAACTACAGTTAAGGGTGGGGAAAGTGCATTCCGCCTGGTGCATCCCTGGTTGGGATTTATGTTTTTCGCTGTTTAGCCAGACCTAACTTATAGACAAGTAGGAAACCTGTTCTAGCTACCCGGAGTCGCAGCCAAAGCACAGAGGCGTCCCCATCCCGCCACTCAGCCCAAGCTCTGAGAGTTTCCTCCTGGGTCCCTCAGTACAAACTTTGTCACCCCTATCGCTTCTTTCCTCCCTTCCTGTACAAGTGACGGGACAGGAGCCACATCGTCCTTTGGCTGAACCCCAGGCAAATTAGCGGGCGCGGAACTCTGGAGACCCGCGTGGAAGCTACGTCCAGGAAGAACAAAAACGACCCCCAAAACCCACCATGATCTTTGGCCGGAAGCGCCAGGCTCGCGCCACTCCCTACTGCATGTGCGCGAAAACTAGCTGGTAGGTCCAGCGTTACCGGAAGAACTGGGCCGTCTCTTCTCGCGAGAACGAGAGAGCGCCGAGGGGCGGGGGCTGGGAGCGTTACTAGAGAATCAGCTTTTGGGTTTGTGTCTCCTACTGGGCTTCAGGAGAAACCTGAGACTCAAAAGTTTGGGCCTGGTTTTGAGCCCTCAGTAAAAAATATTAAAAATAAACTGAATTTTGTTTATATTAATATAATTTTAGCTTCCTTAAGGTCCTTATGGACTCACATTTTAAAGCAGATTTTATTTAGCAGGGTGGTTGATTTGAGGGATAGCTGCAGCATGCATGGATGGCAATGTGTCCAGACATCATCAGCAATGACAAAGCATTTCTTGCTCTTCTTAAAATATGTATTTCCCGCCAGATGTTTTGGCCGGGTGTAAATTCTTAAATGACCGTGGCATGAGGGTGCAACAGTAACAAGAAAAATCAAATTTGGTTTTATTGAAGTTTTATTGACATTCAAAACAAAACTTTACCCTCAGAATACTCTTTGAAAGATCCCTCTACCCCCCGCCCCGCTAAATAGTGGGGATTGAACCCAGAGCCTTCCCACTGAGCTACATCCCAGCCTTTTAGTTTTACTTTGGATAATGTATCAGTACACTGCCCAGGCTAGGCTCAAGTTTGAAAGCTCCCCCTGCTCCCACTGCCCAGAGTGTGTGCCACCCCACCGTGCCCAGCAGAACTTCCAATTTTGAGGAAAAATGTTATCAGGGGAGTTGAGTTTGGTTTTATTTAACAAATGCACCCGCAGTGTGCCGCTGAGGCAGGCACACTGGCTCCCTGGGTTACAGGCTCAAGAACTCAGCCTGTGCAGACTCAGGTGCCATAGGGAGTAAGTGAGGTGGCTATAGAGAGCCCCTAGGAAATGCATCCAGCTCAGCTCTGGTCGCTTTGAATTTCCTGGAGATGTTGATGGTAGCCTGAGGTAGGGAGGGCCAATGACCACCCCCCAGCCCAGGGACTCATTCCAAATATGGAGAAGTGTGCCCCCCCAGTAAATTAAGCCATTTCACAGTAAACCAATGGATTGTTGCAACCGGTATGTCCAATGACTCAGTTTTTCCCTAAATTGAGCCCATCGTTAAATAGGAAAAGGAAATTTCACTGTTGCATTGCATACAAAAATCAGCAGGTATAGTATACTCTTAAAGATCTAACAGAGCTGAGTGTGGTGGTGCACGCCTGTAATCCCAGCACTCAGGAGGCTGAGGCAGGAGGATTGCTGTGAGTTTGAGACCAGACTGGGCTACACAGTGAGTTCCAGGTCAGTCTCAACTACATAGTGAGACCCTGTCTCAAAAACAAAAACAAAAACAAAAAACAAAAAAAGGAAAAGGAATAAAGATCTAACAGATTAAGTGAGCTTTTTATCAGTTTTCTATTGCCTTAACAGCAATATTGTTTGGATTTAGTTGTATATTTAAAGATGAAGTAACTTGAAAATTTTTCAAACAAAACAAAAGGGTTCCATTCAATGTACAAATCAAAATTAAAATGGCAGAGCCGGGCATGGTGGTGCATACCTGTAATCCCAGCACTCAGGAGGCTGAGACAGGAGGATCGCTGTGAGTTTGAGACCAGCCCGGGCTACATAGTAAGTTCCAGGGCAGTCTCAATTACAGAGGGAGACCCTGTCTCAAAAAACAAAACAAAAGAAAAAAATTAAATGTCAGGTTCTCACCTCCCAGATATCTGACTCATAAGAAAAAATTGTATACATCTGATGTAATTCATCAACTGGGCCACTGTTATGTTTTATATCTAGATGTCCTCCCAAAGTTTCACGTGCTGATGGGTGGGAGGCGGTGGTTAGATCGGGGGCATGGTACTCAGAGGTGGATCAGTCCACTGATTTTACAGCCCGGTGAAGCCTAGTGGGAGGAGGTGGGTCACTGTGTGCATGGCCTAGAAGTATATATATCCTTTCTCTTCCTTGATCTCATTCTGCTTTCTGCCTGCCATGTCATGGATTATTTCTCCTCTGCCATACCTCTCTGCTGTGCTGCCCTGCCTTGGAGCCAACCGATGATGAACTGAAACCTCTACAAACTGTGAGCTAAAATAAAATTTTCCTTTCTTAAATTGTAAGTGTTGAGTATTTTGCCCTAATAAAGAGAGAGTATCTAAGACACCCATACATACTTTCCCCCCAATGTGCGCTATGAGCTATTGTGTATGTATTCAGGGCTTAAAGAAAGAACACTACTGGTCAGGCATGATGGCATGTACCTGTAATCCCAGCACTCTGGGGGCTGAGGCAGGGGGCTTGCACCAGCCCAGCCTGGGCAGTGCAGCAAGACACGGTCTCAAAATAAAAAATTGAGCCTGGAATGTAGCTCAATGTAAAGGTCCTGGGTTCAATCTCCAGTGCCATACTAAATAAATAAATAATAAAATAAAAAAGAACACTACCAAACCAATTTGATAGACATCTGCTGTTCTATGTTAAGACTACATAACAAAATATCATGGACTATGAGGTGCACCTCCCCCCACACACCACAGACAGGGTATTCTAAACAACAGATATTTATTTTTTCACAGTGTGGGAGGCTGGGAGTCCAAGACTAACACATCACTGTCACTAGGGTTGGCTTTTTCTGAGACCCATGTCCTTGATTTACAGGTGGCCGCCTGATCTTGTGTACTCATGTGGCATTCCTTTGTGTACAAATGAAAATCCTTGGTATCTTTTCCTCCTCTTATAAGGACATTGGTTTTATCCTAATTCCGATCTCCAAATAGAGTCAAGTTGGAGTTGAGGGTTTCAATATTTAAATTTTGAGGAAATACAATTCATTCTGTAATGTATTTGAACTGTGTTTTTAAACTTACAGTGGTATGATACATCTAAAAGAGACTGATACAAAGAGCAACACACACACATATATGTTTGTTGTTATTGTTCTTTAGAGACAGAGTCTTGCTACGTAGTCCAGGTTGTCCTTGGACTCAAGGGGATCCTTCTGCCTCAGCCTCCTGAGTACTAGGATTACAAGTGTGCACCGCCTTGTCTGGCTCCTAACTGATTATTCTAAGCTTGTGTTATTTTTGGAAAATAATTTAATAAATCAAAATATAAAAAGAAATTCTGTTACTTATATACATTAAGTACATAT
>NW_022900916.1:36934274-37039530 GCF_012274545.1 Fukomys damarensis | reverse complement strand
ATATATGCCCAAGAAAATTCCCTTTCACTCATTACAACCCACTTAAACCAAAAGTTTTAACTTATACTTTAGACGCTAAGATTTAAAGATAGGAAAATGAAATATGTACAAGTTTATGGGAAAAATAAATTGAAACAGGGCTGGGAGTGTAGCTCAATGATAAAACCCTTGCCTATCATGTGTGAGGCCCTGACTGGCAGAAAAAAAAAAAAAAGATTAAAACAATGAATGATATTGAGGCATGGGGAAATATACCATAAAGTTTTATAGAAGTAATTTGGAGAAATCTTCTCAAAACTTAGAAACCCAGGAGATCAGTTCCAGTAATGGTTGTTTAAGTGTATGTCATAATCGGTTGCCACGGAAGCTGTTGTATGTTATGGAGTGAAATAGTTCCCATTCACCTTTGAGCATGTTTTTTTTTCTAAGCAAGAAACCATCATGGGAGACCTTTTGTCCTTATTTTGGGAGGTGGATCCTCCCCCTGCACCTTTAAGTCATTATAACCCAATTCAAGATTACGAATGCCAGAAGGATGACTCTTGTCGGGCGATAGGGAACTTCCTGCTTTGGTATTTTGTCATTTTACTGGTCCTGGTGTTCCTCTCTCGGGCTTCTGTCTGGGTAGGATATCTTTTTCATTTTAAATAATATCTTAGTATATACTAGGGGATTTTTCATTAAATACATTCACTTGACTTTGATGAAACTACTTTTTAAAAGTTTGCTTTTTAGTTTAAAAAATAATGCAGTCTTTTCAAGACAATCTGAGGCATTAAAAAGGATGGAGAAGGGCCAGGGATTTAGCTCAGTGGTTCCACCACCTGCCTAGCAAGCACAAGGTCCCAAGTTGGATCCTCAGTACCAAAAAAAAAAAAAAAAAAGAGAGAGAGAGAGAGAGAGAGAGAAAGAATGGAGAAGAAAATTTAAAATTACTCTAGTCCTGTATCACAGAGATAACCTGTTAACATTTTGGAATATGTTCTCCTAGATTATCATCTTCTTCCTCTTTTCCTCCTCCTCCTCTTCCTCTGTCTCTTCCTCCTTCCTCTTCTCTATCCTAGTATATCTCTGTCTCTCCATCTTTGCTTTTACATGGTTGGCATTATATTGTATATATTTTCATACCTGCTGTTTAAGATTAATAATATACTGTAAACACTTCACCAAGTTATACTCACTCAGTAGCATTTTTAATGATTGCTCAATTTTTTAGTCTTGTGCTTGCATGATAAAAATGCTGCAATTTTGGGATATTTATTTGCAAATAGTCCATATACCATATGATCTAGGGATAAAATTCTCTACTGGTTAAGTACTTCTAACCTCCTTTGCAGCCATATAATGTGAATGAAAGTTACAAAAGTTTGTCATTATGAAAAGGACACATATTGTAGGATTTGGGGTTTTTAGAATGAGGCAATACATTCTTTCTGCACATAATATGATAAACAGAACTAAAGTCACCACTTTTTGTTTGTTTGTTTTTTGAGACAGGGTCTCACTATGTAGTTCAGGCTGGCCTTGAACTCACGACAATCTTCCTATCTTCCTGCCTCAGTCTCCAAAGTGCTGGAATTACAGGCGTGACGCCATCACACCCAGCATAGAATCACCATTCTTGATCACCTATTAGTAGAAGAAAATGACATCATGGGAATGATATGGCCCATTTTATAGGTTAGCAATCCCCCAACATATACTGCTGACATGGAATCCTTGCTGGTCATTGATACCAGGCTGGTGATTATTAATCAAGCCACCATCATTTCACATTATGGCCAGAAGTCTGGATTGGCAATGGTTGGCTAGACTGAGTACTAAGTCAGCTCTGGGCAGAGAAGAAGTGCGTTGTGTCTTTGCCAGCTGGGTGCCATTATAACCACCAAAGCCTCCCCGCTACCAGCCCCAGCCAGAAAGTTTCATCTAAATGCTTCTTAAGGGAAACACTTCGCTAAAATGAGATTTAGAGTAGTAATAGCTTATATCTATCTATCTATCTATCTATCTATCTGTCTGTCTATCTATCTATCTATCTATCTATCTATCTATCTATATCTATCTATCTGTCTGTCTATCTATCTATCTATCTATCTATCTATCTATCTATCTGTCTCTCTATTTTAGACTCCCTAGTTGAGCATACTGAAGTCTGGCCTGACAACAAAATTAAGGAGAAACTGAAGATGTTCAATGACCATTTTATCATGAAGACCACTTCAAAGGTCTAAGCTATTCCTTTGCTCTCTTGCTTGGGTCAGCTCTTTGGGGTAATCAAGTCCTGAGTACCAGGACCTCTGGAGAACATGTGGTCCAGTCCTCAGTTTGTAGGCAAGTAAGGTATGAATATTTGCTTTTGTTTTGAGACAGTCTCACTATGTACTTCAGGCTGGCCTTGAACTCACTATGTATCCCAGACTGGCTTTGAACTCATGGCCATCCTCCTGCCTCAGCTTCCCAAGTGCTGGTGTTACAGGCATGCGACACTATGCCCAACAACTTTTGTTGCTGATGATGGTTGTGGTGGTGTTGATAAGGCCCGAGGCAATTAAGTGACTTGTCCTATGTCGTACAAGTGGTTAGTGACAGAGTGATGGAGGAGGAATAGAACTAGATTTCCTATCGTGTTTTTTGTTTACTTCAAGGCACAGTTTTTTGTTTGTTTGGTGTGTGTGTGTGTGTGTGTGTTTGTGTGTGTGTGTTGGTACCGGGGATCGAACTCGGGCCCTTGAGCTTGTAAGGCAGGCCGTGGAGCCACTGAGCTAAATCCCTGGCCCAAAAGCACAGTTTTAAGTGTTGAATTAAATCTTTTCAGTGCTGATTAAAACCTTAATTATTTTAGGGGTTTTCTCTTTCACTTTGTGCCCTTATGGCAGCTACAATTGGCTGGACTGCTTCTTCTGAAGAGTCCCAGATTGGAAACCCGAGAACCATACGAGAGCTAGTCAAGGAGGACAGAATTTTTCCTTCCCTTTGAACTTCTTCATTTTCTCTGTTAAATTATGAGCCTTTATTTACAAACCTTGAGGTAATGGTGGAAGCGTGATGGAAATGTGGTGGTAATTATCCTCCAGCATGAAGTGGGCTGCTTTCCTTTGGATTTGTCACTTTTGAAGACGCATTTATCCTTTTGCTTTCAGAGACCATAAATGCTCTGTCTAGTTTATAGATTTGTTTACTGTTTCTTCAGATTGCTGTGCTAGCATTTTTCTGGGCAATGTTAGTCCAAAATCTGTACCTTGCATGTGTGGAAACGGAGCTGAGAGGTGTTAAGTGGTTCAGGAAGATCACAGAGTTGGGTCGTGGCAGAGCACAGCCCACATCTTCTACCTCCTCCAGGACAGGGATGGCTGCTGTTTTCACTCACTAAGTCATACTCAGAGACAGCTCATAAAATGCTTTCTGTAACCACAGTTCATACGATTCCGCTTAGCTTAATGAGAAATCTTTCTTTTGATTTTATGGTTATTTTTTGATGACATCAAATAAGGAAGCTTTCTGTGGAAATGATATGAGCCCAATAAGTGTCTTTAAACACCTTTCCCTGAGGGAAGGGACAAGAAAAAAAAAAGTGAAAAATAAAAGGAAAAAATGGAAAGAAAGCTTTTGTACATAGGGGAGGGGAGGAGCTCAAGGCGAGGGGAATGGGATAATATAAGATAAAATTTATTAAACACCTTTCCCCTTCATTACAAAAGTATTACAAAAAATGTGGAGATTTTAGGAGAACACACAAAATGAAACAAAAAGCCCTCCTGATGATGTAGAAATAACTATAACTTTTAGGTTCATACACTTCCTACTACAGAGCTTCAAAACATTTATAAAAAAAAAGATATCTTCTGGGATGGAGTAAAAAACAGATATATTTTTGTTTTTGTGACAGGGTTTCACTCTGTAATTCATGCAGGTTGGCCTCTGACTCATGGCAATCCTTCTGAGCTTGGGAAGCTGAGGCAGGAGGATCACTGTGAGTTCAAGGCCCACCTGGGCTACATAGTGAGTTCAAGGCCAGTTTGAACTGCATAGAGAGACCCTGTCTCAAACAACAACATCACCAAGATAACAACAACAACAACAACAAAAAGTTATGTATATATTTTTGGTACCGAGAATCAAACTCAGTACCTTGTACTTTCGAGGCAGGTGTGGTGCTACTGAGCTAAATCCCCAGCCCCCAAAAAATTTTAAAAGAAGACTTTCAGTCTTAAGATTTTCAGAAAATGGCTATTATAATCCAAAAAGAAAACTGGGCCCTCAGTAGAGATACAAATAAAGCAGTTGGCCAAGGATCTTAGATTTCTGTTACAAATATCCAAGTATGAGACATTTTAACCCAAAGGAAATTTGACTCTCTACATAAATTCATTTTTTTCTAATTGTAGACAATTTGAAATAAATAGAAAGGAAAAAGTCATTGTTTCACAATGTAAAGCCAACCATCATATCACTTATATACATTCCTTAAAGTTTTTTTTTCATATTTTTAGCTAACTCATGATCATACTGTTATATACAAATTTGCATCTTCATTTTTAGCTCAATATTGAAACATACTTTCTTATGCTATGGCCTACTTATAATTTTTTAGCCATATCTTATGTGATTATATCATAATTAACTTTAAATGTTATCTATTTTAAGTTTTGGACTTTGGGGTTTTATATCATCCTGATTATACTGTGATGAATACTTCTGTGTACAAACTTTGTCTTTGTGTGTGGGGGTATTATTTCTGAGGACAGATTCCTAGAGAAAGAATTATAGGTCAAACGTGTTAATGAACATTTCTACTTTTTGATACTCTGGAAGAGTAGCCTTACATTTGCATCTTTTGTCACTACCATTTTCAGCATCAAGGTGGGACATTAATTTGAAAAATGGCACAAATATACTAATGGAGCATTGGGCAGAATATTTGAAATTGGAACTATTCAAGAAAATCTATTTCTTCTGATTTCCATATTCACAGATAATATATTATGGTAGCATTTGGAGAAAAATATTTGCAAGGGTAAGGAGATAGAAAGTCTTGTTAATTCTGGTAAAAGGCTCTGTATATATCAGTGTCCCATTTCAGACATCTTATTTAAAGAACCATCAACAACATGGCCTGATAAAATGGCCTTAAAATTTTTTGTAAACTAATGTGAGTACTATCAAATCCATTTTTTCTTTCTCCTATTTTTTTTTTTTTTTGGTGGAAGTGGAAATTGAATCTGTGGCCTCTGCTTTGAGCTACAACTCCAGTCCCTTTTTATTTTTCATTTTGAGACAGCATCTCATTAAGTTGTTAAATTGTCCACACTGGGCTCAAACTTGCAATCTTCGTGTCTAGCCTCTGAGAGTACTGGGATTACAGTACTGCCGTCATTCCAGGCTCAAATATGCTTTTAAATAAAATCTCTGTATGGGAATGGGTATAGGAAAACTTTATAACCTATGCCTCTTCATCAGTATTATTTCCTCTCTTGCCTTTGTGCCGTTTTGCTCGGTTCAAGAGTTTGCAAGATTCTGCTGTCAAAGTATGGTCTCCTGAACAGAGAGCAGAAGCAGGATCTCAGCAACACAGGAACTCAATAAGTACTTATTTATAACAACATGGAATGTTTAGATTAGTCATTGTCAGAGGGCCTCAAGCAATAGTGTTCCGTAACAAGTAAATATTAGTGGGAAACGACTGACTGAGGCCACGCTTACTAACTGATATTTCTGAAACAGATATCTGAGAATAAACAGGATGGAGCCAGTGGGACGAGTGCATCAGCGAGTAAAGGTGAGAGCCAGTCCATGCTTGGAATGGGGCTTTGATGAGAAAACGGCGTGCTGAGGGTGGACAGCAGGCAGCAGCGCGGAAGCCAGGCGCACTGGGAGGACTCTGCCCAAGTGGCAAGGCCCACTGTGAGGCCTTGTTTCTCTGCTTCCCAGTGGAGAAGGGAGCTGCTTCTGCAGAGCACCTGAAGCTACGAGTTTTAGAGCCCAAGCTCCCTGCCATTCCTCAGTGCATTCCCCTTGCACACGTTTCCACTGTTGGTGCCGTTACAGAAAATGAACTGCCTGTGACATCTTTTTTTGTTCTGACATGCTGTTTATTTTAAAATTTTTATTAGTACATGCTTGCAGTTGGTAATGATCACATTCTTGCGGGGAGCTGGTACATGTACACAGTACATCTTAATTCTTTTTGTGTCCTCTTCTTTGCCCACCCCATCTTCTCTTTTAGTCTCCTTCCCATTTCCAGATCTATCTTCCGATTTCTCATTATCTATCTTTTTTTTTTTTTTTTGATTCCAGGGATTGAACCCAGGTCCTTGCGCTTGCAAGGCAGGCCACCCAACTGCTGAGCTAAATCCCTGGCCCCTCATTATCTATCTTTTATCTGGCTCTTTAATTTTTTTTACACTGAGTTTCTCATAAAAGAGAAACCATAAGATATTTAAGCTTGTGTGTCTGATTTATTTTGCTTAATATTATAGCCTCAAGTTTCATCCATTTTCCTAAGATGACTCAAATGTATCTTTCTTCATAGCAGAGCAATACTCCATTGTGTGTAAATATCACATTTTCTTTATCCTTTCATCTGTTGATAGACCTATAGGCCACTTTCAAGATTTGGCTGTTAATGAATTGTGCTGTTATACACGTGGGTATGCATGTATCACTTGACACCTTTTAAAAGTAACTTATAAAATGTAGTGTGCTGGTGAATGCTTAATAATTGACTCTTCAAAATATTGGTGTGTATACATGTATTTATTTTTAAAATTACTGATATATGAACTGGGCATGGTGGTGCATTCCTATAATTTCAGCATGCAGAAGGCTGAGTCAGGGGGATTACCACAAATTTGAGACCAACCTGAGCCAAGTAGTGAGTTCAAATACAGCCTGAACTTCGTCTTGAAAAAAATTTTTTTAACTGACATAAAGGTTGTATATCACAGAATTTATAAGTAATAAAATATACAGTGCTCTTTACGGTAAATTCTATGTAGACAACTGAGTCACACAAAATGTTTTGGCAGACCCTTGCATCCACAGCCATCCCATGTCTACATCTGATGAAAAGATGTAGTTTCAGCATGAATGTGATCTTCCTTAAAATTGAGGAGTAGAAGAGTAAAGGGCTGGGGATTTAGCTTAGTGGTTCTGCCACCTGCCTCGCAAGCGCAAGGACCTGAGTTCAATTCCTGGTACCCACCCCCCAAAAGTTGAGGAATAAGATGAAAGTGAAACAGGAGATGTATGTTAGAACTTAACTTGGTTGTCAATAATGTGAGTAGCATCTTTGCCAAAACAGATGCTAGGTTTATAGTACTGGAAGAATAAGTTTCATTTTTGAGTGTTTTTCACAATGTAGTGGTTGGAGGCATGACATATTCACTATCACTTTTTCTTGTTTGTTTGTTTGTTTGTTTAGGCAGGGTCTCACTATATAGTTTAGGTTGTGCTTGACCTCATCTCTGTCAAACTGGCAATGATCCTCCTGCTTCAGCATCCTGAGTGCTGGTATTACAGGCATGTGCCACCACACCCAGCTGAATTTTAGTTATGACTATTTTAAACATCTCACAGAATTCCTGAAAGTTGATCAGCTCTTTTGAGTTTGTCTGAGCCAACTCCAACACATTATTACTCAAAGAAAAAAAAATCCTTCTTAGTTCTTGCTACCCAAATCACATTCATGTATGCACTTGAATCTTTGAGACCTCAAGGAAAAGGAAAAAACAAAGTCCCTTCTTCGGAAAAGTTTGGAGGTCTTTCTCTTTGATTTTATATTTCAGTGTCACAAAGTTTCAAAAGTTAAATTGAGTGTGGTGGCTCACATCTGTCATCCCAGCACTTGGGAAGCTGCGACAAGAGGTTCACTGCAAGTTCAAAGCCAGTCTGGCCTACAATGTGAGTTCAAGGCCAGCCGGAACTAAATAGAGAGACCCTGTCTCAACAAAACAAACAAACATCTGATATGTCAAGCATCTATCTGATCCCTCTGACCACCTGACCCTTCTGGCCTTTATGAGATTGGGGTTTGATACCAGAAATGTAGTCAGTATCTGGTATTTGCAAATGACTGAAGAAGGGCAGTGACTTAACAGCCAGTCAGTAAGAATGAGCCCACTCATGTCAGGCTTCATGGGTGATGTGTAGTTCTAGTAACCAACAGTGAACCTAACTTTTTGATTTGCTTTGTTGGCTAGCAAGCAAAGAAAATTCCTATCAGCGGCAAAGCAAAGGTGGTTGCTGGGACTCTTCACAAGTGAAAAAAAAGCAGAGTCAACTTCCCCCCATCACTGACTCAGAAGTAGCTTTGGCCAATGCCTACCTTGAACAAAGACGAATCAGGCGCCACTTTGAAGGCCATAAGGTGAATCAGAGTCAACAAGACAGTGAAACCACTGAGGGTGACAGTGAAGAATCTAATTCGGGATCCTCTTCGTGGAAGGAGAGTGAAAGTGAAAACCACTCCTCACCAGTCAGCATTCAGAAGAGAAAAGTGTCTCAGAGGCACCAGACTCTAGGAAGTCAGCAAATCCGAGAAAGGCCCTGCCTCCACTGCAGAGCCATGAGAACCAATGAATGGTTGACACGTCATTTCCTACAAAGAGCTTCAGAAAGGGTTTCCACAAAAGAAGATACTCAGGAGGAAAGTTCCATACCTGAGATCAACACAAAGTTCCGTAAAATTTGAATTTTGTCAAGTCTTTACCTTATTTGAAGCCAAATGGAAGAGTTGAATAAAATATGAAAAATCACCAGAACCCTAGGTGAGGAGACTTTCACAATAAAATTTCTCCGCTAACAACAAAAACTTGGAACCCAAGAGGTAAAATTTCAGACAATTCTTTGTTCCAAAAAAGGCCAGTGAATATATGCATGGCACCATGGGAACACTGAAGTTCTGCATCCATTATGATTTTTTTTTACTCAAAAGAGCACAGGACAGCTACATCAGGTCTTGAGTGTATGTATTTTCTCTATGTCTATAAACAATGAGGAACTTCTTTGAAAACACCTTTATGCTGAGAAATTGTTTATTCAGATGATTTGATGATTTGATTGTTTGACTGAATTTGAATGAATTTGATTATTTGAATGAATTAAGTTTATAATTTCAGGTGATTCTGCCAGAGCTGTGTTGTTACGTGTGTCCACTTGGGGATTTTGAAGCAGGGTTTGAGGGCCTGGAATAAGACCTGATTCTTACAGACAGTGGAGGCAGTGTGATCCAGAAGGGTGGCTGGACCATAGACTGTCCACAGTTCTTGTCTGAGAGGCATGGCAAATGCTAAAGAAAAATATTTTTTGATACTTGTTAAAATGGTAAAGAGGACATTATTGAAGACTGTTGTAATTGAGGTCAATAGGGGTGATAAGTTGAGCTCAACTCCTAATACAATAAAGACAAGTAAAAGTTTATAGCCAAAGAGGAGGACGAGAGGCAGATGGAAAATTGCTAAAAGCAGACCTCAGGATAGGAATGAATTCCTGCTAACCTGACTAACAGGACTCATGCCAAAGGCAGGTCACTTTTACAACAAAGGAGGGACATGAAAGAGTAGATCAGATATCAAGGATTTTCAGGTATCAAAGATTGGAGGACTCTTGCTAAACTTAGTACTTAGAAGCATTCAGCACAGTTGAGGTTGCCAGAGAAGAGAGATATGAGAAAAATTTACACATAGGTAAATTGTAGTGAAATATAAAAATGATTTAAAAAAGAAAAGGAAAAGAAAATTTCTGAATGCTTTAGAGTGAAAAAGAGGTTACCTACAGAGAAATCATAAGACTGACATTAGACTTATATAACACTGAATAAAAAAAAAGACAATAGTGCTATGGGGGGAAAAGAAGACACAAGATATATTATGTATAGGTGCAAATTCCCTATGATGAATATGATCTTTGTGTATATAAAAAGTGCATCAGTAACTAACTTTTTAAAAAAAGCATTGAGCTGGGCGTGGTGGTGCACACCTGTAATCCCAGCACTCTGGAGGCTGAGGCAGGAGCATCACTGTGAGTTCAAGACCAGCCTGGGCTGCATAGTGAGTTCCAGGTCAGTCTCAGTTACATAATGAGACCCTGTCTCAAAAAAAAAAAAAAAAAAAAAAAGCATTGAAAAAAAATGGAAACAAAGTCTTTGTAAATAGGGGAAGAGGGGAGGGGGTGAGGGGAAGGCAGAGGTATGGGAAAAAATGAGAACCAAGACCTGTCATGTAAAGGTACAAGAGCCCAAAGATAAATGTAACTGTACTATATACCTAAAACATACCAATAAACTCAACTAAAAAAAAAACAAAAAACAGTTGAGGCCTTAGAAAATGGCTCAAAATTTGGTCAAATCATGTGTGTTGGTGTTGTAATCCCATTACTTGGGAGGCTAAGGCAGGAAGATTGCTGCAAGTTCAAGGCCAATTTAGGCTACTAGTTAGTTGAAGGCTCCCCCAGACTACACAGTGAGGCATTGTCTCAAAAATTAAAACAAAGCATAATTCAATAAAATTTTGTCAAAGAACCCTGATCACAACTTGGCTGACATTCAGATATGGTTTGGGTTAAGTTTTCCAGTTATGTGGGACCCTTGCTGTGAGGAATTGAAATGGGCCTGGATAAATGTGTGGCCATGCTGGAGATCATTCTCCATTGGGTTGGCAGCAATCCCAGTTGGCAAATAAAGTAAAACCCAGGTTCCAGAAGAAAGGTCCTGGCAAGAGCAAAATAGTGTAATGAGGCAGGGACTATGGCTATGGGGTTAGAGTTCAAAGAATAGCTTAAATCTTGAGAGGACGGATGTGTTGGTTTTTTGTGGGGGGGGGTACTGGGGATCAAACTTAGGCCCTTACCAAGCAGGTGGCGGAACCACTGAGCCAAATCCCCAGCCCAGGATTTGGGTGTCATTCATACATGGTCAAGAGTACTGCCTAATTCTATGAACTGAGCCTTTGATGGAAGTTAGGGAAGGGACCAGCTGGACATAGAGACCAGAGAACTATGACTCTGGGCACAGGAGTCATTCCTGACAAGGTAGACTCCTTAATGATGGTGAGAGTGAGAACTTGGCAGCAATGTGAGAACCCAAATCATTCACTAGGCCACTTGAATCTAGGATGCGAATGATGTTTCTGAGACCATTTGTGGAGACTTTATCTTACGGAGATGACCTCCGGATTGGGATGGCTCTGAAGGCACAGGTGGGAGGCAGGGTACCTTAAGATTCAGCTCAAGCACCAGCCTTTTCCACAGTGACTTTCCCTACTCCTTGTCACTTTCCTCCCTTTGTTCCCCCAGGCAGAACTAACCATGACTTCCGTTATGCGCCACTGTGCCCTGAGCCTGAATTAACTTCAGTATAGGTCTTGGTTCTTTCAACTCAGCTCTTTATCTAGTTTCCTCTCCTCAAATACCTGAAGCAATATTATTGACATATTTCTTTATTCTTTTTCCAAACACGTAAATTTAATTCCTTCTCCCAAGTTTTAAAATTCCCCATACTTAGCTCTCTCACATCACTCCTATCTTCACTAGTATAATAGCTCAATCCTCCCCACCCTATCTTCCACATCTTACCCATCTTATTGTCCTCCCAATAAGCAAGTTTTCCTTAACGGCAAAGTAAACCCCCTTTCTCCCATATCCTGCCCTTGCTCCCACAAAATATCCTCTGAAAACCCGCAAAACTAAGCCTTCAACTCAACTAAAAGTACTCAAAATCAGTTTTTTCTTCTATCTAATATTCTTCCCTTGAAACCTCTCCCTTAGTGCCTGACACCACCACTCCAACCACCCACCTGCTATTCTCCCCTCCCACCTCATCTACTTCACTGCAGAGCAACCACAAATAATAAACTGTCATAGTGTGCAAAGAAAATAGACAAAGGGGGAAAGAATCACTGTAAGGACTATCATAAAGAAGTGCTGTATGATCAAATCTGTGGACACTGTCGTAGATATGAGCAATTCTTTTGTCAAAATGTAAGGACAGAGTCTAAATCACTTGAAACTGGACTAGAACTGGACATACAAAGCTGAAAATTATTCACAGGGAGGTAGCATCCTCTTAAAAATTTCCATATAAGCCACAAACTCCCCTCACTTCTCTAGACCCCAACCTGCAGCAACGCCCCCCCGGCAAAAAAGGGAAGAGAAACAAAGAGGGGGGTCATATATAATTTTGGGGGTAATATATAATTTTTAATAAGTGTACATATATATATATATGTGAAAAATATATATGTAAAAGAATGGGAAAAAAGAAAATAGCTCTTCAAACACATCCCAACCCTCCCAAGGCAGAGTAAGGGATCATGAAGGGAGAAAAAAAGAAATACCACATAGCAGAAATCTATGAAAAGTTCTCAGAGAGGATGAAGAAAATACAGGAATTCAAAGAGGAAATGAACCAAAACGTCACAGCAATTACATTCAATATGCCCGTGGTGAATTTTGGGGAAATAGATAAGAAGCCGGACAAGCCAGCCAAAACAGTCCAAAATTTGAATGACAGGATCAACAAAGACATGGAATAGTTGAAAAGATGTCAGACAGAAATGCCAGAAATAAAAAATAATATAAAATTCATACACTAAAGGAATCTCCATGTGTGACCTCATCTTATTAAAAAGCTTTTGCACAGCAAAAGAAACCACCAACAGAATGAAGAGACAACCCACAGAGTGGAAAAACTTTTTTACCAGCTATTCATATAAAGGGCTATTATCTAGAATATATAAAGAACTAAAAAAATAAAATAAAATAAAAATAAAACCAGGTCCCTCAACTATAAAGACCCATTGCAAAAATCAGCATCTGAAATAAAGACACTTCTCAGGTAAAGAATTAGAAAGAGCAAATTTATACATGAAAAGATGTTCAACATCACTGGTCATTCAAGAGATGCAAATTAAAACAATCCTGAGATTCCATTTCACTGCTGAAAGAATGGTTGCTATCAAGAAATCAAACAATAACAAAAGCTAGAGGGACTGTGGGGTAAAAGAAAACCTTCTCTACTGCTAGTGGGAGTGTAGACTGGTGCAACCACTGTGGAAATCAATGTGGAGATTTCTCCAAAAAACTAGAGGTTCTATTCGACCCAGCTATACTTCTTCTTGGTATCTTCCTGAAAGAATTAAAAGCATCATATCACAGTGGTATATCCATATTGATGTTTATAAGCAGCACAGTTTGTAATAGCTAAACCTTGGAAACAGCCCAAATGGCCATCAACTGCTAAGTGTATAAAGGAGATGTAGTGTTTTTATACAATGGAGTACTATTCTGCCATAAAGAAGGATGAACTTTAGACATTTATAGCTAAATGGATGGACCTTGAATCCATCTTCTTAAGTGAAGTAAATCTGATACACATGTTTAAATATCATATTGTTTCTCTGGTGTGAGAAACTGAATGTGGAAATAAGGACTGAGATTTATAATGGATGTTGGGAAATGGGAAGACAGTGTTCATATGGGAAGAAGAACAGGGAGGAGGGAGGGAGAAGGAAGGAAGGGACAAGGAAAAAGTGAAAATAGAAGGAAAAATGGAAACAAAGCTTTTGTGCATGGAGGAAGGGGCTTGATGAGAGAATGGGATAAAATAAAATTTATTTTAAAAAGGAGAAAATCTCTTGTAACAGTCTACTTTAAGCTAATAATAACTTCAAATGTACACAACAATCTACACTTTTACTCCACCATTTTGTTAACAGCATAATTTACATATTTTAGATGGTATATCTTTAAATATATTTTATACATATAGTTATTTTAAATAATTATGTCTTTTTTTACTTCTATGCTAAAATTAAAAGTGATTCACCCACTCTCAAAAAAAATCATAATGTGAAGACAGTGTCTGATATTGAGGATAAAATAGTGAATTATGATAAAGAACTCAAAGAAGCCAAAAAGAAAATAAGAGAGCAAGAAAGACTATCCAGCAGCTGCTAGATGACAAGAAAACCAACTTAAGGTTAATTAGAATTAGAAGAAAACTAGAGGATAACACAGATTCACTAAAATGCTTACAGAAAAAATGAAAGCATGTTTCCCAAATATAAGAAAAGTTTAAAATTCAAGTATAGTATACCAAGCAGTTATGATGAAAGGAGAAGTTCACCAAGGCATATCCTTGTTAAATTCACATATATTCAGCCGGGCATAGTGGCACACACCTGTAATCCCAGCACTCAGGAGGCTGAGGTAGGAGGATCGCTGTGTTCTCGAGACCAGCCTGGACCATATAGTGAGTTCCAGGTCAGTCTCAACTACATAGTGAGACCCTTACTCAAAACAAAACAAAACAAAAATTCACATATATTCAGCAAAAAGCAAAACGAAAAACAAAAACCAGAATTTTAAAGGCAGCCAAAGAAAAACAAAAACATCACATATAAAGGTCAATCAATTAGAATCCTAGCTGACTTTTCCGCACAAATCTTGAAGACCAGAAGAGCTTTGAGTGAAATATTTTAAGCTCTAAAAGCAAGTAACTTCCTGTAGGGAACAGGGAAAGGGGGCATCACTAGAACTCCTGCAGTGAGTTCTAGTCTCCTGTGAGCCATGACAGCACGAGATGAATGAAACAGAAATGAGACTTAGAGAAGAAGCTGAGATTTGGGCCTGATCAATGCTGCTCTGGGCAGCAAAGACAAAAGACCCTTAGCTTGCCACACCTTTATTTGATACATTTGGAGTAACAAATGTAGCAGATGGCTCAGAGGGTGGCATAGGTGATAATCCTAGAATAATGAGGAACTATGTAGATGAAGATTTTGTTCCTTCCCAGGATGTCTTCAGTGGTATAATCCTGCCCTGGAGCATCACAGCATCACTGGACCATTGCAATTTCAGCTATGACTAGAGATGAAAATGGAGTTATGTCTCAACATGCTATAGGCAGCCTGTAGGCAGGAGAACTAGGCCTAATTGTAATTTAATTATGAAATGATTTTCCCCAAAATTATGTAGAGTTGCTCTCAACAAGTTCCAACCCAGATTAATTTACCCACCAGAGCTATCTTTCAAAACAGATGGAGAAGTAAGACATTTCCATGAAGAAGAGGAAGAAGATGAGTTTAGAAGATATATGAGTGCTAAACCAGCTCTAAAGAAAATACTCAAGACTATTTTCAGCAGAAGCGACAAATTGGACACAGCTAAAAATACAGTGGAAACTAGTGAGGTAGGTAGATAAATAAACAGCAACAAAAAACTTGAGGAAAAGAGAAAGAAACAACACACTGACAGATAAGGCAATAACCAACACATCTCGGTTATATCTCTGAATGTTATCAACCTCAGCTCTCCAATCAAAATACACAGACTGGCAGACTGGATAAAAAAAAAAAATCCAACAATCTGTTGCATTCAAGAAACTCATCTAATCCAAAAAGATATTCATAGACTGAAAATTAAAGGATGGAAAACAACATTTCATGAACCAAGACCCAGAAAACAATCAGGGATAGTAATTCTAGTATCAGACATGGTAAACTTCAAGTTAAAACTGATTAGAAGAGACAAAGAAGGTCACTACATAATACTTAAGGGAACAATCCAACAAGAAGAGATAACATTGATAAACATACATGCACTGAATACTGGAGCATCTATCTTTATAAAACAAAACTGCTGAAATTAAAAGAGCAAATAAACATTAATATAATCATAGTGGGGACTTTAAGCATCCTACTTTTGCAAAGAGGTAGATCCACTAAACAAAAAAAACCAATAAAGAAATTTCAGAGCTGAACCATACCTGTGAACATATGGACTTAATGGATATATACTGAATATTCCATCCCTTTACAACAGAGTAAACATCCTTTTCAGCAGTACATAGTATTTTTCCCAAAACAGATTACATACTAGTCCACAAAGCTTGATTAAATAAATATAAAAGAATTGAAGCCATCCCATGCATACTATCAGATCACTGTGGAATGATAAGAGAAATCAACGACAGAAGGAATTTCAGAAAAGGCAATAGCTTCTGGAAAATTAGCAACATACTCCTAAACAATAAATGTGTCACAGAAGAAATCAAAGAAGTAACTCAGACTTTTCTAGAAATTAATGACAATGACTGCATAACTCAACAAAACCCCTGGGATACTATGAAAGGAGCCCTAAGAAGAAAATTCACTGTGATCAGTGCTTACATAGTAAAACAGCAAGACCAGAAAAATAACATGAGAAACCTGAAGATATTTGAGAAACAACAAAAAACCAGTCCCAAACTGATATTAAGGAGGAAAATTATAAAAATGACAGCAGAAATCAATGAAATTGAGAGTAAAAAACTTTTTAAAAAATCAACAAATCATAAAAAAATTTTAAAAAATCAATAAATCAGAGCTCATTCTTTGAAATAATAAATAAAAAGATAACCCCTCAGACTCATCAAGAGAGAGAAAAGATTCACATCAATACAATTAGGAATGAAAAAGATGAAATCACAACAGACACTGTCAAAATTCAGAAGATAGTAACTACTTCAAAAAATTGTATTTCAACAAATTAAAAAATTTTGAGGAAATGGACAGATTCCTAGACATAACAAACTACCAAAACGAACCCAAGGAGACATAAATATGCTTAACGACCCAGTAACAAACAAATTGACAATGACAAACGAATTGACACAGTCCAGGATCTGATGGTTTCACTGCTGAATTCTACATGACCTTTAAGGATGTTATATCACCAATATTCCTCAAGCTCTTCAAAGAAACTGAAAGGGATGGAATGCTCTCAGATTCGTTTATGGAAGTATAAGGGGCCACCCTATTGATTATGCCTAAAGCAGGCTGTAAACAGTGCAAGCTGTGAAGAGTTAACCCCGCAATTGGCTCATTTTAAGAACTGAGTGTGACTGAACCTTACACGGCTCATAGAAGCACGTCGGAAGCATACAGGTTAGCATGACCTTCCCACTAGCAGCTGCAGCTGAGACCAGAGAAATGGCCCATGAAGCAGTTGGGATCCATAAGAGATAACATAGTAGCTGAGGTTGGGGTGACTTGAACCCAAAGCTAAAACTTTTTTATCTAGAAGGACAAGGCTGTAATGACAATCCTATATTTTGCCTATTCTGTTCCTAATTTGAGAATGCTTTGTCTTTTCCTTACAAGCCTTACATGCATTAGTATCCATAGCAACTGCACAACTGCATGTTCTCACATGTAGTCCTCTTTACTCCAGTTTGATTACCAACAAAAATCAGCGGCTTGGACTGACCAAGGCCTTTGCTGGTTGCTCAGCACTGGCTGTCCTGGCTCCCCACTTCTTTCTTTAAATCTGTCTTTGAGTCTTTCTTCAGGCCTGTGTCATACACTGGGCAGGAGAATGGAACCATTGTAGGAGTCTTCTGTAGGAAGCCAGTGCCACCCTGATCCCAAAACTGGATGAAGATCCAACTAAAAAAGAGAACTACTGGCCAATCTCTTTAATGAACATAGATACAGAAGTCCTCAACAAGACATTAAAAAATAGAATGCAACACATTATAAAAAATAGATCAAGTAAATTTCATTCCAGAGATGCAAGGATGGTTCAACATATGTAAGTCAATAAATTTAATATATCACATAAACCAGAGCATGGTCAAAAGCCACGTGATCAAAACAGTAGATGGAGAAAAGCCTTTTGACAAAATCCAACACCACTTTTTTTTGAGACAGGGTCTCATTTGGTTGAGACTGATGTGGAGCTCACTATGTAGCCCAGGCTGGTTTCAAACTCACAGTGATCCTCCTGCCTCAGCCTCCCAAATGCTGGGATTACAGGCATGCGCCACCATGCCCGGCTTTCCAACACCACTTTGTGATTAAAACCTTGAGGAAAACAGGTATACCTAAATATGATAAAGGCTATTTATGACAAACCAATAGCCACCATCATATTAAATGTGGAAAAAACTAAAA
Source organism: Fukomys damarensis (assembly GCF_012274545.1). Taxonomy (NCBI): domain Eukaryota; kingdom Metazoa; phylum Chordata; class Mammalia; order Rodentia; family Bathyergidae; genus Fukomys; species Fukomys damarensis. Next base: position 37,021,603 of record NW_022900916.1, on the reverse strand, counting down.
GCATCCCTCCAAAATTCAGGAACAAGACAAGGATGTATGCTATTATCTCTTCTATTCAACATGGTACATGAAACTTTAGCCAGAGCAATTTGGCAAGAGAAAAAAAAAGGAATATGTATAGGAAAGGAAGAGCCCAAATTATCATTATTTGCAGATGGTCATGATATTCTACATAGGAGACCCAAAGAATTCCATCAAAAAACTCTTACAATCAATTACCAACTTCAGCAATGTATCAGGATACAAGATCAACTTGTATCAGCAGGATACAAAAATCATTAGCATTTGTTCACTGTTCAACAATGAATAGGATGAGAAGGAAATTATGAAAATAATGCTATTCACGATTGCTTTAAGAAAAATGGAATATCTAGGAATTAACATAACCAAGGCAGTGAAAGACCTCTACGGAAAAAACTGTAAAAGGATCTTAAAGAGGACATTAGAAAATGGAAAGATGCCCCTTCTTCCTGGATAGGTCGAACAAATATTATCAACATAGCCATACTTCCAATACTGTTGGGCAGATTTAATGCAGTCCCAATCGAAATACCAACAGCATACTTTATAGATCTAAAGAAAACAATCCTGAAACTCATATGGAGCCAGAAGAGATCCAGAATAGCAAAAGTAACTGTGGGCAGTAAGAGCAAAGCAGGTGGCATAGCAATAACCGACTTCAACCTATAGTACAAAGTGATAGTGATAAAGATGGCATGGTACCAGAACAAAAATAGACACATGTTCAATGGAACAGAATTGAGGTTACAGATACCTACTCAAACATATTCAATGATTTGATCTTTGACACTGGGACAAAAAGCATACAGTGGAATAAAGATAGCCTATTCAACAAATGATGTTGGGAAAACTGGCTATCTCTTTGTAGAGGAATGAAACCGGACCCTTATCTCTCACAATATACTAAATTAAGATCAAAATGGATCAAACATCTAAACACTAAAACAAACACATTAAACTTTCAGGAAGATAAAATAGATAAAACACTTGAAGGCATAGGTACAGGAAAGGATTTCATAAATAGAACCTCACTCACACGAGAAATAGCAACGAGTCAACAAATGAGATTATATCAGACCAAAAAGCTTCTGTTCAGCAAAATAGTCAATCAGTAGAATGAAGAGACAACCTACAGAATGGAAAAAAATTTGCCACCTATTCCGCAGAGGATTAATATCTAGAATATACAAAGAACTCAGAAAAATTAAATCACCTAAAATTAAAGACCCACTCAACAAATGGGAAGGAGAAATGAATAGACACTTCACAGAGAAAGAAATACAATGATCAACAAATATGTGAAAAATGTTCAACATCTCTGGCCATTAGAGAAATGCAAATAAATAACTCTAAGATTTCATTTTAATCCGTAAAGAATGGCAATCATTAGGAAATCAAACAACAAAAGCTAGCATGGCTGTGGTGGAAAAGGAACTCCTCTACATTGCTGGTGGGAATACAAACTAGTACAACCATTATGGAAATCACATGGAGATTTCTCTGAAATAAGAAACTCCGTGTGATCCAGCTATCTTACATGCATCATATTGTTGGATCTTGTTTCTTTTTTTTGTTGTTGTTCTGGGGATCGAACTCAGGCCCTTGTGCTTGCAGGGCAAGCGGTGAAACCACTGAGCTAAATCCCCAGTCCTGGATCTTGTTTCTTGATCTATTCTGCCAATTGTTTCTTTTGATTGTTGAAATGAGACCATTTACATTGAGGGTTATAGTTGACATGTATTGACTTATCTTTGTTATATTATTTTCCTGCTGTTGGTTTCCTTTCTTTCCCCTCTATTTAACTGCTTGCCTAACCAGTGGCTTCAGCCTATTGGAATTTATGGAATTATCTTCAATGTCTTTTTCTAGAATACTTTTCATTAATTCTTTGGGTGTTCTTAGCTCTCCCTCAACTTTTTATTTTTTTGACTCTATGAGCACAAACTCTTTTATTTAATTGCAAGGGACGCATCCTATGTACACTTTTTTCTCTCCCAAATTCTTTAACTGCTACAATTGCCCTTGTGGAGACTATGAACATTGGAAAAGTTTTTAATTAGTAATCTATTAAAACCTAGGAAGCAGTACATTTCTATGGAGCCTTTTGAAATGACGCTTTGGAAGTTTACATACAATAATTGAAAGCAGATGGTTTTGTAAAATACATAGGTAATTACAGATTTCTTCAACTCACAACATAATGTATTTCACCATAAGTAGAAGCCTATTTCCTTCAAAAGTAACTTTCTACTACTTTCTCATAAAAATATAAAAAAGACCACATCTACTTTTGAGAACCTATATGTGACCTGGATCAAGGTTGGGTTTTTTGTTTTTTTTTTTCGGTCTTTTGAGACAGGGTCTCACCATGTAGTTAAGACTGACCTGGAACTCACTATGTAGCCCAGGGTGGTCTGAAACTCACAGTGATCCTCCTGCCTCAGCCTCCTGAGTGCTGGGATTACAGGTGTGCGCCACCATGCCCTGCCGGATCAAGGTTTTTCTACAAACATACTTCTTTCCAAAAAGTCTGAAAAGCATCACAGAATAATGTGATGTTATTTCAATCTCAGAGCAAGAATATTTTACTTTTAAGAAACACTGTGCAGTATTTCCTTTTGAACATTTCACCCTAGATTTAAACTGTGTGCGTACTATATAAACACTGCAGATTAACCCTACTTGTTCATTTAAGCAGTAGACTTGTCATATAAGACCAGTTACCAAATAAGCTGTTATACCATAGTTGCAAAAAAAGGCAAAAGGCAATCTTTAAAAATCTTTTTTTTTTTTTATATGGGGATCAAACTCAAGTCCTTGTACTTGCAAGGTAGGGAGCAGCACCACTGAGCTAAATCCCTGGCGCTAAAAATCCTTTTTAATAAAGGCAACCAACAATGTCCTAACTTTCTGTAAAAGTCCCTTTCTTCCTCCTTTTTCTCCCCTAGAATGGTGCCTTTTGCAGCACGATAGAGTGCTTTTACTAAGTTGGCCTTTTACATAGCTGCTTTCTTTTCTGGTCTGCTGAATTTTTAAAAGTTACCAAGACTAGACTCCTTCATGTCAGATTTTTTTTGCCCCATTTAGGTTCCTCTAGAATTATTTTCCACAGAAAAGGGTAACTCTAAGCACTTAAGAAACCAGAAGGAAATGAATGATGAAACATAACAACTTGCAACTTGTAATGTTCAAAAGTTATAAATATATTAATACATTCCCTTATTCAGGACAAATAGAACAACTTTCTGAACATCAACATAAAAATAGAGTACATTTCTTAACAGTAGGAAAACTCCCAAGTTTCCAGTGACAATATACTATACTTTACGTAATAACACAGCCAGATAATCTGATGATTTACCCTGAAAACCTGTCCAGTATATACCATGAACATATAATAAAGCTAGGCCTTCATTTCACAGGGAGCAAATATAAGGCTCATCACAAAAACAGATTTGCTGGATTTTTTTTTTTTTTTTGGAGACAGGTCTCACTTGTCAGATTGGCCTCAAACATAACTACTGGGCCAGGCTGGCCTCGAACTCATGATGATCCCACTGCCTCAGCCTCCCGAGTACTGGGATTACAGGTGCGCTCTAGCATGCCCAGAGATTTGTTGGATTTTAGTTTTAAATTCTAGAGCTACATTTTAAAGATTAAAAAAAAAGAAGAACAAGATTCACCTCCAAAATAAAAATTGTTTATACATATAACTCATTGTTATCTTTATGCTCTTACAATGTAAAACACTTAGAAACTTTTGAACTCTAGAAATTTTGAACTGTTAATCTATTTGGCTTTATCACGATTGTGTTTTCGGTTCACGGGTCCGATATGGGTGGGAAATTCTACTTCTTCTTCTTCTTCTTCGGTGGCTCGTCCTCAGAGGTGCTCTCCGTGCTGCTGCTGCTGGGAGAGCTGGAGTCCGAGTCCGAGTCCGGAGGAGGACGAGGAGGAGGAGGTTGTGGAGGAGGCTGAGGATGACGCGCTGGAGGAGCTCCCGTCAGAGTCACTGTCCTCCTCCCCCGCTGAGGAGGTAGATGTGTCTCCACTCCCTGACGAAGAGTCACTGGCTGAACTGTCACTGCTATCGCTACTGGAACTGGTTACACTCTTGGACCTTTTTTTCTTGGTCTTTCTTTCTACATTAGTCTCTGCAATGCTTTGCTGTAATAATAATCTGTTTTCCTTTTCTTTTAAAGCTTTCTTTAGTTCTGCTGTTCTTGATGGCCTATGTAGGTATTTTCTTTTTCCAGTGCATTCATAAGTCCAGTGTCCAAATTCCAAGCATTTCTGACACCTTACATGCTGCTTATTGGCTTCAGCTTGTCTCCGGGCTATTAGCCGATGCATGGGAGTCACCATCTTCTCTCCCTCAATTTTGAAAGATGACTTTTCAGAGTACATCAATATGGGTTGGAGGTTGATTTTTTTTTAAGGGCTTGATACATTTCAGTCCAACTTCTCCTTGACTTAAGGGTTTGGGTTGAGAAGTTTGCTGTGGTTCTGATGTACTTTCCTTTATAGGAAAGTTCCTCTAACAGCTTTTAATACTCTTGTTGTGTTGAATTTCTGGCATCTCGACTATTATGTAGTTTTTTTTCTGATCATGGTTAATTTGAATTCTATGTGCCTTACTTATCTGTATGTCAAATTCTTTTTCCACATTTGGTAAATTTTCTGCCATTATTTCTGTGACAGATTTTTTTTTTATGTCCTTTGTGCTAGCTTCTGATTTTTTTTATTGATTCTGGTCAATCTTATATTATTGGTCTTTGCATTACCTTGTAACTGTAGGATTCATTTTTTTTTTTTTTTTGAGACAGGGTCTCACTATGTAGTTTAGACTGACCTGGAACTCACTATGTAGCCCAGGCTGGTCTCAAACTCACAGTGATTCTCCTGCCTCAGCCTAGTGCTGGCATTACAGGGGTGCGATACCATGTCTGGCTGTACAATTAATATTCAATGGTCTCTTGCTATTTTTAAGAAGTCTTTCATTTGATGATTGCTAACCACTAACCTGTCTTCCAGATCTGATATTCTAGCCTCACATTAATTGATTTTGCTGCATATACTTTCAATATAATTTTTAATCTCCCAGATATGTTTGAATCTGTTTTATGGAGTCCAGTTCTTTCCTATGTTGGGCATTCATGATTCCCATCATTTTCCTAAGATTTTTTTTTCTTTTTCTTTTTAAAAAAATCTGTATCTACTTTAGATTTACTAACCATGTCCTTCATTGTGGTCATCATCTCTTTAGTTATCTATGCAAGTACTTCTGATTTTTTTCCCCCTAGAGATTCAGTTATCTTCTTGATACTTTGCTGCTACCATTTCAGAAAGTTCAACTGGGTGGCTTTTTACTTCTTCCACCTCAGTGCCACCTGCATCTTGCTTTTGTGCCCTCTTGTTTTTTATTTTTAATTTGTTTTCTGCATTGATGTTTATAAATTGCTTGTGGTAGGTAGCTTTATCACTAGTATCAAGACCTCCTTAGGAAATGGCTGCTTTTCAGTGCTCTCTTCTAGCTGCATCTTTCTTTCTTTCTTTCTTTCTTTCTTTCTTTCTTTCTTTCTTTCTTTCTTTCTTTCTTTCTTTCGTTCTTTCTTTCTTTCTTTCTTTCTTTCTTTTGGCATCCAGCTTCTATTCACAAAGAAAAAGCTCTAGTCCATCTTTTAATTTTTTGTTTGTTTGTTTTTTTGTTTTGGGGTACAGGGGATTGAATTCGGGTCCTTGCGCTTGCAAGGCAGGCCACCGAACCGCTGAGCTAAATCCCTGGCCCTCTTTTATTTTTTTGGTAAAATTCCTGACATTGCAGAACTAAACTGAAATATTCCACTGTTACATTTTCACGACAAACAGAAAAATTGAAGAGCCGAAAAAAAACTCCAAAAACCAAAAACCAAAAAAAAAAAAAAAAAAAACCAAAACAGGGAGAAGCTTATAAAACTAAATATGGATCTCAGCATTAACCGCTGAACAGAGAACAGAATTAAAACACTTTAATTAAAAAAAATCATGAGTGGATAATAAAATGTGCAGAAATTGAAAATTTACAAACTATTTAAAACCTGGAATCTCTGACTGCCCAATAACTACACAGATGGATCATGGGTGGTGGTGAACAGCAGAGAGGGTTATGGATGAATCTGCATTGTTCTAGCTGCTCCCCATGAGAGCCACACTGACTAGTGGGGACCACCAGCCTCAGAGTGACGGGGGGGTCTACTGGCAGCTGTGCTATAGGTCATCGAGCTGCTGATGTCTTCTTCCAGTTTGCCAAAGATCATAGCAAAGGCTTTGAAGATGGTGTTAGTGGGTCCAGCCAAAGTGATAATTTGCTCAGGACAATTCCCTTCTGGGATGCTGATATGTGCGCCACTCTCCCCGCACATAGAGTCCTAACTGACTCTCCTTTCTTTCCGCTGTTACTGCCAGCTTCCTTTTCATGCATACGTAGCCAGATGGTGAGAGTGACATTCAATCCACCTGCAATCACAACGTTGTCTGTGTCGAGTATTACGGGGAGCTGGACTTTGAGTGGTCAAGTCTTTGGTCACTGGTAGGGGTCAAAGCCAAAACCGCAGGTGCGAGATAACTGAGCAGAAAAGGGGAGAGCACAGGAAGGGAAGGGGAAGGTCCAGAGGCCTGGGGCGGAACAATAGGGGCAGGCGGGAAGGCAAGGGGGACCCCCTAGAGAAGGGGGAGACTTGGAGGGCCGCAGAGGGATGGCGGGAGAGGGAACAGGCTGCAGATGCTCCTGCTGCTGCCTCTGCTGGTTCGGGCTGGCTTTTGGTTTTTAAATCTGTCCCAAGACACCGTCTCTTCAGATTATTAAAGATGAGAGGTTGTTGTGTGAGACCAGTGCTCTAACCCCCTCCCACTGTAGCCATAGCCCTGACCTTTGTTCAAACCCTGGCTTAGGACTATAAGGCAATCCTGTACTGTTTGAAGTTTGGATCCTGATTAACGTGTAAGTTAGTGGTTCTAGACTATGAGATAAAATCTGTACCATACATACAGACCCCAAATTAAATGTCAAACTCCTGAATGGCTTGGTGGCCTTTGAAATATCCTATAGGAATCTATTAATCATCAATGTGTGACTGCCGAGTACGTGACTCCTGACCACCAGCTCAAATCAGCAGACCTTTGTCCCCTGCCTGCAAGCTTAGAATGCTCACACCCCCTTTTTTTAAACCCCTATAAAAAGGACCTCAGCCCCCGAGCTGGCGCCTCTCTGAGCCAGCTACTTGGTTCTGAGAGTGCGGTCTCTGGCCAGACTAATAAAGGTCTGTTTACCATCTAGCCTGGTGTGTTCCTTCCTGGGTGACTCTCATTCCTCCTTCGAGCTCCCGGAGCCTTGCTGAGCTATAGGACTCAGCATTGTAAAGGCCTTTTCGGCTGGTCACGCTCCTCGGAGTGGAAGTGAGACTTTGGGTCTTACAGTCGCTTGTTTGGCCTGGCACTTTCTTTAGTAATAGACTATGATATTGATTATAACATCAGATAATCTCTATATTGGCATACAAGGAAAAACAACTGATCACAACTATGTCACGTAGGCTAAAGTAGTATAATCAGTAATAACAATAGCATCAATACAGTCTAGAAAATGACAAACCTTGGTAATTGTTGAATTGTTACCTTTAGCCATAGGTATTAGATTTATAGTTATATAACAAAATCTATACCAAATCAGAAAATTATATACAGTAATTATCCCCTCAGTAGAGCAATTTTACCCTGAGGGTAAAAAGGGATAAGAGGAAAAGCAGAGAAATAAAAGGAGAGATTAGAAGTAACTCTGAAGGACAAAAGAAAATTACTCAAGCTTTGCGAAACTGGTGAAGAAGGAAGAGGAAAAACAAAAACAAGAACTAAATAAAACAACACAAAACAAAACAAAGAACCCTAAAAGCAATGTTCACACTCATGAAAAAAATCCAAAAACAATCAAGAAAAGAAAAGAAAAAAAAAAGCAAAGAAAAAAATGAGGCTATTTACTGCTCTGCTCTCTTCCCAGAAGTCTGGCTGTTATCTTTGTGCAGAGCCTGGTGTGGGGTCTCAGAGTGGAGCCGCAGGGCTGAATGACAGTCTCCTCTTCACTCTCTCCTTGCTGGATGTTTTTTATGGTCAAAGCCTGTCACTCATTTGGGTGGCTGACTTGAAGGGGACACATGGGATTCTTGGGCTCAGCCTGTAGCCCACCCAAGAAGCTAAGTGTCAGAACTCATAGGAACTAGGATGCAGGGAACCATGGGCATGGTCCAATCGAGACTGATGAAGTGAAGAAAGAGTTTGGGCTATTTGTAGAAAGATGGGAAATAGGGAAGCTAGGTACACGAGCCACAGGGCAAACAGTCTAAGCCAGTGGTGGCTAATCTTTTAGAGACCCAATGCCCAGACTGAAACCTAAAGCCCACTCAAAGGCATTTATCGCAAAGTCCAACACTGCAATTAAATCTGTATACTGAGTTTTTAGTTTAGAAAAAACCACTGTTGTCTGATGCCTGGCTGTGGGGGTGACTTGGCTCATGGTGACAGAGAGGGCTTTGTGTGCCTGCTGCAGCGTGTGTGGCATAGGTTTGCCATCACTGGCCTAAACTCTGAATCAGAATCTGTCCACCCTGCATATAGGATGGTGTAGTTTTAGTGGGAGGGGAACAGAGCCAGTAGGTTAAACATAATATTAATGGCAATAGCAATGACATTGATACCAGATGACACTGAGAGAATGTCTGCTTATGCAAGTCACAGTCAAGCATTTTATAAAGGTATTGGTCTTTCAGAAGCCTGCAAGATAGACTTAGGGAAATTTGATGATGAAACTGAAGTATGGGGGAAATTAAATAATACACTGAAGATGAAACAGCTGAAAAATATGGGAGAGTTGGATTTGGACCACAAATGTATTTCTCCCCATAAAACAGTATCCATGTTCTTAATGGGGAATAATTAGATAAAATATTTGGACATCAAATACCAGCTGCCAAACCCACCTCACACAGACCAGGAAAGACTGCCGGCGGGAAACAGAGTTGAGAATCAGAAACTGGGCAGAGACGGGGGCAGTTCAAAGTGAGCTGGGGAGAGCTTTCCTCATCTATAGTGGGGAAAGTTGGCCACCTAAGAAAAAGGGGTAAGTAGAGACTGAGGAGGAACTGTTGGTGAGGGTGGAACTTAGCTTTGAACTGGCTGGTGAGAAAAAAGAGGCTGTACGTGACATAGCAGAAATATAATTGCTAGATGTCAGTTGTGCCTAGTTTGTGTCTCCTGAAATGGAAGGATGAATTTTAAGGGACAGTGGAAGATAAGAATAGGAAGGTTTATTGAAAGATAGCTCCTGAGAGACAGAAGGGGTCCTGAAAGTGGACTGCCACTGAAGCCCTTTGCCAGGGGTGGTTTACACAGCAAAGTCACAACATGGGCATAACATGGGTCAAACTACCATCGACGTATAGGATTATATTAGCAAAGGGTGATCAGCCCTCTGACTGCCTAGACAGGGGGATGGTGAGGGCTAAAGAAAAAGAGACAGCAGAGACTTGCCTCAGAGTGGGCAAAGACAGTGTCACTCTGAGCTGGCCATTACTTATTGGGTGCACACAGTAATTGGAGGGAGAATCAGGTGACTCAGGGGGCAGCAGTGATTCTATGTTGATGAGGATCTTAGGTCTCTGAGGATTTTATGTTGATGAGAGTGGTAAGGAATGGAGCATTCTTACAGTAGTAGGTGGGATGAGATAGCAGACTAATAAAGAACTTGCAGGTGAACTCTTTCTCTCTCTCGTTTTAAGTACTCCTCTGTTTTTAGAAGAATCAAGATGTCTTCAGCTGATGTACACTTGCCCTTGAGCATCACAGTATCACCGGACCACTGAGTCCTCAACTTGTGACCAGAGGCAAAACGGAGTTATGTTTCCACGTGCCATAGCTGGCTCATGGATAAGGTGACACTGGGCCTTAGACAGCTATAGTCATACTTTAAGAAATGATTTTTTTTTCTTAAAATTAATGTAGAGTGGCTCTCAACATTATTTAAGTATAGTTGCTTAACTGATATACATACACACATATATATATATTATACACACACACACACACACACACACACACACATATATTCTTTTTTGCTGACTCCCTTGAAAGTCTGGTCCTTCTCTGACGTTATATTAATTTTAAATGAATTTAGCTTCCTATAATATAGGCACTAGAGGAGTGAAGCTGATGATCAAGGGTTTGAGAGAAAGAGAATGAGGACAGAGTCTGGGGCAGTGAGTGAGCCCACCCGCTCCAACTCAAGCAGGGTGGTTCTCATAGGCACTGCACCAAGCTGCACTCCACCAAGAAACCGGGCGGCAATGACAGCTCTCCCCGCTGCCACCCTTTCTCTCATGAAAGCGTTCCGTCTCCCAGGGTATATATTCTGGGTGGTATTTTCAAAACTCATATAGTAGCCTACTCTTATCTGTTGTTTTGTGATCCTTGGTCTCAGTTACTAGAGGTCAATCTCATATACTGAACTTTATTTAAATACTATAATTTAGGAGAGACCACAGCCACATAAGTTTTGTTACCATATATTGTTATACTACTTATATTTTATTACTAGTTGTTAATTTTACAGTGCCTGGTTTATAAATGAAATTTTTATCCTAAGCATACATGTATAACAAAATTCATAGTATGCACTGTATAGGGTTTGGTCCTATCCATGATTTCAGGCATCCTCTGGGATCTTGGAGCATATCCCCATGGATAAAGGAGGACTGCTGTAATAGATTGTGAAATCAATTTAGCAGGTGTGACTAGCATTGATAAAAAATGAAAAAGAACAACATACTGCACAAACTAAGGGATTTGTTTTTGTTTTAGTGTGTGCACTGAATTGCAATGCAAAATAGGTTTCTTGCTATGATTAGAGGGAAAAAAAAAGTCACTGGTGTACAATATTATTCTTTGGAGATTTCCCCTGTTATCCAGCTATGCCGTCAAGTTATGAAGGCAATTGTCTCTCCATGCATTCATGATTGTGATGTACTAGTAACTGGTAAATCCTCACCCACACTAGACGACGAACCAACTGTCTAGCTTAGTGAAAAGCCTGAATTAAATTATAGTACTTTAAAAGAACTTCAGGTTTACTATTTTCAAATACAGTAAGTGGAGGTAAGCTAACCAAACGGTGGCCTGGTACACAAGGGTAGGTTTTGCCTTGGTGAATAGACAAGAGTAATTTGTAATTGACATTTCAAAGAAGACTAGAAACAGGCCAGCCTTTGTTTAAAGCATAATTACCCTGTTTGTATGTAAAAGGATACTTCTAAAGCTTTTCAAAACAACTGGTTCTTTTAAGTAGATAATTATTCCCCTTCAATCTTGTTTATACTATTCAGAACTTCAGTGAACTCTTTTCTTTCCCCCCATAGATAGCACAAAGGTTAACTTCAGCCAGTCCTTCCTCAATTTATTACAAATTCCCAATTAGTGATTTCTAAACAGGGGTTTCCCTGTAACAATATGCCAAAGACTTGTATGATGTGTTCTCCATTGCATTGAATAACATCTGACAGGTCTCCAAGTACCGGCCACCTGGATATTCTCTTTTTGTCAGGACCATGTGGTCAAAGATGTTGATGAAAGAGTGGGGGGCACAAATCAGGCCCCAAGGCTCAAGGGTGGTGAAGGAAGACAAAGGGAGAAAATACCTTTTTAAAAAGAACTAATTACATATCTGCTGAATATTAAATTATAGGCACGTTTTGGTACAAAGAAGAGCAGCATTTAATGCCTAAATTTAACAAAGCTACAGATGAAAATAGAAAACAACTTTTCATATGTAGATTGAAAGTTATTAGAGAGACCTGGGAAAGTTGGCAAGAGAAAGGTGCATTATAAATAAAATGATACTTATTTCTTTTTTCTCTTCCTTTCCTGTTTTGCTTCCTTTCATTTTTCCTCGTTTTTGCTGCTGGGGATAGAACCAAGGGCCTTGTGCACTTGCTGTACCGCTAGGCTTCAGCCCTGGCTCTGAACAACTTATTTCTCACTGTAAATTTCCACTGAATCCACTAAAGGAAATGCGTGAAATATTTTAAAAAACAAAATGCTGTTATCCTGGGCAACACTGCTTCCTTATTTGTATCTTTTCTTTGCTAAGTTTGGACTCTTTCAAAGGCAGTCTCTTCCCCTCCTTTATGACAGGCGCCTGCACTCTATAATGGTCTTTATTTATCAGGGTCCTCTGTCACCATAAAGTTTCATGTGTTCAAACTCTTGAGTTAGCAGTGAGAATGCCAGGTGGGGAGCCAGCTCTGCTACTAATTAGTATAAATCAAAAGGGGAAAGTGGGGAGATAAAAGCCAGGTTCCAACAGAAAGGACTACAGCCAGGGTTAAAGGCTGACTGGCAGGTCCGAGAGTTGAGTAAGAGACAAAGAGGCTTGGAGAAATGCCACTTAGGGTTGAAGTACTTGTCTCTTTTTTCTGCTTGCAACCCTTCTGATACAGAAGAGGCCTGTGTAGCCCCATGTTAATTATTTTCCTTTCTTCCATTCTAGCAGATCCTTATTTTGTTCCATCGGCCCTCTCTTTCTTACATGACTTAGAATAGATTGCTCTAGGCCAATCCTGGGAGTATCAACCTCTTGTCAAAAGAGGTTCAAGCAGGGCTATGTCATTTCCATCTGAGAAAGAAAGTGAGCTGGTGTGCTGGTCTTTGGTGGGTGTCTCCAGGTCTGAATATGATGGCTGCAACTGTGACATCGAGCTATGTCCATGAAAGAGCTGGTCTGAATGTGACAGAGTGGAACTAGGGAAAAGACTAGGTCTTGATATGCTTGATTAACAACTTCTGAGACTATTTTACCTTTGACCTTCCAGAAGGCAAGGTAATTCTCACTGTCTAAGCATTACTAGTTAGCTTTTCTGTAGCTTGCAGCTGGCACAAGCTCTTTTATTTATTTATTTATTTATTTTGGTACCGGGGATTGAACTCGAAACCTTGAGCTTGCAAGGCAGGTGGCAGAACCACTAAGCTAAATCCCCGGCCCTCGCACAGGCTTTTAATGATCTTATCTGCTATGATTTCTTTGCTCCATTTGCCTAGAAAGCATTCCCTAAAGCCCAAGTTGGTAGACTGTGTATTCAAAATTGTCCCTCTATATCCACAGAGTGTTGGTTCCAGGGCTCCTTTAGATACCAAAACCCGTGAGTGCTCAAGTCCCTTATATAAAATGGCATAGTAGTTGCATAGAACTTATGCAATTCTCTTGTATACTTTAAATCATGTCTAGTTTACTTACAATGCCTAATACATTGTAAAGGCTGTGCAAATAGTTGTTACACTGTATTATTTAAGGAATAAAATCTAGAAAGAAAATCTGAACATGTTCAGCACAGATACATTTTTCTCTGGTATTTTCTGGGTCACTTAAATCTGCAGATGTGGCTCCTGATGGAATGGCCCACCTAGACTCCTTACCTGGTAGCCTGGAGCTTTGTCTACAGTGGCCATGGTGTCTGGACCTTTTTGCTACCTCTTCCTCTTTCTTTCTTTCTTTCTTTCTTTCTTTCTTTCTTTCTTTCTTTCTTTCTTTCTCTCTCTCTCTCTTTTTCTTTCGAGTAAGGGTCTTGCTTTGTAGTTCAGGCTGGCTCTGAACTCACTATGTAGCCCACTATGTAGCCAAAGTTGCAGTGATCTTCCTGCCTCAGCCTCTGAGGGCTAAAATTACAGGAGCCACCATGTCCGGCATTTTTTTTCTTTTTTTTTCTTGGGGTACTGGGGATCAAACTCAGGACCTTGCACTTTCGAGGGAGAGGCAGAACCACTGAGACAAACCCCAGGCCCCTGGCTTATTTGTGTGTGTGTGTGTATGTGTGTTTGTACTAAGGATTGAACTCAGGACCTTGTGCTTGTAAGGCAGGCAGCAGCACCACTGAGCTAAATCCCTGGTCTTCTTCTCTTTTCTTGTTCAGGATCCCCTTCTTCCTTGCATTCTTGTAATGTTGACATAGCATAGTCCTGGCCACTCCTACCCAACTTCACCTTGACCAGATGTTGGTTCCAGTAGAACTTTCTTCCAATTGGAGTCTCTTTCTGAGAGTTTGGATTTGAGACCAGGTAAGAGATCAGTTTCTGGGGCCGAGTAGTGCCGCTGCCTGCCTTGCAAGCACAAGGACCCGAGTTCAATCCCTGGTATCAAAAAACAAAAACCAAAACCAAAACCAAAAAAAAAAAACAACAAAAAACAGAGATCAGTTTCTGTCTGGGCAATTGGACTAGAGCAGGTCTTCAGGTTCTACATTTCTCTGTTACCGGCTCCATGAATTCTTGTGTTTTCTATCAGAAGAATAGGCAAAAACGCCTTGGGATAGGAGCAAGACTCTGGAGCACAAGGGAGCTGGCATACAAGCGAGAAAGCCAAAGAAGACAGGAAACTCAGGATGACCCGAGGATAGGACAAAGATGTATAGCTTTTATGGCATCATTTTGGCAGGCAGGGACCTGGTCTCTTGATGTCAATGCACATAGAGGTGAAGGTTTAGCTGTGCTTGTGTGCTTCCCTGACATGCTTCTTCGTGTAACGCATATCTCGTTAGTGTCTTGAAATGTGCCGTCTACTATGCTAATGAAGTAAACGTAATTATAGGTTACTTTAGGGACTGTGCTGCACATGCATAGTCACCCACCTGCCATGTGTCCCTCGTGATCTGGGAAGTTCTGAACTAGGTTTTGGAGTAGGACAAATCACTCCCTACCTCAGAGGTTTGATTTTAATGGTTTTGCTTTGCTTGGCTCTGGCTTCTTTGTATCTTTGCTGACTACATAATCACCAAAGGGTAAGTTGATTTCGAATCCTGCTGTCTCCAGATGTGTTCTTTTAATTTCATAGCCTTGAAGGCTGGCCCACTTTTGTAATTCCCAATATCCTGATGTTTGTCAACCCTGAAAGACCAAGGGTAGCCTATCACAGCCCTGGATAGACCAAGAACCAGAGGGAGCAGGTTGTAACTAAAAGAAAAGTGTGAAACAGAGAAGAGCAGAGTTCTGATGGTTTTCAAATCCCTGGCTCCACTCCATTCCTGAGGCCCATCTGTTAGGCATTCCTAGACACCATGACAGTTTACTAGCAGATCCTTATAATAAATTCCCTTTTCACTTATGCTATCTCAAGTGGTTCTTAAGGCAGTAATGTGCTGGTAAATGTTTACCAATTGACTGTGATTGTTAACAGCCCTGGTTTTGCGGCACGTGATGATGTTTGCGATATAAACACTCCCACTATTTGCCGATCTCAGGCTACTGAAGGGACATCAGTGAACACAGAGATGATCCCACTGGTTCTGGTGAGCTAGTCTGAAATGGCACCAGCACAATGCTGCCTAAAGAATAGACACACCACTCAGTTTCCAGAATGGTCAGTGACGGCTGCTAAGTTGGAATCCTGGTATACAAATCTTTCAGTTAGTTTCAAATATGTAGTGTCTTTGGGCTTGGAGAGCAGAGGATGTAGGATTAAGCTTTTAAATCATACTGAGAAAATGCTTTTTGGGGGGATAATAATGCTTTTGGGTATGTTGGGCATTGGAGGGATGTGGAGGGTTTGGAGTAGGGGTGGAAAGAAGTTGGGAGGGCAGGCTTCAGGCCTAGACACAGAAGTGAGGTTGGCCTTCTTCAGGTGACAAGGGACATTTGGGGCTACTGGCATCCCAGATGGCCGCACCACAAAGGATGGATTAGATTATTCAGCCAAATTTACGTAAAATTTCTTGACCTGCTTTATTTTGGGGGATTTCTTTTTCTCTTTCTTTTTTTTTTTTTTTTTTTTTTTTGAGACAGCGTCTTGCTATATAGTTCAGGCTGGCATTGACCTCATTATGCAGCCCAGGCTGGCTTCAAATTCACAGCAATCCTCCTGCCTCAGCTTCTCAAATGCTGGTGTGTGCCACCACATCTGGTGACCTGCTTAACTTTCATATGTAGTTTCTTCAGGAGGATGAAGCCCTTTGTTATACAATTAGAAATAAGATAATGAGGCATAAAAGACCATTACAGGGCCAGGGATTTAGCTCAGTGGTTCCACCACTGCTTTGCGAGCACAAGGTCCTGAGTTCAATCCTCAGTTAAAAAAAAAAATTAAAAATAAAAAAGACCACAATATTTCAGAGACGGAGTAATACTTTTATTGTGAATGGGGACAAATAATCAGCAAGAGTCAAGTGACTGGCAGCAGATCCTGCCCAGCTTTGAAAAGGGAGGTTTGAGGAGTAGGAATGATGGTACCAGAGTCCTAAGGATCCCCTTTCCACCACTTTAATATCTTTGAATTCTCTGGCTGAGAGCCAGTTGCTGAGTCTTCAAGTGAACTCTTCAAAAGACAGAGTCCTCAGTTTTGACACCAACCTCAAAAGTCACCCTCTGTTAAAATTTTCTGTGACTCTCCCAGGAAAACTCCCTGCAATAGTACCAAGCACATTTGAATGCAACGAATGGTGACCCCTTCCCATGTTTGATGATCAAATAACTGGAGTTTTGCACATTATACATCAATACCACTAAATTTCTAGAATTTGAACTTTGGTACTTGAGCTCACGAACAACTCTTTCAAATGATTGCATTGTTTAGTTTCAACTGCGTGAATAACTGGGTGCATTGGTGTCTACATCTTTTTGATATTTCGTCCTCGACATTTATACATGGAAAAATGAATGTACACATGTCAATGGTAAGAAGAGTAGATTTCATACATTTGGTCCAATTGAGACAAAGCTGGAAATCATTACACGTGTCGGAAGGGTACATTTTAACATCAATCCCATATTTGGACTTAAGCCTTTTGGATCTCTCAGTTTGTTTAAAAATAGATCAGAATTAAATTCGTCCTCGACATTTATACATGGAAAAATGAATGTACACATGTCAATGGTAAGAAGAGTAGATTTCATACATTTGGTCCAATTGAGACAAAGCTGGAAATCATTACACGTGTCGGAAGGGTACATTTTAACATCAATCCCATATTTGGACTTAAGCCTTTTGGATCTCTCAGTTTGTTTAAAAATAGATCAGAATTAAATTAAATCCAGGTTGAACATAGTTGAGAATAAAACAAGGAAGCTATAAAAATATTGGAACCGAAGCAAAACACAAGTTTCCTGGGCTGGAATGCGGCTCAGGGCATGGCCCTGTGTTCAGCCCCTGGCGTACTGAAGCTGGAGAAGGACAGGATGTGACTAAAACCAGCTGGGACAGGGGGTGTGGCAAGATTCTGGGCTCAGCACAGCACAGTTCTCAGAGCCCGCATGTGGACTTCTCCTGAGGACTTGAGCAGGGTTTTTGATAGGGTGACCTGGACCTGACACCAGTGTGGGAAATTCGAAAGAGGACAGTCACTGTCAAGCACTTGCTGTGGTATCGTGTTTCTTCACGGTAGCCCACTCTATCCGTAGGGTGCATTTTTATTTTATTTTTTCCTCCTTTTACTTGGCCCAAACTCACTCTGCAGAGCCCCCTCCCCTTTTGTTACCCTTCTGATTTTTCCCCCGACCTTTAATAAATGTGAAACTTTGCCTCCATTTATGCTTGTTTTACATAATTCTTTAAGACGGAAAGAACCTAGACATCACCTCTAGAAAGAAACTCCAGCACCACAAAATCTGGTAACGGTACCAAAAAGTCCTAATCTTACTCAGAAGTAGGGAAGACTTTTGCAAGCATGATATAAAGAAAATTCAGAAAACTTTAAGGAAAAGGCTGTCATTGGTTTGCATAAAAATGTTTCACTTCTATAAGGAGAAGGCTATTCCATAAATACAATAAAACAAACAGAAAAATTTTAGAACATTGAATTAGGAAAAGTCCTAATTTCCCTTATATAGAGAGCTCGAGAAATAAAATAAAGCCAAATAACTTAGTAGAAAATTGTTAGAATATATGAAGGAGCATTCAGAGAAGATGAATTCAAAAATGACTGAAAAATACATTCAAAAGATGCTCAACCTCAAAAAGAAGGAAATACAAAAGAAAACCATGAAATACTTTTCTTACTTTATATTGGTGTAGGTTCAAGTTTTTATACCAGCATCAGGAAGACGGGAGAAGCAGACCCTTTGCTAAGCAATGCTGGTGGCAAAGAAAATTGTTATAATTTCCTTTTTGGTCCCGGGGATTGAACTTAGGTCCTTGCACTTGAGAAGTAGGCGGCAGAACCACTGAGCTAAATCCCCAGGCCAAATTGTTATAATTTCTTTGGAAGACAATCTGGGAATATTAAAAGTGTTCATGCTCTGTGACCAGCAATTCATCATAAATAATTCACCCAACAGAAATATTCTTTCAGATACACAAAAACTACAGGTGCACATCTAAGGGTTTTCACTATAGCAGTGTCTGTACTTGGGTCTCCAGTTTCACGGGGTCTGGTTTTTAAAAATTGTATTTTTGTTGTGCTGTTTTCTGATTAGAAGCACCCATGCACATTGCAAGATGTTCAAATAGCACATTTATGTTAAAGTAGAAAGAGAATTCCACCTCCCAAGATAATTACTACTAACATATTATTTCCAGATCATTTTTGTGCATAAACACATGTAATGATTTAAACTCTTGCTTTCCCAAACAGGAAATTTCCTAAACAAATAGATTCAGATAAGTATTTTGAGATGTATTTTTCCTCATTCACACTCTCCCAAATTTAGGAACTAAATATGTTGGAGAAAATTAATATCCTTCACTACTTAAATTCATTACCCAAACTGTAACTCTTGCTATATCAATTTGGAAATAAATATTTTGAATAGCCGGTAATTGCTGTACAAATATATTTTCTCTTATAAAAGTTTAATTGTAATGTATACTATTCAACAACTTGACTTTTTTTTTTGCTTATAGATATATTTTATTGCCTATTAGTTCATAATGATCTATTCTCACTTCTTTTTAATGGCCTCATAATATTTCACTGAACAAGTTGAGTATTCCTTATCCAGAGGTTTTTATTTTTGTTTAGATTTTGGAATCTATCTATCTACCTTGGGGTGAGACTCAAGGCTAAATGAGAACAGCTTATGCACATGACTGGAATATAATTTTAAACAATATTTTGAATGATGATGTGTATGAGCCAGGCGTGGTAGCACACACCTGTACCTGGTAGGCTGAGGCAGGAGGACTTCCGTGCATTTGAAGTCAGCCTGGACTACATTGTGAAACTCTGTGAAAAGAAAAAAAGATTTTATGAACAAAATAGTTTCACAGTATGGAATTTTTCATTTGTGGCATCGTGTCAGTGCTCAAAAAGTTTGGGATTTTAGGGCTGGGGATTTAGCTCAGTGGTTCCACCACCTGCTTTGCAAGTGCAGGGTCCTGAGTTTGATCCCTGGTACCAAAAGAAAAAAAAAAAGAATGAAAAAAGAAAAGAAAAGAAAAAAGTTTAGGATTTTAGAGCATTTCAGATTTAGAGTTTAAGATTAAGGATATTCACTATATCATAATCTTATTTAACTCATTTCTTATAAAGAATGTTCAGTGATAAATTAAGCATACATAATGACAGGGAAAGATGTCCGAATAATATTTTTAAGTTTAAAAGTTGGAAAGTCTGCCTACTATTTTTTAAAAAATGAAAAAAAGATAAGCTGGTTAATTTATAAACAGGAAGAAACTGATGGGACACATACCCAACTGAGTCGTTGACGAGTATCAGAGGTACCAATTGGGATGGGGAGGGAGACGATAGTCAGTTTTTTGCATATTATATTTTTCAGTAATTCAATACAAATTCAAATTTTTTCTAGAGAATAATATTTTAGAAGTAGAAAAATAAGTATAAAAGTATACAAAGGTATTGTCAAAGAACAGAATTTCAACCAATTGTGAGTGGCCTTTCTCAGTGTTCATGGACTGGACAGCATCACTCCTGGGAAACAGAAAGGCTGTGGGGGGCAGAAAGAGGCAGAAGGGGCAAAAACAAGATACAAACAATGGCTTGGTCATGTCAATGTTAGTTTTCTTGCAGGGCTAAATTAGCTAGGGCTTCTGTATTGTGCCGGCTCAGATCAACTGAGCCCTCCATTACTGGTTGCTGTAAATTTCCTAGTTATTGGAAAACTGGTCCATTTCTAAATTCATTTTGATTACTGTGGCACTCAGCACAAGTGACTGTTCTGGTTGTCTGCTTTGCTGGGGCCTTAGTGGAGGACCTTAGTCCAAAATAGTGGCCTCCCCTGAATTTTGACTGTATGTTCCTTTGTGTTCTTTGTAATATACTTTGAAATACAAGTCTGATGCCATAAATAAGAAATTCGTGGCCGGGCATGGTGGTGCACGCCTGTAATCTCAGCACTCAGGAAGCTGAGGCAGGAGGATAGCTGTGAGTTCGAGACCAGCCTGGGCTACATAGGGAGTTCCAGGTCAGTCTCAACTATGTAGTGAGACCCTGTCTCAAAAAACCAAAAAAAAAAGAAAAAAAAGAAAAGAAATTCGTCGCTGGGCATGGTGTCACACTCAGGTAATTCTAGATACTTGGTTGGATTGAATTCCTAGTACTGAGGCATAAAAAAGGAATGAAATAAATTATAGCAAATAATAAATTATAGCTTAAATAATAAATTATAGCTTAAAGAAATTATCGCAAATACAATTTGGATCTTCCCAAAATACAGTGTAATACCACACTTTAAAAAATAACCTATAGGCCCGGGATTTAGCTCAGTGGTTCTGGTGACTGTCTCGCAAGAGCAAGGACCTGAGATCGATCCCCGGTACCAAAAAAAATAAAAATAAAAAAAAAACTATAAAAACAATATGTTTTTATATATGCCGT
Organism: Fukomys damarensis; assembly: GCF_012274545.1. NCBI lineage: Eukaryota > Metazoa > Chordata > Mammalia > Rodentia > Bathyergidae > Fukomys > Fukomys damarensis. The sequence goes on along the minus strand of NW_022900916.1, from coordinate 37,000,748 downwards.
GATGTTAATTATCTCTAGGAATACCTTAACTCTCTGAGTTACTTTTGTAACTAAAAAAAAAAAAAAAGTAAATTACTTTGCAATTGGGATAAAAGGTATTGATTGGTTGGTACTGAGAATAGAACTCAGGGCTGTCACTTGCCAGGCAGGCACTGTGCCACTGAGCTACATCCCCCACCCTGAACAGTATTGCTTAATGCAAGTTGAAATTAGGGTATCTCTCAGCTCTTGACAGGTAACTCACCTTGTTATATCAGGCAAATCTACTGTTTAATGTCTACCTATCAGACTTTATTACACATTTCCAGGAACCTATTACATATGATGTTAGGAGACTATTTAGATATCACTTTTCCCCCTAGATTAGTGCTGTGTAATAGAAATTCATTTCAAGCCACACATATAATTTAAAATATTCTAATAACGCATTAAAAAGGTAAAAGTAATGGGTGCAATTAATTTTCATAATATATTTTATTAACCCAATGCACTCAAAATATCACTTCAACATGCAATGGATATGAAAATTATTAATGAGGTGTTTCACATTCCAATTTCCATAGTAAGTCTTTAAAATTTAGTGTGTATTTTACACTTACAACATATTTCAATTGGATACTAAATTTTCAACAGTTAAAATGTTGCCCTGCCAAAATGATATTGTGATTAAGGGAGAGATATTTTACACTGCTTCAGTTTTTAAATTAAAATTAAAATTAATTAAGATCAAGTAAAAAACGTCCCCCGGTCAGCCCTGCCAGGTTTCTAGCAGCCGCCAACTCAGCACATTCTGCTGGACAGTGCGGGTGTAGACACCGCGCCAGGCAGACGCGGTCCGTTTTGCTCCTCTTCAGAGCGGGGCAGGTACTGCTGCACCCTGGGAATTCCGCAAGTGAGGGCTGCATGCAGGGGCCCCGGACTGGAGTCGTGGTGAACTGGACAGAGAAGAAAGTGAAAGATCTGCACCACACAGTGTTAGGTTGACCTCCTTTGCCTCTTGCCTGGGTAGCACGAATAGTTGTACTTGGAGGACTTTTGAGCTGGGTATTGAAAACAGCACATGATTTGTGCAGGGAATCTGCTATTCCCGACCGACTTCATATTAAGAAGAGTTTGCGTCGTGGATTTTTAGCCCTACGCAGAGTCAAAGGCTGCCTTTGAAGAAGACAGTGTCTATCTAGCGGCGGCAGAAGGGGGCAGCAGAGAGCTGCCGGGGTGCTAATCCTGGGAGAACCCCAAAGGAAGGTAGGTGGACAAAGAGCGTCAGGGTGAACCCCAATCCAGAACAGGGGGTCAAGAGGAAAGCGAGGCTACAAGCAAGGTGTCAAGAGAGGAGCCAAACCAGAGTAGGACCAAAGCAAGAAAGAAGGTGCTGGAAATCCGTGGTTTCCCATAGCACTTCGGTGGGAGACTCCGTTCCTCCTTCCCTCCATCTCTCCCTCCCTCGCTTTCTCCTCCCTGTCCTCTCTTCCCTCCTCATTTCTTTCCTTCTCTCCCCCTCCCTCCCTCCCTCCCTCTCTGTCTTTCTCCTCCTCTCTCCCCCCTGTCTTCTTCCCTCCCTGCTTCCTCTTCCTCCTCTCCTTCCTCCTCCTCCTCCTCTTGTTATATTTTGAGACAAGGTCTCACTGTGTAGTTCAGGCTGGACTTGAACTCAATATGTGGCCAGGCTGGCCTTGAACACACAGCGATCCTTCTACCCCAGCCTGTGGCGCGCTAGAATTACAGGCTTGTGCCACCATGGTTGGTTTTGTTCCCCCTCCCCTTTTTTAACTGAAATTATAAGCAAAATGAAGATACTTAAAATTATGATTAGCCACATAGAACTCTTCTCAAATTGTGTATAGCTGTATCACTAGCTTAACTTTTGGGAGTATTTCCTTCTGATATAATCATTTTGAATACATGCTTTGTTTTGTAAGCTATTTTTTAAAAACAACATTCTGTGAACATGTTTTAAAATTTATTAGTATTTTTATATACATTTTATTTTCTTTTTTGGTGCTGGAGATTGAACCCAGGGCCTCGGGCATGCTAAATATGCACTTTACCAGTGAGCTACATCCCCAGCCTTATACACATCATTTTCATTGGTCACCTCATCTTTGGTTGGTGTGGATTTGCTCTACTGGATGTACCTGCCAATTAGAAGATTTTTAGGGTTTTTCTAGTTTTTGTCATTTGGGGGCGGGGCATACCGGGGATTGAACTCAGGACCTTGTGCTTGTGAGACAGGTAGTGGCACCACTGAGCTAAATCCTCAGCCCTAATTTTCATCATTTAAAAAAATATAAATCTTTGCTAGGCATGGTGGCACATGCCTGCAATCCCAGCACTTGGGAGGCTGAGGCAGGAGGATCACTGTGAATTCGAGATCAGCCTGAGCTACATAGTGAGTTCCAGGTCAGTCTCGACTACATAGTGAGACCCTGTCCCAAAAAACAAAACAAAACAAAACAATTAAATAAAAGATAAATTTTTAAAAGTAAAGAAATCTTAGATAAATGTCTGTATCCACGATTTCCTTAGGATAAATTCCTAAATGTAGGATGGGAGGTACAGAAGTGTTTATCTGTAAGTTTTTTGAATTTGAATTTCTATATTAGTCAGCTTTCTTATTGCTAGGAGAAATACCCAACACTCACAATATAAAGGAGGAGGGATTTATTTGGCTCACAAATTTCAGTGATTTCAATCCATAGTCCACTGGCTCCAAGGAAGAAATGGCAGGGTGGAGGAACTGCCTAGCCCAGGGCAGCCAGGAAGCAGAGAGAACAAGGGGAGCCTGGGACAAGACTGCAGCCTTCCAGGTCAAGCCCTCCAGGCAAGCACTGGACCATTGTACCACTCACTGACTTATACCTTTACCTTGAAATCTTTTTTTTTTTTTTTTAATGTTTGTTGTTCTCCCCACCCCCATTTTTGGCATTGTCCATTTTCTACAAGATATTTTCTTAAAGAATTTGTAAGTCTCTATATATTGACCCTTTATCATACACACAGCAAATATTCCTCCTGTACATGTTTTGCTTTTTCATTGTTTTTTGCAGGTGGTTTCCCAGAAGATTTTATCCTTTTATTCTTTTGCTACTAGAGATTGCACCAAGGACCTTTGCGCTTAGCTACATCTCCAGTCCTTATTTTTTTGCTTTGAGACAGGGTCTTGCTGAGTTGCCCAGCTTTGGCTGTAACTTGTGCTTCTCCTGTTTCAGCCTTCCAGAGTGCTAAGATTATATGTGCTCTCACGACCAGCAAAGTATTACCTTTTAAAACACACTTTTTATTTTGGAATAAATTTAGGTTTACAGGAAAGTTGTCAAGATAGTAGGTAGAATCCCCATGCACCTTCAACCATTTTTTTCTTGCCATTAACAGTTGATATAACAACACCATGTTTGTCAAAATGAAGAACTACTATAAGCTTTTAAAGGTGTCTTGTTTAAAAGTGCAACAGAGAGTCAAACAACTCTGATGTTATCTTTATCTTTCTTTTTTTTTTTTACTTTTATCTTTCTCCAATGGAAAATTGGGTTTAGAGTTTGGTTAACTGAAATTTGGAGCACATTTTCGTCCTCTCAGAAACCATGACTTTGCATATTTCCTAGTCAAAGCCCTGAAGCCTATCCAATCCAAGATACTCTGAAACATATAACTAATGCTCTATCAATCGTGCTGTTGAGCTCATTGTGCCATAAATAACCATGTTTCCATAGGTAATGACGTCCAGAGGTTTGATCTTGCAGTGCTCTGGAGTCTGGAGACTGTCCCAAAGGATTTAGTTTGTGGCTGTGTTTCCTCCAGGGTAAACAGGAAAAAATGAGACATATGCCTAACATCATCCTCATGAGGAGTAACCTGCTATTAGGGCGCTTTCCTAAAGAGAGCTATCATCATCCTCTTTCTACATTACAGCTTCCCCAGGGCAGAATCGCTAAAGGAGTCCTTGATCTTTTCCTAGAGCCTTGGAGAATCACCTGGCTAATTGGGCAGTGGGGTCAGAGCTGGCAGCAGGGGCTATGGATGGGGCACCTCAGACCAGCTCTGGGTTCTGTAGAAGCCTTGTCTCTTAGGCCCTCACTTCCGCTTCCAAAAAGCAAGTGGCCTTCAATGATCTTTCCAGTTGGAGATTTTCTTAGTGATTGTCAAAAGCCGGTTTTATTGGGGATGGTGGTTATGTGATGTGATGTTTATTGTGTGATAGTTTCATCACAAGTGTATACTTACATCAAAACTCACCAAATTGAATGTTAAAATATAATGTAGTTTATTTATGTCATGCATACCTCAATACAACTGTTTTGTTTGTTGTTGTTGTTTTTGGTTTTCTGAGACAGGGTCTTGAGACTGACCTGGAACTCACTATGTAGCCCAGGCTGGTCTCAAACTCACATCAATACTCCTGCCTCAGCCTCCCAGGTAGGTCTCGAACTCACAGTGATCCTCCTGCCTCAGCCTCCCAGGTAGGTCTCGAACTCACAGTGATCCTCCTGCCTCAGCCTCCGGAGTGCTGGGATTACAGGCATGTGCCACCACGCCTGCCTGAAATCTGATTTTTAAGCAGCTGTATTGAGGCCGGCATTGGTGTGACATGCCTATAATCCCAGCACTCAGGAGGCTGAGGCAGGAGGATTGCTGCGAGTTCGAGTCCAGCTTGGGCTACATAGGGAGTCCAGGTCAGTCTCAACTAGATAGTGAGACTCTGTCTCAAAAAAAAAAAAAAAAAAAAAAAAAAAATCAGATTTCAGCCGTGCCTGGTTGTACAGGCACTTAATCCCAGCACTCCTAAAAGCTGAGGCAGGAGGAATCAAGTTTAAACCTAGCCCCTGGGCAATCTAACAAAATCCTGTTTTAAAATAGAAAATAAAAATGGGCTGGGGACATAGCTCAGTACAAAGGCCCTAGATTCAATCCCCAGTACCACAAAACAAAAACAAAAATTAAAAAACAGATTTAATAACCAAGTATGGTGGTGCACACCTGTTATCCTAGCACTTGGGAGGCTGAGGCAGGATCGTCATGAATTTGAGGTCAGTTTAGGCTACATAATGAGTTCAAGGCCAGCCTTAACTACATAAAAACACCCTGTCTCAAAAAACCAAAAGAAACAAACAAAAAATAAAACAAACAAACAAAAAATGAAAAGTTGAATGAGATATAGTCTAATTTTTGTTTAAGAAAAAAAAATTGAAAGCATCAAAAGAAAATTAAAATTCAAAAGAAAGGTAGGTGCCAAATGGTTTTCTTTGGGTGGAAGAATTATTGGTGATTAAATAAAAACACTTCCTTTTAATCCAAACTTTCTGTAGTGGGCAATGTCATTGTTATAATCAGAAAGACTTTGGTTCATTTTAGAAAAAAAGCACAGAAATAGGGGTATCAATTCGGTGCAAATGCAGATGGGTCACTTTAGAGGCAGCACAAAATTGAACATTAAGAGGCGTTCTGTTTTGTTTTAATATAGAGTAAGTAAGGACTGGCATGGGCTACATCTATAGGGTCTTTGAGCAGATGTGGACTGAGTGATTGCAGTGTTTCAGGGTAAACATCATAAAAATAAACAAATGAGCAAACTAATGGAATGTGATAGACAGGATGCCTGAGTAATTACTATAAATGCTCTGCCTTTTTTTTTTGGTCAGGGACCCAGAAAGGACTTTAACCTCTAGGACTATTAATCTGGCTTCTCTCACTGAGGAGAGTTAGTAGTGCTTTATGTTTGAAATCATAATTACACGATTTGCCCTTGGTGTGCTCTGGCAATATGTTTTCTTCCCATGGAAATTTGTTATCTCATCCTAGGAATGGAAAATGTACAGGTTGGCGATGTCACACCTGTGGGCATCTATAACCTTGAGATTTTCCTGTGAAGGTGCGAATTGTACCATGTGTGAATTCTCTTGAGTTCTCATAGGGCCAGTGTGAAAGGAAAGCTGTGCTCCCTATAAAAGTTCAGGAAGGGCTCTGAATTCTGGACTCTGGGAAAAGCCTTGACAATGAGGTTGATCCTGCTGTTTGGTGCCCTTTTGGGGCATATCTACTGTCGACAGACATTTGTGGGGTAAGTTATATTTCCTGGTGCTTGTTTGAATTCTACCTACCTGATTCATGGAGGCTCTCATGTGATGGTTAAGGAATAACGGGTGTGTGTACTCAGCGTTTTCAGGATTTAGCCTTTTGGGAGCAGAGCGGGAAAACTAGAGTGATCAAGGAAGAGATGAATGACGTGGAAAGGAAAAGTGTCAACTATCAAACAAAAAAATGCAGAGATGGATCTCCAATAAAGTAACTTTTAGTTGGGACTCAAAGATAGGATTGCACTAGGCGTGGTGGCGCATGCCTGTAATCCCTGTAATCCCAGCACTCAGAGTGAAGCAGGAGGATCGCAGCAAATTAGAAGCCAGTTTGGGCTACATACTGAGTCCAAGGCTAGCCTGAACTAAGCAAGACCCTGGTTCCCAAAAACATAGGATTGCAATCCCTGACACACGTGCACAGGACAGGAGAAAAAAGGAAAAGCCTCTTGTATGCTTTTATGCTTGGAGAACAAAGGAAGGGTTAGGGGTTTTATCAGGACTGAGAAATCTACTCAAGTAATTTTGAATGAAAGCTCAGTGGTGCTTGTGGGAGCTGGTGAGCTCTGATTGGTGAGTAGGGCAGTTACTAGATAAAGTTAGTTCTGAGAGCATATAGTTGGTAGTTCCTTCATCATCGCTGAGTAAAAGTAGGATTAGTTTTTTATTTTATTGGTTTTTTGAGACTAGGTCTTGCTCTATAGTCCAGGCTGACAGGCCTCAAACTCACTGGGATTACAGGTGTGTGACGCCACACCCAGTCTAAGTAGTTTTAACCATGAAAGAGGCTGTTTTGCTGTATTGTGATAGATTCACTGGTTCTGTGAGAGAGAGAGCCTGGCGCACGCATCCGCGGACCCTTCACTCCATTTCAGTGGCTTGCGACAGGCACGACTCCATTTTGTATAATGAATTTTCACAAAAGAGAACACACATAACCCAATTTCTCCACACCCTTACACGTTTTTTCCTCCGATGATTGGAACAAGGGGATGGTCGACATCAGGGAGGGTTGAGCCATTTGGCCATTTGTCGCCGTGTCAGGCTATTCTCTCACCTCCTTCTGGCCTGTGGGGGTTTTGTCCTGCATGTCGGGCCCTGTCCACTCCTATCTTCAGATTTAATATCTGGTTGGTGGAACATCAGGAAGTGGGAACCTATAACCCTAGGGCAATAGATTTCAGCCCAACTCCTCTCCTGCCTTTAGAATGCATCCTTCTCTGAAGGGCTTTGGTTTCAAATTCTGTGAAGAGCTTTGGGCAGCATTTTTGGAGAGTGTCCCAGGGTACTAATGAAGGAGTCAAATAAATTTGGTCCAAAAAAAGTAGATGGTCAAATTAATCTGGGAATCAGAGGGTTAAACAAACTATAGGATTTCTAGGAACTTTGACTAAATTATACTATAAATCTGTAAGAGGGGATCTAGATTGCAACATACATGTCAATTTTATAAAAATTTTCAACCCCCTCCTTTTCTTTTTTTTTTTTTTTGAGAGACAAGGTCTTGCTATATAGTTCAGTCTGGCCTTGAACTCACTAAGTAGCCCAGGCTGACCTTGAACTCACAGCAATCCTCTTACCTCAGCCTCCCAAGTGCTAGGAGTACAGGTGTGCACCACCACACCCCACTTCTCTTCTTTTGTTGGCTGAGCAACTCTAAGGATGACTGTTCCTTACAACTCACATCAAGAAACATTAGCCTAATGCATTACTTTATCATTTTAAGAGGACTCCTGGGTGTCTGTGCTTTAACCAAAAATAATGAGGCTCAAGCGAAGGAATTTTCAGACCATTCTGTCTACATGGATACCTGGAGGCAGAAGAACCTTGAAGAGTGAACATTCTGTCATTTGTGTATTCCACTAGATTTGACTAGAAAATGTGCATTGCTTGCTTTCCGTTCCTGGATTCCATTCCCTATCTATGGCTCCCTATACCTATTTTTTGTTTTGTTTTTTGGTGGCATCAGGAATCGAACTCAGGACCTTGTACTTGAAAGGCAGGCGTGGTGCCCCTGAGCTACATCCCTGGCCCCTCACTGTACCTATTTGTTCCCCTCTGTACAAAAGGACAGGACATTGGCTTTCTTGGAGAAAAGGGATAGAGCAGGAAAGATACTGTCCCCAAGGAAGAGGCTATAAAAATATAACTTTAAACATTGTTTTTACCCAAACTCTTTTCTAAGAATATATATTTGCTTGTTTTATGATTTTTCCTTTTCTGCTACTATGTCCCTGATAATGTTTATTTCCATTGTAAATGTGTGCATGTGTGTAAAAAGAGGCACACTATGATTTTTCAGGGTCCCAATTTTTCCTAGCTAGTTCCCAAGTTTGGGCCATACGAATAGGCTTTGTAGATGGAACTCTGATACATTTTAGTTGCAAAAACAAGAACAGCAACAACAACAACAACAAAATCAAACCCAGAAACACTCAGGTCTATCCAGATGTGAATTTGATTTCTCTTACAAACATTAAATTAATTATACCACCTTTAAAATACATTTTTCTCTCTGAAAACAACAAACAAGTTTTAAAAGCCACTGCTTTATGAGCAGCGGGTGTTATCTGACAAATACTCATTAGCCAAAGGAAAAGTAACTTTAATGGCAGCCTTCCTGCTAGGAGCAGGCACACCTCTTAATTAGTATTTAGATAACATTTCCTTGGAGGAAGTAAAACCATTCTTTCACCTCCTATTCTGGGGATGTGGGTCAGTATATGATTTATTAGTTTCTGCTCTGTCAAAGATATCATTGTTGCCCTCATTTCTTGTATACAGAGGCTGACTGCTACCTAAAGCAACAGGAAAGGGTGTCAGGTTTTGTTGTAAGGTCATGTCTCTGGTTAATATTGTTTAGAGACCAAGTTCTTGAGATCATCCCAAGGAATGAAGAACAAATTAAAACTCTGGTGCAACTTGAAGCCGAAGAACATGTTCAGGTATTTATCCTAGGGAGGGCTTTTGTTCCCCAGAGGGAATGCATACTCTGTTCAGACCCCATGACTAATGGCTATTTTGGATTGCATTAAAATTGTTTTATTAGTGCGTTTGCAGTACATAATGATGACGTTCCTTGTGGGGAGTTGGTACACGTACAGAACACATCCCCATTCCTTTTTCATCTCCTCTTCCACTCCTTTCTCCCTTCCTCCATCTCTTAGTCCCCCTTCCTTTGTGTGAAAGATCTATCTTGACTCCCCTGACATGTGGGATTCCAAAAGCCTGGACTCTGGCCTCAACTGCATAACCCTGGGGAAGTCACCTACCTTTCCTGTGACTCATTTTCTTGCTCAGCAAAATGGGGATGAATATATGATTCTATCTCACGGGTACATCATAAAAATGAAAAGAGGTTTTGAATGTGAAAATTACTTTGAAAAATTGTTGAATACCTTTAATGCATTAACTCTCTTCTAAAATAATTCATAATATTAATATCCTATTAGGAAATGGATTGGATCATTTGGATACCAGGTTGTTAAAAAAAAAAAAAAAACAAACTGCCACAGTTTTAAATAATCTTGTCCTTTGCCAGTTTTATTATCTGGCCGTGGGTGGGGGAACCAATATGACACATTGGCTGGTATTTGGGTATTTACACATTCTTGCTGCCATATCATAGTGATTCCATAATAATTCTAGTTTGGGGGCTCAAAATAAACAGGTAGTGAACTGATTTCTTAAAATTCGTCAATGCTGACCTATCCATTTTGCCAGAACAACCCACTCATAGTCTTGGTTTGTCCTTTTCAGCTTGATTTTTGGAAATCACCCACCACCCCCGGGGAGTCAGCTCATGTCCGAGTCCCCTCTGTCAAGGTCCAAGGAGTCAAAGTTTTCTTGGAGTCCCAGGGCATTGCTTATTCCGTCATGATTAAAGATGTTCAGGTAAATATGCCATTGACTAGCCTTCTAGAGACTTACTGGCCCAAGTGAACTGGAGGCCCACCCTCTTTCATCCTTGAGTACTCTTTGCAGGGAAAGTTTCTGTAGGTATAACTAGGGTCTTCCAGCAGAACAGGCTGCCCCTGGTGGGTAGGGTGGTGCCAACTTTCTCCTGTTTGCTTTAGGCACAAGTAGAATATAGTTACAAAGAACTGATGAGTTAGGGCAAAAAAAAAGAGACTATCGCATGAAGTATAGAGTGCAAATTGAAGGGTGTTAGCCAAAATAAGGAAAAGAAAGCTGCTACTCAATTAGTGTTTAGTGAGAGGTTAAATCAGAAGGGTGGGATGAGCCATAAGACTATGCCTGGAAGCCTTCCACATACTGTCATTTCTATACCTGCAGTGTCCAGCTGGCTGCTATCCTGTTAATGCACTATCTCCCTTTATAGCACTTGCTGCCAGAAAAAGGAGCCCAGAGTCCACAGGGTAGGGAAAGGAAAACGTGGTACTAGAGACTGAGTACCACCATTTCCTTACATTATAGATCGAAAGGCATTGCTCCCAACTAATCATGCATAGAGTTGGTTTGTTTTAGGTTCTGTTGGACCAAGAGAATGAAGAAATGCTATTTAATAGGAGAAGAGAAAGGAGTGGTAACTTCAATTTTGGAGCCTACCATACCTTGGAAGAGGTAGGTTTTTCAAAATGAACATCAAAACAATGGTCCTCCTCTCTCCTCAGAGGACAGTGCCACTACTTCCATGCAATTTAACGATCCAGATATCATTCTCTTATTATTTCTTAGCCTCTCCAAGTTTGTCTAGGATTTCACAGCCAACACCAGCATTACCTGTAGGACCTGAAGTCCTCCTGCCCATCCCAAGAGCCATACAGTTATTTTAGAAGTATACGGAATATCTTAAGGGAGCTCACAAATAGCTCTCTTGCTCTCTTCTCCATCCTCTTGCTGTTCCTAGAGTTTTGAAGTAAATGTCTCAGTTCCAGGGATTTTAGCAGGCCAGACTTGGCCTCCTGTCCCAAAATGTCAACCAAGTAGTGAAGGGTGGGAAAGGAGCTGTAATCAGCATGGGCATGCTGGGAAGCACAGTGGGTCAAGATGTCTTCAAGAGGCTAACAGACTCTGGGGTCCTATAGAAAAGGGGAGCAAAGGCAAGGGCTGGGGTTTGCATAGCTGGCAGTATAGGTAATCCTGGTCAAGTTGTGGTCTGGTTTAGTCAGTATCTCAGGGTTACTGGGAGGTTCTGGGAGAGCTGTCACTGCTTGAGGAAGCAACTGCTTCTTATCATGAGAAGCCAGCTCCTGCTTTGGGGTGGGTGATGTTTTCATTGCTATCACAGGTTTGTTCCCACTTGCACGTGTGTGTGTGTGTGTGTGTGTGTGTGTGACCTCATCACAGGGTGGTCTGCATGGCTCTGCTTTTTCTGGAAGCCCAGGTACTGTAGTTTTAGGATGATGACTTCTAGAAATCACTCCACAGGGTCTGGAACTGGATGTTGTGAAAGCTGGCGATTAGGTGTCCCAGCAGAACCTGAAAATTAGTTACTCCTATCTAGATAGCCTCAGTTTTGAAGGAGATAGCCTACATAAGTAAATTTAGGGCTTATACGCATTGTAATATTCCTCAAGTGATTAACATGCATACGTGCAGAGCTGAGCAGTGATCTGACCTAAAATACTAAGGTAGTGAGGAAGACATAAGATGACAAAAGATACCAAACTTTATCCTGCTTTTAGTTCCCCATAGGGCATCTATAGGCCTAGGCTCCAAGTCCCTATAACACTGCGGATTTCTGACCTGCACACCCCGATTTTGGAGAGCTGTGCTTCAGGGCTGCCATCTGTGGTGGAATCAGGGGATATATTGACATTTCTGACCTCCAAGCAAGGATGGGTTCTCTCAGCCTGCCCAGCACTGCAAGACTGACTGGTAGCAAAGTCTAAATAGTCTCTGCTGTTTATCCTGAGTTATGTCATGTGACCCACCTAGGTCACATGGTGCTAGCTAGGCACCCAGGTAGCCCTGCATTTACCTCTGTGATGCAGAGCAATTTTGGGGGCCCAAGGGTATTTAGCTACACTGATGTAGGAGTGAGGTAGTGGTTGTGTGTGTGTGTGTGTGTGTGTGTGTGTGTGTGTGTGTGATGTCAATTGTGGGGCTCTGGGGTGAGGTGGGAAGCAGAAAAGAGCCAGAGAGGATGCATCTGTTAAGCACCAAATCTCCTTATCAGCAACTTTAAAATGTAAAGAAAGCGCTCTCAAATGGTTTTCTCCTTAGTTTATGTGATGGTACAACATGCTCTGACTTAAACTTATTTAGGGGCAAAAGTCTGCCCCGAACTGACTTGATGATGTGTTTCACTGCTGGAAATACTAAAATGCTTGAATATGGCGCGACCTGGGATGTGTAATACGCAATATGTGCTTCCTGCTACTTTAAAATTCCCTCCTTCAAAAAAGTTGTGCCTGTGTACCCCTTGGCTCAAAAAAGAAAAGGCAGTGGAACAAAGATGTGCTCTCTTTTCTCCCCCGCTTGCCGGTCCCACAAACGAGTGCCGGCATCCTGTGATAGCACATGCTGCAAACAGCTGGAGAGGCCGTTTTGGTCCTGGGGACTCTCTAGACGCGCCTGCGCAGGCTCAGTGCCAGCACTGGCCACAGCCTGGCTGCCCGGAGAAGGCACAGAATTTCAATGAAGCTTGAAAAGAGGAGCCAGAGTAGTCGGTGGTTTGAGTACCTAAGCAGCAGGCGCCCCATTGTCCCCGGCCTCCTCCAGCCCTGCCGCTTTTATAGCACTGGGCTCCGGAGCCATCTTTCCCGGTGCCACCTCCGTCTGTGTCCTCCGCTCGTGAAGGCGAGAAGCAGCCCCGGCTGGAGAAGCTCCATCTCAGAGCTGGGGTCGTGGAAAAGCCACTGGAAAACCAGACAAGTGCCATTTTGTTTTGCACAAAGCTGGAAAGAGCCGGGTGTGAAGTAGCAAAATGGCTTCTCCTTTCCAGAATGACTCATTGTCCTAGAGCTGGGACTCAGAGAGCCCCCAAGCCTCCAGCCCGGGCCACTCCTGGTCCCACCTTGTCCCGAGGGAGTGGGGATGAAGGGGAGAGAGGTCATCAATAGAGGAGTGCGCTCATTCATTTGCAAATGTCTATTCATCTGAAACATTTCAGATTTCCAAACAAATGGATAACCTCGTGGCTGAGCACCCTGGTCTAGTGAGCAAAGTGAATATTGGCTCTTCTTTTGAAAAGCGGCCCATGAACGTACTCAAGGTACCCGGGGACCGCGGCCGGTTCTCCTCTCGATGCTTCTAGAATCCAGTCCCTCCCGGCTCTGCCCGCAGAGATCCCCCAGCCCCCCGCCGGTCCTTGATGGTTTTGAGCATCCTCACCACTCCCCGCCCCCCTTCTGCGGCTTCTTTTTTCTCTCCTCCTGCGCGAGCTGACGCAGGTCTGCAGGAGAGAATTAATGCGCGTGTCCTGATGGATGCACTCTCCGGGCCCGAGCGAGCGCCAGTGGGAACCGAGGCGGGGGCGGAGGGCTGGGGAGCGTTCTGTAATTAACCAAGGCGGGAGTTCTTAGCTTTTGTTTTTTCAAGCCAGTTTTTTAAAAAAGAAAAAGACCGAGTAATTGTCCGAACTGCATTAAAAAACAAAAAGCCAAAAAGCAAAACTCAGGAGCCCCGCAGTATGCAGGATGACAGACAACTAGACCGCAAAGGGAAATGTCTTCCCTGAAAGAAGACTTTTTTTTTTTTTTTTAGATGGTAGCTGATAAAAAGGTCAAGGTTTAAGACCAACTTGTTATCCTGACGGACTTGGTAGTGGTAATTTCAAGCTTTGCATTGTGCCCTGAAAAAAAGAGTTAAAAATCATTTCCCCAGACTTCCTAGAAAGAGTTTGTTCAGGAGAGAGGGGAGGCAATATCACAATTCCCGGCTAAATTTGGAAAAGTCACGGCAGGGAACCAACTGAGTAATTGGGACGGATTTCTCCAGAGTGGTTTGCCCAAAACAGTTCTGGGAGGGGTATTTTCCCTACTTTAGGACTCGGTGGGTTGCTAAGGCTTGCTGCCACACTTCCTTTTAGTTCCTCTTTTTTTCTCCTACAACTGGGTCCCAAAGACCCCAGATTCTCCGATTCTCCTCCACTTTGGGTTTTTCTGGCCTTCCCTCTTCCAGGGGCTCCAGTGGATGAGGCTGTTCTATGTTTTCTACTTTTTACATTTGATGTCTTTGAAGGAAAAAAGCACCAAACACTTTCAGCTAAACTCTTGAAACCTGTGAAATGTAATTTTTAAGTAAGGATTTGCATTTCCCATTTACCTTATCTGCTGTGTTTAGGATGCTGCACAGAGATAGAAGTTGATCATGCAAAAATAATCTTTTCCTCTCCATTTACTGATCCAATCGGCAAAGCCACTGTTCCAAACAAAACTAAGTCACTTCGATCATCAAATTTAAACTCCAGAAAGCATCTCCCAGGGCCTGTCATCCTGTTTTTATGAAGGACTCAAAAGGTTATCATGAGCATTTTTATAGCTAAAATAATACAATGCTTGCATAAATTTGGAAAACAGGTAAACAAACAAGAAAAGGAAAAGGGAACACACACAAAAAAATCTGTGATTCTGTTTTCACAATTGTGGGACAATAGCTATAAACATTTTTACTACTTCCTTTTGCTCGTTTTTCTCTTCCTCCCCCCTCCCTCCCTTTGTGTCAGATGTATGTATATACCGATACACCCCTGCCGTAAACTAGTCTTTTAAAAAATAAAAGTGACACACTATTTTGTAACCTGTTTTTTCCCCAATTTACAACATATGAATATATTTTCACGTCGTTATCTGTGACATTTTACAAACATCAAAGGAGGGGGGAAAAATCTATGTATGCCTTTTTTGTTAGCCGGCATTTAAGTTTATATTAAAAGAAGGTGTGGGGAGGGGTGCGAAGAGAACCAAAACTGAAAAATCTTAAATAAGAATTAATCCAGGGTCACCGTCTGTATCTCCTCCTCTCTCCAGCACCAGCACCGCAAGAACAGAAAGGGAACAGAATAGGACCCCTGGGGAGAGGTGGGGACAAGATGCAGAAAGAGGATAGAGAAAGACCCCCCCCCAGGAGAAGCGGGGACAAGAGGTAGAAAGGGGACTGAGGAGGACTCCCGGGGAGAGGAGGGGGTGAGACGCCCGCAGCGGTGGAGCTGCTCACATCTCCACGCTTGATTTGCAGTTCAGCACCGGAGGAGACAAGCCGGCCATCTGGCTGGATGCCGGGATCCACGCTCGAGAGTGGGTTACTCAAGCCACTGCACTGTGGATAGCAAATAAGGTGAATTTGCCTAAAAGTCCTCCCTTATTTTGTCTTTCTGGGTTCAGGTCCGCAAGCAAGGACGCAACAGTCCCTGGGGTCCTGACGGCTGACGCTCTCCGCCAAGCCCTCTTGCCTTGCCGCACGGGTGGGAAACAGACCCATCCGACCTTTTTTTGGTGTTGCCCCATCAGGCGCCATGGCACTAAGCCCCTGGGCCAGCCGCTGTGCACTCTGTTAAATGACACAGTGAGGCAGAGGAGTTGGAAAAGGTGGTGAGCAAGGAAGCTGGGAGTCTGATTTCAGCATAAGCGCAAATGAGAAGAGTCTGCTACCTGGAACTCTGAGGGCTGAGGCACAGTGTGCAGATAATCTCTGAAATCGTGAAAGCTGCTCAAACAGAAAATAGAAACAGGTGCAAGAAGGGTTTACTTTGACCTACAGATCCAAATTGGAATTAGTTAAGGGTGTTTGGATTGTTCTGAAATTTTCCCAAATCTGATTTTGAAGCCAGGTTGTAGCAATATCTCTCCTCCACATGTTTGTTGGCATGAGAGTCAGGACATGGGGCTGGGTGTGACCTAGTCTGGTATTTCTTAAGTAATTCAAAAATGACATATTATAAATTAGAATGTTAATTCGTGAGCAAAGGAAGTCAATCCACATCAGACCATTCAAGTATGTGCAACCACGTGCATACTGACTGATACATTTTTCCCTTCAATTAAAATGTGGTTACCTTTAGGGTATTATGAAATGGATATTTAACAGTTGAATAATAATGCTTTAGGATGGCTGAGCACAGGAAATGAATAAATTTTAATCCAGCAGAAACTTCAGCTCTACTGCAATTGATTGGAAGTAAAAATGTAATTCCCCAAATGGAGTTTAACAGGTTCTTTGTAACCTCAGCAAAGTCCTGCATATTTAAGATATCTGATGTTGGTGAGTTCTTTGGGAAAGCTACTGTGTGTGAGCATGAAGGAATATTAACAAAAATTTCTTTGGTTCATTCATGGACCTATGTAAGTCACACACACCATTGCCCACCATCGCAACGTGACTCACCAGAATTAGGAAGAGGGAGAGGATGGATAAGTGATAACTGATTTTTACTTAACAGAAGTAATTTGTTCTGACCAAAAATGAAAGCACAGGCATCGGCATGTTAAACATATTAATACCACATGAGGATGGACAGCAGTGGGCTTGGAAGATTTTCATTGATCAACAGTGATCCTTGTTTTACATTTGGAAAAAAACACTTTGCCTTAATATTCCGTCCTGTGTTTCCTACCCAAAGGGGAATGTGACTTGCCATGTATGTTGTCTCTGCTCAGATTGCCTCTGATTATGGAAATGATCCATCTACCACTTCCATTCTGGACACCATGGATATCTTCCTGCTGCCCGTCACAAATCCTGACGGATACGTGTTCTCTCACACCCAAGTAAGCCTGGACCTTTTTTCTTCTTTTATAAGGACTTAAAGGGCTGTGTAGGAACTTTGAAAACCAAATACAAGTAATCTTCCTGTTCTTGATTTACTCTAAACAGATTGCCTAATCTCTCAGTAGTGGCTCTGAAATGAGGCACAGGAAAGTGTCTATAATCACTTCTTATTCCAACACATGATGTCTTTACATGTCGCCTCAGCCAGAGCCCATTTCAGCTGTTAGTCTGGGCTATTAGAGCTCGGTGTTCACCGTGAGTCACCTAGGAGATTTGTTCCAATTATCTCTGCGTTTTTTTGTGGGGGGATTGATAGAAAAGAGGAGGCGGATGTTACCTGCTGACAATTAGATTGCAGCAGGATTTAGGTAGGCAGCACAATGTGTCCTAGCCTTTTACTTACAATCTGTCGCAGAAATTCTCTGTAATATCACTCAAAGGAGTTGTGTAGGTTTTTTTCTCTTTAAAATCTCATTACAAAACACCATTGTGGCAATTGTGACCCCACGTATATTCAAAATGAGTCAGAGCTTCAAGTTTATTCTTGTAGAAGCTGACAATGACGATAGCTCTTTCAAGGAGATTCATACTAATACTCATACTCATCTCAGAGATACTGCATGAATAAAGGGTACCAGTGGCAAGGATAAGAAATGCCGCCCACTATTTCCTTCTTAGAGGTTAACATTAAAGTATTAAAAGTCCTTAAAATTCTAAAGTACATTTACCAATTTATCCCTATACTTTTCCAAAGTATTCTGTCACAGAATGTTCTCCTTCTTTCTCTCATTTTTTATTGTGCTTGTTGATAGTATTTAACAGCAGTAATTTTTTTTTCGGGGGGGGGTTCCTGGGGATTGAACTCAGGACCTTGTGCTTTCAAGGCAGGCGGCGACACCACTGAGCTAAATCCAGTAATTTTTTTCGGGGGGGGGTTCCTGGGGATTGAACTCAGGACCTTGTGCTTTCAAGGCAGGCGGCGACACCACTGAGCTAAATCCCCAGCCCATCAGTGATGTTTTTTGGGACATGGTGTTTATTTTTTGTTTTATTTTTTACTAGGGATTGAACCTCCGGCCTCATGCTTGCTGCTAGGCAAGCTCTTTACTACTGAGCTACTTTTCCCAGCACTTTTAAAATTTGTGTTACAATGTCTTGCTAAATTCCCCAGGCTGGGTTTGAACTTGTGATCCTCTTTTCACCTGTTTAGTTGAGGAGATGGGAGAATAATTGTGTGTGAGGACCACGCGACACCTCTGGTGCAAGAGAAATGAGTATAGCACCAAAAGGAAGCCAGGGAGATGAACAGAATTCTAAAGGGATCTTTTCATCAGGCTGAATGATCATCTTTCTTTTTCCTGTATGCTCTTTGGGGGGTTGAATTTTAAAGAATCGAATGTGGCGGAAGACCCGGTCGAAGGTATCTGGAAGCCTCTGTGTCGGAGTGGATGCTAACCGGAACTGGGATGCAGGGTTTGGAGGTAGGCGCAGGGACTGGCCCGGAGGTACGGACAGTCTCTTTGGGTTCTCCTGGCTCTGCAGTGCCTCAGCTTGCTAAACCCGCTTAGGATTCTAGCCATTTAAAAACTTCTTTGAAAAACACTTCACCATATTCCCTGCACAAGAGCTCGGTGGTGTCGTAGAGCTCTGAGCAGCATTAAATACATTTCGTCTCACATGTTGGTTTTCCTACAACCTTATAGTCTGGTTCAGCTTCCCAGCTGCCTGAGCAAGTCTGTACAATGGCGGGAGCTCAGGAAGCCCGTAAGCCACTAGAGGGCGTTAGGATCTATTCGGAGGAGAAGCATTACATCATCTTTGGATGCTTCGAGAAGGAAAATTTTAAAAGAAGTACAAATAGGATTAAGAAAATGATTTTTTGAAAGAGACTCAAAGGTAAAATATTGCTTGCTATTCTGGTTTTGTTGACTTGCAGCTCCTATGTTTTAGAGTTCAGTGGCAGGAGAATCGGGGCCCTCCTTTGTGCTTTCAGGCTCTGGTTGAACTTTATATCTCACTAATGAAATTGAACTGTGTTTGGTTTTTCTTCACTAACTCACACCAATAGTGAGTCAGGAGCTGTGATTTTTACACTGTAGTATCCTCCTAACACCCTGCACAGAGTCTGCAACATGGAAGGTAGTCATTAAATATTTGTAAAGCAAATGAATTAATGAGAGTTATGGAACCAAGACAGGACACACTAGGGAACTGTGACAGGATATGGATGAGCAGTAACTTCATTTATTGCTTTAAAAATTTTATTTATGTATTTGCATAGGGGAAAAATAAAGTACCAGGCCCAAAATGTTGAACAACTGCCCATCCCCTCCTGAAATGTTACCTTAAAATAATTTTAATGTAAGATGACAGAAGTTGTATTTACATTTTGTCCTTGTCACTTAGCCCTGGGGAATCTCAATCTCTTCTTGTTCCCTAAAAACTTCTCTAGCATTCAGACCCCCTACCAGGCCTACAATGCCCCCATTTTAGTCATCTGGAGCAATTAGCTGGTAGGATCAAGCCCAAAGGTGGCCTTGTTGTCAAACTTTGTGATTTCCTCCCTTCAGAAAGAGTGTCATAGGTTCCTAGCATTCGTGGTTTTGTGACTTGGAAGTATAAATGCATAGAATCTTCTGCTCTTGGACTCTACCAATTGGAAGAGATCCCAGAAAATGAACTTGCTAAACTCCCACCCAGTGCAGGAATTCCAGCCATAGTATAAAATCTAGCTTTTCTTCCAAAATCTCCCACAGAGAGGAGATGATCTAATCTGATAGCTCTTTCTGCCATATAGAGGAACCATTTTTTTTTCTTTTAAGAAGAGATGTGTCCAGAAACACTTCAGTTGGCCAACTGTGCCTTTAGGAAGAGACCTGACCTAACACACTGATAATCTTCCTCTGATTTCTAGAAGAGGAACTTAGGGATGTACATGGTATCTTTCGCCTTTCTGTATCTTCCTAAAGTTCTCTGTTCTCACTGGGCTTCTCCTGCATCCTACCAGGGCCTGGAGCCAGTAACAGCCCTTGCTCAGATTCATACCATGGACCCAGGGCCAACTCTGAAGTTGAAGTGAAATCCATAGTGGACTTCATCAAGAGTCATGGAGCAGTCAAGGCCTTCCTTACCCTCCACAGCTACTCCCAGCTGCTTATGTTCCCCTATGGGTATACATGTACCAAATCAGATAACTTTGATGAGCTGGTGAGTTTCACAAACTTCATTTTAGTTCTGCAACAGTATCTGTTATGTGGGTAAGCTTTAGTCATAAAGTTGGGCACTGAGGTAGAGCTGTACTAGTGACAGGTTACAAGGATGACAAAACATCAGTTGAACCACTAAGATGGCGATGGAGACAAAGCTTTTCTAAACTAAGTCTCCTTGGGAAATAGAATTACGAAATTTTTGTTACTTTAATC
This sequence comes from Fukomys damarensis, assembly GCF_012274545.1. NCBI lineage: Eukaryota > Metazoa > Chordata > Mammalia > Rodentia > Bathyergidae > Fukomys > Fukomys damarensis. Next base: position 36,980,584 of record NW_022900916.1, on the reverse strand, counting down.
TGCATGAGCAGGAGCGTGATTTGACTGTGAGTTTCCAGGATGTGCTTTCTGTTGCTTAGGGAGGGAGGGAGAAAAAAAAAACAGCTTAGATTTAGATCTGAGGCTCTTGGACTGGTGGACAGATGCCATTTGTTAAGCATTGCTGTTCCCCGTAAATCGACTAATATTTTCTTGGAGCCTTTGGCTCTGTCACCTGCCATGATGATGCACTGGGTTTAAAATGCTCACTTCCTTAGTCTGATCCTTTCTGTCATTCCTGTTTCAGAAATAAGTGAAATGGCAGCAGCCTTCCTTAGGTCAGTTGGTGACATCTCAGGAGATTGTTCACAATTGAGCAACAGCTATCCCCAGCTGAAGAGAATGTGCGGAGATCCTGTTTAGCCTGTAGGCTTGGATTTTGAAACCCACATGTTAGAGATAAGCTCAGAATTTTGACCTTTCGGACAGTTTACCTGCAAATGGATTGTTGTCAACAGCCTCAGGAAGAAATGGAATAGATTATTCTAAATCAGAGTTTCTTTCATCTCATCAGCTGGATTTTAATCCTGTAGAACAGTTTTCTGGGTTTTAATGTGACCATTACCATTCAAAGTCAAATCAGGGAAAAAGAGTGCCAGGATTGGGCTTTTAATAGTTGTAAGTACCTTTAAATTACCTAAATGTGCTGCTCAAATCTTTACCAGGTAGTCATGCAGCCTGTGATTGAATGGCTTCCTGCTTCCAAGGGAACTTGTTCTGTGGCTGGGCAGGTTTAATTGTGAGCTCTTCCTCCTAGAGAGCTGAAGCCTTCTCCTTGTGTTTTTCACTTACTAGTCCTGTTATCTTCTCAGCTTTATTGAGCAACTTTATTTCCCTTTGGGAAGTGAAACCAATAATAACTTAATGTTTCTCCTAGGTCCTTCCCTGCCCTTCCAAAATAAACCCTGTAAGCACTCATAGTATGGGCCCAAGTTCCCTTGTCATTCTTGCTGTTTTTGAAATGTGCATTGTGTGGTTCATGTTCATCAGAGGCAGCTCCCAGAAGTGAATGTGAAACCTGTGTTGGGGGTTCACCAGTATAGAGAAGAGCATGGCCATAACTGCTGTCATCTAGATTGTGTACTTCTGCTATTCCAGTGGAGGGTCACATTAGTTTTTTGGCAGTGGCACCCTGGGGTTGACTCACTTGGGCTCATTGACAGCTGAAACCCCCAGGCTCTTTGACGCTTCAACTGAGCCAGGATCCCCTGTCTGGTAATTGTATAGTTGTTTTCCTGGACCCAAGTTCAAGACCGTACATTTATCCTGAGCAATGACAGTAAAGCCTCAATCAGTCAAAATTGGAACTCTCAAGTAATGGAAAATATTTTGCTGAGCTCTACTGCTTAGAAAAAAGACAATCACAGGGAAATGAGACATGTAGGGATATAGTAAAAAAACCCAAAAAACTTCTCAGATATATTTTGGGATCAGTACACATTCTTTTTAGCTCCTTTTTACTGACCCTATTTTCATTCGTAGTCTTGAACAATGATGGTAAAATAAAGAATCCTGAGTATTACAAACACTTGGATTATTCAATAAACATTGCAGTTCTATATGTTGTATCATCAAAGCCAACAGAAGTACACTTGTACTTGCTTTTCTTTGAGACAAAAAGGGCAGGTACTTCTGCCTCAGTAACCAGAATGTCTAGTTAATTGGATCTTCCTAGTCTGTATTTTGCTATTGGGTAACTAACTTCCCAAAAAGCAAGTGTTATCCATCCATCTTTCTTTGGTTCATTCTCTCTAGGAGGAAGTGGCCCAAAAGGCTTCCCAGTCTGTGACAAGTCTGTATGGCACCAAGTACGAAGTGGGGCCAATCTGCTCAGTCATCTGTAAGTATCTCATGTGAGGGAAGTTTGTACCAGTTACCCACTAAGATGGCAGGCAACCTGAGAGTTCAGGGAAAATTGAATGCCTTGAGGTGAAAGGCACAGTAGGCCTTCATGCAGGAACTCAGCCTTACCCAAGTCTCCTCCACAAGGTACTATGTGATATCTAGAATGAAGAACTTCCTAAGTACATGAGTTTTATGCTCCTTCCTAGGCTTGTCCATATCATTACAGCTTACTATGTGGATCTCTTTGTCTAAAAATGGGCCTTTATCAACACCTAGTCCTAGATCTTTCTTTTTTATTAACCTTCCCTTTCCTGGCCAAGAAGGAGTCCTATGGACTGTGGGTGAAAGCAGAATGGGTATGGCTCTTTAAGAGGACCTGGCTAGGGGCTGAGGGTATAGATCAATGGTAGAGCTTTGCTCAGCGTGCAAAAGGTCCTGGAGGAAGAAGGAGCCCCCAACAATTCACTCTTTACAGGAGCAGTGAACAGGAGGACAAATGAACATTCATTGTATACATTACTATGATATGTATGGTAGCAGGTTATACATGGCACTAGTCTTATACATTTGGGAGGATTTGACAGTGACTGAGTCAGGAAAAGTTTCATAGAAGAAGAGGGCAGAGTTTAAAAAAATTTTAAATTACATTGTTTTTGTTGTTGTGATGGTGATGATGACGGCGATGATGACACTGGAAATTGAACCCAGGGCCTTTGCATTGAGCTACATCCCCAGCTCTTTCTTTTCTGGAGGTAAAAAGTGGATCACCAGGTAGCTTAGAGAAATAGGAAAGAATGGGAGCAGTGTGATCATTGAAAGGTACACAGAAGCACTGAAGTAGAAACTTTCATGATGGGCTGTGGGAACTGGATCTGGGACTGCTGGAATGAAAGTTGTATGAAGGGGTGTTGGGGGCATTTGTACTTCTGCTTGGCCCCTTTTGTGTGTCATGTTAAGGAGTTCAGATTCTGGTAGCCCCAAGGGAGCTTTCAGCAGGGCAGGGAGTGAGCTGAGAGACTGTGTTGAGATGAGACATGTTGGCAGCAGTGTGGAGGCTGGGGTAATGATGGACCAGAAGTAGGAGAGTGCAGGTGAGCAACAGTGACCTACACTACAGCAGGGTAGTGAGAGTGGATGGGGTTGGGAAGGAAAGCCACAGCCCCTGCTGTTTGTTAGATACAGAGTTTCTCACTGAAGGTCATTGAGTAGTACAAACTACCGAGAGGGACGTCTGGAAGGTGAAAAGGAGTGAGATTGGAGAGACCGAGTTGAGTTGTAGATGTAGTGAGCTTGAGATACTTATAGGATATTCACGTCCTGGAGCTGTCCTGGAGGCTTTGGGTGACCTGGCCTTGTGATTCTTCAGAGAGAGAGAGAGAGAGACTTAGAAACTGGGTTGATGTAGAGGGTAGTTGGAACAGGAGAACAAGGAGCAATTTGGAGTGGGAGGACAGAGGCACAAGATGTCAGACAGACAGGCTGAGAAACCTGCATTTCAGAATCCAGGGAGGAGGCCATGATTCAAAAGGAGTTAATGATTAAAATGAAGATAAAGGCCATGAAAAAAGAATCAGCTCAGATGAGAACATTTTCCATTTTACTTTCAACATTAGTTCATTGGTGTCCTTAATCAGAGAAGTTTCAGAAAAGTAGATCGATAAGGGAGACAAAGAGAGAGGAAAGGAAGCCTCTTTTTTTTGTTGTTGTTGAGAGGTACGGTATATTAAATATTAATTGGTGGTGGGAAAGGAACCAATAGAGAAGGAGAGGCAGATGACAGGAGGGAGAGGAAATGGCTGATGCAGAACGATTGCAGAGGAGGTGCAAGAAGGGCGCCGGCAGGGGCAGCTGGGTGGTCAGCCATGCGGAGGGAAAGGAGCAGTGCTCAGATACACTGTGGGTAGGGGTCAGCTGCAGCCTTAGGAGAACTAGGGCTCTGCGGAATACCCGCTCTCTAGCTGGGGTTATTTAATGGGAGTCTTGGAGAGCAGAAGAATATTTTACTCATTATATCCACAGCACTTCGTGAAAGTGCAAAAAAACCACATCACGAATATGGTGGTCATATTGTTTACTCAGATTATGGTGTGTTAATTTTGCTTTGTTTTCCCCAGTTAATGATGCATTTAAGAAAACTTTATAAGAAACAAAGAACCCAATCATCATGGTGTTTATGATCATTTTCAGTTTCATTAATGATTTTTGTCAATGAGCACAAACATATTTGTGTAGCCAGAATCCATATCTTGTATTTTGTGCTCAGTTTTTTAAAGTTAACAACATTTCCTGTGGAGTTTTGTGTATTTATATTTTAGGTATTTGTTATTCCATTATATATATTGCAAACACCTGGGTCTTTGGATTGTTTTACATTCTTGTTAAATAGTACTACTAGGAACATGTTTATACAAACTCCTCTTTCTATTAAATGAATTTTGGGGGGAATATATTCCCAGGCATGATTACCAAATCAATAGAATGAACAGATTTGGGGCTTCTGATACATATTTTCTAGGCTGTTCTCTGGGAAGACAGATCTGCACACAGTTGCTGTGACCACCCATTGACCCCCTTTTTTGAGACAGGGTCTTACCATACTGCCCAGGCTGGCCTTAAATTCTTGGACTTAAATGATCTTCCTGTCTCAGCCTCCTGAGTACCTGAAACTACAGCCATGCCCAGCTTGCTCAGATTTTGCTGAGAACCTTTTAACATAGTCCATATGGGCTTGTGAATGGTGGCAGTGGGCACAGAGAGGTGGACATAGCTTGAGACCATGATGACAGGTCAAGACTGAGGTGTACATGATTTTGGCTGATTGGCAGCCTTTGAGCACACACTGGAATTCAGCATGTCTCAATGACATTGTGTGCCCTTGAGACATCATATAGGTTTTAGCCATTTTATTACAGGAATATAGGATTTTTTAAACTCACTTTATCTAAAGGATTTACAAATAAGGTAGACCTTGGAAGGAAGAAGTTTGGTATATTTTGGTATATTTTCCTTGATTAGACCGCAGATGTTGAAGACATTTCTAGTAAGCAAATACCAGACAAATACAAGTGTACTGTGTGATCACAGCCATTCATTAATGCAGGTTCTGGCTGCATCTCTGCCCAGAGTTGCCTCTGCTATCTTGTCTTATTCCAGCTTGGACAAGTTCTATTTCTTTTCTTTTTTTTTTTTTTTTTTGAGACAGGGTCTCACTATGTAGTTGAGACTGACCTGGAACTCACTATGTAGCCCAGGCTGGTCTTGAACTCACAGCAATTCTCCTGCCTCAGCCTCCTGAGTTCTGGGATTACAGGCGTGTGCCACCATGCCCAGCGGACAAGTTCTATTTCTAAGACCTAGTCTCAGTTAAGGACTCCTGGTCTCCTCTTCCTTCTTGACATAGAGCTCTGGCCTGAACACTTGCTTCTGTCTGCCTGACAGGTAGCTGTATATCTATGGTGCTGAGACATTTCATGGGAAGGCTCCTGGAAAGGGCTGTAAAGAGCTGCAATTGATAGGTGTTCGTTTGGTCCAGAAGAAGGTGTCTCTAGAGTTCCTTCCCAGGGAGGTGTAAGGGGAAGAGCCCACAGCCCTTGGAGTCAGAGGCCTGAGTGTGAGTTACAGCTCTGCCACTTTGACATCAAGTCACCTTGGGCCAGTCAGACATCTTCCTTTAGTTTTATCACCCATGAAGTGGATTTTTTTTTTTTTTTTTTTTTTTTGGTATGGGGGATTGAACTCAAGTCCTCACACTTGCGAGACAGGCAAAGTGCTACTGAGCTAAATCCCCAGCCCTGACATGGATTTTTGAGAGGCTCAAAACCTAGTACCTGTATGTAGAATAAAAAAGTGTTTTCTAACTCTAAAACACTGCATCAGTGTTGATTGCTACTTTCCTGGTCACCTGTTCTTCTCCAGCTACTTCTCATCCTTAATATGGCCTAAGTTGACCAGAGTGAAGTCATTTATTGATAATGATCATCAATGACTGATATTTATTGGCTGCCTAGTCCGCACACTTTATCATAGCTCCATCACTAAATTGCTCCGAATCTCAGTTTCCTCATCTGTAAAATAGGAGCGGGACTAGTACCTACCTCAGCACTGAGGTAGGCATTAACCACAGTGTCTACCACATTTAGTGAGCACTCAGCATGTGTTGTAATCCTGACCATTGCAGTATCGTATTTAATTCTCACTGCCCTGTGCAGTAAGTAGTATATCATCCCTATTTGACAGATGAAGCATCTGGAACTCAGAGAGGTCAGTGAGGGCTCCAAGGGCACCAGCTAATGATTTGCAGGGTTGGGATTCAACCTGAAGCCAGTACTCTGTTCTCTGTGGACTCTCTCCTCTAACAGGACCAGCTGTATTGTATACACAGAGGTCTTAAGTTAGTAATTTTGGTACCCAAGGAGGATCCTGTTCAAGTCAGCAGTCATTTAGTATTTTTTTAATTTTCTGTTTGTCACCATAGCTATTGAGGATGAAGATAAAAACACTGGTCATTGGCATGTAAAGGTACAAGATCCCAGTAATGAATGTAACTGTACTGTCTACTTAGAATGTACCAATAAATTCAATTTAAAATTAAAAAAAAGAAAACAATCAACACAGGTCATGAGAGTTCTCAGTATTATAGGTTGAGCATCTGTAATCTGAAAACCCAAAAATCCATAATCCATAACTCAAAACTTTTGATCACTAACACTGTGCCATAAGTGGGAAATTCCTTGCCTGACTTCACATGATAGATTTAAGTAAAAATTCAGGTGCACTAAAATATTGTATAAAATTACCCTTAGGCGGTATGTATCAGGTATATATGAAACATAAATGAATTTCATATTTACATTTGGGGCCTCTCTCTGAAATATCTCATTATGAAATATGAAAATATTCCAAAATCTGAAAAAAAATCCCAAATCCAAAATACTTCTACTCCCAAGCATTTCAGATAAGTTATATTCAACCTATAATATTAGCCTCTAGTCTAGTGGTGGTGAACTCATGGCACGTGTGTTGTTTTTCTTTCAAGACAAAAGATGTTAATATGTGAGTTGTTTTTTCTAAACCAAAATCTCAGTACTCAGATTTAACTGCAGTGTTGGCACTTTGTGATAAATAAGTGGGTTTTGGGTTGCAGTTTGGGCCCTTGTTTCTAAAAGGTTCGCACTGCTCTAGTCCCTCTAGTTTCCTGCTACCACCTCCCTGGTCTTCCCAGCTGTGTTATTAGGAACTAGGTGGCTTCCTTCATCTCTGCCACAGCCATGTTCTCTATTTGACCTCTTCCTGTCCTCCCAGGAAGAGGACTCAGGGCCAGTCCACTGCTTCCCTCTTCTGACTCATGAATGCCTGAAGTCTTCATACACCGATGTCAGCTCCCTTCATCATTTGTCACATTAGTGGCCACACATCTCTCAGGTGGATGGTACATATTAGCTTAGGGCATCTCAGAGGTGTTGGACATGCAACTTGGCATCCGAGCAGAGCCTGCTTCAGCTTTCTGCTGGGAGTCCCCTGAGGGAAGTGATCCAATCTCTTACTCCCCTTACAATCCCTCCTCTCCCACTAGAGAAAACAATGTCTGTGCCTTCTGAAGAAGGAATGAATTGGCCTCCGTAAGCTGAGGAAGAGGCCAGGTAGGGCAGCAGCAGGCTTGCAAGTGGGTGGGTAAAGCCAGAGGCTTCTAAGAACATCAGAGGAAGATGAAGTATCGTGTCCATTTGAATAATATCTTTTGCTTTTGAAAGTACTTTTGAATTTTTTTTCATAAACATGATCCTCAACTAAATTATGTCTACTTCTGCAGCCCATGCATACAGGTGATTTATCTTTAATGGTGGTGGAACTCAGTAGAGAGGCTTGTGAGAGGTCAGTGGGAATAGCTTAACCAGCCTGTGTTCTTGTTTGCTCTTCAGACCAAGCCAGTGGTGGGAGCATTGACTGGTCCTATGATTCAGGCATCAAATACTCATTTGCCTTTGAACTGAGAGACACAGGCTACCATGGCTTCCTCCTGCCAGCCAAGCAGATTGTGCCCACAGCAGAAGAGACTTGGCTTGGCTTGAAGACCATCATGGAGCATGTGCGAGACCATCCCTATTAGGGATCTTTGGAATACACAAGCACTATTAAAATTCCTTTGGTTTAAAGCAAAATTGGATTGTGACTATTCCTTTCCCCAGTCCGGGAGTACCATGTCTTCAGTTTCTCTCTTCTTTTTATTTTTGTTTTTGCGTTGCTGGGAATCAAATCCAGGGCCTTGTGCTCGAATGCCTGTAAGGTGCTCTGCCACACAGCTACACTCCCAGCCCCCATTTCTTTAGTTTTTCCTGCCCTAAAGCACAGCAAGCTACTGCACTGTACCCTTTTGTTTTATTCTTTCATGCATCCTAAGGAGAATATTCCTATTATTCTTTAAATTTTTTTATGTGGTGAGTCATATATAACAAAATTTACCACTTTTGATCATTTTAAGGGAATAGATCCATGCATTAAATACATCATGTTATGTCACATCCATCTCCAGAACATTTTTTATCATCCCAAATTGAAAGTCTGTACTCATTAAACGCTGACTCTCCACTACCCTCTCTTTCTACCTCTTTATAACCATTATTCTGTTTACTGTTGCTATGAATTTGTCTATTCTAGGTACCTCATAGAAGTGGAACTATATAGCATTTGTTCTTTGGAGTGTTGGCTTATTTTATTTAGAGTAAGGTTTTCCATGTTGTATCATGTGCCAGCCCCTTCATCTTGATAGTATAGTGTTGTATGCAATAAATTCTGACTGAGGAACTGTAAGGTGCCAGGCGTTGTGTGTGGGAGGTGCATATCCTTTGGTCTTGTTGTCACCTTTTGGTTTTCCATTTCTGGTACTGGTCAGGACTCAAGCCAATGACACTTCTTGTTTCTGTCCCATTCAATCTGGACTCAGCTTCCACACAATAACACTTTAGACATTCACTTCCATGAGGGACTTAAGAGTTTCTCTATGTTGATGGTTTTCTCTGGGAGACAAAGCTGGGAAGTAAATTTCAGAATTCTGGGTACACAATTCGCTTTTCATCGCTTGTCAATTCTAGTCTCAGTTTCTTCTGTTACTAACTTCGAACCTAAAATCTTATCTCAATGAAGAAGACCCCAGCCTCTATGGTGGATACAGTAGGTGTAGGAATCTAGTTTAGGCATTGGGAAGGCAATGAGAGGCCCGAGGAAGGAAGAGAAAGAAATACAAACCTTAGCCTCACCATTCCTGACAGAGGCTCTCTCCTGGGCCATGCTTTAGACTCTGCCCTCTTTTGATCAGGCTGGTTCCCGAGTCTTGTTAAAGTCAGTCTTTGCCAAAGAAAGACCTGCTCAGTCACTGTCATGGTTTGGGTCTAGATGTCCCCCCGAAGCCTCATGTGGTCATAGGCTTGATCTAAAGTGCATAAAGCTGGAATTGATTCATGATGCAATGCTAGGCTCAAGGGCACTAGGATGAAGGGTATGAGTGCTGCCCACCCTAAGTAGTCTGAATAAGATAAAAGGTTGCAGGGAGACGCTGTTAACTCTTGCTACCTTTGCTGCCTTCTGTGTGCAATGTTGTTTCTACTCTGCCATGCCTGTTTGTTATCCCTGCCTTGGAGTTGGCTGATTATGGGCTGAAACCTCTATGAACTGTAAACCAAATAAACCCCTTCCCCTCCAACTTTGGGTGTTGAAGACTTTGTCTCAGCAACGAGAGAAAAGCAACTAACACAGTCACCCACTCCACCTTGATATTTGATCAAATTCCTCATCCCTCAATGTTGATGTATAAGTCCTTGGCTTGCCTTTAGTGAGACATCTGTTAGTTTAGCAAGAATCTTAAATATTTGATGTATCCTTTCAGTAATTTAGGAGGTGTCAGCATAATTTTCTCATAATGTTTCCAACTACAGCCCCGGCTTATAGCCCCTGCCCCCTTGTGAGATGTGGAAAGAGCGTAGTCCATGGATATGGCGGGCTGGTGAGAAAGTTTGTGGGAATTGGGGCTCCCAAGATGACCCAGAGCCCATTAAGAGGTCATAGAGGGCCGGAGATTTAGCTCAGTGGTTCCGCTGCCTGCCTCTCAAGTGCAAGGACCTGAGTTTGATCCCTGGTACAGGGGGAAGAAAAAAGGTCATGGAACTCATAAGTGTCCTCCATTTATTCCTCTGAGACTTGGTAGTGAGGATGGCAACTAGCAAAACCTAAGAAAGTCTTATGATTAGTCTTATTATTACTAATTCCTTATGTGTTGTTCAGAACCTAAGAAAAGCTGATAATTTATTCAGGATAATGCATCCTTCCTATACCTTTTACCTTATATATTTCTTTTAGTGGAGTCAAAAGAATTAGGTCTCAGATCCAAAAAGGGCAGCAGACTCTCCTCATTCCGACCTGCTCTGGTAAAATTCTCTGACAGGTCTTGTAAAGCATGTAGTCTCAGAGCTGGCTAGAAGTTGCTTTATAGTCTTCACTTTTTAAAAAAACGTCAGAGGTAACCGTCCCAGGTTTACAATCTGGCCTCTCTTATTAGTGTAAATTCCGTCCAGCACTGTGGGACTTTTCTGTTTACTTAAAAGGCTCTACTTAGATGCCAGATGATGAGCGATATGGCACCTTTGGCACAGACTTTTCCAGGCTGTGCAGCAAGTTCCTGATCATGTAAATAGAGAGGCTCAGCCTTTATCACTTGAAAGGAATGGAAGAGGCAGTGAGTGGTAGGGCCCACCTGTCACTGTCAGAGTTGCAGAGGTGCTTGGGACTCACCTTTGCATTGTAAGGACATGAGTCTGCCTCAGGCTCCTTATAAATGCGGCTTGATCCAGCTGCTGTGACTGATACCTTTGGGACATGAAGTGGATACTGTTCTTGGGAGCCCTTACTGGGTTGGGCATCTGCAGCCGACAAAAATTTCATGGGTAAGTTTCTTTTGGACCTATTGTTACATTTGGTTGTTTCAACAATTTGGGAGGCAAATGGAATTGAAAAGGGGAGTGGCTGGCTATACCTTAGGTGGTGAAGCCTTGGAGGATGAGGAACTGAGCTTTTGTCCCACCTTTGCCCTTGTGTCATCCTGGACAAATTACTTCTCTCTGTGACCTGAGTTTTTGGTGACATTGGGATTACTGGTCCTCACAGTCTCTCCCCAGCTTCCTCCTAATCCCTTGTTAATTCTTTTTCTTTGTAGTTCTTATTCGTAAGGTCAGTTCCAATCATCTCTTACTTTCTCACTCCTACATTATTAATTACTAAGAAAGACTGGATATAATTTGTTTTTAACTGCTGCCATGCTTAAAGGGAAAAACCTGGCCCAGGCTTTTTGGCTTCATTTGGCTTCACCTCTCTGTTAGTGGTGAAGGCCATGTAGAGCCAGTGCTTTCTCCCCAACTTCTGCGACAGTGAGCTTTAATAGGTCTTGCCTAACTACAGCTATGAAAATTAACGCGGGGGCACACACCTGTGCTGTGTGTGCAAATGTGTGTGCATATGACACAACTCACTCCCCACAGAATGCTCTGAAGTTTGCGGGGTGGGGGGATAAGAGGTTTGGGAGATAGGAGAGATGAAAGGAGATGCCACGGTACCCTGCTAGAAGATTGGATGATAACAACTCATTACTGCAGAATGCTTTGCCATTTGCAAAGAGCTCTTATGCACATTATCTTTTAGATCATGCAACAACTCCGCCAGGCAGGGTTGTTATTTTCCTCAATTTAAACATGAAAAAACTCAGCCTTGGAAAGGTTAAGGACCCCCACCCCCACCCCAAGGCCACTTAGCTGATAAGCAGGGGGGTTGAAACTCTGAATTCAAAAACCCATACCTTTTTCCTAGGACAAGTTCATCTTCGAATAGAATCCTCTATCGGGTCCCTGCATCTATTAGTTTACTCTCTATTATACTATTTAGTTAAAGACACTCTGGGGTTGTTTATTGAGGTAATTACTTATATGAGATTGAGTAATTTTTATGGTGATGACTTGTTCATACCTGTGCTTCCTCTGCCAAATAGCTCGGAGGGGTAGGCACGGCAGGTGGCTGGACAGGGAGATTTTTCCACAGGCAGCTCAGCAGTAGGTGCGTCACAGCTACACTCACTGGTGTGTGGGCTGACACATGGAGCTGTCAGGCTCCCACTACAGCTATTCATGTGGCTGAAAATCTCTATTTCTCAGGGTACAGACCTCTCTTCCAGTGCAGTGGGCACCTGGGCTGAGACAGCTGTTCCGAGCCCTAGATAGCTCACTAGAGTGGGAGTTTTGCACAGAAAGGGCTGTGCACCTAAGCTGATTGCAGGTGGTTTTAATCAACAGTGTCATCCTCACCCCTAAATCTGTTCTCACTCTATAGAAGGGAACCCAGAAAGGGTAGGGAATCCTTCGCATGGTTGTGAAGCCAGGACAGAGATTGGCAGATAGAGCTGTGAATGACAGTTTCTCCCCTTCCACTTGGCTTTCCTGCTGCCCCTCTTCTCCTTTTCCCTTGCTCTCTTGGTATTTTCCATCCTGGTCTGCAGGGATTGTAAGGTTGAAACGATGGCCAAGGATGCCTGGAGTGCCAGGCAGGCAGAGAACAGGATGTGGTTAGTAGTTGTGGGACTTGCTGTGCTGTCAGTGGTAGCTAGCAGACATCTAAGAATATCATCTCTGACTGTCATTCATGGTGCTTGCTAAGCCTGGCTGGGGGTGCAGGTGAGAGAGGCATAAGGAACAGGCCCTTGGACTGTTGGCTTAGTTTTGTTTTTTTTTTTTTTTTTGGTACTGGGAGACAAACTCGGGAACTTGCACTTGCCAGGCAGGTGGCAGAACCACTGAGCTAAATCCCTGGCCTGACTGTTAGCGTAGTAATGGTGGAGGCAGTTACTGACTGTCCAGGGCACAGGACAAGTGTGAGGGTGACAACCATGGCTGGAAGCAACTGGATAACACTGGGCATGGAAGAGGACCAGAAGAGCTATCAGAATACTTGTGTAGGCAAGCGAGGCAGACACAGACACCTATAAATCCCTACATGTCCTCCTCTCTGGTAGTCTTCCACCTTCAGAAAGAGCTCGTGCCAAGATGTTTGAATGAATTTCCAGACAGTGACCTGGATAGGGCATTTTCCAGATAGAGACAAGGACAGTGAGGGCAAGTGAAAGGCTGCCTTTTGCATGGCACCCACTGATGTCCTCTGTGCCTTCAGACATTGATGTGCGGGTGTTCGTAAGAATTTCTGACACTAGAAGTACTATTTTTAGCACTATCCGAAGATTGTACCAAATTTGCCTCCTCTGGTTAGGGGAATCTGTGGGTAATATGAGCTGGTCCTGAAGACTGGGTGGGAGATCTCCAGGCAGTTAAGGAAAAGGGGAGGGATTGCAGGCAGACAGAACAGTAAGTACAAAGGCATACCAAGGAAAGTATATGGGGAATTTGGGATTTTACCGGAGCTGGAGCTAAGCAGGGCCTGGAAGAGAGAGGCGGAGAAAGTCCCGTGGAAGAGGTTCCATTCTGCGTCAGCCCTGCTGCCCTGCCTTCTGCACACTACAGAAATATTTTAACCTCTGTAGCCTGGCTGTTGTGAGCATGATGAAAGGGGCTGTGTACTTAATCACTATTAGGCCAATTAGAGTCACTGTGTTTCACTCTTGTGAACAGTGCCCAGGAGTATGGAAGCCACCACTTTGGAAAAAGTGTAATGCATGCACTTTATCATGGATGAATGCACAGTAAAATGTTCACAGTTTCTTGTTTTGATGGCCCTCTTTTTTTCTTACTGTTCCTTCTCTATCCCCTTCTTGGTGCTTTCTCTAGCCAGTGCTATTTTATAAATGCCTGGTTTTGCCACTAGAGACACGCACACCAAAGATATGCCCCTAGAGATCTATACTAGGCTCTTCCTAGAAGCCCATTTTAAACTCCTTTTACTGGAGTAAAAGTATTGGGGTAGGTTGTAAGAGACCATGAGTTTGGCAGACTGGTCCTGGTCCTCAGCCAGGAGTGAGGATTTTCCTTCTGTTTAAAACTCATCTTTCCCCACCACCTCAAGGCTGCTCACCTGTATCAGGGAAATGGTAGTTTGATTCTCCATCTTCCCAGGGCTGCTGTCCAACTCTTAGCAAGCTGGGTGGGTTCTATATTAGTTCATGCTCCATTGTTATAACAAAATATGTGAGGAGGGATAATGTATAATGAAAACCGGTTTAGTTAGCTTAGTGTTGGAGGCTGAAAGTTCAGGATTGGGTGGGTGGTCTTATCTGTTCAGCCTCTTGTGAGGTCCCCCTGTCTGCACCATACCATGGTAAATGGCATCACAGTTGGAGCACATTCAAGAGCCAGACAGCACATGGCAAGAAAGGAAGCTAGGGAGATTCAGGGGCTAGGCTCACTCTTATTTATTTATTTATTGGCTTTTTGAGACAAGGTCTCACTATGTAGTTGAGGCTGACCTGGCACTCACTAGCCCAGGCTGGTCTCGAACTCACAGCGATCCTCCTGCCTCAGCCTCCGGAGTGCTGTGATTACAGGCATGCTCCACCATGCCTGGCTCGCTCTTTTTATAATAATCCATTCTCAGGAAGTAAGGCTGAGAGATCGACATTAATCCCTTTGCAGGACTCACTAGATTCCCCCCACTTAAAGCTCCTTCCTCCCCCAATGTCACTACCCTGGGAGCCAGACTTCAGCACATATCCAAACCATATCCAAACCTTAGAAATTCGTACTGAGACCTGCCCATCTAGAGCTTCTCTACCAGGACCCCAGCTCTCAGGGGTGCAGTTAGTTGCCTACCTCCAGGACCCTATGGGGACCAGCTGGGTGGGGGAAGGCAAGCCTCCCAAATTGGCATCTTCTCCAGATCTGTCACAAAATCATGGTGGAGACCACTCTGCAGTGGACCTTGTCTCCCTAGGGCTGGCCCAGAGCCTCTGAGAGCCCACAGAACCTTCCAGAACCAAGTGGAACGTTGAGGATCCATTTGGAGCAAACCAGCTTTCTGATAAGGAGCTGCCACGTGAGGCTGCACATTTAGCTCCCTGTGACAGAACCATTTTCTCTGTCAACAGGTCCTTCAGCCCACAGCCCTCTCTAGCAGCTCTTCCTGCATTCACTCATGTCAAAGGGATGACGCATGTGACAGCATTGAGTACGGATTCATTTGGGCCGTCACCTAGCAACAGACTAATGGCTCCCCTGGCTCCCTGAGTGGGCTGAGAGCACAAAGCACGCTTTTCAAGCTTGGCCTTCTCCCACCCACACAGGACTTCGGGCCCTCTTCCCCTGCCGCTGTGGAAGCTAAATAATGTATATGAAGCAAGTGCAGGACAAACAATGATGGGGGCTGTGACTGGCAGGCCCCTTCTGGGCCCTCTCAGGGGCTGTAGGCAGCAGTGAATCCCAAGTTCAGCCTCACACCTGGGGCCCCATTTGTTTCCATGGTAACGCACATGTGTATGGTGCTCTGGGGGTAGACGGGTGGGCCAGCACCCAGCCTCTCCCCTCTTCCCTAAGAGGACAGCAGCTGGCCTTCCCTGGATTGGGGGTCGCTCCCTTTTCCAGCTCTTCCCCGTGTGGAGGCTCTGCCAAGGGTTCAGCCCTCAGCCCTGACAGTGAAGAAGTGCTTCTTTGTGTCTTGAGTTAGCTTTGCGTGTAACTCAGGAACATTCCTTTCTGTAAAAATATATATGTTTTTCATTATAAAGTAATATGACCACATTACAGAAAACAGATACAAGAGAGAAAGAAGTAAGTCATCCATAATCCCACGACCCGAACTTGAGCACTGTCAGCATTTGGTATATTTCCGTTGTCTGTTTCTCTTCCAATGCATCTGCTTTTTCCATACTTGTAACCATGGCATACGTACAATTTTGTGTCCTGCTCTTTCACTTACTCTTTCCCTTAAAGTTATACATAAGCACTTTTTCAGATTTGCCACGAAGTCTTATTTTTAATGGCTATACATTACAACCAAAAACTAAACCACCAGGCCCAGTTCTGTCTGGGACAGCGGGTTTGGGGTTTATTTTCCACTGGAAAGCTCACCATTAACTTCTGCTTTTTTTCCCCACTCCTTCTCTAGGGACCAAGTTTTTAGGGTTAATGTCAGAAATGGAGACGAGATCAGCAAACTGACTCAGCTTGTGAATTCGGACAATTTTAAGGTACGTAATTCTTTGTCCTCTTGAGTGTTCTGACTTTGGTGGGAGAAGGCACTGTACTCCAGGTGGTATTGTTTTTATTCCTGAGGGTTTTCTCTGTTCCTGTATTAGTCAGTGTGCCATTTATACAAGTGAGGGGAGGAGAAATGTTACAGGTGACAGCAGTTCAGTTCTGGGGCATGGAAGGCCTGAGCAATGGGCTCCTCCCTCCTAACTGCCACTGACTTACCATACCTCGGTCTCTGGCAGGTACAGCTTGCTGGGCAGTTCTGACCACTTGTGGTTGTGTAGACAATGTCTTTCTTCAGTGGAGCTCAGCCCCTCAGGGATCACCCTGGCTTTTGACAGTGGCTCAGATAATGAGCTATTGTGTGCTTTACCTGAACTGTCCTTTTAGCCTGGTTTCATTTCTGTTCCCTTCAGCTCAACTTCTGGAAGTCTCCCTCCACCTTCAGTCGGCCTGTGGATGTTCTGGTCCCATCTGTCAGTCTGCAGTCAGTCAAATCCTTCCTGAAGACCCAGGGCTTGGAGTATTCAGTGACAATTGATGACCTACAGGTGGGTCGGCCATACTTGTCTTGGACCAAACTACCAATCCAAAGTGGACCTGAGAGATTTTCCAGGTCTGTTGTCCTCTTTTTCATTTCATAGACGAAGAAACTGAGGTAAATAGAAGTAAGGTGCAGTGACTTGTTAAAGGAACAGCATGTTGTAGCAGATAGGGATCTACTAAGTACTAGTTAACTACTAGTGCTATGTCTTGGACAAACTTATACCCTCTTGAGCCTCTGTTTCTTCATCAGCAAAATGACAGTAGGGATTCTCTTCTTTTCCATGTAGTTTACTAAGAAGATTCTTTCATTAATGTAAAATGTCCAACAATAGTTGATACGTCATAGACATCCCAGTAAGTAATAAATACCTCTCCTTTTTCTTATTTGCAGTTAGGAGGCAAGGATGGAGGGGTGGGTGGGAGTATTGGAGACCGTTTTGTAAGAAGTGCCCTTTGAGAAAGTGGGCAATGTCACTAACAGTCCCCAGCAGAGGGAACATCACCATCCGTCCCACGACCTGTGCTGAACAGCAGGATGGTGTCTGGCTCACGCTCTCTCCTTCACTGAGGTGGGTTATAGATTAATTGGTGATTTGGCCCGGGAGTTTCCTGATGGTGTGAGCAGCTGTGAGCTTATTAATCATCCTCACATGTCACAGACATCTGCCAGGAACCTTCAAAGTAGGAGTGGTTGTAAGAATTTCTTTGTTTCTGAATAGTTTCCCAAGCTGTGTATTTCAGAGGCACTGGATACCAGATGCAGGCTGATGTCTAGAGATTTCATACCATAGAATAACCAAATAGCACATATGTTTCTTCCAGAGAGTAAGTAGGTTTGAAATGGGGTGGTATAAATAAATTAGACACCAAGAAGTAAAGTTAGATATATGATTCATATAGATACATGAAAGAAATCTGATTCCCCTCCCTTTTTTTTTGGTCATGAAGGGTGCGACAGTTTTGTTTTTGAAAGTTGTACCACACTGATCATGATGACCAACATACAGATGTTAATGGCTTTTCTCCTTTGCAGTGTCTTTGTACACTGACTTTTTTTCATTAAGTTATTGGTACAATTTAGATATACATAACAATCACATTCATCGTAGGGAACTTGTACCTGTACGTGATACGTCTTGACTCTTCTTTCTTTCCCATTCCCCTCCGCCTTCATTCCTTTTCCCCCTCCTCATTTACAAAACTGTATTTCCATTTTATTCTTCTTTTCTCATTTTCACTGACATGTTTCAATAGGACCAAGAACAGGAGAATAAAGATCTTAGACGAAAACGAATACCAATAATTCTGTCGGTCTACCATTTAAACTACTTCTAAATCAGGGGTATCATGTAGCTATGCAGAACAAATGTTCCTTTAGGAGTAGACACTTGAGCTTACCATTTCTTGCACATTAATCTTTAGTTTGTATAATTTAAGCAATCTGACCCTGTTGAGTCCTGGACATTTGTGTTGCTTTTCACACCGAGGGTGTCACTGTCTTGGTCCACCCATGTACCAAGGTATGGCAGGAAAGCCATGAACCTGTATTTCCAGTGGATCACTTCATCATGTTGCTGTGACTGCTTTTAGGACCTTTTAGATATTGAAGATGAAGAAATGCAACTCAATGAAGGGCAAGAGCGGAGTGATAATAACTTCAACTATGGGGCGTACCATTCTCTGGAAGCTGTAAGTGTTGCAGAGCGGATTTAAGGCCAAGGTTCTTTGTCTCCTGCATTTTGTAACCTTTCTCCTTACTTCCAGGAGGCATTCGTCTCCAGTGTAATATCATTCACAGAGGGGCTAGCGTGTGACAGTAATTCTTTTCTATTTCTTGAATTAATTCCTACCTGCACCTAAGTGCATATTGAAATACAAACTGGATGCCTCCCCCAACACACATATATTTTCTTTTTTGTGCTTCTTTTCTTAAGCAACCACTTAAAGAAAACCATGAAATAATTGCAATCATTTCTAGTCCTTATAACTCAACCTTCTTGTCCCCCACTGTAATCCCTCACTGAGAAAAAAAAAGTTACCGGTGCCAAGCAAGTAGACAAGTGGTTATTTCCAAGGTTAACCAAATATTTCCACGTATTCATCATGACTTCTTATAACGTACATTTGTTCCATAATGCATTTTTGATGCTGTGTTTAGCTGGAAACCACTTTATATAGATGACTGCCTTTTAAGATAAGCCAAACTTTCTAATGAAAACTTGGAACAGAATAATTTCATATAATTTTGGAACTTGAGAAATCAAGAGGGACTGTAGAATGGAACTGCATCATGAGTAGTATAATTCTCTTATGATCCCCAGGATCTCCCTCATTCCACTAGCTCAGGTAAACTCTGTAAGCTTGATTTTATTCTACATTGATTGCAATTTTCCTTCTGTGTATAGCTGCTTCTTGGGATCTTTAGGATTAAACAAATCTAAATCGGTATTCTCCCTCATGTACCTTAGTACATGTCATTATTTATGTGCAAACATAATGTTCCTGGCATGCTTTTTATGAGACATATATATTCTTTTCTAGATGAGGAATTATTTTCAAAGGTTGACCATTTATCTTTTCCATGATTGTCAGGAGCTTTGTTTATCGTATACACTTCCAACGGCACTGCCCCTTGATCCTTCTTGTGACCAATGTCATACATCTGGAAAGCAGCTGGATAAAGTTAGGAGTTCATTCTCAGGCCACGGACGAAAGTAGAGCCTCAGGACCCACACAGGGATCAAACCCATGACGTTATCATGAGGCCCTCCCCAGCTGAGCTAACCAGTTGCAAATGTCACCCTGGGACCCAGAGGGGCCATTCCCTCACCTGTTGGCTGTCCAAGCCTCTCTTTCTCATCCACTTGCCTCTGGTTTCTCTGGCTTTAGGTCCCTTTGTGATCTAGTTTCCAGCTAGAAGGAAACGAGCTCTCTTGTTCCCGGGAAAACCCTTTGCCATAGATTCGTGCACCGCCTCCCTCCTAACCTCATTTTCTATTCTTTGAAGAGCTCATACCTACAACCACTTAGGATCTCTTAGGTCCCTAGTGGAAATTTCGTGTGTGTCTCTGGCAGGGTTCTGATTCCAGATCCTTCCTACATGCGTAATGCGGTGGTGCCTTGGTGGTGTGAACCTATACCTATGTGTGGACACAGGTGCTTTCAGGTTTCCTGGGTGACTCTCTTTCCTCATATGGCTCCTGGAATCCCCATTTTCCTTCACTCTAAGGTCAATGGGTGTAGAGGAGACTTTCTAAGCCCTTTCTGTGGCCAAGTTAGCCAATTTCCAGTTCTAGCTTTTTGTGCCATGTTGGATTTTAAACACTCAGCACCCAAGGCCTCCTCTCCTGAGCTCTTCCCTATGGGTTAGTCCCCTCTTCGTTGCTGGCACCTATAGATTCCCTTTTGTGAGCTTTTCAACTGGCTGTGAATTACTTTCATTGTACTTTATCCATTTGCCCCTTGTATTTGGGGGGTGGCTTCTTCCCTTTCAGTCTGCCACATTGACTGCCAGTCTATAAACTCTATAAGCTTGATTTTATCCCACATTGATTGCAATTTTCCTCCTGTGTCTAGCTCCTTCTTCCAATCTTAAGGATTAAACAAATTTATTTATAACCTCCTTTTGGCCTTCAAATGATTAGAGAAACTAAAATGGATAAACCTTATTTAAATTACAGTCTTTTTTTCTCCCTGAAAGCAATTGGGAATAGTCTTAGTCCCTATTTACAACTCGTCATCATTTGTTCTGCTAAATCTTTTGGAGAAATCACCTTCAAAGTGGGGGTGCCTGTAACACACTGGGGTGGAGGAAGAAACTGTTCCATCTTCTATTTATACTTATATACTTATATATAATACAATAATTTCTATGCCTTTTTTCATAATGTTCTCAATATATTTGTATGGTAGTATATATAGTTTCTTGGTAAATGTTAAATTCTTTCTTGCTGACGTGGAAAGTGGTCCTGAAGAGCCTTGGCTAAGTGGGGCTGATCTGACTGCCCAGCTCAGAGTGATACAAAGGATCACAGTTGGAGAGCAATACCTGTGTCGGTCTTTCTACTTAAACTGAATGGATTATCATTTTGTGGACAAACGAAATATGTTATTCTGTAGAAAATTGAAAGGTTAGACTCTTCAGCCAGTTCTTTGTAATAATCATCCCATAATATGGTCAACTCCAAGATCAGGGGCCCAGAAAAAAAATCATGAAGTCAAATAAGGTAAAGTTCAGATACCCACCCAGAGCTGAACAAATTTTTAAAATGCCCATGGACTCATTTTTTTTCATATTTCAGATTTACCACGAGATGGACAGCATTGCCACCGATTTTCCTGATCTGGCAAGTAGAGTGAAGATCGGACAGACGTTTGAAAAGCGGCCCATGTATGTACTGAAGGTGAGGCCTCATAGCTAGCTCCTTGTGTTCAGAAACCAGCTTCAGATCCCTGAGGGAGGCAGCTCTGTAGAATTCTCTGTGACTTCGGGGAGGAGAGTGAAGTTGGGAGGCATCTTCTGTGGGCTCAAATTTGATCTGATGAGTTACCTGCTTTTGTGTAGTGTAACGCTGCCAGAAGGAGTAATCCTATTTCCTGTTTTGATGGAAGGAAGGATCAGAGGACAGGCAGAATGCTAGAACTGCTAGAATTCAGGGCTGTGGTGGGGGGCTGTGGTCCTTGCTGTATTCCCACCGTCTGTTAGTGGCAAGGGAAGTTGGGATAGGTCTACCAGTCTATTCTGACTTTAGGGCTACTTCTGGGCAAAGCAACCTAGAAAGCTAATTTTGGGGTTGATGATTTTTTTCTTTTTTAAAAAAATCAATTGATTTTACTGGTACATTTTAGATATACATAACGATAACGTTCTGATGACAGAATGTTAAGCCCACCTCTGATCCTTGCTACACAAAGCTTAATTTCCAGATATTTCTAATAGATTCAGATTCTGCATTGGCAAAAGAGATAGAGAACTACAACAATGGCATAAATTACATAAATAATCCAGCTGAGTGAATAAAAAGGAATTTGGGTATATAAAGCAAGGAACAATTGATCGAGCTAAGAATTTGCCAAACCCTTAGCTTCATATAAGCACTGAAGAACCCAGGTTTACAGAAAATTACCAGCAGTAGGGGAGACCTGCCACTGGCTGGTTGCTTTAAAATAATTACATTTAGATTATTTGCCCATCCGATGGAGACCCTGGCTTCATTAGCACCAAGCTCTGACCCAAGGGGTCCCAACGCTATGCCAAGGCTGGAGTTAGAATTCATTACTGCCATTTACAAAGAACTATAGCGAAGCCCTCTTCCTCCTAATTTAAAACCGAATTCATTTATTGCATCTGCAAAACAGCCTGGTTCATGCACCTCGTGTCTGTCTCTATTGAGCTACCATTTGAGGTCTTTCAAGAGACATACTATTATCGCTAATCGCAGCAGCATTCTAATCCACAATAACAATTGTTTCTCCTTCCCATTTGCTCCCAATGCTGGAGAGGTTCAGGCTGCCTGGAGCTGCAGCCAACCAATTAAGCTCCCTGGTCACGGATAAGCCTGATAAATAGATGGTGCCCTCAGGAACATTCGGTCTCTGAATTATCCTAAATGAATTAAATGAATAGGAGCGAGCTGAGGAGAGGAGAGGTGAGCAGAGACGCAGGCAGGTGGGTCATTTTCTGGCCTCTTTTTTCCTTCTGCAGTTCAGCACAGGAGGAGGCAAACAGAGGCCGGCCATTTGGCTGAATGCAGGCATCCATTCCCGAGAGTGGATCTCGCAAGCCACTGCCATCTGGATGGCAAGGAAGGTCATGTCGCCCGGTATTAGCCAAGGATTCTGGTGGGCCTGGGAGGGGCCCTGAAGTGTACCATGTGGCTGGATCCAGGGGACAAGGTGGAAAGGCACTCTTCACCAACCCTGGAGGCTGGGTCAAAGCCTCTTTGTCAGCCCACAGTGGCTGAGTAACAGAGGGGTAGTGAGCAGGCTCATGAGCCACAGAGGTGGCCCTAAGACACTGACCCATAATGGGTCTCTCAAAGGGAGAGAGCAACACTAGCACCACACTCAGACCAGCTTTCCCTTCATCAGGCCTTCAGCAACCTCAGAGCCTTTGAAAAAGTCCATTTTAAGCTTATATTGTAAAAGAGGGGAGTTTTAAGCCTGCATAGGGAGGGTAAATCTTCCCTACCCCTTCACTGAGGTTTAAGTTCCTAAAAATGTGTGACTCCCCACTGCTGGAAGGAGCGAACAAAGCATGTGCCACAGGACTCACTGCAGCTGATAGTGTCTGCAGCTGTGACCTCAGGTTTTGAGGGACTCAGAGATGTCAAGGGTGGATGCTATTCTAGGAGCTGCCATTCTTGGTGGGTGTGGGGCATCTCTTGGACTTAGACCTAGTGACCCAGGCTGGCGTGGTGTAGCTGACAAGTACCTTGTCTCTGCTTAGATTGTATCTGAGTATGGGAAAGACCCAGCTATCACCTCCATCTTGAAGAAAGTGGATATTTTCTTGTTGCCTGTGGCCAATCCTGATGGATATGTGTACACGCAAACCCAAGTGAGTAATCCTGAACAGGCTGGGCTTGGTGAACTTTTTTCCTTTGTTGGTGCCTTCAGAGAGAACTTCCACCAATATGCATATTACGAGTTTCCTTGGGATTTCATTTTCTAGTCATTTTCAGAGCTGAGAATCAGCAGGGAATTTTTTTTTCCTGGAGAGAATAGTCTCAGGAACTCCCTATTATGGGTCTTGAATGATTATCATCATTTTACCAATCTTATTCATTTTTTTCTCTCCCACACAATCCTTTCTTGATGTATTTTAAAGCAAATCCCAGACATCATGATATTTCACCCAAAACTACCTCCAGCTGATGATAATACTGATAAAAACTTCAAATCCACTACACCTCTGTCACCTTTGAAAAATTAATGGAAGCTCTTTAATATCACCTAACACCCTCAATTATCTTAAAAATGTCTCCAAGGAGTCAATTTGTTGAAGTCTGGATCTAACAAGGTCTGTGCACTGCGTCTGGCTGCGAGGTCTCTGCAGTCTTTTATTCTACAATAGCACCCCCCACACATCCTTTTAAAATGTCATTCATTTGTTGGAGAAACCAAGTAATTTCCTGTATAATGTCTCACATTCTGAATTTGGCTGATGGCTTCTTGGTTGTGCCATTTAATTTGCTCCCTTATTCCCCAGGCTGGAGCGTGACTGGATTCAGGTGGATTTTTAAAGGCTAGAATAAAATATGTGCTGCACTTCAAGTGCGTTAGTGATCATCAAGGCACATAATGGCCATTGGTCCCGCTTCTACCAAAGCCAATAATTATTCAGTGCATTCATTTGGGATCAGTCTAGTTCAGTGCTGGCAAACCTTTTCAATACTGAGCGCCCAAACTGCAACCCAAGATCCACTTATTTGTTGCAAAGTGCCAACACTGCAATTATACCTGAATACTGAGGTTTTAATTTAGAAAAAAACAAAAACAAAAACAAAAACAAAAAACCTGTCATCCAGTGCTTTGCTCTGGGCTGACTTGGTTTATGTGGCGATGGAGAGGGCTCTGTGTGCCTGCTGTGACAGGCATGCCATAGATTGGCCCCCACTGGCCTAGATCTTACGTATAAAGGGCCATTTTGGAGGAGTCCCTCTCTAAAACCAGAGGAGTGAACTCCTCTCTCTGAGGGATGAGAGCAAATGCCCCAGCCAGGCCCACAAAGCGGCTTGTCCCATTTCTTGTGCTTGTCTCCATCTTAGCACCCAGAAAAATCTTTCACTGCTCCTGGGCCCTGACTCATCTCTGGGTGTTTTATGACTTGCTTCAGAACCGGTTATGGAGGAAGACACGGTCCCTGAATCCGGGAAGCCACTGCATTGGCACTGATCCAAACAGAAACTGGAATGCAAGTTTTGCAGGTAGGTGGGGAGACAATTTCGGATTCCTTTGCAGTTGGTGAACCTGTCCTCCAGTGCCCCAAGATGGCAGGGAGGGAGCAAGTTTCTACCTTTTTCATTACTCTGTTCACTGAGAGAATTAGAGGCAGCACTTTATGTCAATTTGTTTTGTTTGTTTCTTTAAGAATTTTTTTTAAATTGTGATTTTGAACAGAAATAACTCAATAATTCCTGTTCACCTGAAAGAATGATAGGACAGAATATCATTGCATTTTGATTCTAACTATGTTCATATTTTATTGAATAAATAAATATTTATGTATTTACTTATGGTGATACTGTAGATCAAATTCAGGCCTTTATGCATCCTTTGTCCCAGTCCTTAAGCTAATATGTATATTTTAAATTTTTTATTATTTATTTTTTTGGCACTGGAGATCGAACTTGGGACCTTGTGCTTGCCAGGCAGGCAGTGGAACCATTGAGCTAAATCCCCAGCCCCTTAAGCTAATATTTTAAAACCACTCTTGCGCTGGGGATTTAGCTCAGTGGTTATGTCACCTGCCTGGCAAGCACAAGGTCCCAAGTTTGATGCCCGGTACCAAAACAAACAAACAAACACCCACTGTCATCTCAGAAGTATAAGTCCCAGGGCCTTCCTTACCTTTGCCCATAGCAGCCTTGTTGGGCAAATTGTGAGTGGGCAGAAGGGGCTCCTGTGGCAACTCACAAAAGAGCAATTAGCACCTTTACCCTAATAGGTAAGAGCAATAAAACCTTGATTATATGTTGTGAAAAGTAAATTCCAGCAATTATTTTTTTATGTGCAAGTATGAGCCCCAGCAGCCTAATGTCATGAAGAGAGAATGGAAATCAGATGGCCAGGGTTCTGAGGTCCAGCTATTTAAAACTCATCTCCCACAAAAGTGCCAGTTGTGTGCCAAGTTCTTTCCCATGTACCTTATTTCTCTAACCTAATGAGTAATTTTTTATTATCTGAAATGAGGCAAGACCCTCCAAGATTATATGGCTGGTAAGAATTAGGATCTAAACTCACTTTCTAATTTTAAATCAGAATCCAGCCTCTCTCACTGTTCCACAGCTGCAATGATGTTTTATTTTTAATGGATTTTTCTTTGTATCAAAACACCATAAAATAATGGTTGTGAGGAAGAAGCTGACATGAATGTGGAACTGAGGGCATCAAAGTTAAGGCAGATAGTTCCATAATTGACCACACACACACACACACACACACACACACACACACACCATATACCTTAGGCAACTGTACTGTGAAATAATACAGAAGGCCGTATTTCTAAATACATGTCAAACAACCAAGAGATGTTAGCCACAACAACAAATTATTTTTGGCAGCAGCTGGCTGTTAAGATCTGAACCAAAAGAGTAAGTTGACACCAGAATAAATCGAGTCATTTTCATTATTTATTGGTATTCATATTAATTATCTAAAATACTTGTTAATTACAACTCATTTTCAAGCATGATATTAATTATTTATGACAGCCACTACTGACATAATATAAGGTCAACTCTACCCACTTAAAGAAGTCCCAACAAGATGGATGTGTTCGCGCACACCTCTAATCCCATCACTAAGTGGGGCTGAGGCAAGAGGACTGCAAATTTGAATCCTGCCTGGGCAACTTATTGAGACCCTATCTCAAAATAAAAAATGAAAAGTGCTGGGGATGTAGCTCAGTGGTACAGCATCCCTGCGTTCTATTCCTTGTATGGCAAAAAAAGAAAAACAAAAATCACAGTAATTTACCTTCCTAGCTGTGGCAGATCCACCACCTCCACCTCCCTCTCTGTTCCCTTCCTCACAGTCTGCACATGCCATGGACAGGTTTCTAGGGACATGTGACGGTAGCCCGCCCATTGCCAGGACGTCCAGCCCCTCCTCAGGGTTGACTGCCCTCAGTTCTGTCATCTTGGCCTGTGGGTTACTGTTTCTGGTCGGACTGTCCCCAACAGGAAAAGGAACCAGTGACAACCCTTGCTCTGAAGTGTACCACGGCCCACATGCCAATTCTGAAATAGAGGTGAAATCGGTAGTAGATTTCATTGAAAAACATGGGAATTTCAAGAGCTTCATTGACCTGCATAGCTACTCACAGTTACTGATGTATCCTTATGGGTACACAGTCAAGAAGGCCCCGGATGCCGAGGAGCTGGTGAGTGATAGCTGATTTCTCTTCAGCCCTGGGTTGGCTTGGCTTCTGGATACTGCCAGGGTGCCAATCTACAGTGTTAGAGGGAAAATCCAGGAGCACGAGTGGGTCTCCTCAAGGGCCTAGAATTCTCTCTCTGCCCTTTGGGATGGGATGTGCCAGCAGACATACTCGGGAAAGGAGGGGGATAGGGCCTCTTATTTCTAGCCAACTGTGACATTGCCTTGCCTTCTCACTTGGTTTTCCTAGTGGAGCATGTCGTAGCCCTACTACTCACCAAAGACTGTTGTTGGCACTGTGGTGTTCAAGGGAGAGGTGCTCTCATTCTGGTTAAGGAAGAGGTGAAGCCTAGGGGTGCTCTGGGTCATGTTCTGTGATCCACCTCTGAATGGGGGAGAACTTAGAGGTTTACTAGGGGAGCATCTGCCAGGACTGCAGGCCGCTGCCTCCGTGAAGGTTTGCTGAAGGGCGCTGCTCTGCCCTGCTACAAAACTTCTGACCCTCTTCGTCTGTAGCTGCCCTGTCTGCACCCTCAGCTCCTCTGGGGTTTTCTCGGGAGCACACCTGGTCTTTCCTCCTGGTCCTGAGTGGAAAGTCTTCTCCCTGGGGATAAAGGAAGATGGGGCCTTCCTGGATTCGTGACGAGTTGGTGGGAAGTGTACCAGCCCTTTGGAGAGCCTGCAAGCAGCTCTTCGAATTTGAGCATGTGCCACACCTGCTTTCAGAGTGCTTATCACTCTTCTTCCCCAAAGTGGGGCTAGGAACAGGAACAGGGGATGAGCCAGGCCTCAGCTCTGCTTGGTGGGGAGGAAGAGACCAGCAGGGGATAGTGGAGGTGGGGACAGGACTCTCCCGACCACCAGTTCAGGAGAACCGAGGATTGCCAGCTTCCAGGATTCATCCCTCTCACTCTGTCCTTTCCTTTCCCAGGATGAGGTAGCAAAACGTGCAGCCAAAGCCCTGGCTTCCCTGTCGGGTACTGAGTACGAAGTGGGCCCGACCTGCACCACCGTCTGTGAGTACCCACTGTGCAAACTAGTATTTAGAAAGTGCCTTGGAATGGAGTGCGGGGAGAGCTGCAAGTCAGAGATCCAAAGCTGTAGCCCGTTTCCATGGTTCATGATAGACAGAATTTGCCTCTTGTGCTATTTGCCACTTGCCCTTGATGAGTTAGGTTCTGTCCATGGGGTAGAATTTGCATTCCTCACCTTACATAAGGGATCCTGACATAGTTTGCCAAAAATTCCTCAAGCCCATTGTTCCATTTTCAAAGGCATACTACTTTGGCTTTGGCAAGTGGATGGTGGTGCTTATGGGGTGGGGGAAGAGTCCCCCACCTTCCTGTCAGAAATGAACAAGGGTTAGGCGTCCTTCCAACAGTGGTTAATATCTAGCAGAAAACAAAAAACAAACAAACAAAAAACCCAAACCCTAGCACTGTGGGAGACTGAGGCAGAAGGATGCAAGTTCAAATTCACTTGAGGGACTTTGCAACTTAGGGAGAACCTCTCTAAAAACAAAACAAAAAAACCAAAACCAAAACAACAACAGAAACTACTGAGATCCACATTTAGGGCTGAGGATTTACCTCAGTGGTGCCGCTGCCTGCCTAGCAAGTGCAAGGTCCCAAGTTCAATCCCTGGTACAAAAAAAAAAAAAAAAAAAAAAAAAAAAAAAAAATTGGTTGGCTGCAAGACAATACAAAAAAAAAAAAAAAAAAAAAAAAAAAAAAAAAAAAGAACAAATCTGAACCTGTTTTGAGGTTCACCAACCACTCATAACCGCACTTTGAAGAAACACCTTTTATTTGGTCTCTCAATGAAATATTTCATCTGAGCAGTGCCCTTGATTCCTGCTGCGAACCTGCCAGTGAGTCTGTCTTCAGATTTTCCCACTGGGAAAAATATCGCATCCCAAGTGAACACGGGAAGCCCAACTCTAGCTCTGTAGGCAGTGTCCGTCCCACCCTCGCACAGTGCCCTTTCTGTAGACAATGTTATGTCCTGACCATGGGGCCGCCTCAGAGTCCCTGCAGGCATGCTGGCGTTTCTTTTCTCCTCAGCCCTGGGCTCCACTACTGATTCTGTCTCCCAGCTTTCCTGTCAGACCTCCTCTTCTGGGGAGATCTCCAGCCCCCCTTCTGGGTGCTCCTCTGGGCTCTGATCTCACCACCCTTGTCTCTGTTTCATCTGCCACTGAGATGCATAAAGCCGTTAGCATGATGCTGGTATTTGAGTTGCTAATTGCAGCAACAATCCATTAATTATTCATGGTTTATTGCTATTAGTGTTATTAAATGGGAACTCTTCAGAGGACACATCTGGAGACTTTCTCCACCCTCTGCCTAATTAGTCAGAACTCAGCCAGGGACCAAAGAGCGAGGAGGCTTGCTAGGAGCCTGTGAGGTGTCTTCCTGAAGAGCTTCATGCGTCACCCGGTTCTGGCTTTTGGGTCAAACTCCAGTTTAAATACTGGCCTTTTCCTCTCGCATCAAGCACACTCTTTTGCCTAGCATGAGCTGTGCCCAGACCAAGAGATCCTCACCAGATGCCTCCAGCAGAGGAGGGAAGGCTCTTCTGAGCCCATCCAGAAGCTGTAGCGTTTCCTGTCTCTTTTAAGAGCCTGTTTTCTGTCCTCCTTGCTTTCCAAAACAGCAATCAAATTTTGTATAATGGCACTCTATCTGACCCCAGGAATGTGGGATGTGCCACGTAAATAGATAATATTTATCTTTTCAAGTACCAGACCCTTTCTCTTAGATTAACCATTTAGATGAAAATAATTCTAAGATGGACCCCTCACGTTCCTGCTTCCACACAGCATGTGGAGGGATTTGAGCCCCTTTCTTTGTGACTGAGTGGCTTTCTGGACATCAGTTACTAGATCTTGAATACTTCTTATTGTACTGTTGGACCTCTGCTAAACAGCCTCAGCCTATTCAGCTTCTTCTCCTGTGTCTGCCGTTCATAGGTTTGATGTGGCCTTCTTCAATCTCGTCAGGAGCATCTTGTACTATTTTCAGGCTGGCTACCTTTAGCAAGCCTTTCCCCTTCTCTTCATTGATTCTGTTGGACTACATGCTTGGAAATGAGTTCTTTGAGCTCATCCGACTGGTGGCTAAATCATGAATATTAAAGATACACATCCCAGTAATTTTACCATCACAGAAGATTGGTGAACATCTAAAATGTCCAACAGGAGAGTGATAAGAGCACACTTGGTGCATCTGGAGAAATACCACCTTGCCTTCCTATGAATGTGGTGGACGTATATATGCTAATAGGGGATAATCTTCAATTGTTAACCGAAAAATACAATATGTAAAGCAGTGTTGGTAGTATGTTCCTATGAGTGTTAAAAAAAAAGTGGATGTAGAACAGGTATTGAAATAAAGTGAAGTTCATGGACTCCATCACTCTGTCTGCTGAGAGGAAGCCTTTTTGCCTCCTTCCAGAATCTTAAGTGTATTCAGAAGTACCAGGTAAAGAACCTCTAGAAACTTCTGGTACCATCGCCTATTCTTGCTGAAGCTTTTTCTCGGTTACAGGCATCACACAGCAGAGAGTGCATGAGCTCTCATGAAGCAACAACAGCTCTAGAAACATCAAAGTGCCATCTTGAGAAACAACTCTTGGGAACAATGGGAAGGCAAAAGGGCTCAGATTTTCCCTTGACAGACATGTTAGGACCCTCATGGATCTGAGGGTCATTGAGAAAGGGTTGGGCTTTATCATCAGATGGACCTGAGTTAAAACTCCAGCTCTGCCATTTTCTATCTGTATTTTCCTCAGATGAATTACCCATTCGGAGCCTGGAGTTCCTCATCTGTAATACTCACCTTCCTGGTTTTTGTTTTGTTTTGTTCTTTGATTTTTGAGACAGGGTCTTGCTATGATTCAGCCTGGCCTTGAACTCACTAGCCCAGGCTGGTGTCAGACTTGGCAATCCTCCTGCCTCAGTCTCCTGAGTGCTGTGATTACGGGTGTGCGCCACTATGCTCAACTTCTCCCTTGTTTTTAAAAGATTATGGGGATAGGGGCCGGGGATTTAGCTCAGTGGTTCTGCCGCCTTGCAAGCACAAGGAACTGAGTTTGATCCCTGGTACCAAAATACAAGATTATGGGATTATAAATATAAAGTGTCTAATATGACTGGCTCATGATAGATGCTAAATGAGTAATACATAATTATTGGCATAATTGTTTTATTATTCAAGATTCAAGATCACCTACCTTTTGCCCTTTTAGCCATTTCCTGCTCTAGTACAGTTTGATGGAGAAGAGGAAAAATAAGTCTCTTGCTACTCTGAAGTCTCACCCACCCCCTTCTCTCTGTTACTTGGAATTGAACCTGAGGTCTTCTCCTTGAGCTACATCCTCAGCAATTTATTATATTTTATTTTGAGACAACACCTCAATAAGTCACTTAATCGCTCACAATGGGCTTGAATTTTAGCCCCTCCTGCTTCAACCTCCCAGAATGGTGGGATTGTAGGTGTGCACCACTCCACCTGGCTACCTCTGTCAAGCCTTTTGGCAGTATGCTTCCTTCCCTCCTTCTCTCTATGTATCAGTTGTCTCTTGCTGTGTATAAAATAAACTTAGCAGTTTAACACAATAAACATTTACTTTCTTACACTGTTGGTGGGGATCAGGAATTTAGGAGCAGTTCAGTTTGAGTGCAAACTGGTGCAAGGTTTTGTGTGGGGTTACAGTCAAGGTGTCCTGCAGGACCAATCACTAAAGGTGAAGCAGGGCTAGAGGATCTGCTTGTCAGGGGAGTTATTGGTGAGTTCGTGCTGATTTATGGCAGGAGGTCACAGTTCTTCACCACATGCGCCTCTTGAGTATTCCTACAACATGGTGCCTGGCATTCCCCAGAATGAAGGACCCAAAAGTGACCAAGGCAAAAGCCAGGGTGACTTTCATGGCAGCTTTGTCTCTGAAGTATTCTGTTAGGCATGTAGGGGAGGCCAGTTCTATACCACATAAGGGAGAACTCTGTAAGAACATGGTTTTCAGGAGACAGGGCCTTGGGTCTTTCTCAGAGCCTGTTTACTATGCTCTGTCTCTGTGAAGGTTGGTTTGAGTGACTTTTGGGATTGGACAGAGTTAGTGGTGAGGTGGGAGTAGGGATTTCAGATCTCTTGGTTGGATACTAGTGCCAACCCTTCTGGTGTAGGGGGACAGAGGTGTATGAATGGAGTCATTGTTTCCAGTGACTTCCGGTAAGAACCGTGGATTGATGGTTAAGGTGGACTTCCTGGTACTCTAAAGGGAACCGAGCTAAAGCAGTGTTTGTTTTTCACTTACAGACCCTGCCAGTGGGAGCAGCGTTGACTGGGCATACGATAATGGCATAAAGTATGCATTCACATTTGAGTTGAGAGACACAGGACATTTTGGCTTCCTCCTGCCTGCCAACCAGATAATCCCTACTGCGAAGGAGACATGGCTGGGGCTGAAGACCATCATGGAGCATGTGCGGGACAATCTCTACTAATGAGGGGACCTTCTGTCTATGTTGATTTGTATCCATGTGTACACTCATTGAGGCTGCTATTAAAGGAGCTCATTCTTTCATGCCTGAGCCAGATCCTCTAGGTTAGAGAGCATGGCTGGGCCATTCCCTGGAGTTCCCTGTGAGGAGTGCTTCCCCAGCCTACCCTGTTTGGTCCTGTTGCTTTGCTGAGCCTTTGGTATACCCCTCCTTCCACACAGTGGGGCAGACCATAGTCAGGGTTGTCCCTTCCTGGGGGACATAGCTCTACCTCATTTTCAGAACCAAAGAGCATTTCTGATTGTTCTGTACCCTCCTCCACATGTAACCATGTGGGTTCTTGTGGGGCCCATGGAAGGCACTGTGTGAGACAATACTTATCTTTAGTTGGATCACAACGTCCTTTAATTTATTTAACTCTTTCTGGACCAAATTTGTCTTTTTCTTTCTTGAGACAGGAGTCTCACTCTGTTGCCCAGGCTGGTTTTGAACTCCTGGGCTGGAGTGATCCTCCCATCTCACCTCCTGAGAAGCTGGGAATGAGTTGTGCACCATGGCACGAAGCTCAGGAACATATTTTTCTTTGAACGACAAATCCTGCAGGGTCATCAGTGCTGGTCAGCCTCATCTCCCTTCTTTTTTGGCCTGAGTA
Source organism: Fukomys damarensis (assembly GCF_012274545.1). Lineage (NCBI taxonomy): Eukaryota > Metazoa > Chordata > Mammalia > Rodentia > Bathyergidae > Fukomys > Fukomys damarensis. The sequence goes on along the minus strand of NW_022900916.1, from coordinate 36,947,754 downwards.
CAAAGTAGAAGCTCTCTTCCCACCACTAAGCTAAAGAATTTCAAGATACTGCAGTTCTTACTGCTTTCTTCTCTTTTCATCTAGTGTAGCTGGGTTCTCAGAAGGAGATGAGTGTCGCTGTAGTTGCTGCTCCCCTGAGATCACAGAGGAATGGGCAGGCTACTTAGCAGGATTGCACAATTGTCCCCATCTGTCCTAACAGGCTCTTCCCTACTTTGCCTTTTGAATTCACTTTGAAGATCTTGCCCTCACCCCACAGACCCTAAATCTTCCTCTGGTCTGCATATTCTCATGCCTTGGCACATTCCAGTTTGTGCTCTGGTATGCCCTGCATTTGCTTTTTTTTTTTTGCCTTTAAAGTTACCTTCCTCTATTGTGTGTCCTGGATCCTGAGTACCTACATGGATCAAGAATTCATCAGTCAGACACCTCTTCCACCATTTATCCTCAGCACCTACCATCTGTCCTTTTTTTTATTTCTTTTTTCATGCATGTCTGTAAATCTTAACCTTCTGCCTAGGATTTGTACAGCATCTGGTGTGTGCTTATAAGCCAATAAATATTCAGTACAAGTCTCATGATCATCCTCTATTCTTCGCCTTCACCTGAATGGAACCAAGCCCTGGTTTTGAATATGCAGCTCTTGATAATGTCAAAAGTCAATTGTAATCCCTGTCCGGATCACATGCCATGTAGGAAGGCCTTCTTCATCAGACCCAGAGGCCTCCAGGGCAATGTTACCTTGGTGATTTCACTGTTTTGGGTCTAGATTTGAGGTTTTCAGAGCAGAAGCTTGATATTCTCATTGTCCACGTTGATTAGTCCTGGGGATGCTGACTCACGCCTTCAGAGCACAGATGAGGCAGATGATATAATCAGAATACAAATTTATTAATTTACATTATGGCATGTAACTGTTTAATGGATTGGATCCTCACGTTGGCCTGAACAGTACATTCTCAGTACATTCTCTCCCTGTAGGCAAGATACATGGGAAGCCAAATTATAATCAGAAGGTTGCTTAGTGAGAGGGCGTCAGAGCAAGGAAAGTTAATTACAGTCTATGATTAGAATTTTTAATGGCACCCAGCTTTAATAGAACGATATATCTAGTTCTATAACCAGAACACACCTGCCAGCCGGCCAGCTGGTCACTTGTGCTGGCTAGACAGTAGGTGTGACAGTGCTTGCCTCTGACATGCCTGGTACCTAGCTTCATTTGTGACCTCTGCCCTCAGTTGGAGACTGTCCTTTATAACCCTTGAGGCAGAGATTTCTTAAGATGTAAAAAGCCATAAAAAGAAGAGGACTATTACCTGCGAGCATAGTAAAATCAAGAACCTTAGTTCATTAAAAGCTGCCATAAAGAAAGAAGAGGAGTTACTTGGTAGAAGATATCTACAATGTTCCTCATACATACCACAGACAAAGGATGCATGAAGATCTACAAATCAATGCAAGCACAAATAATCCCACAGAAAAATGGGTGAAGAAAGTGGGTATGTCTGATAAATGTATGAAGGATGACTAGTGATCGAGGACATGCAAAACAGGACTACAGTGAAAGACCCATGTGATACTCATTTGGTTTGTATACATCAGGGTTTCATACTTCACTGGGGAGGCAGAGTAGTAACCACTTTGGAAAATAGTTTCACACTATTTTCTAAAGTGCATACCTTCCGATCCAGCAGTTGCAGTACTGGGAAGGGGGTTCTCTGAATCCCCATCTCTTGGTCTTACTCCTGGTTCTGCTGGACTGAAAGAAGGCCTTTGTGAAGCAGCTGGCAGGGTGAGGAGGACAGTCTGTGGCTGTGCACGGGATTAGCTGCCACCCATGGGCTCCCCCCTGAGATGAAGGTCACTTATTGACTTCAGTGATCTGGATGCCACGCATCTGATCATCTCCGCTCTGTCCTCAGGGTCACAGACTGTAGGGAGCAGCACAGTGCCTCAACTCCTGCATTTGGCTGTGTGACCTTGATGTGTGCACCATGATGAAACCCCTGGGAATCTGTTTTCGTTCCTCTTTATGTCTCTCTCCCTCCCAACCTCCCTGCCTGCTTTGTGGTGCCAGTGTTTAAACCCTGGGTTTTGCAGATGCTAGGCAAGTGCTCTGTCCCTGAGCTGAACCCCCAGCCCTTCTCATCTTTAATGAGAGTAATGATAGCATCCACAATGACTTATCAAGAGAACTAAATGAACTGGTACATTAAAGTACTCAGGACCTTACCCGGCTATAGACGCACTCAGTATGTATTAGAAGTGTTACTCTCACCGAGTGATGGAAATTCATTTATGAATCAGATTGTTGGCATTTTCCCAAAGTGGAGGCTTATTTGCTCCAGACTTTCAGGAGACTTCTAATAAAAATTTTAACAGTTTACAGAAAAACATTAGTTGGATATTTAGTCATTTTTAGTATTATTTGGGTTTTGAATATTGGTTTTGTAGAGAGCATTTATATGTTGTATAGATACCAGTGCCCCTGTATAAGAGTAAAAGACCACTGCCTGAAGCCTTCATAGGCTCAGCTTCCAAGCACAACCCTTTTGAACATAGGGGGTCATCTCTGAGAGTCACAGGTTCTGGGAAGGCCCTGCTATGATTCTATTTTGGGTGAAGTTAAGAATGTGGCCCAACTCTGGACTCTTACGTAGATTACACGTCTTTCATGTTACTATATAAAGACCAATGGTATGGAATCATTTCATCATCACCACCACCACCACCACCACCACCATCATCATCATCATCATCCTTATTTTCTGTTTGATGAACTCTGGAATTTTGCCAACCTAGGCAGCTTATAAAACAAGTTCTCTTTGCTATTTATATTGAACTTTAAATCATGAACACCAGCTGTTGCTTGTATTTGAAGTAAAACTCCAGGTGTACTGGAGGCATTTGGAGGCATCAAAGGAGCAAGGGCACATAGGCTGTTCTTATCCTTCTCTAGCATACATGTGGGTATATTGTGGTGCAAATGGGGGATTTGCTCTGTAAATGCAAAAAGTGAATCCTGTGCTTTTTTTTTTTTTTGTATCTCCTACAAGGCCAAGCTCAGTAGCTAGTAAATAATTTTGTAGATTTGATATAAGCTATACTTTCAACAAGTTAGGGCAGCAGGAAAAGAGTACTTTTTTCAACAAATATGATAAGTGAAATTCTGGAAAACAGTTTGGAATTCATGTCGCAGTTCCAAGAGAGAATATAAATTAAACATGTGGAGATAAGGAAGGCTTGATATTGGTTAAATTGCTTGAAATTTTGTAATGATTTATAGTTTTAAAATGCTTTATAGATATTTGATAATTAAATTACCATGACCACCTGGTGATATATGCAGGATGGGTATTATTATCCCCTTTTAAGGAGATGAAATGCTAAAAGAAACAAAGTACTGTGCCTACCTTTACATGGATGGAAATAACGAAGCTGTATCTTAAGACCTGGTCCAGACTGAGAAAACACAGGGGACAGCAGTGTGTCATTGACTTTGTTTTTGCATTTGAATACTTTAAAAGTATACATAGTTCTTATAGTCCCTCCAGTCTCACAGCTCTGTGTTATTTGCTTGGCTCTTGATATCTTTGACTTTTCAATTTTGCAGTCGTAAGAGGGAAATTAGGGAGGAAAAGAGCCAGGTCTCCCTTGCTGGCTGCCATTTCTGGCTAAAGAAATACACTGAGGCCATTGTGTGGTTCCCATGAGTCCTTCTGCCACTGTGGGCCTATGCTGAAGATGGCCATCCAGGGAGAATTATGGGTAATTTTTTCATATGAAATACCTGGCATAGGCTGAAGACTCCATTTCCATCCTTTGTGGAATTATGCCTTTTTGGAAGGATTGCACAGCCTGTAGTACCTCCTCCCCCACTTCTACCTACCCAGCCTCCTCCAGCCTTGAAAGACAAAATGCCCACTTCTCTCACCAAGCAAATAGATGTATTCTGTTTAAATATTTAAACAATTTGGCCTAGACTTAGAAAACCATTAACCCAGGTTTGAAGCTTGTAAGCCCTTCCAGGGCAGAGCCAAGGTTTTATTTAGTTTGGATCCCTAGCACCTAAGCACATAATGGCACATTATAAAGATATATTGAATAAACACCTGCAGCAACATCAATTCCACAGCTGATGCAAAAGAAGCCCAATGTTTTCCTTCCACTTAGCTAACTGGATGCAGCAATCTTCTTTTCTCGGCTCTGAGTACTTCACTGTGGCATTGTTCTTTTCTGATGGATGTGAGAAACACAAAGGTCAGGGAAAGCAAAGACCTTCTGTTTCAATTTCAGCAGACCTGTATTAGAAAACCCAGAGAAGCCAGGCCCAGTGGGAAAGGATGACCTATCTCATCACTGTAAAGTGGTATTTCTAAAACATTCCCAGGGGCAGCTGGTGGGTAGACAGGCACTAACTTGGTTAAGGAGGCATATCAAAGAAGTAGACACCAGATCTGCCTGCTCCAGGGCCATCAATAGGATCAGTATTTAACAGGCATGTCTCTCTATGTCCTCTGGGCTCGCTAGAACCTGGCTCCCATCTAAGGAGTCTTCAGTTCATCTTGGAAAACAAATGAAGAACTTGTGTAGCCTGGAGGATATTCATTCAAGCTGGAAACGGGCAAGATTGCTAGGCTGAGGAAGCCCTGTTAATAGGCAGCACTGGGCCTGGAAGAGGGTGTTTCCCTCCACTTGCTGCCAGTGCTGCAGAGAGGTGGAAGGGACCAGGTGCCAGCTCTGCTGTTACCGATGTCGGCAGTATTATGATCTTTGGAAATTAGACCAGGAAATGGGAAGGAGGAGGTAGCAGATCCCCTTACTCCCAATAGAAGGAGAAATAAAAATAAATTGATCACTTGGTGGGGGTTGTTCATATATGATGGAGCTTTTATTCCAGCAATAGATTTCACTTTTTATTTATTTAACACTTGGATCCAAATTTGTACATCTTCCTCAATTGCTACCATTAACTCTCAATGACCTGTCATGTAAAGGTACAGATCCCAATGATGAATGTAACTGTACTGTATACCTAAAATGTACCAATAAACTCAATTAAAAAAACCTTGAGCGACATGAACAGTGAAATTGTTACTTAGGAATTCATGCCCCATACTCCAAATCTGTATTTTTTTTAAACATCCTGAAGTATATCTGAAAAGCCTCATAATTTAAATGTCCAAAGTACTTATGTGGTCCTGGGAAAGGGTAGGTCTCACTCTTATTGCAAGAATCATTTTCCAGAATCAGGTTACCTGCTCCTTTCATATAATAATAATAATAATTATTATTATTATTATTAATAATTATTATATATGTCAAACATGTATGTAAAGCCTAAAGTATGAAAATCTAGCACTAGACACAGATTATAATGAGAAGTCTACTCCCAGCAAGCCAAAACCTTAGGCTCAAAGTGGAATGATAACACCAAGGAACACTAGGGAGGTTGTCAGAAACAATCTCTGGCACCACACCAGACCAAGAGAATCAGAATCTGCATTGAATAGGAATACCAAGTAATTCAAATATGCAGCAAAGTTTGGGAAGCACTAAGGACATTTATACATATACATAGTATATATCCATATACATATATGGTGAAGTATAAATAGATATATTTACATATATATTTATACGTGCTCATACTTCACCTCATCATCTTTTAGGTGGGTGGTCTCCACCCAGTCTTCACTTTACAATCACTAGGGGCTTTGGCAAATTACTGGTACTACTGATGTGTTGGCCTCTAACACACACCCGTGAAAACAGAACCTCCAGATGTTGGTTTTCTAAAGATCTGCACAGGTGATGCTACTGGATAGCCAATGTTGAGATCTGCTGTTTTAAATCCAGTTTCTAGTACCATTTTCCCAGTGATTTATACATCAGCTGGAAAACAGTTCTCCATAGATCTTCTACATTTCTGCATATCCAGGTTATCTTTTCAAGGATGTCAGAACAATACACAGCCTTGGAAGATGTAGCTATTGCTTTCCTCTGGTGTGAAGGGCAGATTTACTTAGTGTCCAGTACAATGAAGATGATGCTTCCTTTTAAAGCAGAGGACAGTTAAGTTCACTGCCTTTAAAAAAAGCCCAGTGAAACCTAAAATCGAAATGGGTCAAAGATCTAAATATTATAACACAAACATTAAATCTGCAGAAGAGAGAATAGGTAGAATGCTTGAGGACATAGGACTAGGCGATGACTTCATGAACAAACCCAGACCGCATGGGAAGTACTATAAAGAATCAACAATTGGTGCCTCGCCTTATTAAAAAGTATTTGCACAGCAAGAGAAACCACCAACAGAATGAAGAGACAGTTTTATCAGATAAAGGACTATTATCTAGAATATATAAAATAGAACACAAGAAAAGCAGATCCCCCAAATTTAAAGACCCAGTGCAAAAATAGGCATCTGAAATAAAAAGACAGTTTTCAAATAAAGAATTAGAAATGGCAAATAAATATATGAAAAAGTGTTCATCATCACTGGTCATTTGAGAGATGCAAATTAGCACAACACTGAGATTCCATCTCATTCCTGAAAGAATGAGTGCTATCAAGAAATCACCCTCCCCAAAAAAAGAAATCAACCAATAACAAATGCTGGAGGGGCTGTGGGGAGAAAGGAACCTTTCTCCACTGTTGATGGGAGTGTAGACTGGCGCAACCACTGTGGAAATCAATGTGGAGATTTCTCAAGAAACAAAGTAGGGTCAGGGATTTAGCTCACCGGTGCCTCTATCTGCTTCACAAGTGCAAGATTCTGAGTTCAATCCCTGAAACAAAAAACAAAACTAAACAAAAAAACCCTAAAACTAGAGGTTCCATTTGACCCAGGTATACCTCTTCTTGGTATCTTCCCAAAAGATTTAAAAGCATCATACCACAGCGATATATGCACACTCATGTTTAAAGCAGCACATCGTATAATAGCTAAATCTTGGAAACAGCCCAAATGCCCATCAACTAATGAGTAGATAAAGAAGATGTGTGTTTTTATACAATGGAGTACTATTTTGCCATAAAGAAGGATGAGCTTCAGTCATTTATAACTAAATGGATGGACCTTGAGACCATACTCTTAAGTGAAATATATCAGACACACATGTTTAAACACCGCACTGTTTCTCTGGTGTGTTTCTCTGAATGTGGAAATAAGGACTGAGAGGTATAATGGATGTTGGGAAATGGGAAGAACGTGTTCACTGAGAAAGAAAACAAGGGAGGAGGGAGGGAGAAGGAAGGAAGGGACAAGGAAAAAAGTGAAAATAAATAGAAGAAGAGAAAAAGGAAATATAAAAGCCCAGGGACTTCTGGTTTCAGCTCTGCCGCGTAAAGAGCTTGGAAACTCTTAGAAACTTCTCAGTCCTGCTTTTTCAACAAGTAAGAAATCGAAACTGAAAATCAATGACTTTTATTGGACCTACCAGAAAATTGATGTCATGGGGCAAACTAATGTTCTGAAATCTAGGGACAGCAAATCCAGAGAGTCACAGTTGTGCTCTGTTCACCTGGAGTAGAAGCTGCTGGAGCCGTACTGAGCAGAAGACTTATGTAGTAATTTTGATGAAATTGGAGGCTGAATGTGGACTTGAATGAGAGTGAGAGAGTCCTGGGGGCTGCGGTCTTAGTCTCCCGCCCCACTTCTCTGGTGTCATCTCTAGGAACCCTAGAGGTTCTCCTAGTAAAGAAACAACAAAAATTCTCTGATGTCGGTGGCAGGGGGAGGATAAGGTAACCATTCTGAATGTGCTCAGAGCATTCTCCATAACAAAGCACTAATATTTAGAAGACAGCTTTTTTAATGTTTCTAACACAAAAGAAATGATAAATGTTTGAGGTGATGGATATGCTAATTACCCTGATTTAATCATCACGTGTTATATACTTATGTTGAAATATCACATTGTACTTCATGAATATATACAAAGATTGTGTCAATTAAAGGAAAAAAGGCCTATTCTGCTGGGAGAAAACTTATCAAAATTGGGGGAAGGGAAATGAGACAAATCCAGCTTCCTTGAAGTCTTCCTCTCTCGCTGAAGGTGCGGGATTGAAAGAAGAAGCTAAGAAATACTTGCGAAGTTTATAGCCCAGGGCTCTCCCAAAAGTCCTAAGGTTATAGAACATTTTCTTTCCCCACACCTTCCCACCACACCAACAGAACTCTAGGATAAACACAGTGGGCTAAAAGTAAAAGAGCTGCAAGATACTGACCTTCTCAGAGGATACTTAGGGAAACCCAGAGATGACAAGAGAGATAAAAATGAGGACACTTGATGGGCTAATGACGGAGTTCAGTGGTAGAGCATTTGTGTGAGGCCATGGGCTCAATCTCCAGAATTCTGGCCCGCAAAAGGAATTTTTGAGCCTCTGGCTCCCATACTTATGGCAAACATTAACTAGCCCAGCCCCTGGCCAGATTCAGTATAAAACCTCTCGTCAAAGGCCTATGCATTTCGGTTCCTATTACTCAATATGTCATGTCTATCTTTCAACAAACAGCTACAAGTCATGCTAAAAGGCACACACACAAAAAAAACAAAGCAAAGCAAAACACTAAGGGGACGAAGCAAGCACCAGCACCAGTCAGATACAGTTCAGATTTGGGAATTATCACAGGGAATTTAAAATAACAATAATATGTTAAGAGTTCTAATGGAAAAAAGTAAATAATATTCAAGAGCAGGTGGGTAATAATAAGCAGCAGAAAGATGGAAATTCTAAGAAAGAATCAGAAGGACATGGTAGGAATGAGAAGCATTGTAACAAAAATGAAGAATGTCTTTTCTAGGTTCATTATGAGCAGACTGGACAAGGATAGGGAAAGAATCAGCGATATTGAAGATATATTCAATAAAATCTATGAGAGATAGAGAGAGAGCGCACAAAAACCAAACAGAACACCGAAGAATTTGGAGACAATTTCAAAAAATGTAGTATACATATACATATACTGGAATATGAAGAGGGAAAGAAAGAACAGCACCAGAAGAAATATTTGAAATGATATGGCTGAGAATTTCCAAAAATTAATAGACGCCAAACTATATATTTGGAAGCCCAGAAAACACCAAGTGTGACAAATACCAAAAAGCTATACCTAGGCATATTATAAACTGAAACAAAAATTCCTGAAAGAAACCAGGGTATGTGGGGGGGGGCTCCACCCTACCTATACAGAATTAAGAATTACAGCAGACTTCTTGATAGAAATTACGCAAGCCAGAAGGGAAATAGAGTGAAATAAACATTTATGGGGTTGGAACAAAAAAATCTGCAAACCTAGGACTGTATCTAGGGAGATTATCCTTTAAGAGTAAAGGATCAGGGGCTGGGGATTTAGCTCAGTGGCACCATTGCCTGCCTTGCAAGTGCAAGGTCCTGAGTTTGATCCCTGGTACCAAAAAAAAAAAAAAAGAGTAAAGGATCAGGGGCTGGGGATTTAGCTCAGTGGCACCATTGCCTGCCTTGCAAGTGCAAGGTCCTGAGTTTGATCCCTGGTACCAAAAAAAAAAAAAAAAAAAGAGTAAAGGATCAGTACTTTCTTAGATAAACAGAAATGGAGGGTATTTATCACCAACAGATTTTTTAAAAGAGCCTTTAGGGGATAGGATTATTATTATTATTTTTTTTTGTACCAGGAATCAAACTCTGGACCTTGCGCTTTTGAGGCAAGTGGTGGAACCACTGAGCTAAATCCCCGGCCCTTAATTGTTGTTAATAGTGACAATGTATTACAAGATTATAGGCTATGAACAAGTGAAATAAATTTCAGCAATGTCATGGGACAGGAAGAAGGAATTGAGAATACTCTGCTATTAGGTACCTGTATTACCTGTGAAGTGGAGTAGTAGTATTTGAAGGTGGATTTAGATTAGTTAAAAGTGTATTGCAGGGCTGGGTATTTAGCTCAGTGGTTCTGCCGCCTGCCTCGCAAGCACAAGGTCCTGAGTTCGATCCCCGCTACCAAAAAAAAAAAAAAAAAAGTGTACTGCAAACCCTAGAGAATCTACTGGGTTAAGAGTACCATATATAGTATTATATGAGGCCAAGCCTGATAGAACTGTAAGGAGAGAAAAGCAAATCCACTGTTACAGTTGGAGACTTTGAAACTCTTCTTTCAGTAATTATACAAGAAGCCAACAGAAAATCAGTAAAAATATAGTTGGCCTGAACAGCACCATACATTGGCTTGATCTAATTGATATTTAGAGCACACATTCTTCCCAAGCTCATATAGAACACTCACTGAGACTGTCCACATTCTGAATCATAAAAATATTAACACATTTAAATAAATGGAAATCATAAAAGACTTCAGGTTCTCTATGCTCAAGTTTCCTGTCCTGTAATTCAAGCTGCTAGGTCATTTGTTTGTTTGTTTGTTGTTATTGTTTTGGTACTAGGGATCGAACTCTGGACCTTGCGCTTGTGAGGCAGATGGTGGCACCACTGAGTTAAATCCCGGTCCCCTCAAACTGCTGCTTTTGCAGGTGTCAGCTGGTCCTCTTTATGTCGTCCTGTGGAAATGGTCCTCAAAGAACAGGCACAAATGCTGCTGTTGCCATGCTGTGGTTTGGATTTAAGGTGTCCTCCAAGAGCCTCATGGGCTTGGACAGTAACTGGATCATAGGGGCACTGTACTTGCCAGAGGATCAGTCCACTGATGAGTTCATGGCCGACTTCCTGTTAGGAGGTGGGGCCTGGTGGGAGATGGGTCACTGGTGAGTGACCTGGAAGGGAAGGTATCTGTCCTCAGCTCCTCCCTTCAAGCTCTTTGCTTCCTGTCTGCCATGGGTTGAGCAATCTTCTGCCATCTTGTTTCTGACGTAGAGCCAGACAATCATGGACTGAAACTGTGAGCCAAAAAAACAAACTCTCTTCATTTAATTTGTGGGTGATGGGTGTTGTGCCCCAGCCACAGGAAAGCTAAGACATGCCTCGAGTGGTAAAGACAGACATGCCTCTTTGTCTCTGACCCAGAGTTGTGTGTCTTCTGCTAGTATCTGCGAAACTGGCACCGATAGGCTTGTTCACTTACAAGTAGAGAAAAAATCTCCAGTTCATCACAATTCTTCACTACATCTTCTATAGTTTTACTTTTTTCCTATCCAAACCAATATCCAGATATCTGGGTTAATCCAATAAATCACTTGTATAAAAATGTTCTACCTAGCTGCAGGGGTTCTGGCATGTGCTATGTAAATAGATGACATTTGTCCTTTTAAGTACTGGAACTTTTCTTAGATTAACCATTTTATTTATTTTTTATTTTTATTTTTTTGGTACTGGGGATCGAACTCGGGACCTTGGGCTTGCGAGGCAGGTGGCAGAACCACTGAGCTAAATCCCCAGCCCCTTAGATTAACCATTTTAGATTAAAATAATTATAAAATGGACTCCACACTTTCCAGTCATTTGTTTCCAGTAGGTTTACTTCTGTCTTTATTTCAGTTACATCCAGTTTATCTCAACAACTATTTCATTGCTAGTACTCATAATTTTAGATTTCCATCATCCATGTCTTGTTAAACAAAAATGCACAAACTCTAGCATTTAGATGAAACAGGAAAAATGAGGAGCTAAATTTTCAGGTGGCTCTCACCCATCCCTTTTTTTTTTTGCAGTACCGGGGATCAAACTCAGAACCTTGTGAGGCAGGCGTGGCACCACTGAGCTAAATCCTCAGCCCTCCTATCCCATTTTTTGTCCTTCTATTCTTACACAAAAGTCTGCTTTGTACAGGAGACGGAATCCAGCATATACAGAGTGTTACTATGTAATTTATGTAGATAGAGCCTAGCCTGCTATCAACATGACCTCAGCAGGAGTTTGAAAAGTATTGATCCCAAAGGCCTGCCTTGGGGGAAGAAGGTTCCGTGACAAGGAGCAGTGAAGATGCAGAACCCCCAGAAGACACCAGGTTCCAAAGGCTTAACCTTTCTTATAGCACTGCTCAATATTTGTTTTCTATAATACAATGGTTTCAAGATACTGAAGTTCTCCAGTATCTGTCAACATCTATTTAAAAAATTTTAATTAAAAAATCAGATTTTGCCACCCAACACTCTGTGAGAGAAGAGTTGTCTATAGAAACAAAGGCACGACAGTGTGAAGCTTTTAAAAATTAATTGATGTAAGATTAGGCTAATGTTCTTGATTTTTTTTAATACTGTACCCCTATAATTAAAAGAAATTAGCATGTCACACCCAGCCTATGTAATTATGTTACTTATAAATTCTGCAAGAATACCATTGTACTTATATTTTGTTAAATATAAACAATAGAAATAAAAAGGATGAAATAAAAATATAGCATAAAATCTTAATCATTTCTTCCTTTACCCCAGTAGGAATGAATAAATGCTTCACTCTGGAGATCACCAAACTGAAGACCACTTCTAACTCTTGGCTCTAAATCACTTTGAACTCTTGAGCAGTTGTGAATAGGGTCATAAATGAATGCCTGCTCTTCAACCAACGACGGGGAGGGAGACCTCAGGCTAAAGATCAAATCTGACTTCTGCCTGTCTGTACAGTCTTCAAGTTGAGAATGATTTTTACATTTTTAAATATTGTATAAAAAAGACTCTTCAGTGTTAATGGCTACTCTATCTTACCTTGTGGCCCCTCAAAGCCTGAAAGATTTATTCTTTGGCCCTTTCCAGAAACAGCTTGCTGGTGCCTGGACAGGGAAAGTATGTGGGTCACCCTTGCCTTTTGTCCACACAGCAGGGACTTCGTGAGCTTCTCTCAGGCTGTGCAGGTGGCTCTGTGGGTCCTAAGAGCTGTCCCTGGCTGCAGCAACAGCCTTTCTTGTCAGAACAGGAAGCAATTTCTCGGTGGTGGCTGACTTGGTGGGAGCAGGCCCTTAGTCTTTGGTCTTGGGCCCTTCGGTAGTCCTTGGCTGGATCCTGGGTGGTCAGGCCCCCAGCCCCAGGGTAGTGAGAGTTGTGGGATTGAGAGCCAGGGCTTATCCCAGATTGGATCCCTTCCCAGAGACTGGAGGGAGGTGGGCTGGACCTGGAGCTCCCTTTTAGGTGGCTGGACACATAGGAAGTGGGTGTATGGGTGCAGTTCAGTATAGACAGCAGGGATGACAGCAGCCTGGGCTGTCACACAAATGAATAGTGGGGGTCAAATAGATGAAAATGACATAGTCCTAACCCAGAAGGAATTAGAATTAGAATCTAAGGTTTACCGTTAGAGGGTGGCCCAAAGCATGATTAACTAAAGTGGAGAGACGCGATCAGTGGCTATGAATTCTCTCAGGGGTGGGAAATCTTGGGTGAGGAAGTAAATTTGGAACCTTTCATTTGAACAACATTATCCCACCTTTTGGTGGGACATTGTTTTCTTGGGTTTTCAATACACAATTTCCTCTAAAAGCACCTCCTTGGTCTTTTTCTGGAGGATAGGTTAAGCCTATTTTTTTTTTTTTTTTTTTTTTTTTTTTTTTTTA
>NW_022900916.1:36910261-36933487 GCF_012274545.1 Fukomys damarensis | reverse complement strand
TTTTTTTTTTTTTTTTTTTTTTTTAGTTAGTTCAATCACATTTCAAGCACACTGGGAGAAATGCTGTTTTAAGGACCTGTGGTAAATCCTCTTGTTAATCAAAGAATCTGATGTGAATGACAGCATTCTTTGTTTTTCTGTTGTTTTAAAGATTACACTTGATATATTTATTTCCATAAAGCACCCAAAGGGGACTACTGGAGATTAAACATAATTTACTTTGGGAGTTTTATTTGTGAACACTGGAGTGCCTCAAGGATCTCTGGAGCCCCTCAGGGTGGTCCACAGCGGAACAGGGAATTAATACCTTAATGAGAAAGGGAATCAGGGCCAGAGTCAGGTTTCCTACCCTGTCCCCACCTTGCCCTGGCTGCTTAACTCTTTCCTGTCTTACCCAATAACTCAAATGCCACTGCTCGTGTTTTGTTTTTTTTTTTTTTAATGGAGAGGGGTGCTAAAATATACATACCATAAAGCGATCCTTTCAGTCATTTTTAAGTGCTCAGTTTTTATTGTGCAACAATCAGCACCCTCCATTTCCAAGCCTTTTTAATCTTCCCAAACCGAAGCTGTGCCCCCTAAATGACAACTGCATTCGCCTCTCCCTTCTTCCTTCACTAACCCCCCTGCTTCGCCTCTGGGAATTTGAAGACTATCTTCTCCGGTGCCTCCTTTTAAACGTTGCTTTTGTTTTCATCGGGTACACAGCACACTGGTGAAGAGTCTTGTTGCAGCAGGCAGCAGAGTCCCTCTCGCCGTGTGTCTCGCTTCCATCTCGAATTCTCTCAGCTGTGTTCACATTCCTAAGCCTCGATAAAGTGCTTGCGCTGCTACGACCTGATTTTTCAGTTTCAGGCATTTTCCATTGATTTTTTTCACTGTGACCAATGAGAATTGAACTTTCCCACATTCCCTTTAAGATGTGCTTCATTTCGAAGGATCTCGTGAGTACATGAACCTGTATGAAATCTTCACGGTGTGTCAAAAATGAAATTAGCACTCTCCCTATCCACCATCAGCTTTAGAACAAGAAACACTACCAGAGTAACTTTCACGTGCCCTTCCAATGCATACCATTTCTTCCTCAGATAAAACCACTAAACTCATGCTATTAATTCCATATATTATTGTGTTTGTACATCTTCCTAAACAATGTGCTGTTTTGTGGACATATATAAATGGAAACATACAGTGTGCAGTCTAACGTGGCCCCCTTCTTCCCTCCCTCCTCCTTTTCTCCTGCTCAGGGTTGAACCCAGGGCCTCACACACACTAGGCAAGTGTTCTACCACTGAGCTACCTCCTCAGGCCTTGACTCTACTTTTTTCACTTTATGTTTTGAAGTTCACCTGTGTAAGTGCATGTACATGCGGCTAATTTATTTTCTCTGCTTTGCTGTTTCCTGTTGCGTGACGACATCTCTGCTTGTCTGTCCAATTTTGCACATATATTCTAATGCACACACGCACAGGAGTTTCTTCAGGGCATCTGGGCAGGGGTAGAAGTGCTTTCACAGGCAAAGTGATTCCACCAGGAGGGACGAGAGACTGATTGTCTCACGTCCTTGCTAACTGTTAGAATTAATTGATTTCTTAACTCCTGCCTATTTGGTGGTGAGATTTGGTAATTTCATTGTGGGTTTAATTTGCCTTTCCCTAATTACAAATTTTCATGATTACAGATTATTTGTGAGTCTTGTTTGATGACAGCATTTCATGTTTTTTGCCCATTAAAAAAAGTTGTTCACAGATGTTCTTTATATATCTCGGATAGTAATTCTTTACCTGTTTTATACGTTACAAATATATCCTCTCAGTTTGAGGTCTGCTTTCTACTCTCAGTAAAAACGGAAATACTTAAGAACGGAAATACTTTACTTAATTTTTATTTATTTATTTTTAAAGACACACAGTCTCACTTTGTTGCTCAGGCTGGCTCAAGGAATCTCCTGCTTCAGCTTCCCAAGAAGTTCTTGACATTCATGTGGTAAATTTTTCTCCATCTTTCTCTTTATGGGAATTCTTGTGGATTCTTTACTTTTTAGTTTTGCCTTTTATGTCTTGTTTGGAAAAACTATTCCTTATCACAGTGTCATAAAGATATCCTCTATCTTGCCTTCTAAGGGTTTTATAGTTTTGCCCCCCGCCTTGGATACAGCATCTCACTATGTTGTTCAGGCTTGTCTTGAATTCGTTATGTAGCCCAGGTTGGTCTCAAACTCATGGCAATCCTCCTGCCTCAGCCTCCTGAGTGCTGGGATTACAGGCGGGTGCCATCACTCCCAGTTTATAGTTTTGTCTTTTACATTTATGAATTTACTCTGCCTGAAATTTTTGTATGTGGTGTGATAGGCATTTAATTTCATTTCCCTATACAGATCTGTAGTTTTCCCAGTGACATTTACTGTATAGTCTATGTGTATCAAATAAATCTGCTGTGCCAAGTCTGAAAAGTATGCTTGGATTTGTTTCTGTGCTATGAGCAGTCTGTCTCTACAAA
Organism: Fukomys damarensis; assembly: GCF_012274545.1. Lineage (NCBI taxonomy): Eukaryota > Metazoa > Chordata > Mammalia > Rodentia > Bathyergidae > Fukomys > Fukomys damarensis. Next base: position 36,930,988 of record NW_022900916.1, on the reverse strand, counting down.
CTACATTGTCTCAAAAATCATAACTTTAAGTGAGCGTGGTGGCATATACCTATAATCCCAGTACTCTGGGAGCCGGATACAGAAGTGCAAGCTCAAATCCAACCTAGGCAACATAGTGACTTAGCAAGACCTTGGCGTAGGAATGACTTGACTCTTCTTAGGAGCTTTGTGTTTTCATGTACATTTTTATCAGCTTGTGACATGTTGTGAAACTATGGGCTTTTGGCTGAAATTACACTGAATGTCTGGATGTACTTGGAAAGAACAGATACTTTTATGACTTTGAGTTTTCTTATCCAAGAATATAAAATATCTTTAGAATTGTTTAGAACTTTAGCATTTCTCGATAACATTTTATAATTGTCTCCAAGAAGGATTTCTCGTTATTTGTTAGAATTATTCTTGAGTATTTTTATATGCTGAGTATTTTTGGAAAATTGAAAGTATCATTAGTAATAATCTTATTTCCAATAATGCCACTTGCCTTAAAGTTTATTTTATTTATATTAATAAAGCTATCGGTGCTTTCTTTTATTAGCATTTTCCTGAAATACTTTTTTATCTTACATAAAGGTGCAAATTTCCAATGATGAATGTCATTATACCTAAAATGTACCAAGACAATTAATAAAGAAAAAATTTTTTCCACCCTTGACTTTTTGTTTTTCTTTGTTATGTTTTAAGAGTATCTCTTTTGAATACATATAATTATATTCTTAAAATTTTATTCCAATTGTTTTCATCTTTGGCTGAAGAGTTAAATTCATTTATATTTAGTATTATTATAAATAGATTTAAGTAAGTTTCTTCTTTTTCATTTTCTTTCTCTTTGTTTTGGTCCTGGAGATTGAACTCAAGCTTCTTCTTTTAATATTCTTTCAATTTGTTCCACTTTTTAAAATCCCTCTTTTGGAGGGGGCAAGTAGGGGTATAGCTCAGTGGTAAAATGTGTGCTTCTTTAGTTTAATCCCCAGCACCAAAAATTAAAATTAAAAAATTTAAAATTCCTTTTTGAGGCCCAAGGATTTAGCTCAGTGGTACTGCTGCCTGCCTTGCAAGCACAAGGTCCTGAGTTTGAGCCCTAGTACCAAAAAGAAAAAAAAAAGAAAATCCTATTTGAAATCTTTTATACCTTCTTTTGTTTTTTTTTCCCCCAACTTCTTTATTACCACCTTTAGTCTTTTTTTTTTGGAAGTTATATGCTCTGTGCCCATTCTTTCAGTTGTTAATCTGTTATTTAAACATGCATGCTTACCAGAGTCTAAAAATTATCAGTAGCTATCCTTTCTTCCAAAAATTCCAAGGCCTTAAAAATTCTTTAACTTTGATTACCTGCTTGCAAATAATATGCTATTGTGGTCCATGATTTAAACCTTGGCATTGTGATCCCTGGAAAAACATCTGAGAATTCATAGCCATAAATTAGACTGACATACGTGTGAGGTTTGCATTTATGCTAACTATGCAGTCCAAAAATGATTAAACAACTAATTTAATGTAGAGGGTTCTCAGATTGATAGTGCCCTCAAAGCAACACAGAGAAATAAATGTGTATCATTGCTGGAGGAACGTGATTTAAACCCAAGCCTCAAAATGCTCCCACAGGTAAATGTTCAAAGAAAACGATCAGTTAGCGGACAAATGGCACAACCCCCCCCCCATAAGGCACCATGAGCAAGAACCACCAGAAATAATACACAGCAGAAAAAAAACTTACAAAGTCTTTGGGTATTGTAATTATATCACACAGGATTAAAAAAAAAGAACTATATTCCATAAATTTAAAGAAACAAACAAGAAGTTCTAAAATAGATAAGAAATTTTGGTAATTTGGACTCAGAAAAGAATCAGATGGAAATTCCAAAAGGGAAAAAATAAATACCATATTGTGTTGACTGTAAAACAGGATTGATTATAAGATGCACCAAAATTTTGTGTGCCACCGGAAACACTGCCACTCATTACGAGATGCCACCGGTTGTATGATGCATCCTGATTCCCGAGGTGTGAAAATGCGGGGGAAATTTGTTTCAGCACTGATGCACTGTGGCAACCGAAAATTAAAACTTACCAGATCAATGAAACCGCAGATTAAATTTTGCTGATTAAAAAAAAAATCAGTTAAAGGGCCAGGGATTTAGATCAGTGGCTCTATACCCACCTTGTAAGCACAAGGTCCTGAGTTCAATCTCCGGCACAACCCCGCCCCCCAAATCAGTTAACAAGAATAAAGAAAAATATTTGACACAAATAAGTGATCTACAATGTAGCCCAGCAAGAAAATGAAATGGTTTCATTTTATAACAGAGTGGTTCAAAGTCTTGGCGGATAGCACAAGAAGGCCTAACATCTATCTAATCAAAAGTTCTAGACAAAGGCAACGGAGAGTGCAAGAGTACATTAAAAATACAATGGCTGAGAAAGTTTGAAAACAATGGAAGCAGAGCAATATCCAAATACAGGAAACTAAATCATCCTCAAGGTGGATAGAACAAAGAAATCTCTCCCTACATATATTATGGGATTCTGAAGACTACATGATAATGACTACAAAACATCAAAGGCAAAGCAATTTTTAAAGCAAATGGGAATGGAAAAGATCCCTTGCTAAAGAACACAAAAGTACACTCTCTGATTAAACAGCAAAACCAGGAGCCAGAGATAATATTTTCAATGTGCTGATATAAAAACAATAACTTAGACCCAGTAAAATTCTTTCAAGAGTGAGAGCATAATGAAAACTTTTCAACTAAATAAAAACAGGGACTTTTGTTCAAGGAAAGTTTTAAAAGACAGACTTAGAGCCAAAGAGAAATGATCCTAGATACAAGGTACAGATTTAGGAAGAAAATCCAGAACTCTGGCATTCTGAGAAAATCCTCAAGGGAAAGCTGGCTTACCTCTCCGGTATCTGTCAGCTTTTATGACTTTTGGGGAATTTGCAAATGCTTGCTTTTGTGCTGAACCATTGAGGCATTTTTTAAACAAGTTTTAAAAAAGATTTTATCTAATTTGTAAAAATCCTGCACTTAAGTGGTCTCATTCAGACAGTAGTGTGTGTAGGTATCTAACCTGCCCACCCACGGGAAACAAAAGCCCTCCAACAAAACGTCTTTAGGGGAACCTTCCCTCAGTTCATGTGGATGGCGTTCACATTCCCTGTTCACACACACCAGCTCTTTTAGCACATACACCAGTTCTACTTTTACATCTACCCGTATGCTCTTTAATTACTAATTACTACACTAGAAATATCAAGGCCAGGGCTGCGTTTTTCTCTATTTACTCTCAGACCTGTGTAAAGGTCCTGGCACATAGTAGGTGCTGAGGAGATATTTAGTGAGTAAGTGATTAATGAGCAGTTCATTGTGACTGAAAAATCAATGTGAGCTATCAGATCAAGCACAGCTGTGGGTCTCTGCATCAAATCCAGTTGTCAGAAGCAGTGCTTTTAGGGCTGGTGAATTCGCTTTGAACTCTTCTGTCCAATATGACAGCCATTTACCACATGCAGCTATTTAAATTTTAAATTAGTTAAAATTAGATAGCATTTAAAGTTCAGTTCTTCAGTCACGCTAGCCAAGTGTCAGGCGTCTAGTGACCACCTTATTGGACAGCATGGGCATAGAATATTTCCATTATCACTGAATGTTCTCTTGGAAGTGCCGCTGTAGAATTCTCAAGAATTCCTTAAACTGCTTCTGTCTCTCACCCCTCTCTTTTCTTTTCTGTCTTGCTCTCACTCATTTCTCTCCCTCCCTCCCTCTCTCTCTCTCTTTCTCTCTTTCTCTCTCACCCCTAAACCAAGTACACAGATAGTTGTCTCATTGTTAGTGACTTAAAATGGCGCTTTTGAGCAAGAAGATGCTGGGCGCTTTCGGTGACTGGTACCATCCCCACCTTTTTCTTTTCAATTCCTGAGCTATTGTTTACCAGCATGCTCTTTAATTCCCGTTGCTACTAAAGCAGCATGTTCCTTGAGTGGAAGGCATAATTGCTTTCTTTTCTAGGTCCTTAAACCCTTTGCTAATGTTACTGTCTGTGAGTTCCCGAAGCCGGGGTTCTAGGAGAGTTTGGTGCATCTGAACAGATGACCCATGAAATAATGGAATAAGGGAGGAGAGGCGGGAAGTGAGCGGGGCATTCTGTCAATAGGCGAGCTTCCCTCTCTGCACACATGGCTGGTTAATTGGCCATTCTGGGAAGGGATGTATGGGGGGGGGGCTTCTGAGTGACAGTTAAGTGGCCTTTTGTTGATGTCCTCTATGGGACAACTTTGTTGGATTTATCTCTGCCTTTCCCCTACCTCCTGTGGATTTTCTGTTAGATTCATCACTTCCATTCAGGTATCATCTTTTGCTTTATCCTTCCAATATGAAGGCTTTGTGTGTTGCTTTATTCCTGCTATTCCCAGACTATTAAGTGGACTGTGTGGGGCTCCAGTAGGACGGAGAAATGGTCTGTAATAATGACTGCAGTGGTCTTCGCGTCCGGCAGAAAACACACTGCTTGTCCCAACAGAATGGTGACTCCCTGAAGACAGAGAGAGAGACAGGGATCTTGGCTGAATTACTTCTCACACAATATCTATTTTCTCTCCTTTACTCTCTTCTCCTCTCCATTCTCTTCTCTTCTCCTCCTGGCTACAGAGTAGGACCTGAAAGGCAGCTGAGATTAAGAGTTCATGCCTTTGAAATAATAAGACACTATGTTTTCCAGGCTTTGCCACGTCAGTTCACCCAGGTTGTCTCATCTAATACCCCCCAAACCCTCAAGAGGTAGGGAGGAGAGGTGTTATTAACCTCATCTGACTGATGAATTAGTTGACTGAGATTTAGAGAAATTAGATCAGCCCCAGATGTTTTGGACAGGAGTTGAGCCCCTACTTCTCTATCTCTGAGCCCAGGGACCTTTCAAAGATGTGCACACCCTTATATGTTAGGAGGATGTGGCCTGGAGACAGTGTGCATGGACAGGGAAGGAGAAAGAGTACAAAGGAAGCCAATTTTGTAGAGAAGGGAAGAAAGAGTGACTTCCTGGGGCTGCTAGCTACTCCTCTTTTCCTGGAGATGGAGGATTTGAGGCTCACCATGAGGCTGGCCCAGTCACTGTCCCCACACCCCCACCGAGGAAAGAAAAGCTAAGGACCTGTTGTCCACTTCCTCTCTTCCCTCACCCTTTTGCAGGAGATTTGCCTGGGGAGGGAAGGGTGGGAGGTTGGCCTGGTTCTCCCAAGACCTGGCGTGTGGGAGCCACATGCTCGGCATCTCTCCCTGACAGAGCCCAATGCCCTTCTCAGGCCAGGACTGCCAGCTATTTTTAGGTGCAGGACTACTCTGAGGCCTGGGCCATGCCTGGGCATTTGGAAAGCTCTGGGAGCTCACCTGGAGGAAGAAGCATGCAGAACAATCGAAGACAAGGCCCAGGCCTTGCACCGCCCACTGTGGATAGATGGACCCTTCTGCTGTGCAGCTTTATCCTAGAAGCAGCTTGGGGCCAAATGAATTGCGCAGGGTAAGTGACTACTCCTCAGCAAGAGGGAGGACTGGCTCACAGCAAGGGGACCTGCATGTCCCAACAGCTATATGTTTGTTGCTGTCTTGCTGGGACTGGATCAAAGCAGAGGAGTTACAACATCTATCCCCATCTAGAACCCACTTCTGGTTTCCTAGTGCCTCACTCTTTTGCTCCATACCCTTTGGTGGTGTTACTATCTCTTCCCAAATCTTGGATCCAGGGGTAATTTTCAGGGTTCCAAGGATCTCCTGAAATCACATGTGATAGTATATGTATTTCTCTGGCAGATGAAAAGTTCATATTTTCCCTCAGATTCTTAAGGAAGTTAGTAAACTCCCACAAGACTATGTACTCCTACCAAAAATGGTGTGTACTGTCCTCCACTGAGCGACAGAGAGTTCTAGTATGTACATACCCTTGGCCTCCTGAGGATATGACTTGTGAGCCTCCCAAAGATCCCACAGATTCTCCATAGTCGAGAAGAGGAGACACAGCTCAGAGAGGAAGTTTGTTACCCAGGGTCTCAGAAAGTCGAGGAGGGAGCTAACAGCATCCCAGGCATCAGGCACTGGTGGGCACACTGCAGGTGGCTGGATTTTGGTCTCCTGTGCACCCAGCTGAAGGGAAGGAGTTCAGTTTCCCCCACTAAAATGGGGTGGGGGTGTCTGATCTCCTCTTCCATGGGGTTTGGGTAGACCACGGCCCGATATGAAGAGCACTCAGGGCTGCCATTGGTCCCTCCAGCTCCTGTCTATTCCTTTTGTTCTCTGTGTGTGTGTGGATGTGCACACACAAACATGCCGGTCCTCATAGTCCTTTCCTACCCTTCCCCGTCTCAGCTTTAGGTTCATCAGTAGCACCAACAGGCTTTAGTTAGTCCCTGGGTGGTCTGGCCTGGCTTTAGACTGAAGAGCTGCATGACTCCTAGAGCTCCAAGGCCTTCCTTCCAAGCCCTTAGCTGGCCTCTTGTCCGCTATGACACTTTTGAGTGACACAGGCCACAGAAAGCCATCTCCACATCATTATCTGCCTTCACTGTTTTTTCAGACACCAGGTTCTTCGAGTCCTGGCCAAAGATGAGGAGCAACTGTCACTTCTCAGGGATCTGGAGAACCTGAAGACCCAGAAGGTGAGGACTGCTCAGGGCTTGAGGACACCTCCTCCCCCAGTGTCCCGCACCTCGGTTCCCTGTCTTATTCCCCACCAAACCTGCCCTCCTGAGGTCTCTGCCAACCGTCACAAAACTGTAGAAAAGTCAAACGTGGCTCCCTTTCAGGAGAGCCTGGGCTTACTTACCCACAAGCTTGGGAGGCCTTTTTAGGTTGTAGCTTCTCCAGCTTTCCCCTCAGCCCTGGATGGAAAGTAGGGCTGCTGGACCCTGAAAATGGCTTAAAGGTTCTAAAGTCAAATAGGAGGCACAAATATCCCTGGTGAGATCCACATAGCACCAAGAATGGACACATCTGCTTCCCGTGGAGATGGCTCAGCTTGGCAAACCTGTGTTTTACTTGGTTTCATCCCTGCCAGACCAAGCATTTGTTTCTGGGAACATTTGTCCTCTATAAGTTTTTCCAAAGGAAAACATTTTCTTTGACAGCTGTAATAGAAGGTTTTGTTTGAAGGCTGTTAAAGCAATGAGATATGTCTGCAGATGGTCCCAGGCCCTTGCTCCCGAGTACCCCTATCAATGAAGACTCATCACACTTCTTAGGTTTCTGCATTTTACACATTAAGAAACATATAGGACACGGGCTTGAGATTAGGCCTTTCCTGCTTCTCCAGCGAGTGGGAGCAATGACGCCTCCTTCTTCTGACCTGGTTTCTTGTCCCAGATGATGAACGTTCTCGCCTTTACGACTTCTTTAAGGGTCTTTGGATCCAGGCTAACTAGCAAAGTGGAAATGAGGCTGGGAGGGTGACAAAGCCAGGGTGGGGAGAACTTGGTGACTTGGGGTTGTTGTTTATTTACCCTGGCCTCTCTGTTCACCTTAGTGTTTTCATTATGGAACCGGAGCCCTTTTAAGTATAACAGGGAGCCTCCAGGAGTGCCAAAGGACAGGCAATGAATGCATCCATTTTTCTCTCCTCTGTGAACAAGGTGGACTTCTGGTGGGGCCCAGCCAGACCCAGCCTTCCCGTGGACATGAGAGTTCCTTTTTCGGAACTGGATGACATCAAAGCTGACCTGGAGTCTCACGGCCTTGTTTACAGCGTTATGATTAAGAATGTCCAGGTGAGGTGTCACCCTGGCCCACAGGCAGGGGTCTCGCCTTCCACATTCCTTTCCCATTGGGACCCATCAGGGAGGAAAAACACCGAGGCTGAAAGTGCACATTCCGCTTCTGGATCTCCATCTGTGCGTTTATGAACACACCACGGAAGGAACTAGATCCCACATTTCTCAGAGAACATTTAAACCTAAGCACAGAGCTCATGGGGGTGGGGGTACTCATAACTTGGCAGTGGTAGGGTGCTGTGGCGAATCCTCTCAGGGTGGGATTTGGAGCTAACAGCAAAGCAGAAGATAGGAAGGATGCAGACAAGACAAAATCACGCAGGTCTTTCCCAGGCACTTCTGATGACCCTGCTTTTGACTGCTCCCTCCTGTCCCCCTTCTGGGTCAGCCACGCAATGCCTGGTGTGGTGGTGGTCGGATTCATTTTCTCTAGAGAAGCTAGAGGTGGTAAAAGAAGCCTTGTGACCCTTGCCACACTTTCCTCCTTCTGCTGCAGGGCTGTCTGTGCTGGGCTCCTCCAGCAGGCAGGACCGTCCGAGAGGTACAGCGCTGGGGCAAGGCTGCAGAGCCAGCCTTCCATCTCAGCACCCTAACCGCCCTGCCCCCACCCCACCTGATGCTGCACAGTCCAGCAGCTTCTCTGAGCACCATGATACTCTGTTTCAGCTGTCTTATCTTTACTGATATTCAGAGACCCTCTGAACGGTCCCGGCGGCACAGCCTCCTTTGGAAATGATTCCTCTGAGTCGCACTTGGCCGTTCAGTCTTCTACTGCATCCTCTCTCCGATGCCGTTGCTGGCCATGGACCTGTGGAATCCACACAGATTCATTCCCAGCCATGATGTTCAGCACTAATCTCTTCTAAGGGCTCCGAGTGTGGGAACACAGAGCCTTCCAGAGCGCACACACTTAACATCACATGCCAAAGGATCAACGCATTAGACAGCATTCCTTTCCCATGTGAGCACAGGGCTGGGGCACTCGGTCCATTCAAAGTCCTTTATCCCTCATCAGGCACATCTGTTTCCCTGCTCAACATGTGGGGGTGGGATGTTTCTCTAATTAAATCCCCCACAAACAAAAACGGAGAAACTCCCACAGACAAAAGAGGCTGCCACATCAAAAGAAATAGAATTCAATTCTCATTTTTAGTTCATGCCCCTATTTTGAAGTTTGTATTTCCTTGCTTCTTCTGCACTCTGGCAATCCTGTAGCATTTGGCAGACAGATACGTAGCAGTCTTAAAAAACTTTCTGTTGAATTCTGCACATCAGGGACAGTCCCAGAGTCACCTCCAAGCCTCTCCCACTGGCTCCACTGGCGCAGTCCTCTCTTGATTTCCCTCCCATCTCCCCGGGATTTGCAATCCCTCCCAGGAAAATAAATGCCCTAACTCTGACAGGCAGGACTTTCCCAAATAAGTCATGATCTGCAGAGCATCAGGCACAGACTGCTTCCTGGAGACCAAGCTGTGGCTTCCACGGTGCAGGAAGTGGGGGTGGGGGTGGAGGGGTGGCCATTGTTCCCAGGGGTTTGTGGTGATGGCGGGGGAGGGGCCAGGAGAAGACTTCATGGTGCACCAGCTGGGAGATGGGAAGGGCTTTACACGACAGAGGTTGTTGGCAACTGGGCTTATTCGGGTATTGATGCACAGGCTTGATTATTTCTCTGTCCTGTGGATCATCCCAGCCCCCGCACTTGGCAGAGTATCCCCTGTATGGTGAGCCCTTAATACTTATCCCCAGAGTGAAATACCCTATTGTTTTGGGACAGGCATGTCCTTACTGATGTGTTGGTCTTTTCTCCCCGGCCTCTTCCCTCTACCCCTCAAGGTCCGGTTGCATCAGCCTTATCCATCTTAACACCTCTGCAGCTTAGCTGGTGCGTATTAGCCGAATTAAGGGGTGTGATGAGGAAAGGGAAGAAAAGAGCGTGTGCTTGGCGCTGGGGCCAGGCTGAGAGAGAGTGTGAAAAACCTTGCTTTTTTTCTTTCATTTTGGCCAGAGGCTTGGAAGATTTTTTAGGAAAGGAAGTGCTTGTTCCCCTAGCTCTGTGACCAGCAGGTGCTTAAGACGTGGTGGGTCTGTCCACTCACAGACACAGAGATGCCTACTGTGTGCTGAGATGGGGCAAGGCGCTGGGAACACAAAGATCAAACAAAATCCAGGGCTGTAGGGGGGAGTTGGAGAGTGTGGGGGATGGGGAGGGAGGGAGTCAATCGGTGATTACAATGGAGTGGATGAGCGCATTGATGGAGAGGGAGCAGGTTGCTATGGGAGCAGAATACAAGAGGCACTGCACGTCTCAGTGCTGAAAAGGTGGTAATTACGGTGTGTGGCAGCTGCAGAGTGGGGAGGGGCTGGGGAGGGGAAGGGAGCCCCCGCCCCAAGTGGTGACCAGGCTGGGCTGCACCACCAAGGGCACCTGCTGCCCTGTGAAGAGGTCACGATTTTATCCCCCAAAACCGTGGGGAAGACTTTAAGGGGCTTGGATCAGATTTGCATTTCAGAAAAAACCTTGAGATGGTGACAGTGTTGAGTTGGGGACAGGCCCGGGAGAGACAGGCAGGAGGATGGTGAGGAAATTACAGTGGGCCAGGCAAGAAATTATCTGATTCTGAGTGAGCTCTATTTGCATTTAATTTTTCTTCACCTCCTCGTTCTTTTCAGCCCTTTGGTGCTTTCTTTCCCCCCAGGATGAGTCACCATGGAAAAGCTTCACTTGAGCAATCAGCACTGTGGATTTTAATGGCTTTTTTCCTGATTACAAAATTAATAAATATTCATGTTAGATAATTTGGAAAATAGGGGAAAATCACAAGAAGAAAACAAAAATCACCCACGCTCTGACCATCTAGAGCGGAATACAATTTGGTAGAAATATTGCTTCACCGACTCCCTCTTCTCTATTGGATCGTTCTCACCTGCACACAAATAGCTACTTATCTCATCTTTAAAAAAATCCTCTCTTGATCCCCATCTGTATGCCCCCTCCAGCCATCACCCCGTTTCTCTGCTTCTTATAAAGCAAAACTTCCGGAAATACCGACCTTTCTACCCTGGCAGTGCCCACCTTGGAAAGACGCCTGCCCCTTGCTTCTCAAAGCTGCCCTTGACTGGACAGTGGCAACGAAATGCTAGGTCCGACTCCTGTCAACTCCCCATGTTCACTTTTCGTAGTCACGCTGTCCTGTTCCCCCGAATCCCGCTCTGCTCTCCTAAGACCCTGCGCTATCCTGGGCTGTCCTACTCCCTGCCTCCCCTTTGCCCGAAGTTCTCCTGCTCCCTCACCTGGGGTGTGGCACGAACCTCTTACGTCCTCATGACTCACTTATTATGCCCGCTCCAGCCAGCGCCTCTCCGTGAACTCTAGATTCCTGTATCTGGCCCCTCCTCACCATTTCCACCCGGGTCTTGTGGGTCACCCCAGTTCCTTTCTCTTCCTCCACAGCTTTTCTCAGCTTAGGAAATGGCAGTGACATCCCCCCCAAGTCATCCAGGCAAGGAACTTGGAGTCATTCTTGAGACTCTTTTCTCACACCCACGTGCAATCCTCCAGCAGATCTCTTGGGTTCTCCCCTCAAAATATACCTCAGCGCACCAAGCCTGAGTCTGCAAGTTATTCTCCCTCGGTTGGACTAGCAGCAGGGATCCTCTGCAAATCTGTAAGTCCAGTTCTGTCCCTCCTCTGCCTGAAACCCTTCAGTGTCTTCTCTTCAACTCAGAGTAAAAGCCAAAGTCCTTAAAGTGATCACAAGGCTCCACATGATCAATTCCCTGCCCAATGATGGGGACTTTTCTGCCCCTTGATTATTCTGCTGCACATCCATGGACGTCTGATGTTCCTCGAATTTGCCCGACCCATTCCGGCCTCAGGGCCTTTGCACTTACCGACCCTCCATCCTTGGGAGTGTCCTCTCTGCAGATATCTGCATGGCTTATTTCATTACTACCTTTAAAACCTCGTTCATGTGTCACCTCCTTTTCCCCCACTACTTCCCTAGCTTTCTGTCTCCTCCCCCTGCTTCATGCTCCTTGTATTTTCCACATTCTCATGCCCGATACAATTCACTTCTTTCCCTTGTTGATTTCCTGCCTTTCCCTTTAGGCTGGGAGCCCCACAAGCAGTTTTCTTTGTTTTCTGCATGCCCTACTGCCTGAAGTATGTGCTCGAGAAATACTTGTTAGCCGGTGGAAGGGTTTTAAAGCAGAAATGCTGCGGGCTGGTGTGGGTGGGTATTGGCCCTAAAGAGGAGAAGAAGCAGGGAAGATTGCAGGAGAAGGCAGGTGACAAGGGAGCAACTGTGGGCGAGAGCTTAAGGGAGAGGCAGAGTCTGGCTGCTTCAAGAAGCCAGGGATTGAAGTAGGCCCATGTTCCTAGGTTGGGCCACATGAGGTACAGGTGCCGACTAAGGGCTCACGTTCGGTGTCATTTGTCACCCAAGCCCAACAGATGCGTATTCCCTCTGGAGGGGTCCAGATCTCCTCGTTGTGCCTTGTAAGGCTCCGTCACAGCAGCCTGGCGTCACCCCAACAGTTAGTTGTCCCTGTGGCCATCACTGGCATCAGCATCATTGCTAAGATTTGCTAGGACTTAGTACATGCCAGGCAACATGCCTAGTCCACACGAGAACACTTTAAAGTGCATGCTAAAGTATGTGATGACATGACCGTCATTTTATGAGGGGAAGCCGAGGACGTTAGTAATTTGTCCAAGTCGGTGACAGTGTCCTAACGAGACAGTCTGGCTGAGCCACACTCTCTGCTCTTGTGCCAGCTGCTTCCTTCCTCGTCACTTGTGTGCTGTTTTAACTTTGCCCTTCGGTAGTGAAGCATCGGTTTTCAGCCTTGACCTCTGAGGGGCTCCGTTCCAACAACTAAAGATCTGCAGCCCCTCTCCCTGAGTGTGCCTGCCTGTGCACTGTCATCGTCACTGCCCACAGAGCACATGTGAGGTGAAGAAGGGAAAGCCAGAGATGCGCCAGGACACTGGCACCACAGCGCTCCCCATGGCGTTCCTGGGGAGCTCGGCACTGAGAGGTCCAGCTCACTCCAGTCCTGGGCTCCACTTTCAGGCCTTCAGCCTCCTGCTCTCTTCTTCCCAGGGGTACTATTTTTTACTTAGTACCCCCTCCTTCCTTACCCTTGTCATAAATTAATTGGCACTAAAGTATTACTGTCTGTTAGAGTATGGCTTCCAGGGAGGCAAATGTTTAACTTCTGAGTTACTTGGTCTTTTTTGCTTTTTCCTGAGAAGCTGACAGGGCTGTAATTAGGCATCCGGAGCCCATACAAGGCAGCATTTTTATCTCTTCCATCCTCTTCCCTTGACTCTGGGAAGGGAGCAAACATCTTTGCAGTGTTCTAACCAGGGTGGATTAGTGTTCCTAGAATTGAGGCCCAGCTGAGAGGCCAAGCATTCCCAACTCACATCCATTCACAGGTTTGGGAGGGTGTTGGGAGTCATTTACAGCACAGTGCCAGACCTCCCACTTGCCTCCAAGCTGTTGTGGAACAAAGGGTGGCCTCCAGGGAACTCTTCCTGGAGCTTCCCTGGCTGTGTGGGAAGAACTGAGTCCTCTGGTCCCGTCTTCCTAGTTTCTTCTCTCCCCCTTCCACCCTGCCTCAGATCCCCACCAGAACCTAGCAGGTTAGACCTCTGGAACCACAACTTCATTCTGATGAGGATGAGCAGGGACCAGGCCTGCTATCTTTGCAGCTGTTCACCACAGCTGGTCATCAGCCCACAGTGGCGGGCACACATTGGTCACGGTGGGGTACTGAGATTTGAGTGGATTTCCTGGGAAGAAGGCACATTCCTCTGGTAGAGCTTCCCAGCGTGGCACTTGTCAGGGGTGACCAGCAAGGATCAGGGCTTCCCTAGCCATGTCTAACTTAACCAGTAATCCCAGCTTTTCCCAAGTGGGAATGCTCCAGCAGAATCAGTCAGCTGGAATACATTGCAGTTATAATTGCCTAGCATGTAATTGGTGCTCAAACATAAAATAAAATGAGCCCCAGACATTTGATTTCCAATTCCATTTTGAAATCTATGAACTTGAGAGTCATGAGCAACTGGGCTGGGTCTGGGATGTGTCAGTCATGGACCCTCATCGGTAGCAGGAGGTAGGGGGACCCACTCTCTCGGTCCCAGGATTGAAGCCCACTGCTGCTGCTTCACATTAGCCATTAGGGTTTTGGGGTTTGGCATTATTTATTCACTTGTGAGTCCTTACTCGTTGAAGTAGTAGAAGCACATTGTCAAAATGAAAAAACAGAAAAAAATTGCTCGAAGTCATAATGTTCTTAGTAGGTATTATTAGTGTTTTGGTGTATATATTTTAGGCATTTTAGTGTCTTATTTTATTATACTCAGGTACTTGGTTTTCATTATTTTAAAAAACTTTTGAATTGAAAGCATACTATAATGGTGTTTTTCAGCTGTTGTTAACATTTTGCAGATATGCGTCCTCTGTTTCTAAAAAATATCTATCTGTCTGTCTGTCTGTATATAGAGAGGTATATCTATGTGTGTATATTATCATTGTTGGCCTTTAGTTTTGATAGCTAACCTCAAGGAATTCAAGGTTAGGAACTAGAATATAAGGTTCTTATCTCACCTCTGTCACTTGTCACCTGTTAGCTTTGCTGTTAAGTAATGTCATCTCTCCAGTCTCCTCTTTATCTCTAAAACAAGAATTAATCTCTGCACTGGTGCCTTAGTTACTCTTCTTGTTGCTGAGACAAAATATCTGACACCCAAAGTTAAAAGGGGAAAGGTTTATTTAGCCCACAGTTTGTGAGGTTTTAGTGCATAACCAACTGACTCCAAGGCAAGGTGGCATGGCAAACAAGCATCACAGAGAAATAGTTCATGGTGCGCAGAAGGTAGCAAAGCAAGCAAGGGACAAGACAAGCTTCTTTTCGATCCTTATATTGTATCCTGGGATCAGGGTGGTGCCAAACCAATCAGTGGACTGGTTTAGTAATCACCTACCCTTAATACTAGCACCCTAAATCCTAGCATTGCGCCATGAATCAGTCATACACTCTAGATTCAGTCACCTCTGAAAAAGCCCCACCTATGACTGCATGAGGCTTTGAGGGGACATCTAGATATAAACTGTAACACCTGGAATCTGGTCACATGATCATATCAAATGAAATCATGAGCATACAGATACTCCATAAACAAAAAGGCTCTGGCCCGAAAGAAAGCATCATACAGACTCATTTGTGACCTGGAGCTCTAAACAAGAGATGCTTTGGGGTTGACAAGGGTGCTGATCAGCATCCTGTGTGATACGTCCCACACTGGACAGTCAGTGCTGAATCCTGGGGCAACTTGGCCCCTTGGTGTCAGGGTAAGTTTATAAGCTTGTGTGAAGGACACCTGCCCAGTTCACCATGACCCAAGCTGGAAAAGTATCCAGGATGTGGGCAGTTCCTATAGTCAGCAGGAAGTGCATGTGAGAGCTGACTGCCAACGCCAAATTGGCACACAGGACACTGCATTTGGCTCCCCCATGTTTGTGTTTAGAAGGCAGCTGATATGGTACGTGAAAGATCATTGGCACATTGATCACGATTGAGACTGGGTTTGTCCATACCTATCTTTCCAAATGGCTTGGATACCAGTTATCTAGGCTACTTTTTAAGATATGGTAGAGTTTATTTTGGGAGGCAGAGGAAACCTCTGCTCTCCCCAGGGGGTCAGTACCCATGGTTCAGCCTGGGTCCCTGATTCAACAGAATGTTAATGAATGTTGGCAGTACACCAAGACAACCTTTCCAAAATGTCGTCATACCCATTATTACATTCTACCCTATGAGGTAAGAGGACAGGTATTGCTGCCCCAAATTTCAACCTAGGGAAACTAAGCTCACAGCCAGTTCTACAGTGACTTGGTAGCAGGAGCAGACCTAGAACCTGGCTGTCCAGACTCCTTTTCTTGTGCTTATTTGAAAAATGTCGGTATGAATGCCAGTCAGCCCGCAGAAGAATCCCCCAGCACTGGTCTTCCATTGTGTGGCACATTCTCACAGTGTCTTGGTCCCCCACGTCAATGCCATTTTTATGCAAGCCAACCAAGGCTGGTGTCCAAAGTGGCACTGCCAACCCAGCCCTGGCATGCCCTTCTGATACATGTTGCCCCTCCTAGGAGCTGCTGGATCAGGAGAGAGAAGCCATGGCCAAGGCTCACCAGCTGGAGCGCAGCACCAGTAGCTTCAGCTACTCTTCTTACCACACCCTGGAGGAGGTAGGCATGTCTGGGTCAAGCTCCAAGCTCCCTCATGCCTCTGGGCCCCTTACATTCCAGACTCTGGCAAAGACCAGTGGAGGGCTGTGGGAGGCTGTGAACTTGGGAAGGCATTAGATAGTTTGCTAGGCATTCAGCTTAAAGGGAACCAGAATCCAGCACACGGGTGGAGGGGACTTCAGTTCCACAGTGCAGCCCTAGGTGGTATGGAGCAGAGTAAAGAGTCTACTGGGCAAAACACTAACTACTGGGCAGGGATCCATTATGGGTCAGAACAGGGCCAGCAGAAACTGCCTTGATATCACATCCTCTGGTGAGGCATCCATTAACTTCTCCATGACCAGTCTTGGTGTTTGTCGGCCCCACCTGTAGTTGGTTGATGATATTAGGGGTAGAAAGTCAGGCACATTAGAAAACCAGAGTTGCCTTCACTTGGGGAAAATTCATGATTACAGTGACAGATGGCTAGGGCAGATATGCTTGATGGTGACTTGCTTATAAAGGATAAAAAGAAGGGTGCAGAGATAACCATTCCCACAGGAAACGCAAGGCAGAGGTCTCAATTTTATGTTAAGGACATAACATTGTCGGTATTGTCCACTCTGTCATTATTACCACTCTTCCCAATTTACAAGGCCTGTACTAGGGGATCCATTTTCTCTCTTATATTTCATAACTATGTGTATTGCAAGGACAAGAGAATGAATTGAAATAGCTGTCTAATTATTGATGTCAGAGATCAATAAAACATGAACTCTGCCTTCAAGTGGCTTATAGTCTAAAAGGGATTTTAAAAAAAGATACAGAAAACAGTACTGGAAGGTGTGTGTGAAACCTGTCAAAAGCACTGAAAAGGCCAAAGAATGAAGGTGAGGAAGAAGTTCTAACCACAGAGAGCCATGTAGGCTCTGCCCAGGGATTAGAGCAGACTCAGCTCACGCTAATTTCCCAGGCAAAGGTGTGTGGTTCTGTGCTGGTGCAAGGAACTGGCCATTCAGCCGATCATACTCACTGCCCTGAGCTCCGAGGGCATCTTCAAGTTTTGCAGTTCTTGATCTGATTCTTTTAGATTCTCAAGGGAGTGGGAAAGCAATGAAGAGGGTGGGTGGGGGTAGGGGAGGAGAATATTTAGAGGCATCTTGGGGTTCACCTGTCTCCCTGCTTTCCTACCAGTCTGGAAGACTTCATTTCTTTCAGATCTACGGCTGAATTGACAATTTTGTAACTGAGCATTCAGATGTTGTCTCCAAAATTCATATTGGCAACAGCTTTGAAAACCGGTCCATTCTTGTCCTGAAGGTAACAGCCAGGAGACTACAGGGACAGCCTGTGGCCTAAGATTGAGCTCACAGAAGCAGTGGTGGGTGGAAGTGTTGAGGAGAAGGAAGGCATGTATGTATCTGTCCTCAGGTGACACTGAGGTGAGATGTGACAGTGGGGATCCACCCTTGTAGTATGGACGGGTGACAGTGTGGTGACCAGGCAGGAAGAAGTGGGAGGGTTGCTGAGGATTTGTAGGTACAGAGTGGCAGTTGTCCCCCTGCACTGGGGGTGTGGGCATCAGTGAGTCAGTATTCTTCCTGTTGCCTTGGTTGCCTCATCCCCTAAATGGGTAAAGTTGGGTACCTAGAGGGTCATTTGATGGTGACTGAGGTCATCTGGCTCAGGGAGCCCCACAGATAGGCCTGAGTCTCTGGAGAAACCTCTTGGCCCTTGGCAGGAGCCCCTGACACAGAGTATGAGCAAACTTGGCAACGGCAGTGCCCTTGGCAAGAAGGAGGCAGGATGGCTGAGGACACCAGAAAGCAGTTCTTAGAAGGGGCCTTAAAAGGCATCTTTGGGCCCCGCAGGACACTTGATGCCAGATGTGAGGAAAGATACGCCCTGAGTCCCTCAACCATGCCTGGCGGATGCTCCTGTACAGCCCTTGGCCTTTCCTGTTCTACTTCCACCCCCACCAGGCACTGTCAGTCTCACTGTAGTGTTGTCAGAGGCCTTGCTACTCAAAGCACGGTCCTTGCACAGAAGCGTCCCCATCCCTTGGGAGGGTGCAAGTTAGACGCCAACCCTCAGACCCCTAGGCAGCCCTGCTGATCGAAATCTGCATTTTTAGTAAGACTCCCTGGAGATTCACAGCCTATTGAAGTTCAAGAAGCACTAGTCGTAAGATGTGCTCAGGCCTGGGCAACTCTGTGTTTCCTGCTGGATCTCACTTTGCCCTCGGAGAGTAGCACATGGGGCGAAAGGCCCCAACATAAGCACGTGCTGGGTGTGCACCCCTCCCCTTGGGCCAAGCACATCTGGCACAGGGAGCCATCCGAGGCAGTGTCGATGCCTCTGGGGCCTCCTTCCAAGAAGCCCAGCAAGAGCTTCCTTTTCCTAGTTTAGCACTGGAGGCTCTCGGCACCCGGCTATCTGGATCGACACTGGGATTCACTCTCGGGAGTGGATCACTCACGCCACTGGAATCTGGACTGCCAAAAAGGTCAGCAGTGACCTGCAGCTGAGGGGCACCCATGATGGGGCTGGAATTGCTGGAGGGGGGTGCTGCTTGAATATTTAAGGTCACCTCCTGTAGAAAAATTAAACTTCATTCCCTCAAATTCAGGGTGTTCTATCTCCTCCTGCCCTTTGGAACCAGGTACTCTGGCCTTTTTGCAGCACAGAGCCCATGTCAATCCTGTGACTTCCAGTTGCTTAAAATTCAAGCCTTTGATTTTGGATGTCCCCATGCCACCTCTTCCTGCAGCCACTGGCTGTGCAAATGTTCTGCTCTACCTCCAAGGAGATCCTAGCAGGGCCTCGCATTCTCAAGCTTTCTTGCAGATTGTCAGCGAGTATGGCAAAGACCACATCCTGACTGACATACTGAAAGTCATGGACATCTTCATAGAGCTTGTCACCAACCCTGATGGGTTCGCATTGACCCACAGCACGGTGAGGACATGTGGGAACTTGGATCAGGAGTCAGTTCTGGGGTGGGCAAGGTCTCCATGACCTCTGGAGCTGGCCTTTTCAGGGGCTCCTGCAGAAAGCCTCACCAGGGCTAGGAGGACTGCTCAGTACTGCAACCATGGCCTCTTGCCCTCCTACCCCTGCCCTCTGCCCAGCAAAGGACAGCACTAGGAGCCTGTGCTCTGGCCTCTCCCTAAACTTTGACTTTAGCCATAGTGTATATCTGACCTGCAGCTATGGCTCAGCTCCATCCTGTC
Source organism: Fukomys damarensis (assembly GCF_012274545.1). NCBI lineage: Eukaryota > Metazoa > Chordata > Mammalia > Rodentia > Bathyergidae > Fukomys > Fukomys damarensis. Next base: position 36,911,762 of record NW_022900916.1, on the reverse strand, counting down.
CTGGGAGTTCTTCCCTCTGCTCCTCCTTGCCCCGCCAGACCCCTCTTCGTCAGTCAGGGTGGCAGCATTCCCATGCCTGGGAGAGTGGGCCCAGTGAGTAAAGCCACCTGACCTGGGCTTTCTCAGACCGCTTGTGGCGGAAGAACAAGTCCAGCAGACCGGGAGTCCTCTGCACTGGTGTAGATCTCAACAGGAACTGGAAATCAGACTTTGGAGGTGTGTAAGCTGCGGTCCTGGGCAGGTTCTCCCACACTGTCAGGTTGGGTTGACTCATAACTTGGGAGGCAGGGACAACACTATTAGCTAATATGTGTGTGTCATGGCCGGGGCAGGCAAACATGTGCCTAGGATTTGCCGTGGGCTATGGCAGGGGTTACACGTGTCTGTCAAATACAAACATATATAAGCTTTCATGGGATCATTAAGGACGGGCCCAGCTCTTGAAATGAGGACAACTGCAAGGACCAAGCCCTGAACTGAGCAGGAGGTACAAACTAGTTTTGCCAGTCATTCAAAACCAGAGTTTACAGCACGTCTAAAATGTCCCTATCCCATCCCTGAAGGGAGCACAGCCCAAGGAAGAGTCCCTGAGAGCTGCAAGCTGAAATTTACCCTATGGGAAGGTCAGAGTAATAGCTCCAATATAGAAGGAGCCAGATTCCTGCTGTTGGAGCTGACTTGAGCCTGGTTTTGATTTTTGGTTAATTACTTTGTGACCCTGAGCTGATGGATGGGTTGGGCTGGTGCATACCTGCAGGGCTGTATGTGTCCATTGCTGAGGCTGTAGGGGGAGCTTGCTCTTGAGTTCCTTGCTATTCTTCTCTGATTCTCTCTTCCTCACCATGCCAAGGGCAGGAAGATTAGTTTAGTTGGTGAAACTGAGCATGCCCTCCACCCCAAAGCGCAGAGACAATGCATGGACCCCAGGAATGCAACAGCTGGACGGGTGGGATGCTGGGTTCAGCCAAGACAGAGTCACCAGAATACTCCCTTGGCCTCCAGATGTGGTGTCCACACTTCATGGGGATGGGTGGGAGAGTTTGATCCCAGAGGGGACAGTACTATTGCTGTTGACAAGCAGATCTATAAGCTGGTGGTCAGACCCATGGCAGAGAACATTCTAGATCTGGGTGCTCATGGCTCTGAAAACCTAGTTTCTTGGTGTCTGTGCTCATTGAAAACTAAGTACCATTCTAAAGCATTGGGATTGAGGCCGCCTTAGCCCACACAGTGGACCACTGCTGTAGGGAGCAGGACTGTCAAAGTAGGCATCTCCACCTCTGTATGACCAGAAGTTTGCTCTGGGTGGGTATCCAGGCAGCCCCACGGCACCAACTGCCGGCAGTGTTCACAGATCTTCAGATAGCCTAGCTTGGAGAAAGACAAATTACCTCTAAAAGAAAATAACTTTTGTGGGTTTCTCCCACAGGGGGGAAAATCCCTGTAATGTGTACAATGTAAAAAACAATTATGGGCAAAAAAAAAAAAAAAAAAAAAAAAA
>NW_022900916.1:36871057-36910118 GCF_012274545.1 Fukomys damarensis | reverse complement strand
AAAAAAAAAAAAAAAAAAAAAAAAAGCCCAAGGGGGCCAAAAAGCTCCATAATCCCACTACCCAAAGATTACTGCTTTTAATAATTTACCATGTCCTTCCAGAGATTTCCCTTTGCTACAGATTACATTTTTAGAGAAGGAAAAATAAATAGCTAATGAATCCATTAGCAGGTACTTGTGAAACAGGCAGGCTCAGAGGACCTTGACTGTGAACGTCAGAGAGGCAGGCAGCTAATTCCCATTTGGTTAGGGGAAGATTAGTTTATTCTGTTTAGCTCAAACCAGAACTAATGGCCTGAAGTGTTTCTCCATATTTGGGCAAAGCCACCTGGTCGTTGGCAGGGGAACCATTCTTGTGCGTGGGCTATAAGCGCAGACAAAGCTCTCAGCCTCCCTGCTCAGCTCATCTGTTGCTATTTGTCATTCACCAAGGGTAGCAGGTGCAGGAGCTCAGAGCACATACAACAAACAGGGTCACTGTTAGCTAGGCCCATACCAGCCTGGGGGCTGCCCCTCACCCTCTTGTCCTAGGCAGGCTTCTAATCAGGGTCCCCATGGCAAAGGCAAGGATAGCCAACCAAGAGCGGATGCGCTGTCAAGTGAAGGATGACCTGTAGGGTGGTGACTAAGGTGGGAAGATTTTGTTTATGACTTTATTACTGCCCGGACTTAACTGCTGTGTCAGGAGTAGTTTAGAGATTGTCCTTTGCACCATGCCTGCCTTTTCCTGCTCTCTTGAGAGGACCAGTCTGCTGCATTGCTGAGCCTCATCTGAACAGGTCACTAGGCTGGTCTGCTGGTCAGGGGTAAAAGCGGGTGCTCTGGCATCATCAGGTGGCTTCAGAACTTGAGAGGATCCCTAGCCTCTGACCTGGGCTTAGGTGCAGCTATTTCAGAGAGGAGGAGGGGGAAGAGGGGCTGAGATGGCTCCTTCCCCATGCGTCCATAACCCACAAATCTTGACCAGCCCTTCCCTGCTCTCCACAACATGGCTCTTGGGGTAGGGAGCATAAGAAGAATGGAACAGGAAAGGAGATGAAGAGGACGCTGGAACAGATTCAACTTGTTACAAACTAGAAGTACACTTCTTCTTTGCCCTTTCCTCCATGTAGGCCCCAAGAAGAATTTTCAAAGACTTCTTGCACTTGTGGTTCTCAGACTAGCTTCAGGGAACTATGGCGATGTGTTCTGTCTTTTCCTGGCCCCCAAGTCCATGGAGCTCCTGTGGCCATGGCTGAGGCAAAGCTTGAATGACAGCAAGTCTGAGCTCTCAGCAGTGAACTCAAGAAGGGTCAGTTAAAGGCACTGCTGCTCAGTAAAGGAAGCAGGGATTGAGGCAGAGACCTCGGGTGTCCTATGGATATAGCTTCTGAGGCAGCCTGCCTTTCCAGCGGAACTCCAGCCAGGATGTACCCAAAGGACAAGCCCAGGGGTCTCGCTGCTGCTGGGTCTTGGTGTGGTTGTGCATCTCATAAGACTCAGGTGCACAACAAATACCCTTCTAAAAATCAATGGCTTAATACAATGAAAGGTTTTTTCCATAAATGCAAAATCCAATGTAGGCAGTGACTCTCCTTTGCAGCTCTCTTCCAGTGGTGGCAGAGGGACCCAGGAAGCTGCTTTTATCTAAAATATTTTGCTTCTAGCCAGACAAACTGATTAGAGTGTGGAGTCATTCTTGCTCTAAACAGACTCAGCCTAGATTAAATAGTACATCATTTCTGCTCATTTTCATTGGTCAGAACTGGTTACTTGACCTCAACCAAACTGCAAAGGAGGCTGGAAAATATCAGGGAACTTGTGGGTATGTTGTGAGGACTCCCTGCCACAGCCAGGAATTTCAGCCCTCTGGGTGGTTTTATTTGACTTCCAGGAAATGGTTCCAATAGCAACCCTTGCTCAGAGACTTACCACGGACCCTTGCCGCGGTCAGAGCCAGAGGTAGCCGCCATTGTGGACTTCATCACAGGCCACGGGAACTTCAAGGCTCTCATCTCCATCCACAGCTACTCACAGATGCTCACGTACCCATATGGCCACTGTGTGGAACCTATTTCAGACCAAACGGAACTGGTAAGACCGGCTGCTTAGAGCTTGGGAAGGAGACCTCTTCCCGCGAAAATCTGCATCTGACACATTTCCAGAGGGTTCACACTTTCCTCAAAATGAAGGTCTGACCACTAGATCCCATACTAGGAAGGACGGGAAGCTTGTTTTTCTCTGAGATCAAGCCCAAGGCTGGCGGTGCTATCTTCCCTTCTCAGAAGAGCTGTCTGCACCATCAACTTCAGGGACCAAGTTTCTGCTTCTCCCCAGCTGCTGAGGATGCAGGGAGTGTGGGAACCACTTTGAGCCGCCGCCGCTGCTTCTCTGCTGTTGTCTTGCAGTACAACCTTGCCAAGGATGCAGTGAGGGCTATGTCCGAGGTGCACAGGATCAAGTACCTTTTTGGCAGCATCAGCACCACCCTCTGTGAGTGAGCCTCCCTGGCTACTGCCCCAGATGCCGCATCTACCTGGGGTCAGGCAGGCGTGGACTGAGCTTACTGGTGGTCTGACCAATCACAGAGCAGCGCCGCAGGCCTAGCCTGGCTGGGCCAAAGCTGCCTGTCACACGTGGAGAACAGGGGGGACGGTGGCATCCAGGCAGCTGCTGCTTGGTGGCGTCAGGCACAGCTCCCAAAGGCCGGCTCATGGCAGAGTTCCCTGAGGGGATGCTGAGCCTCAGCCTTTCTCCCTGCAAGGGGGGGCAGGGTGTGTCCCAGGATGAAAGTCGGCCCAGAAGTGTGACGTGGTCTGGGGTGGTTGGAGGTTTGGCTCCCAAGGTCCACTTCCACGTGTGATGACTCTGTGCCTTGCGATCCCATCGCCTCCTTCCTTTGGGGGGATTATGGGGCTCTTTTGTTTCTAGACGTGGCCACTGGAGTCACCGTGGACTGGGCCTATGACAATGGCATCAAGTATGCCTTTACCTTCGAGCTCCGGGACACAGGGCGCTATGGCTTCCTGCTGCCCGCTACACAGATCATCCCCACGACCCAGGAGACGTGGGTAGCGATGCGGACCATTATGGAGCACACCCTGAATCACCCCTACTAGCAACACTGCTGAGGGCAGAGCAGGAGAAACCTGCCTCCTTCCCAAGGCCCAGGCTCCTCCTAAGACTCAGGTTATGCATCCCCCCCCTGAACCCTTGCCCGGGAAATAAACACAGATTTTAACTGGCTCCCCTGCCTCTGGTGTTGGCTGCCACCTTTGTGGGCTCAGCCCTGAAGAGAGGACAGAGGATTGCTCTGCATCCCCGGAGGCAGCTTGACATGCCTGGGACCCACTTCACTCCCCGCTTTTCCTACCTTCGGGAAAATGAGAGGCCTTGTAGGCCTTGCCATTTCGGGGTTCTTAGGGCCAGAATAGATATCTCACTCCTGGGTAGCTACTAAAAGACACACTGACCCAGCAGCCCTGACATTTTACATGACTCTGCAGGAGATCCCTGGTAGGGGCATTTCTGGACCCTTGAGAGCGAGTGGGTCCAAAGAGACAGCTCCCACCTCTGCCTGCCTCATTTCCCATGCTGGAGAGGTGACAGCAGCACATTTCGAGGTGTCCACTCAGAGGACCCCACTAATCCGAGAACTGAATATAAGCAAGTCACTGTTTGTGACCATCGAGTACCCACTCCAGGCAAGGCCACAGGTAAACAGGCATGTTCTCTCTAAGAGTTAAAGCAGTGCTAGCAAAAGAAATCACCAACAGAGCGAAGAGATAACACACAGAGTGGGAAAAATTGTTGCCAGCTGTTCCTAGAATATATAAATACACACACACAAACCCTCAAATTTAAAGACCCACTGTGGAAATTAGTGTGGAGATTCTTCAAGAAACTAAAACTAGAAGTTTCATTTTACCTAGCTATTCCCCTTCTTGATATTTTCCTGAAAGAGTCAAACACATCATATCACAGTGATATATGCATATCTATGTTTATAGCAGCAAATTTGTAATAGTTGAACCTAATGCCCATCAACAGATGAATGGATAAAGAAGATGTAATGTTTTTTATACAACAGAGTACTACTCTGCCATAAAGAATAAGCTTGAGACATTTCTAGGTAAATGGATGCACCTTGAGACCATACTCTTAAGTGAAATAAATAGGACACACATGCTTAAACATCACAGTGTTTCTCTGGTGTGAGAAACTCAAAGAGGAAATGAGGACTAAAATATATAATAGATATTGGGAAATAGGAAGTAAACGTTCAAATGAGAAGGGGAACATGGGAAAGGAGAGGGAGAAAGGAAGGGAAGGGAAAAGAAAAAAGAGAATAGGTAGAAACAAAGCTTTTGTAAATAAGGAAGAGAAGAAGGATTGAAGGGAGGGGTGGGGATTGAGGGAACAAAGAAATCACTATGTATTATGCACAGGTACAGATTCCCTCTGATGAATGTGATTATTATGCAAATCTAAAGTGTACCAATAAAAATCAAACAAACAAAGAAAGAGTGAAAGGGGTGCTATTCTGAGTTCCTAATGAAAGGAGGTGCCTGCTCCCCTTCTCAGCTTTCCCCTGCGTGGGGGAGCAGGAATGATGGGTCTGCCTGCTGTGTCCTCAGGGGAGCCGGACACCTCCCAGAAGCAAGACACGAACTGAAGAGCTGACTGGGTTTGTGTGAGTCTGAGAAGGAAACACTAGTCCCAAGAGGAAGGCTTTGGTTTACAAGAGCCAGGCCGTGTGTGTGTGTGTGTGTGTGTGTGTGTGTGTGTGTAAGAAAGGATTGTGCATGACCATTACAAGTGCCAGGAGGACACAGAGAGAGGGAAGAAAGCAGAATGAAGCAAGAAGGGGCCCTCTTTCCATTCAGCCTATAAAGAGAGAAGCTGTTGGGCCGGCTGGTAGAAGAAAGAGGTCTGAGATGATCAAGCCCCAGGCAGGGCACATATCCGCTATGGTATCTACACAGTGGATTAAATGGCTGAGGAGAGAGGCTCAACAGATGTTCAAGGCAGCCATGTGGCCGGGCACAGCACGTGGTGCAGCTGTTGAGAGTGCTGAGCGAAGACACAGGGCCTTGGCAGTGGGGGAGGCCTCCTGTAGAGACAAGAAGGCCAAGTCCCGGGGCCAGCACCGTGTGGCACTGTGGACATGAATACCTAGGACCAGCTGTGCCTGTGGAAGCCCTGAGGACCTGGATCATCTGCAGAAGAATCCCCATTCTGGTGAAAATTTCCCTCAAAGAATTTTTTTTTTTAAAGCTAAAAGTCATCTGAGTGAGCGGTGCTAGAATTTCCAATCTGAACTTTTTCTGCTCTTAGCAGAAACACAAGGTCATGGGCTGTTAATACAAGATATAGATAAACAAAGTGAGCTGTACTTTTGCACACAGGAGTCTGATTATAACTTTTATGTCCTCTACACAAACATTTTTATTTCACTCTCGTGTGGGGGGGTAATTACTGATATTATTTTTCAGGTAAAGAAAGCATGGTCTCAAGATATTTCAAAAGCCACACAAAGCCACACAGGTAGAAATTGAGGGAGATTTGTGCCTGGATTTGTTCTACACCAAAACCACTATGTCACCACCCATCTAAGTGTGGACTGTGAGCCATCTGCAGCAGTGGATGACTTGTCTTCAGAGTCATCCGTGGAGACTTGTTTTGAGTCTTATAATGAAGGAAGGTCACTTTTTTTTTTGTTTTGTTTTGTTTTGGTACCGGGGGCTTGAACTCGGCAGGTGGCAGAACCACTGAGCTAAATCCCCAGCCCCCGTGGAGATTTGTTTACAGGATGGGTTTGAGTTTCTGTCCCTGCAATGATCCAGAATTGTTGGTGGGATTGGGCTAGGTGATTCTCAGGCCAAAGTGGAGAAGCACTGGCCTAGAGGCAGGAGTGCTTGGCTCTAATGGGCTTCCGAGTGTCTCCAGACACAGCTCTTTCCTAGCATTTGCTGTGTCCGAGGTGTCTCCAAGTACGCAATGGGACTCATCACATTGCCTCGGCTCGGGTCTATGAGGTAGACTACTGCTGGCTGTGAGAGGATGGGAGCCAAAGGGCACACAGCTGCAGAGCAGAGAAAATGATGCAATCCAGAGGGACTGTGGACACAGGTGTGTGAGGCCACTTCCGACACAACACAGCACAATGTCCACAGTAAACATCCTTTTTTATACATAGTAGTGCATTCTCAAACAGCAGCGAAATGCAGAATCAGTAACGTAGTCATTTACTGTCATGATCAAGTACTACATGCCATACATAATTGCCTGTGCTATACTTTTATACAACTAGCAGTGTAGTAGGTTTGTTTACACTAGCATCAATAATGTGAATAATGCATTGTACTACAATGACTTTATGGTGTACAGGATCACTAGGTGACTGAAAGTTTTCAGTTCTATTATTTCCTTGTGGGACCACCTTCGTTAGTGGTCGTTGTATAACACATGATTATTTTGACCTTTTAGTTGCAAAACAGCTGCTCCTCTTCCATTTAATGATTGCATTCCAGGCAGTTAAGAGGAGCAAGAGGCAAACTATGAGCCAGCTTGCCGGGCATGGTGGCTCACGCCTGTAATCCCAGCACTCGGAAGGCTGAGGCAGGAGAATCACTGTGAGCTCGAGACCAGCCTGGGCTACATAGTGAGTTCCAGGTCAGTCTTAACTACATAGTGAGACCCTGTCACAAAAACAAAACAAAACAACAATAACAACTACAGAAAACCATGAGCCAGCTGAGTTGTCTAGTCCATGAACTCACACTATCTATCTCTATATATATCTTTTGACTGTACTGAAGATTGAACCCAGGACATTTTCACTACATCTTCAGCCCTTAAATTTCCAAATTTTGAGACAGGGTCTTGCTAAGTCATTAAGTTGCCCAGGTTGGGCTTGAACTGGTGATCCTCCTGCCTCAGTGTCCCAGAGTGCTAGGATGACAAGCATGCACCATTGCACTTAGCTTAAATTTATATTTTATTGGTTGGAACTGTGTCATGCACACCTAGTTGCAAGAAAAGCTAGGGAGTCACTCTACAGCAACTCTGGGGCACATTGCTGCCTCGGGTAAAAGTGGAGTTTTATGGATAAGGAGGAAGGGAAGAATGGAATTGGAAAGGCAGCCAACAGAGTCTACAGCTGCTTCTCTGAAGGTCAGGGAACCATGATCCAAAGGGGCCTCAGAATCAGTTTCTTGCTTTAGTTAATCATAAGGCCATAGAGCTCTCCAGATGTTTAAAACCAATTCCCTGGGGCTTCTGGATCCTGAGACTTACAAAAAACCCGTGTTTCCTACCAGCTGAGAGATCGAGGAAGCCAGAGGTCTAAGCTAGTGCTAGCTGGCTGCTCTCCCCGAGCCTGCGGGGCCTCCACCAGGTCCTCTGAGCGTGACACAGGAGAGGATGGCAGGAGAGGATGGCTGGGTTTCAAGTACACCAAATCCCAGTTCAGTCAAACCTTAGGCAAGAGTTTGAGAAGTGACAGAGGAATCTTCTCTTTTTCCTAAATATCGAAATGTTTTTTTTTCCTATTAAGTACATAATGCGGAAGGTTTTTCTCTACATTCTGCTTCATGCCCCCTTCCCCCTACTTTCTTTCCAACAAATTGCTCTTTTTAAGTATTTTTTTATCGTTTTCACCAGTAAAATTTATGAGCATTTATTTAAAAGAAAAAAAAATGTTGGAAAAACCGAAGAGAGAGAAAGCGATTACACATGTGGAAAGCCATAAAGACCCACAGTGAATGCACCGCCGTTACTGCTTTCTTAAGAAAACAAGCCGGCCAGGCAGTGTGGAAGGTGAGCATCCCGCGTGAGGCAGCTGAGTGAGGCCCAGGGTGACAGCTGAAGGCTGCCATCCAGGAGTCTGACGAGGTGCTGGCCCCTTCTCCCAGCCTCCTCTGTCTCCCCTGTGGCCACTCCAATGGGAGAAAGGAAGAATGAGAGAAAGAAAATGGCTTTACCTAAAAAATTAAAGCTCCAAGGTTTCCTTTAGAAAAACAAGAAGGCCCAGCCTGGAGCAGGCCATTAGAGGATTCAGGGCGCATGGGCCTGCATATGCTTTCAAGCTGGACAGGCTGGAGAAAGCAAGAGGCCACCAGGTACCCCTCATGGGGTGGATCAACGGGACATGCTATCATGTCTGAGGATCTTCCCAAATACCAAGGGTCTAAGAACCTTGAAGGTCCAGCAGCCACCTGGATTTGTTCTTCAGGACATCACCCCCACCTCTCCAAAATATTCGTTTCTAACATTTGTTGATGTTTGAGAGCCAGGCATGGATACAGCCAGGAAATCCATTTCCTGGGCTGCAGCCCTGGGTCTGTCATCCGTCCCCAAACACCTTGGCCACACTATTAGCCTCCTCCTGCCTTATCCCTGGCTGGCCTGCCTAAGTGGGACAGGCCTGCCCCATCTCAAGCCAGGGTGAGGGACAATGTTCTTCTCTGGGTGGGAAGGAGGGTGGGTGGGTGTCCCAAAGGACAACTCCAGCCTGTTGGGCCTTTCACACTTCTCTGAGTATCTGAGACAATCCTCACAGATGGCAGTCTCTTGCCCTGGGATCTGTATTTGGCTTCTTGCTGTCCTACCCAGTTCTGTGGCTCTCCATCCTGACCCCAGCTACCTCCTTCCAAAGCACAGTAAGACCATGGAAGGACACTTCATAAAGTTGTACTTGGATGAAGAAGGGAAACACACAGAAAATGAAAAACTTGAGTGGAACACTGGTTGTCTCTGGTGTTGGAGTTGGTGTACATCTCCCTGCATGGGGTGACCCCAATATGCCTCTGTCTGCTTCCACCTTGCTGGGGCAGCCCATTTCCCTTCTACCACTCCTCTCTCGGGCTCAGCCAAAGCACTCCACATCGGCCCTCATGAGGGTGCATCCCTGATTTGTTCCTCTCTGCTACAGGCCTCCTTTCTGAGATGTGGGCTCTGGTTGCTACATCCTAAAGACCTTGGATACTAGGGTGCTTCTCTTTTCAGGTAGCTCTTCTTCCAGACAGAAATTCTATTTCTGAGGACAAACTACACAAAGCCACCTTATGAGACAGTTCTATAACCTCAAAGCAAACAAGCCAATAGGCTGTACTGGGCACTAAGTAACAAAAGAAAAACCGAAGGAGGCCACCAACTGACACTCATGTCCTGACCCCCCTGTCATGATGTCCCTAAGCCTGGCAACCACTTCTGCTCCCACCACAACTACAGCCTTAGGAAGATGTGACCACCTCAGCCTGCACTGCTCTGGATACCAGGTTCTGGGTGGCCCCAGGACTAGGTAGTACGATTCTGACTTTCCACCAACCTGCCAAGGCTGTCCTTGCCCTTCCTAGACCTGTACCCACAGTTTGATTTGTTTTGGGATAAAAACTCAAATGTCTAGAACTACAAAGTGTCACAACTTCCAGAAAGTTCCCATTTTATAGATGAGGAGACTGAGGCCCTGGGATTGAACTGAACTGCCTAGGGTCACCTGATGGACTTGTAGCAATCTACTTAGGCCTTTCCCATCCTGTTTTGCTCTCCTCTGAAGTTAGAGAATGTCTGTCTATGGCCATACCACCCTGAATGTGCTCGATCTCATCTGAAGTTAGAGAATGTCTATTTATCACCTGTGTACTTTTTTTCAGTCATGTGAAACAGAAAACCAACTTGAAAAGGTCTGAGGAAAAAAATGGAACTCGTTGTCTCTTGAGTCATTGTCCTCCGAGCAGGGAAGGGTGGCCCTTAAAGGAAAATGAAGGTGCTGTTACCACCAGGCGAGGAAAGTGAGAACTGTCTACCACTTGGCTCCCCAAATCCTCACAGACTCCTCTTCCCGTATGCACAACAGTATCCCCCACAACCTTAAACACACGTGCCAAAGGGAGACGATAAAGAAGAAACAGGAGGCACGCGGTGGGCAGTCAGCCTGCTCCAGCAGGCCTCCAATTTGCCAGCAACTTGCCTTGGTTTCCTGCTCAGGGTCATGGGCATCGTGCTCCTAGCTTTGAGCCTGCAGGACTCCATGTTCACCCTCACTTTGGACCAACATGAAACAGTTCCACAGTGGGGGCAGGCCGAACCATGGCCCCTCCAGGCTACACTACAGAAATTAGCCTTCACTAAGAGATAAATTTCAGCTTCGTGGGGTGCTCTGAAGGGGCCCAGGGGATTAGGCTTAGCTTCTACCCCAGAACCCAATTCTTTCACTACTGTGCATCAACTTCCAGCTGCACTGGCCCTAGTTTCAGTTTGCAGTATTGAATTGATCTTTTCCAACTTCACAGAAAATACATTAAATGACATTTGAACATCTTTGATTGCAGGCTGGAGGCAGAATAAGCCTCTCTTGATGAGTTGTGCCCTTCCCTGGCCTCCCTCTTTGTTGAAGGACTTGTTTTTTCTGGAAGGAATTCACAGATAGCCCAAGAACTAGCTGACATCTCCCAACATGTGAAGTGTGTGTGAGATTCAAAATTACAAGGTAGCTTTATATCTGGAAATGGGAAAAGAAATATTCTTTTCCTAACCCAAGCCAGTGAGAGGCATTCCAAACCTTCATTCCTGCTGGGGAACAGATGAGAAAACGTCAAGGAACTGCAGGGCTCTGAGAGATGAGGTACTGTCTCAGCAATGGGTAGGACATAGTGCTTGACCTGTGGAAATTTAGAGACTCCAGGAACAATGGAGAAGAAACAAATGTGAGTTCTGTGTCCAGATATTTAGTAGTGTAAGTGCCCCTTCCCTTCCCTGCCTGACAAAATCCTGCCAGTAAGACCCAGATGAAAGGTGAAGCCTTCCTTAGAGCCACTGTTAGCGCCTACGGCAAGTCTCTGAAGCCCTAGTGGCAATTTTCATAGTGTGTTTTAGTCAGCTTTCCCATTGCTGGGACACGACACCAGACACCCACAACTCAAAGGAGGCGAGTTTTAATTTGGTAATGGTTCAGAGGATTCAGCCCATAGTTACCTGGCTCAGAGGCCGAAACACCATGGTTGAACAGTTGCTTGGTTCACAGTGGCCAGAAGCAAAGCAGGGCTGTGGTATCAGAAAGGAAGGGACAAGGGACCAGACAGGACTCCTAGGTCAGCTCTCCATAACCCATCCAGCCCCACCCAGACACATGCTTTATCCTTCCCTCAGCTGGATCCCAAAGCCAATCAAGCTGACATTCTACCCTAACTGCCATACACCACATCACAGCAAGTGTGCTGTCTGTGTCTCCTGCGATGAGGAAAGCAGCCCCACGTCGCTCGAGCATCTAAGCCTCTGTGGAGGTCAGGTCTGTGGCCATCTGGTGGGGGACCAAGGGGTTGGCTTGTTCCTCTGTCCCGTGTGCTAGATCATGAGCTCCCCACGTTCAAGACTGTCTGGGTGTTATAGTCGTGTGGAGCTCAATGGCTGGGCCAGAAAGATGAAGGAACATAGGGCTGAGCTTGCTAGGAAGAGGCAGCAGCAAAAGCACTGGGGACAGTGAGCCCTGCCCAGGATGGAGCACAGGCAGCCAGGGTGCAAAGGGAAGACATCACCCCTGCCAAATGTGGACCCTGGGTTTGAAGGCTTCCTAGAGCTGGGCTCAAAGAGTTGTGGGGATATATTATGGAGACTGTATTTGGCATACGAAGGCAGGCCAGGTAGTGGGTGCTGTGAGGAGACAGATGGAAACCAGAAAAGGCCATGTGGGTTGTCACCGGACACAGAGCAGAGTAGCCAGGTGGTGCCAGGAGCCCTGTGGATTAGGGTAGATTTGGGATACATGTCTCTGTAATGAGGGACTCGCCCTCAGTGAGATCCTGTTTCTGCTGTGCACTGTGCAGTCCCCAAATGGGTCTGGTCTTGGCTCCTACCATCCTTTCCATTCAGATGACACCTAGTTGCACTTCCCACCAAGGGCACCCTAGATCCCAGGGACCTACAGTGGTGGGGGTAGAGGACGGGGCTGGTGAGAGCCCGGCTCCTGCCCCAGCTGCTGCTTCTATGGCCTGATTCCCACAAGGCACCTGTGGCATGTAGGAGTCCCTCCATTTTGATGGCCTGGACCCTAGAGGAGGATGTACCCTGTAGAAGGTAGACTCGACAAAGCCAGGGTAGGAAGGAGCTGAACGGCCACAGAAGCTGGTTAGGCTCAACAGGCACCAGTTTGCTCTACCCCACAAATAAGAGGGCTGGTGCTCAGAAGGTGGGAGAGGAGGACACCTCGAACAAGGCACCAGCTGGTATGGTCTCTTGGAGTTCCGGCCCCTTTTCTATTGTCCAGGCAGTAAGCATGACCACAGCCCAGCTGCAGGTACCTAGGGCTGTGGGCAGCAGGGCGAGACCCAGCTGTCAGGCTTCAGCCCAGCTGTCTACCATGGCCAGGGGGGAGGCCTGGCTTATCTCTCTCTCCAGCTGCCCTGTTCCCTGCCACGTTATCAGGGATGGTGAGAAAGTGACAGAGCTTACAACTGCCACCTCACCCTCCCCATGGGACCGGATCCAGGTGCAAGGGAGAATACATTCAGGCCCAGCCAGGAGACCTCCATGCTGGGTTTAAAAGGCCTGAGGCCTCAGTCACAGCCTCAGCCTCAGTCTGGCCTTCCCAATCGGCTACAGCATGCTGGGGCTGCTGGTTTTGACTGTGCTGCTGGGGGCTGCCTTTGGCAATAAGGACTTTGTGGGGTAGGGGGCTGTGGAGAGGTGGAGGGGGAGTTCCTGGGGGGGATGAGCAGTACTCACCCCTGAAGTGTGGCTGGAGGACACAGACAGATATGTGGGCTGGCACCATGTTGGGCCCCAGGCTGGGAGGGGTTGGGGCTCAGGAAGTCTCCTCAGCCCTGGAGAAAGCTGAGGTCTAAAAAGGAATTTTCAAGAAGGGAGGGAGGAGCCGGGTGTGGTGGTGCACACCTGTAATCCCAGCACTCGGGAGGCTAAGGCAGGAGGATCGCTGTGAGTTTGAGACCAGCCAGGGCTACATAGTGAGTTCCAGGGCAATCTGAACTACATGGCAAGACCCTGCCTCAAAAAACAAACAAAAAAAAGTGTGTAGGGGAGAAGACCTGGATGGCTTGGGAGAGAGAAATACTGTAGTCTACACTGTAATAAGGACAGCAACAAAGCGTAGAAGCTTCCATGCTGGGGAAAGCCTAGCCTCCCACTGCTGAGACCTCTAGTGCTTTCACCTGCTCAGCCCGGAGGACCCAGGCCTAACCTGGGGTTGCAGGCCACAGCTTGCCCCTGACCCGGGAGCACTGGCATTAGGGCAGAGCATTCCAGTGCTCAGTGCACTCCCGCTCTGCCAGGCACCAGGTGCTCCGAATCTCTGCAGTTGATGAAACCCAGGTGCAGAAGGTGAAGGAGCTGGAGGACTTGGAGCATCTGCAGGTCAGAGGAGGGGAGGAGGCTTCTGGTGACACTTCTGGGCCAGCCAGCCCCTTCCCAGACTCCTTGTAGTCACCTGGTTCCTGGCTTGGGTCCCAGCCTCCCAGCAAGGAGCCCCAGGATGGATTCCCGTTAGGAAATGACTTCAACCCTGCAGATCCAGATCCTGCTGCCCTTAAGCCTCTGACAAAGTGCTGGGCCTGCTTTCCATTTCCTCTGTTTTATGGTCTTAAAGTCTCTTTGTTCTGCTTCCTGGCCATTTCCCTGTCCACACTGCTCTTTGTCCAGTTCCCACGGTTTCCCCTTTTCTCCTTCCCCAACACCCACGCCCCATCCCCGACCAAGGTGGCTTTGTCCCAGCCTGCTGTCCCAGCTGCGGTCTCCAGCCCACTATCATAGTACCGGCTCCTGTCCTCCACAGCTGGACTTCTGGAGAGGCCCTGCCCGCCCTGGCTCCCCCATTGATGTTCGAGTGCCCTTCGCCAGTGTCCAGGCTGTCAAGGTCTTCCTGGAGTCTGTTGGAATCAAGTACGAGATCATGATCAAGGACGTGCAGTTGCTGCTGGATGAGGAAAAGGAGCAGATGTTAACCTCCAAGGCTCGGTCCCAGGCGCGCTCCACCGACACCTTTAACTATGCCACCTACCACACTCTGGAGGAGGTGAGGGCCACCTCGGGCTATTTCCTACAAGCCCCACACTCTTCATCATGCCTGGCTGAATGCAGGCCAGTGCCAGGCCCACCTAGGGGTGGGTGCCCCTGCTCTGTTTCCTGGTGGCCAGTGTGGTCTAGATCATGGCTCTGTCACAGCCCAGAGCTGCTGCAAGAGGCATCTGGGTGCCCGGAAGCCATTAAGGTCATTCTTCCCTTCTTTCCCATCTCAGATCTATGGCTTCATAGACTTGCTGGTGGCTGAAAACCCAAAGTTCATTAGCAAGATCCAGATTGGCAACACTTATGAAGGCCGTCCCATTTATGTGCTGAAGGTAACGGACACTCTGTGTGTACACAGGCACCCACATACGGAATCCCAGTCTCAAAGATCACAGCTATGCAGACTTCCTGTGTGGATAGTTTTGAAGGTCCAAACTTCCACACTGGTTTAAACTCTGGGGGGACCCAAGTTCTTCTAACCAGGTATCACAACACAAAAGGTATCACGGGTAGCCCACATTTTGTTGGTGACCTTCTACAGATAACTGAGCAAGGCAGGAACTTGGAAGTCAAACTGAGTCATATTTACCCCACCTTGGAGATGAGGGCAGGAGGCTAAGCTCTGTGGGATCCCGGTCTAGCCCCTGGCCCCATGCCCACCTGAGGGATGGCCCAACAAACACAGCCTCAACCTGAGATTCTCAGAGAGTAGCTGGCCTCTGGTAGGTTCCCTTTCAGAAGATAAGATGAGGCCCCCGCTGTGAAGTTACCCCCTTGCCCATTTCCCTGCCTTTCCTCTAGTTCAGCACTGGAGGGAACAATCGTCCAGCCATCTGGATCGACACAGGCATCCATTCCCGGGAATGGGTCACCCAGGCCAGTGCGGTCTGGTTTGCCAAGAAGGTAAGGCTGGGAAGCTGAGGAGAACTCTCATTTGGTGGGACACTGGGGTATAAGGCCCACAGAAGCTCAGGCTTCCCTTTCCCTTCTAGAGGCAGTGACCACAGCAGGAAGCCAGGGAAGGTATCCCTTGCTCTAGCACGATAGACATCTGGCTGGCCTGCTCTGCCCTCTCTCCTCTCATCCTCTTTCAGATTACTGAAGACTATGGCCAGGACCCAGCTTTCTCTGCCATTCTTGACAACATGGACATCTTCCTGGAGATTGTCACCAATCCTGATGGTTTTGCCTTCACCCACAGCAAGGTCTAGATGTCCCTTCTGTCCTTGGGGAGAGCAGGATGTATCTCTGAGAGAACAGGGTCACAGGAGGGGCAAACAATGCTGTCTTCCTGGCCTGGGATTGTCAACCTGGGCACGAGAAACATTTTATGTGGTTGACTCTTTGTTGTGGGGGCTTCCTGTGCCTGCAGGGTAACAGAATCTTGACGTCCTCTAAGATGCCAGTAGTACCCGCTCTGCAGTGGAGACAACCAAAAATGTCTTCAACCACTGCAAAATGTCTCAAAGGGAGGTTCTTGGGCCTATTTGAGACCCACCACTGCAGACCTTTCTTCCTAGTCCTACTTCTGTTTTCACGGTAAAGACCGCATCTGACGACGCTGTATTCATGCTGTGACTTAGCCGATCCTTTCCTTCTGTAGAACCGCATGTGGCGCAAGACTCGATCCCGCATAGCAGGCTCTTCCTGTGTTGGCGTGGACCCCAACCGGAACTGGGATGCTGGCTTTGGGAGTAAGGCCCAGCGTGACTCTGGGGGTAGGGATGGGACAACCCAGAATGGCTTTTTAACCACTTTTGCCCCAGCAGTGAGGGGAGAGGAAAGGGAAACAGCTTTGCCTCTGAGGCTTTCAGAGCTGGAGGCCCCTTGTGGGAATCTGGGCCCCGGCTGTAAAGGCCAAGTTCCTCAGCCAGATGGAACTAAAGGTCTAAAAGCCTAAGCTTTTCTGACTTTGCCTCGGCTCCTTCCATCCTTGGCCACGGCACTGTAAAGACTCATCTTATAAACCTAGCTGGGGAGGGACAGGGTTATGAGAGGTTATGTGGCCTTTCCCGGATCCAGGGATGGGGCTCCCGCTGCTCTACCGCCCCTCAACTCCATGCATAGTAATGGGAACCATGAAAGCCATACCCTGGGGTCAGAAAATGTCAGCTGTGCCCTCCCCTCTCCCACAGAGGGTGGATCCAGCAGCAACCCCTGCTCAGAGACATACCATGGCAAGTTTGCCAACTCCGAATCAGAGGTCAAGTCCATTGTAGACTTCGTGCAGAACCATGGAAACATCAAGGCCTTCATCTCCATCCACAGCTACTCTCAGCTCCTTCTCTACCCCTATGGCTACAAAAATGAAGCTGCCCCTGACGAGAAAGAGCTGGTGGGTGCTGGCCCCTGCTTGCCCTTCATCCCAAGGGCAGCTTTGGGCTGCTGGGGGATTTACCCACCAGAGCTGCCTGAGGGCTGAGAGCCTGTGTGTGCCTGGCGTGCCCCTTTCCCTTTTGCCCTCTGACTGGCAGGATGAATTAACCACACTTTCTTTTTGGAAAACTGAGGCACAAAGTCACTTCTGTCACATGACAGAACATGGGGCTAGATCCGGAACTTGTGTCACTGTACTTGGAGCTGTGGTATGACCGAAGGGCAGGGAAGTGTCAGCCAGTCGTGCGCCAGGGATAGAACACCATGGCACTGTCTGAGCCCAGGGCTGACCTGCAGCCATGTGGGCTCCCTGCCGAAGGGGTGGGGACACCTGTGCAGGTACCTACTGCTGGACCACCCTGTCGGCTCAGGCTACTCTCGTGTGGTGTTGCCCTAGGATCAGCTGGCCAAATCTGCGGTGTCAGCCCTTGCCTCTCTGTACGGGACCAAGTTTGAGTATGGCAGCATCATCAAAACCATCTGTAAGTAGCTGCACGGCCTCTCTGGGTAGTTCCAGGACCAACACCAGCTGGCTCTTCCTGCCACAGGAAGAATTCCTCATGGAAGGAAGTCACCAAGGATGCCAGAGCTGGCGGCATGGGTGTACAGAAATGCCCTCAGTGCGTGGCACCTGCTGGCCTGACCATTCAGAGGGGTGGGCAATGGCTTTTTCTTGACATGAACTCTGCCTTTTGACACTTTCTGACGAGCCCATGGGTCCTCTGAGCATTGTAATTCTCTTATCTTGGGGTCAAGTTCAGCCTCAAGCACAGGTAGTGTGGAAAATCCTGCTGGGACTTGTAGATCATCAAACAAACAAACAAGTACTTCTCCACATCCTTTAATTGGGGAATAGACCATACTCAACTTCTCCCACTTACTTATACTGTACATTCGATACCCCTGGGAACAGCATTACTACATCAAATTGGAATTCATCAGCAAGTGTTTATTGAGCATTCGATCTGCACCAGGCCCTGCTTTGCGTGCCTGAGATACAGCTCTAAATGAAATAAGCAAAGATTAGGAAAGGGAAGGAGGGAGAGACAGTGACATTGAGCTTAAGAAAACGGTAGAATATGTTAGGGATAAATGCTAGGGAAAAGCTCACACTAGAGCAGAGCGAGGGGACCTTGGGGTTACCAGGGTTCAGGTTAAATATTGGAGTAAGGGCAGGAGGTTGAAAGGAGCCTCAACGATAGAAGGGAATTTGGGCCAGTGTAAAGGGGAAGCCAAGAGGCTATCTAGCTAGAGAAGAGCCCTCCGAGCCAAGGAACTTTCTAAAACAAAGGCAGCCTTGTGGATCTGGCCTGGTATGTTTTGGGAATAGCCAGAAAATGACTGTGGCTGCATTGGAATACTAGAAGGAGGAGTGGGTACAGTGACCAGAGGGTACCCTTGCATCCCTACCTCATGTACTTCCTGGCAGATGTGCCAGGGTTTAGGGGGGTGAGAAGATCATAATCTTATCCAAAGATCACCATATTTTGGATCATAGGCCTTCTTTAGGAGCTGTTTCAACCCTGATTCAAATATTTTTTGTTGCATTCAATTAAATTCTAATGTGGGGCCCACCTCCCTGTCCCCAGTTCCCCTTGAAAACGGCTTTGGCTTTGTTACATCTTGTTCCCTGCAAGCCTGGGAAAGTTTCCTTGTGGAAGAAAAACATAGGGCTTTTGCTTTGTTGTGGAAGTTTTGCACTTTCCCCTGCAGACCAGAGCCTCGGGGGATCAAATCTTATCACCCAAACAGGGAACTCTGGTAATGCAGAGGTGTCACTGAGGTGACTTGGACAGGCTTTCCCAACCCTTTCCTAATTGCATCCTACAGTGAATAGAACAACCATTTCTGGTCTCCTCTTTGGATCTCTTGCACTTAGATTCATGGGAGTTTCTTGGAAAACAGGCTGCTTGGTAGACACAGAATCCACTTAGTATTGTACAAGCCTCCAGGCTTTGGGCCTTTAACTTGGCCCCTGCAGATACTTCCAAAGTGGTTGACCCTTGCTCTCTTCTGTTGTCGCTCCTGCCCCAGATCAAGCTAGTGGAAGCACCGTGGACTGGACCTACAGCCAGGGCATCAAGTACTCCTATACCTTTGAGCTCCGGGATACTGGGCGCTATGGCTTCCTGCTGCCAGCCTCACAGATCATCCCCACAGCTAAGGAGACATGGCTGGCACTTCTGACCATCATGGAGCACACCCTGAATCACCCCTACTGAACCAGTCCTTTGGCACCTTCCTCTTCCTCCTCTCTAGCTCCCCACCCAGGCAACCCAATAAAGCTTGAGTGTACAAATAGCAGACTCTTGGGGCTTGCGTATGGAACACCTATGGCGTTTCCAAGCTTTTCATGCTTGGGCAGGCAGGAGTGTTTTAGTTCCTGCAGGCCTCACTGGAAAGGTGTGGGTGGCTGGAGATCACTCCTAAACTTCCCCGGAAATTTTTCCTTTGAAATTTTATCCAAGTGGCATCTATTTTAGCTAAACCACCTTGAGCTAGCTGGCCAGTGGGACGCTCAGTTCAGATCTTAGTAGCGGGCAGCAGCCGCAGCCGAGAATCAAATGTCTAGCACCCAGTGGCAGAAAGGAATTCAGCCTGTGCAGTAGTTTAGCAGCTAGTTCTATCTGGTCATCTTTAAAAGTAATAACCTGAGAGTATGAAATATAATAATCCTAGTGACCACCTCTCTCCAAAATAGATGTTGCTGCCAAATAAAACAAATTACTATTAAGCAAAATATGGCCCCCACTCCTGAATTACACTGGCAGAAAATAATTGGGTGAAATGAAACCATTTACTGAAGATAAAGAGTACATGTCATACGTGTCGTTTAGGCTGACCTTAAACTTATCATCCTCCTGCCTCACCAGTGCTGAGATGAGAGACGTGGCCACCATGACTACTAAACATTTTAAAAAATAAAAACAATGAAGACTTTGTTTCTGTTTTTTCCTTTTCTCATATTTATGAGGCAATTATACAGAGTACACACAAACTTCCGCATACCAAAATTTATGAGATAAGATAAAAAG
The DNA here is from genome assembly GCF_012274545.1 of Fukomys damarensis. Lineage (NCBI taxonomy): Eukaryota > Metazoa > Chordata > Mammalia > Rodentia > Bathyergidae > Fukomys > Fukomys damarensis. The sequence continues at coordinate 36,890,709 of NW_022900916.1, read as the reverse complement.
GACTTAACAGAAAGATGGCCTAAGGAGTTGATAACATTCTCTTCATGTTATCTTTAAGAAAACATTTCCTCTCCATCCAGGCAACAAGAGATTATAGTTAAGTGAAGTCCATTTTAACTGCTTAGTTTGGCAAAGTAGGAAATTGTTCACCATTTGCTTAACAAAGGCTAATGAAAATTTTATATTTCCACAGGATTGCACTGTTCACCACTTAATCCCCACTGCTTGGCCAAGAGCATGATATTTAGTAATAACAACAATAAAAATACTTTGGTATTAAATGGAGACACAGAAGTTAATACTTATCTAAAAATGTCCAACTGTAGGAAGAGCCTTAATTTTGTGGCAGATACAAATTTTTCCAATACTTATAGCAGATATATATTTTACCCAATACATGGGCAAAATTTTAAAAATTTATACATGTAGCTAAAAGATAATTTGAGAAAGTAATTGCAATTTATATGAAAACAAGTATTAGAACCTTGAGGGGTTTAAGTCAAAAGATTTAAAGAAAAAGATTAACATTTAAAAAGAAAAATTGGCAGTCTCACCTGCCAAACAGCCAATAAATGTATGAAAGATATTAATCCTGTGATTTCTTGTATATTAAAGGAACACAAATATTATTTCTTTCTCATCAGATTAGCAAAGAATAATAAACTAATGACTCAAGGTTATCAAGGCTATGAATAAGGACAGTCATCTACTGACTGTTGCTGGGAGAAAAGTATGGAGGCAATCTGGAAGGCAGATTTGGCAATATAAATCAAAATTGTAAATCTATTGCCTCTTTGGCCCAGAAAAATCCGCTTGGAAGAATTTATTTTATAAAAATATTTGGAAAAATTTTAAAAAATGTATGCATGACATTGAAATAGTAAAAAGCCAAATAAACAAAAAGAAAAAAAAACCCTAAAAAATGATCAGTAAGGGTACCAGTGGGACACATGCACACAATGGTATGTCATGAAGCCATGTAGGTTTGTTGACACAGAAAAATATTCATAGCAGACAAAAAGAAAGAAGCTAGCCACAACTAGATTGTGGCCATGCTTGCACAATTCTATAAATTTACTAAAAATCATTCACATTACACTTAAAATGGCTACATTCTACAGTTGGACTTATACATCAATTAAAGTTTACTACAAAATAGTGAATCCCATTTTTAAACACACACACACACACACACACACACACACACACACACACACACAAAACCTGAAAGGACAGATCCCCCAATAACTATGGCTACTTTGGGGAGTGGAGGTAGATTATGTTTCAGAATTTTTTCCAATGAGCTTTTCCATCAGCTTTTTCTTGGAGGTGGGTGGGTGGCACTAGCTGAAACACACCAGATGATGAACGTGCTTGTAAAGTTTCTAACATGAGCTTTATATCAACATCAAACATCTAAATGACTGTCTTTGTTCAGCTTCTTTTCTAAAAAAATCTCTAAACTTGTATCTTCTGTTCTGGCATCTTATTTCACCATCTTTCCCAGAACACTGTAGTCTGTTTTATCTTCAAAAAAAAAAAAAAAAAAAAAAAATGCTCCAGATAGTGGGAAACAGCCGTGTTACCACTGGGACAGGGACTCCTCAGTGGGGTGTTCCTAAGTACTTGGCAGTGGGAGTTCCTGAGAGCCCCCTCGGCTCACTCTCTGTGCACACGCACTTCCCACTGCAATAATGGGAACCGAATGTGCCAACACCTATTCCCCAGGGCCCCTCAAAGATCTTTTTTCCCCCCAACTTTTATTGGCTCACATTTCAATACATAATGTTTACATTCCTCTTAGGGATAGGTGCATGTGCTTAACGTATTTTTTTTATTCCCTTGCCCCACCCCTCCCCCTATCTCTGGCTCCCCTCCCATCAGCAAAAGATCTGTCTAAGGATCTTAATTTGTAAATGAGCACATTTTACATCTTTCCTAGACCATCGCAGGTGGTGTTCAACGTGGCCAAGGGGCCACTGGTCATTCACAAGAACCCTCGGGTAGTCTCTGAAATTAGCACTTAGTTATGCGTGTCTAGCTCGTAGCTTTGGCCTGAAGTTAAAGCTGAAATGCCATTGAATACAATCCAGATGTGACCTCAGCCACCCATCTTCCAGTGCACGGACAGTCATCATCCTGGCGATCCTTCTGTGAGGGGAGGTGAGCCTGGGGATGTGACTATGCACGAGGGCTCTTGCTTGGAGGCTTAGGGAACATCACTCTGTGAACATAAAGAAGACCCAGACACCACTTAGAGGAGACTGATATGGCCAATCTTAAGGTTCACAGTGGACAGGCCAAAGAAGAAATCAGAAAAACACAGAGCACCCGTCAAATCTGAAAAATCCTCAAAAGGCACTGAATCCTTTTTTGAAGCTTTCGGGATCTGCATTAATTTGGCAACTCAAACTCTGAGCACTGTTTAACGGCAGGGATGGAGAATGCCTAGTGTTTATTGCCAGATTAAGGGGAGGGATGATTAAAAGTCTCTGCGTAAGCACAGAGTGGTGTCAGCTCAATTTTCAAAAGAGCCTGGTGGAGTAAGGGCTGCGGCAAAGAGGTTTGCCTCTGTTTCTCCCACAAAACCCAGGCTTGCGGCCATCAGCCAATTCTCCCAATCTATGTTTCAGTGTAAATCAGAAACATCATCCCAAACGAAAGAGATCAGACCAAATTGTATAGCAAAATGGTATATTGAAGAGTTCAACCTATCAGGAAAACAGCCTACCTTTCCCCTCCTAGATCTAGTAAAAAAACCTGTGACTCTCATTCTTTAAGTAGAAGCTCATGAAGTGTCTGTCCATTGGCAAACAAATCTAGCCTCGGAAACTCTGGAACAACTGTCTTCAAGAAAGGACACCAGACATAGACTGTGGAAATACACATTCCCGGGAACAGGTGCTTCAGTTCCTGGATTTTCATTTCCTTTTGTGTAGGCAGGAAAGTTCTCAATGGAATCTCAGCGACTAGTGGGTAACTGAAGCCAAAAGAGCAAGGAGGTTACATTTTCATTGGTAAACAGAGGCCTCACCCAGGGAAAACCTCTACCCAGAGGGGGAAGGATTGAGCGCTAACAGGAACATGCTCTGCAGACACCAGATCCGAGCTTCCTATCTTCTACTCAGTGTCTGCTTCATTTCCACCTAGACTTCAGTCTCCTCAACTGAAAATGGAGATGCCTGACTCCTAGGACTGCTGGAGAATTAAATGAGTCAAAATATACAATGGAAAATCTAGGAGCACTGCCTACCACACAGTAAGCTCTCCCTAAATGCTTGCTACTATTATAATCTGGAAACTTTCAAGACATGAAACAAAAGAGAAAAATAAGCCGTTCTCAGATGGGGTCTGTGGACCACCGACACTTGATGAATCCTGAAGGCTACCAAGGGGATACTGAAGACAGGCTGGCAGGGGGCAGCCAGCTGGGGTAGGACCATCCCAACCACTTCCCCCCAGAACCTCGGGGCTGTGAATGTCTAACCAAAAAAGCAGAATGTACAAGGCTACCCCAGGTAACAAGCTTTCTGAGTCTCCAGAATGGCAGGCCGGCACTGAGTGGCCACAGCAATGGGATCATATCCGCACTTCAGTCTTGACAGTTTGGTTGGTTTATTCATGAACACTTCGTTAAGGCCACTGTCACAATGTTGTGAAGTGCATCATCAGGAAGCTTATGGTCTAAACAGTTTCAAAGGGGAGACGTAATGACATCCTTTAAACTAAGCAGGCCGGGTGTGGCAGCACATGCCTGTAATCCCCGTACTTGGGAGCCTGAGGCAGGAGGGTTGCTATGAGTTCCAGGCCAATCTGGGTTCCATAATGAGTTCAAGTCCAGCCTAAATTACATAGCAAGACTCTGTCTCAAAAAACAAACAAAGCAAAACAAAAAAAGCTATGCAGTCCACCAGTCAACAGCATTTAATAAGTGACCTCTGTGTATCATGCATTTTACCAGGTGCCTCAGGAGGTTATTCAGGTGAAGAGAATTTTCTTCTGCATTCAAAACAAAGTGCAGCACCGGAGAGAGACAATGGTGGATCACAGCGCAACAAATGATTTCTGTGAATTCACACAGTATATCGCTGAACCCTGTTCTGTCAGAATTCAAGACAGATTTTTTGCCATCATCTTTTCAAAAATTTTATAACTGGCCCGGGTACCAATTTAAGAACTCCATGGTAATAATTTCAATAATTACTACAATCTAAGGAAGCAGCACTACCCAAATGTATTCTGAACAATTTGGAAGCACAGAATGTCTTATTTATTGCTTTTATATGAAAAACATGTTTGTTCATTAAAATTAATTGAACTGCATATAAGTACTCAACATGCCCAACATAATTAAGTGATAAATTATATAGTCTACACATTTCTGATGGTTTTTGAAACAGAAAGTATTATGGGATTTAAAACTTTAAAAGAGCTTTGAAAATAAACACACATTAAAACCACATTAAAAATGAGAACATTTTGGAATCAACAAAAGGCTCTGAATGACTACCTTCAGAATAGAGCAAGAATGTAGTCATGGATTTAAATCCAGGTGGACAGAAATTAGTTACTGCCCCTAAAAAAGTCAGGTAACACAAAAGACAGACTAACAACAACAACTGAAAAAAGATACAGACCAAAACCAACACAACAAAAATCGCCTACATATATATTCCAGCCCAGAACTCTTGATTTCATTTATGTTCCACAAGGGAATTAGAAAAGTGAAATTTTTGTTTTGTTCTGTTTTCTTGGTGAGTAGCTTAAAAGTGTCACGAATTTTTGTATAACAGAAATAGTACTATAGGAAAAAAGAATTCTTGGGCAACTAATGAACATTATTTGTTCTCTTTTAATTTTGATTTACATCAAGTTCAATACAATCATACTGGTTCTGGCTTTCTCCTCCAAGTAAAAAGTGAAAATTAATTTGAGACCATTTGAGTCATCATCCTATAGTTTTTGACAACTGAACCTGACATCATTATAGCCCAGGATATTCTGTGTTTTCAAGTGAGTACTGTAGCTTGTTCCTTCTTCCCTTCCATCTTGTTTCTTTGCTTCTTTCCTTCCTTCACTTCTTTATCTCTTAAATATGCACCCTTTTGAGGCACTTAACCTATGATTAAGCTTTGGCAATTACTGTTGGATAGTGGACTATTGTTACACTTTGATAAAACACATCCCTTCCAAAGGCAGCTGGTGAATCCCCAAAGAAAGGCAAGAAATCCAAGATACAATCTGCTTATGGTAGCCATTGGTCCTTGTTTGACCCAAAACAAAACCCAAGCCTTCTGACTAAAGAGCCAAGGTCTCTTGTTCTGTGTGGAACAAATGATTCATTTACACAAAGAATATATGCCTTTCTGGGAGAAGCAGCAAAAAGAGGTATTCTTTCCTATCATCCAGTCTCCTGGGGCTTTCTCAAATCATCTTGACAGAGAGGAAGAGAAAAGTTGGCAGGTTTCAGCACATTAATAGCAAACGACAAATTAGGAACTATGTTCTTTAATCTTCAACATTCATAATTGTAGAAAATATCAGTGATCATTTAAATAATACATGTCAAATAATCTAGTGAAGAAACTAGTAAAGTAGAATATGAAAAGAAATACCTTGAACATGTAAAAAATGTCTGATAGTGACATTTAACACACAAAATGTGGAATTAGAATAGGACTTTTGGAATTTTTAAATCCTTACCAAATGGGCAAAGCACTATGGAGAAACATGCATAGCTATATTCAACCTGCTAGATGTCTCCAGTAAATACACAGCAATTCTTGTAGATTTGGCTAAACTGACTTTCTATATATATACACTGGAGTTTCGAACACTAATCTGTGATAATGGGAATGCAGAACAGGAACAAGGGGGACTCTACTTTCAAAACAGACTGTAGTAGGTTAAGTCTGATCTCCTGACTAGGCAACTTTAAAATGGCATAACCAGAGCACTGTTATACAGAGAAACATTTTTTCTTGAAGATGTACATGCATCAAAGATGGCTAAAAATGTGTCCAGAGAAATGTGGAAATTTTTGCATTTTTAAAATCTAATCCATAAAGAAAATATAAAGCCAGAGCATTCTGGCTTTAGCAAAAGGCTGAACTAAGTTCTCAGGCAATAAATTTATGGGAAACATGAAAGGCTCCTCATTAAAGCTATGTGTATGTTGGCTGAATTTTATACAAGATTCTTGAATCTTGTGGAAAATTGGGCACGGCTTGACATCTCAACAACGTCCCCGGTTTGTTTGATTCTAAAGCATCGGAAAATGTTGCACTTTGGAAATCAAGTAGAGAAGGATAAACACACTGTACAGCAGAACTGGGCTGAATCTGAGTTATTTTTCCATATGTCTCTATGAGACGTTTATTATGTTTATTTCTTGTACAAACACAGCCCCCTTGCTAGAAATACTGTGGTGCCTTTTTTTTTTGCTTTTGGTGGTGAGAAATAGTACTGTTAAGGCGAATCTTACCCAGCAGCAGTAACCACCTAAGGACAGGCAATTTTCAGTTGGCTTTTCAGAAGCTGGTTGCCATGACAAAGAGCACAATTTATTCCTTAGTCCCTTATCACAGCCATGATCACAGACCATAAAAATTAACAAGGCTCTTTTCCTTTTCGCATGATTTCAGAGTTCCTCATCCTTACCTGAGGTCTTTTGTTCCCCCAATTAAATAGAACGAATGTCAGTTATCTAGCAATTCAATTAATGCTGATTGAAAATCCAGCCAAAACCAGAATCTATAATCACAATCTCCTAATCACAGCTCAGTCATGAGAATGAAAAGTAAGCAGGAAATTGCACTAATTACTCAATTAGACTAATACTGTATTTTTAAGCAAGGGTATAAGGGGCTGTCAGCCCTGACAGAGGACTCTTGAGTCCTCCTCACCTTGTGTGTTCCCTAGTTGCCTGAGTGAAGTTAATGTTTTCAAGTGGCCACAACTTCTACCCATTTAATGCAGATGGACCTGAGTTGGGCAATGGAAGTAATGTAACTGCTTTACTGACTACAAATGAGGCATGGCTGTGGGGGCTTCTGGATGTTCTCAACACAGCCTGGGTGCTCCTGGGTGAGGCCTTCCTCTTGTGGTGAAGACAGCTGAACACATACCTTTCTGGCCCCAGGAAACCATTTAATGAAGGAGAGCATTCAGGAAGTATAGAGCTTCTCCACTAAATTGTAAGACCGAGCCTTACTTACAGGCACTGCTTCCAAACTCCAAACAGTCTGCAGGATGCTGGGCAGAGCATGCTTTAGAAAGCTGCCTGTGTCTGGTGTGAGGCCTTCGGGCTGCTGGGACCAAGGTGCATGTGCATGCCTGTGCATAGCTGCCCACACCATGCCCACCTGGAGCATCTTTCATGAAATTCAGCGGATGAAAAAACTGATTGGGAAGAATATACCAGCAGATGTGACTAAAGTATTTACAAAACAGCACTGGATACAGAACAAACAAGCTGCATGGTATTGGAAGGGGGGAGATTTTGTTTTTCCTATTCAGTTTCAAAAAACTTACATGTTCTGTAAACAATATGGAGGACACTAGAGCCTGTCACACCTCTAGGTTTCATGGTCATCTGTCAAAATCCTTGCTGGGCTGGTAAAAGGGAGAGGAGCAGGACACAGAAAAGGAAGATGGCCTATCCTGCAGCTGTAGTCTTTCCTCTACAACAGCTTGCAAAAATGACCAACCTGGGGACTACTCAGGGGTTCCAAAAGAAAGGGAAACATTTATTTGTCTAAATGAGGCAAAGTTTCTACTTCCAGGGTTTGCCTTGCAGGTGACCACTGCTCTGGGAGCGGGGACTGGAGTGGCTGGCAGGGCCCCTAGTAGGTAGGTGCTGACTGCTTCGGGTACCAGGTACCTTGGAGTCTCTTCCCGAGGAATTAGTTTGGTTCAGCCGGCCTGAAGGGAGCAAGAACAGAGGTGCAAGAGTGATTCCAGGAACAACTAGCCAAGTAAACTTTTAAATTAATGAAGTCCTGTGCAGCATCTACTTTGGGCCACTGATAATAGTCTGCTCCTCATCCTTGAGACCAACTTGAAATGGGGAAGGGAATAAGTATGGAGGGAAACCCAGATCACTTTATTTCTTCTCCATTTTCCTCAACAAATCTTGTCTTCCTTTCATTTCTTCCTTAGTAGAGAAGGGTACAGGGTGAATAACAATTAAAAAGAGAGATGAGGGCTGGGGATTTAGCTCCGTGGTTCCAGCGCCTGCATCGCAAACACAAGGACCCGAGTTCAATCCCCAGTACCAAAAAAAAAAGAGAGAGATGAAAAAGGAAGGGACCAAATATAAGGTAGTAAGAGAAATCAAGAATGCTTTGAGAGGTATGTTACAAGTAGCAAAGCGGTAGAAGGAAAAGGAAACTTCCTGAGAAGGAATATGAATGTCACATGCTTTTGCTTTGCTCCTCAATTCTGCCTGAGACACATTTTGACTGATACACTCTCTTCTTTTTTTTTTTTGGTTTTTTTGAGACAGGATCTCACTATATAGTAAGACTGACCTGGGACTCATTGTGTAGCCCCGGCTGGTCATGAACTCACAGTGATTCTCCTGCCTCAGCCTCCCAAGTGCTGGGATTACAGGTGTGCACCACCACACCCGGCGTGATACACTCTCTTCTTTATGTCTGAGCTCAATACCTAAATCCTGCCACAACCAGGGATCAGCTCTGCACCATGCACCTATGTTACATATAGTCTCAGATATTTTAAGACTTTGAATATAAAAGATGAAGCTTTTCTTTATAATGAGGTGATGTTCAAAGCTGCAAATCTCAAGACTCATAGAAAACAGAGGCCAAACTATCTTACTAGGATTATCTGTAGGACCCTGGTCTTCTTCCAGATAATATTCTATCTTTTTTAAGTCTTCTGGGGTAAATCTCCATTTGTTCTCAGCTGGTGCGGGTGGAAGCTTGGGGCTGGATCGTTTCCGGGCAGAACCAGGTGGAAGGGCCTGCTGGCAAGATGCTGGCAGGGAACCAGTAATCAGTCCTTCTGGGAATTTCTGAGCTAAGACTTTTAGACCTAGATAGAGAAGATAATCAGAAAAAGCAGGATTAACATACTGAGGGCCACGTCAAAAGCTGGAGAAAAGCCTCTCTTCCAATTCTTGGTCACCAAGTTGAAGCCAACACAAGGATGTGAAATCTTTCTCAACTGTTTCACCTTAACAAAATCATACCAGAAAATGTGAGCTGTTACATGAGATTCTGAGAGTCCCACAAGAAAGCCTTTGCTTAAGTCTTCAACTTTCTTGCAGAGCTCTGAGGCAACACTGTTATTTTAGGAATTAAGAACATGTACTGATAGAGCTAATGGATATTTCCCATAACTGGTTCCTTTCAGCCAGCATGGCTTTCTCTTTCCAGAACACTAAATTCGAAGCACTGAGAGGAAAAGATGATGGGATGGGTTGAAGGCTTGTGTGTCCAAAGGGCTGTCTTTTAAGTCCTATGTAGAGAGAAATCTTACTCACCTCCAGAAAGCATGAAGAGGTTTTCAAAACCCCGCTCACACATGGTGGTGGCCGCCTGGCTGGCCAGCCTTTCATCATCATCATACAGAATGATGATCTTGCCATGGGCATTTTTCTAAGAGATGAGTTAAGGTTCTAGGCACTGGGCTAATGCTCCTGGACTATAAGAAACCCCTAAGGAACAAAAAGCTGTCACAGTTCATCCTTCTGATGGATTTTTTGTATGGAACCACACGAGCTGGTATCCTTGCCATTTACGAACTAGTAATACCCTGGTCCAGGGCAGCACTCGTTATACACTTTATACTCTTTAGTTCTTTCATGCTTATAATCCTGAAAAATAAATATTACAATCTCCATTTTACAAATGACAAAACAGAGATCCTAACTTCCATGTCCAATGTATCCACTGAAAACATCCTTACAATACTAAAAAGATGGGGCCATCTAAATGTCCAAAATAAAGGGATGATTTAATGAAATACAATAAATCTGAAGATTAAGATATTATTACACAGTATAAAAAATGGAGTTCACAAAGAGCTTGTACTATACTGTGAAGTGGAGAAAACCAAGACACTAAATCACATATACAGTATGACTTTAACTTTCTTATAAACACATGATGGTCTAGAATAAAATATACCAATAATATGAGTTTGTGCTCAATTGTGTGATTATGGGAGATTTCAATTTTCTTTTTTATGTTTTTCTAGGATTTAAATTATTTTCTACATGTAGGATTTTATGAATGGAAAACATTAAAGTTTTAAATGAAAAAAATAGAAAATAATTTACTTAAGTTCTACTTGGGTAAGCTTTGTGGTGGACTAATGTCTTAGGACTCTCAACAGATCATAATCCCGAACCTAATTTTTTTTTTGGTCCCATTGCAGTATGGTTTGGAAGTATCTGCTTTAAAGTCAGTATTTTCAGTAAATGGAGAAGGAAGGAGGGGGTGAAGGGAGGGCAGGGACAAGGGGAAAAAATGAGAATCAAGACCTATCATGTAAAGGTACAGGATCCCAATAATGAATGTAATTGTATTGTATACCTAGATTGTACCAATAAACTCAATAAAAATTTTTTAAAAATTAAAAAAATAAAGTCAGTATTTTCAGCAACAAAGTCTCAAGTATGCTAACCCATGTAGTATCCAAGGTCCTTCACAGTTTTCTACCAGGAGCATGATTCATGCTAAGTCTGAGTCTTACAATCCTCATGCCATCCAATTTCTTAACATGTAACAAAGGATACATATTCAAGAATATCATTGGAATAGGGGTTCATTGTTCTAGACAGAGTTGCAATTGGGTAACTGTAAGCTGCAAAGAGAAGAAAAGGTTTAAGAAGCCTGAAGCTTTCATAGTGCAACTTGATCCCAATTCTTAGCTGGTTTGAAATCTAAGAGGTAAATATATTTTCAAAATCAATGAGCTATACATTCACTTGGTAAATGAAAAGAAACAGGACACTATGAACAAAGGACAAAGCTTCACTTTACTGCACAAATTAAATGCTAAGCCCTTAAGTTATCTTAGGACACATCAGACTCTCTCAAAACATAAGGTACAGCCACCTTGGGGGGTTTCCATAATGGAAAGAGTGCGCATAGTTGAGCTTGGGCCGAGGTTCAGCCTGCCTGCCCCACATGCAGGCTCTGTTACCAGATTGAGGCACTATAAAGCTTTTTCGCCCTTACCTCCAACAATGTGGCCCTGCTGGTAAGAGTCTCTATCGCGCACATCTAGCAACAGGAAGGGGCAGTCAGGATAAGGTTTGTCTTTGGTGTTGGGCTCTACTTTCTTCATGAGCCCTTTGTCTAGATCCAGTTCCCCAACACCACTGATGACACTGGAAGTGAAAAAGCACATCAATAGGAAGCCGATGGGGGTTGGTAGCTTAAAGGTCAGATGTGGTTCTCCAGAAAAGGCACTTCAGAAGGAAAGCTGGATGGGTACCATGTCTCAGTTCTGCTTCTGCTTCTGCTTCTGATGGGTTCCTATTCCATCACCCAAGAAGGGACCCACGTGTCCACTTAGCTTCAGGCAAAGCATGTCAGGCAATGCAGGTCATTACATGCCCAGGGATAGAAAGTGAAGGGTACTCCCCATCTCTGGCAGCAAGGCCAGCATTCAGAGAGGGAAAGAGGGGAAATCACCAATCCAATAGGATTTTGAGGAGAATAAGACAACACAGCAAAGGGGAGAGAATAAGGTGGATTAGCAAAGAAAAATTAAAGGTATGTATGTGTGTGTACATATATATAGCTATCTATCTATCTATATATAATGCAATATAAAGCGATGATAATATTTTATATTAATTCTAACGTCATACATTACATAATGACATTCTAGCCAACAAAGAGCATTGTATGGGATGGTGGCCCCATATGATTATACTGTCTAGTAATATTGTAGCCATCTTAGTTTGGGTAAGTGCACTCTGTGATGTTCCTACTACAACCAAATCACTTAATGACACACATTTCACAGAATGTCCCATCATTAAGTGATGCATGACTATACTTACACAGTGACCTATTCAATATGGACAATGAACCTTAATACCTTCGATAGTTATCTGTACTCACTTCCATTTTACACATTCTAATGTTGAGGCTGAAGAGGCTTTTATACTTAATGGCATTCACATAATGAGAGAGAGGAAGAGCTAGGATTAAAATGAGGAAATTCACCACTAATAGTTCTGTTCCTACAGTCTTTAGACTATTAATATTAGTTGCCATCTTACTATTATTAGGAAAATGTGGTAAACACATGAATCAGAGGACTGAGAAGGCTAGGTGCTACAAACAAAACAGCAGGTAGTAAAATACCTGAAATAGAATAAGAAGATGGTTATTTTCTTAGAAAATATTAAGACATATGCTAAACCACAGATTAATATGTACCATACTCTCCCATCACAGCACATAATATTCTGCACTGAAGTCCAATGAACACTATAAATCTATGCTGCAGGGTGCGTATTTTATTGAACCAAAGGAAAAGAAAATCTATTGATATGAAACTGTATCCTCAGTGGAAGTCCTATTACCCATCTCTTCTTGAATGCATTTTTAGAGTCCTTTCAAAAAAGTAACTATAAAAATAATAATACAGTGGTACTGACAATTGCCATTTTTCTCTAGTAGAACCAAGTTTCTCTGGTAGAACTGTTTTCCAAGTAGAAAGGATGGATATATTCTGAATATCATCACTAGTCTTATAATTAGTTAATATTTGTGAAAAAGTGCTACATAGAATAAAGTCCATGGGATAACAAGAACAGCACCAGTCACTGTTTTAACTTTCCTTTGTACCTATTCTGTGTCACAGCACTCTGTGTGGCACCATAACTAAGTTTCTGATTCAGGATAAGGAAATTATGAGCTCCAGGAAACAAAAAAGGGGAGCAAAAATCATACTCTGAACCAAAAAGCTGTGCTTGTAAAGCTGAGTCCTAATAAACCTACGTGTATGAGGGCTCAAAAGAGTGGAACTGAAGAGTGAAAATTAATATTCACCTATTAAAATATTCTTATGTTAATTCAGTAAGAATGCCGTGAAAATGATTCAGGAGGTGCATTTATAAAAAGAGAAAGCAGAAAGGCTGGGATTAAAATGTGGGATGTCACGACTGCCAGTTCTGTTGTTACAGTAATTAAATCACTGAAATTGGTCTCTCAATTAATTTGAAGGTAGAACGCAGTGACAATCTGAATCAGATGACAGTACCTCTGCAGAGTAGAGCGGCTGGAGTCCCCAGCTCCCACACTGTTGATGAATTGGACAGGGCTGGGTGACTGCTCATCCGGGCTTCCTTTCCCATTGGTCCTGGCAGTAAGTTCAGCATCTGGGTCTGAAGGGTCAGAATTATTGTCTAAAATTTGAAAACAAAGAAAAAAAATTGAACCTCAGGATTTGCAGTTATTAGGTTGTTTCATTTAAATGAATTCAAGCAAAGGAAATCTTATTCCCATTATGAAGTAAATTGTTTTAGATGTTCGAATGCACAAGTTATCAAAATGCAATGGGTTCCAGGAATCCCTAAAGCCCTCCCTCGGGGGTGGTCTGCAAGGTGAAATCCATTTTTGTAAGATGTTGTCTTTTTTACTATGCTGATATCTGTACTGATAGTACAAAAGAAATAAGGGATAAAACTCCTAGCATCTTAGCAAGAATCAAGGCATGGCACTAAACTTTCTTAACAATCATGTTTTTCACCATCATCCATATACAGACAGTAGATATGGCAGTCAGATTTAAAATGTCCCCGTTACAGCAACAATAATTAATAATTTTACTAAATCTTACCTTAAAGTACATGACTATTTCATAATGTTCCATGTGATGGAATGAGGGGTCCACACACTGTGAGGTTTACACTGTATCATAAAGACGAGTATTGGTGTGATTACTGAGCTGCAGCTGAGCTAGCCCTTGTGATATAGACCTTTTCTACTTGGAAGAAAAAAACTGATTGCTAAGACTTGTGCATTTGGCAGAGATTTTTTTCAAAAATAGAATTAAATGAGCCTGTCATTTTAAGGAAAACATCTGATGGTTATTTGCTGTCAATGATTAAATTTTGAGCAAGAATCAGAATCATGGAAATTGCATCTCCCAGCAGGAGCTGAAGTATGAGGAGCTACTTCTCCATACTTATGGATGTTTTCGGTAAGAAAGAGGGCAAAATGAATAAATAATTTTACTGATAGTGCATAAAGAAATGTGCCAACATAAGATCTCCATAACTGGGTGAAATGACCAATACATGATTTAAAAAAAAAAATCATGCGTGGCTAAAAAAGATTCACTGGAAGTGCAAGACAGACCAATGGATTTTATTTTATTTTATTATTTACTTTTTGGTTTTTTGAGACAGGGTCTCACTATGTAGTTGAGGCTGAGCAGGGATTCATTATGTAGCCCAGGCTGGCCTCGAACTCACAGCAACCCTCCTGCCTCAGACTCCCGAGTGCTGGGATTACAGGCAGGCACCACACGACCGGCTCCAATGGATTTTAATGTAACAGATTATGAAATGTTCCTTGATACAGTTTTAGATTCCACATAGCTAGGCTTTAAGAAATGACTAGTCAGGCCGGGGATTTAGCTCAGCAGTTTGGTGGCCTGCCTTGCAAGCGCAAGGACCTGAGTTCAATCCCAGGTACCGAAAAAAAAAAAAGAATGACTAGTAATGAAGTTTTAGTGTAGTATCTAAGAAAAACTCCACAATTATCTGAAAAGGCTATTAAGTGTTCCACCTCTTTTCAACTCTGTGTCCATGTGAGCCACATTTTCTTCATATACTTCAACCCAAACAGCATATTGCAACAGACTGAATGCAGAAGTAGATATCAAAATCAGCTGTCTTCTATTAAATCAAACATGAAAGAGATTCACAAAATATGTGACGCAATGCCACTCTGCATAACATTTTGTTTTGTAAATACAGCTATTTTCAATTTAAAAATATGCTTTAATGGGCTGGGGATATAACTCAATTGAAGAATGCATGCATGAGGCTCTGGGTTCAACCCCCAGTAACACCAACCTTTATGCTTATGAATTTAGTCTTCTTATTTTAGAGTGAAATAGTAAATACAAATAAATAAATGTTTAAGTTGTCACTTTAAAATTTTAATGTGCTAAATATTAATAGATATAATTCACATAAACCAAAGCTCTTTGGATTCCTCAATAATTTTTAAGTGTAGAGGAAGATTGAGACCAAGAATTTTGGGATTTTGCTGTTCTAATCAATACAACAAAAAAGAAATAGAAGAGGCCTAATTATTATGGAAGGTATTAAAATTTACTTTGCATATGAGATAATACATCTAAAAGCTATAAGGACAATAAACAAAACATTTTTCCTATATACCAATTAGAGAATAATATGTTAAAAATCTCATTTACAGTTGGGTGTGGTGGTACACAGTAACTGCAGCTTAAAATATACCCTCCTAAAAATAAACCTAATACAACTGTAAAAGACCTGTAAAAATGTGTAAGTCCTTTATTGGACATATAAAAGTTCTACTCAGGGGCCTTAGAGAAGACCTCAGTGAACAAAAGTGTCACATCTCGCTTATTCTTGACTAACTGAAAATAAAATGATGTTAATTCTTTTCAAATTTGATTTTTATGCTTAATACTAGTCCAAATAGGATTTTAGAAGCTTAACTTAAAAATAAGTAAAGAGTAATTTGGAGAATATTCTTTATCAAACAGTAACTCATAATGAAAAAGCAGACGATCAAAACAGTGCATTACTTCAATTAGAATAATGAAATATAATACAGAATATGGAAAAAAAATCCTAGAATATAAATAAAACATGAATAGACCCAGATCACAAATCAGTGGGTAGAGAGAGAGAGAGAGAGAGAGAGAGCTACTGAATAAATGTGCTGGGACTATTTCTCATCTGGAAAAACCTAATTTAGAAAGTCACTTTACCTCATATACTAAAATACATCACATGCTTCAAATGTGAAAAAATCCAAACAAACAAATACACCCATAGGAGAAAACACAGGTGATCATGTTACCTTATTTTGGATGAGTCTAAAGCAATAATAATAATAATAATAATTTTTAAAAACCAACAGTAAAGGCTAGTGTGTCATGTAAAAATACAAAATCATATATGTCAAAAATCAACAGAAATTTAAAAGATCAATAATAATTGGGGAAAATATCTGTAACAAAGGTTAACATACTACAGCTTTTTAAAAATTAATGTTTTAATTGGAAGAGGATCATGTGAACAAGGTAAAAATGAAAACAAGACGAAATTAATATGGAAACAAAGTCTTCTTCGCATTTATCAGACCTGCAGGTTCTTAGGTCTCCTCCCCCAAAGAAACCCCCTTTCACATTTATGTCCCCTTCCAGAAATAAAACTATCACAAATTTTTGCATGTATCTTACTTCCTCCCCTGTTACATTTCTAGAACTCTTTTCATACTGCTCTGTATTTTGGGTTTTTGTTTGTTTTGTTATTTTATTTTTACTTAATAATGTTGCTTGGAAATTTTCCCAAATAATGAAAGAAAGAGTAAGTGAAGAATTTTGTAATTTATTTTCAAGGTTGTACTGGTTTCCAACAGATAAAAATTATTTGGAGCTCTTACAAATAAATAAGAAAAAAATGAGCATCCTATTAGAAAAAAGGAAAAGGCATGTAAACTCCTTTTAAATAGAAAAAGTCTTTTAAAAAAATAAATTTGTACAACCACTAAGCACCCGTGTGTATGCACAGGCGTAGCCCAATGTCATTATCAAAGAAATAAAAATAAAACAATTAGCATTTTTTCCCATCCATTGAAGTGGCAAATATTTTTTAAAATAATAATTATTCAGCATTAGCTAGGCAGTTCTGCCCTTTCATTTCCAATGGAAATGCAACTAGATACAGACACGCTAGAGATAGCACGGCAAATAGTACTGAGCATCTATAATGGTTCCATCCTTTGACCATCTGCAGGAACTTATCTTTAGGGAATAATGAGAATCATAGAAGCATTTATGAATATAAATTACAGTATTATTTTATTAAAGTGAAAAATCAGAAAAATTTCGATGCCCAACAATAGAGAATTAAATTATGGTATATATCAAAGATGCACATTATATGACAGTACAACCTTTACAATCATGCTTTTGAAGTCTATTTAATGACACAGGATAGAATGCATGAAAAGATGTTAATTAAAAGCAGCATAATACAAAACTATACACAAAGAATATGGATTTGATTGGAGTGAGGAGATAGATGGGGGAAATGGATGAAAATGTTAACAATGATTATTACTTATTTTAATTTTTTCCTTTACATATTTTAATACAGTTTTCTTAATTTACATTCTAGTCATGGAAAAGCGACAAACACTATAAAAGGAGATTTCTGAAATCTTCAGTGATAGCCAGTATGTATACAGATACAATCTGTTCTACAGGCACTCCTGAGTGAGTTATTATCTGTGTAGAGCACTAGAAAAAAACACTAATATTACTCACACATTATGGTGTCCTACTTTACAAGAGCCTATTTTGCCGTGCAAATTTATCTCAGAAGAGAAAATTGCATGTGCCCATGTGTTCTGTTGCTGCAATTTCAACAATGAATTAAAGGACCAAATCTAGGTGCTTATACAACCCGGTTGAAATTGGAAGTACTTGTATGAGGGGACTCAATTATCTCTGTTACAAAGAACCCTTATTTCTCTGCTGTGTGAGAGGCATCTGTCAAAGATAAATTCCTGTCATTTACAGATTCTCTTTATTCTCCCTAACAAAAACCAGCTCAGGGAAATGACAGTTGAGCCACATAAAACCAGTGTTCAGACTTCCTGAGAAACTTGTCTTGAAATCAGAAGTCAAATTCCTGACCTACATCAACCTTAACAAACACATTCCCCTTCAGTAAACAGCCACACATTGATTGCGAGGTACTTCAGGATAAAATCAAGACCTGAAGTCTGTGTATTCTTTTTATGAGAGTACAACTACAGAGGTTTTATTTTCCACTTGGTATTTCAGAAAGGAAATCTGGAGCCTACTTATCTTCCTAGCTTATCTCCTATCCAGTGCTTACTCCTCCCTCAAATCACAGCCAGACTGGATTAGCCGATTCCCTGAACATACATAGCGTCCTTTCATCTCAGTGCCTTTCCCAGGGTTGTTCCTAGGTTTACAACAGTCTCTTCCTTTAGGCCCCTTTGAGGCTCAGTTCAAATCCCTTGAGGAAGCCTGCCTTGGTCTTCCTACTGGAAAGCAACTTTCCTTCCTTAGAGTTCCCATAGCATCTGAATTTCTCCAAAAGTACTCTCTAGAATCCCCTTCAAGAGGCAGTGAGAAGATACTGGCAACCGTGAGAGATACTCAGACTAGTGTCCCAGTCTATTACCTATGCTAAGTCATACTGAAAAGGTGATTTAACCTTTGTAGCTGGGGCTTGTTACCTGTAAAGTGTACCTTCCTTCCAGAGTTGTTAAGATTAAATAAGAAAGCACACATGAAATACCTAGCAACATATACTAAACAATTAGTGGCTGCCTTCTGTTCTTGCCTTATTAAATCCTGCCACACTGGTAATTTAGTGGCACTGTTATTCTTCTTCCTCAACACATGTACCCATGTGCATGTGCACACACATGACTATCGATTTCACAGCTGTTTTGTTCATCTCTGTAGTTTCATAGTACTGGATTGTGTGACCAGTATGTATATTTGTAAAAAATATTTGTTAAAAAAGCAAATAGTATGAATATACTAATACATAGTAATATACTAATATACTATATAGTAATGTACTAATATACTAATAACACATCTAAAATTTTAAAATTAAAAATTTTTTTAATTTAAATGTTTAAAAGCCATATGGCTCTTAAAAACCATATGGCTTTTTTTTTTTTTTTTTTTAAGAACTAAGAATCAACAATTAAAGAACTAGACAGCATTTCACTGAGAGTAACAACCTAACTACAAATAGACATATCAAAGTCCCGAGTCTCTGGGAACACACCAGTAAATGCACAGGATGACTACTTCAGTCAAATGGTCAATCGGTTGTTTTCCCACACATTCAAGTCTTGTTACCTTCTAGCCTTTGAATCTCTTCAGCTGTCACTTCCAGTGTTTGATCAGATAGGGAGGCAACTTGGATGACCTGATAGAAAAAGAATGAAATGTATATATGTGCACAGGTTTGTTTTTAATGAGGCAATTCCAATTTTCCAAACATCAAACATCAGAGATCTCATGTTTTAACTGTCACTGTCCTTGCCTAGAGACTGAATCCTAGGTCCCTTTACTTTCAGGGTGGTGATTATACTGTAGATGATCATTCCAGAAGAAAAGATTAATTTAAAGCATTCCATCATAAACGTAAAAGACCCAAAAATTTAGGAAAAGGACATAAATAAGAGTTTAATACTAATTTTGTATATCCTGTTCCAATACAACATGTTATTTCTTGAAAATACAGTATTGGCCTACAGTAACATAAAATGGTAGGGCTTTAGCTCAGTGCCACTGCCGCCTGCCTTACAAGTGCAAGGTCCAGAGTTTGATCCTTGGCATCAAAAAAAAAAAAAAAAAAAAAGAAAAAAAAAAAGGAACAA
>NW_022900916.1:36822702-36870924 GCF_012274545.1 Fukomys damarensis | reverse complement strand
AAAAAAAAAAAAAAAAAAAAAAGGAAAAAAAAAAGGTACTAGCAATTCCCTATGCAATGAAGAAATAAATATAACTATGAATATACTGATGACAGAATTTTACACCTAAATACAATGTTCATTTTTTTAAATCACTTCTCATAGCTCATAAAGCCCCAAATCTAACCTACATTATGCTAATGGAACTCTTTTTTGCAGGCCAAAGATTTCTTGTGCATAATTTTAAAATGAAAGAAGAAAATGATTTGCCCAAAGTAATAAAATAACTCACAGTAGAACAATTTGGAAAAAAGCCCAGTTTTAGAATAAGGGAAATTACTTGGTTTCCACAGAGAAAAGGGTCTAAATAACCTTAGGTCCAGAATACTAGCATCCTGGGAGGCTGAAACAAGAGGATCACTTCCTGGGCAACTTACTTAGCAAATCAGCGAGATCCTGTCTCAAAATAAAAAGTTTAAAAAAGGGTTGAGAATATAGGTTGGTGCCAGGGTCAAGGACGAGTTCAATCCCCAGTATCACACACATATGCACACACAAAGTACAAAGTAAAATAAAACCTAAGCCAAAAATTTGATGAATTAAAAGTAGAGGGCATATTTATTTACAAATTCTTATCACAGAAAAGAGTGGGCTGAAAGTGTAGCTCAGGAGTAGAATGCTTGCCCAGCATGGTCAAGGCTCTGGGTTCAATCCCTAGTACTGCCAAAAAAAAAAAATTTTTTTTTACACCATTCTTGTATGAACATAAACAACCCCATGCCAATTAATCCTCCCACAAGTAAAATGCAAAGAACCAGAAGCAACTCCCTCAACCCGCAAACAGTTCCTAGAGTTGAATTTAGAAATGTTCAATGTAAAGCAGCATAAAATAGTTTCTAACCCAATAGCAAGATCATTTAACTTACCAACTGTGCAAAAGTGGTAACTTTTAGTCTCTTGAAAAGCTCATCTTTTTTATATCTATAATCTGAAAAGCAAGGTAAGACAGACATTTATCTGGATTTATTTTGCTTTCTTAGAGCTGTTAATTCTTTTTAGTCATCAAACTATATGGCATACCTTTCAAGTCCTTTCTATGCTTTTACATACACAGTATTAACTCATTTGATCTTCATGACATGCTCAAAGCAAGCAGGCAGGTAGTATCATCTCTTCATTTTTTCCCTTTATTTTGGCTATCCAGAAGCATTGTCTGCCATTTTCCTTTTACTCAGCGGTCTCTACTGTGGACATTTCGTGTGGTATGTATTTTTATAAGCTGTCTCAAATTCTTTTCAGAATAAAGCAGGGAATAAATGTCTACATTTTACAAATGAGGACAGAGACCCAAGAAGCTGAGTTGCTCCAGGCCAAACAGCTGGTAAGATGTTTACACTCTACTATTCAGACTGGCTTCAAAAGAGAGCCGTGATTTTCCTATGGCTGCAAACTGTGCTACAGACATAGGATACTGCGCATATGTGCATATGTGCATGTGTGCGTCCATGTGTGCTGGCCACAAGATTAAGATTGGCTTGATTAGTTTTGATAATCTCTTATCAGTTTCTCTTTTAAAAAATCAGCTTTGCAAAATGAAGAAGTTCTGAAAAATCTGTTGCACAACAATAAGAATATACTTAACACTATTACTTAATGTTAAGTATATTAATGTTAGCCAGACATGGTGGTGCATATCTGTAATCCTAGCACTTGGGAGGCTAACTGTGTGTTCAAGGCCAGCCTGGGCTACATAATGAGTTCAAAACCAGCCCGGACTACACAAAAAAAGTTTAAAAAGTTAAAAAAAAAAAAAAGAATATTAACGCCAAGAACACAACATTATTACTGAACTATATACTTAAAAATGGTTCAGAGGCCAAATTTTGTTTCTGCTTTTACTACAATTTTAAAAACAGTAAAAAAAACCCAAACACCAATATTTATCAAATACTATCATTACAGTTTTGAGATATAATTCAAATGAGGAGTACTTGTACACTTGTGTTCATAATTCTTAACACATTAAAAGTTATTAAAAACTGAACTAATCTCATGTAAGCAAGAATGAGTCTCAGAGAAGCATGTTAAAAATTAGCTTCTTTAAACTTTTCTGAGGATGACTGCCAATTTTGAAAAGTTTTCAGTGTTAAACTCTGCCCACCTTTATCCCTCCCTCCTCTGTTAGGCTGCATACTGATGCCCCGCTTTCTTTAAAATACTGGCTCATTATCTCAGAATTACTAAAGGTTAGCTGGATAATTGCTACAGCCTTCACAGCATAAATGTCTCATAAACCAAGACTCCTAGCAACAAAAGAAAGGATTAAAGGTATTTAAGATTATTTACTTGGTATTACTAATCAGTTCCATGAATCCTCTAAAAAACCGCCACTGGCCGGATGGTTTCTTTAGAGGACAATGCAAACTTGGTTAACCAAGTACTTTAACATTCAGTCAGGAAATGATATTAACTTACAAAATAGCCTTCAATAAATGTAGCAAGACTTTCACTTGATATGTGTCCCTTTCTTGCAGGGAATTAAAATTTCTCTGTCCTAAAATGTCTTGAAGAGAGCAATTTGCAAAATAAACTATTACTTCTAGAAAATTCTTAGAGCAGCTTCTTCTGGATACAATAAAGTAACTTAGAGGCAACAGAGTTAGGATGTAGATCCAAACAGGCTAAGCAGAGCCTTTCAAAAGTACAAGTGAATAACTATAGTGCTCCCCTCAATTGCCATCAATTTGCTCAGCAAAAGTCACCTGTGCAAATCAAAATGGCAATGAAGCAGCCTATGGAAACAGTCGATAACTTTCACATAGTTTGTACTTTGACAGTTATCCACTGATACTCTTTTCTTGTATGGTTACATATTTGAAATACTTCTAAGTATAAAATGCACACGTTAAAATCCCTTTGAACTAAACAGAGATTATAAGAAACACCAGGCTCTGCTATAGCCTAAGGATTGATACCTCTCTGCACAGCGTTTGCAGTTCCCTCTACACCGCAACCTGAACACCACGTACCTGGTTCTGGTTTAGAAGGACAGCCATCAGTAGGACTTTCTGACATTATTACTCAAGAGATAAAAGATTAAACTAGACGTCTGACAGCAAGTTTTAAATTTATAAATAGGATGACTTGGAAGGTTCTGTCAGTCTGTCTCCGTAAGAACGAACAGAGCTTTAAGAATGGAGCTTCTGCTACTGTGCTTCTCAGATTCTGTATAGGAGCAGAGCCTCCCGGCTCAGCCTCCCGGCTCAGATATGCTATCAAGGTTTGCTTCTCCAGTGAGCCTAGGGTCTCAGCCTACCTCTCTCGAGTTACTGGAAGGACAGAGACCTGACTATCTAGGATGTTTCATACTTGGTCCAACGAGTGTCATCTAACCACCAGGTACCAAGAATAGGCTTTGTAAATGGTCAATAGATGAGTGTCTATTTTCCCCAGAGAGAGTTGAAAGAATGTTCAGATTACAAAGGATTTCTGCATTTTCAAGGTTCTGTTAAAATGTGTTATTAGCAAAGAAAAGGGAAATTGGGCTCACAGTGGAAGACAAATCAAAGGAAGTAACACAACAAGGTTTGTGATTTCACAGAGAGACGTGGCATCTGAGGTAATGCGAGCAAAGTCATGGGTCTAGGGTGTCATGAAACAAGGCAATGTTCTTTTTCCTTTTGACCCAAAAGAACACTTATACCAGAAGACAGGGAAAGAGAAGGAAATGGCTCCACAAATGCAGATGCCAAACTAGAATATAAAGTAATTCTGTCAGAATGAGCACAAAGCATGTGATCAAGGTGAGAACCTCCTGTCTTCCTACAAGGAAGCCCACAACTTCTAGAAAAGGAAGATGAGTGGTGTTCCCAAGGACTCCATTTCAAGGGTGGTACTTCTGGAAGATAATCTCCATTTAAGGTTTAGAAATTCAAGAAACCACACTAAAAAATGTTTCATGCAAGGTTTCGCCAATCTGGGTAGAATGTGATATTTTTATGGGCAAATGTCTGGTGATGATAATGTGAGTTCATACTCAGCTATATGGAAAGGAGGCAAAAGAGACCATAAACCTAAACAGAAGCAGGCTGGCTGGATATTGTCTGCCTAGGTGAATGAATGAAGGATGACAAGAGTGACGTGTAGGTAAGTAAATAAGATTTTTTTCATAGTTTGGAAATTTAATATATTTCATATACATTTAATTTATACATACTTATAATAATGATATAAAATGCATAAGAAAAAGAGAAGGAGCTTGTAATATTACATATTTTTAAAGAAAGGGTCTACAGCACTAACTCTTACAGCTGGACATGGCAAATAGATAGTAGAAAGCTGTTCCTGAGTCCATATCCATTGTATGGGGTTTCCCCATGTACCAACTCAAAACAAACATCATTTTAAATTGAAAAGTATGCTGTGTAAAAAATTACTGTGTATTCTAGATTTAGAATTTTCTCTTCCAAGAAGGCGTCCATTGCCAGAGTCAAGTCCTGAACCATAATCAGAATACTTCTTCGCTATCATTAGCTAAACTCTCTCCTAGAACTGGATTCTCTTACTTAACACTTGAGCAAATCCATCTGAGAAAACAGATGTTTTTACTTCTTTAATCCTGGCCTTGGTATGTGCATTTTACAGAGTTTTGAACAGACTAAAAAACTATGATTTTTGTGCAAGGGCAATGCACTCAGTCACTAGTAAGATATCTCTACAGAAGATTAGTTTTTAAAAAGGACGTGCATGAAATATGATTTTTAATTAAAAGAAAACACTGCAATGAACAGATTATGCAGAATAAGCTCTTTCTTCCTTATACCTCTAAGTCTTTGTGAATACACTCTAATTTATACTCATAAGAATGTCATGAGGAGAGATTATTGTCATATCTCAGGTACAGACCAAATAAGAAGAGAGGAAAGATTAAGTGCCTTCAAAAAGTCCACAAAGACTACAGTACAAGGAAACTCAAAGCTCGGATCCTGACTGCTTAAGCTGGGCTCATGCCACCAGACCTCATTCTGCATTCCAATATCGATCCCCTGTGGGATGGAGGGAGGCTGGGCAAAATTCAGATGCACAGGCCACAATCTTAGGAGCTGGCCCAGAGGGTGTCTAGTGTCTCCCACATCCTTCTGGGCACTTGCTGGCCTCACCTGACTCCCACAGCTCTCTGTGCATATCAGCAGTAGAGAATGGTGGTTAGTTAAAAACCAACTTATAGAATATTACTGAGCTCTACTTTCCCAAGCCGTCAATAGCATTACTCACTTTTTTTAATCTCTTCTAGCTTCTCAATATATTTTGTCATACTGTTACCTAAAAAGAAAATAGGGAATTTTAGATATGCTTTAATGGAAGAAAATGAGCACCACTGTGAAATGGAATGGAGAACAAGTACTGTACTCCATAAGCTTCCCCATCATGTTCCCATGAGACTGTGGACAGCAGGCAAAAGGGCCACACATAACAATCTTTTGGATTACACAGCATCATGACAGAAGATGTGGAACTGAAGAAATGTTTCAGTCAAATGTGTTTAAACTGGGGTGCATAAAAATATGATTTAGCAGTTTCAAGCAATATCAATGATTTATCTCTCCTCCTTTTTGAGTCAAGGCTTTCTTCCTCCATATGCTTCCCCCACCGCCATAATTTTATTTATTTATTTATTTATTTGGTGGGAAGATAAACAAAGGAAAGGGAAGAAAAAGCAAAGTTGTTTGAATGTTTAAAATGTGCCTTTGTGGCTACCCAAGCAACCCTTTCCTGTTGGCTTTGTCTTTGTGGTTCCCTCCTCTTTCCTGAATGTGGCCTTTTATTCTTTGTGCTGATGTTATAGCCTGAACTAGACCACACAGGCTGGGCGCTAGTATTCACCATGGACTTGATCACTGAGAAATGACAACACATTCCCACCATTGTGGACAGTCCCCAGCCCTTGTGCTTTGTGGCCTAGTTCTACAATACTAGGTTCTAGCCAATGTGGTTTGGAGAGTTTTCATACTTTAAAATTAGGACAGGATTGGGCCAGGGATTTAGCTCAGTGGTTCCGCCACCTGTCTTCTCCTAAGTGCAAGGACCCAAGTTTGATCCCCAGTACCAAAAAAAAAACTAGGCCAGGATCATTCTGGTTTTTGAAAGAATTAAATTCTATTTCCCAAAACAGGGGCTATTATTTTTTACTGGGCATACTGTAATCTGACTCGGTTCTCTCTGTGGTACCTAAACATATGGCCAAAGGAAAACATTCAAAGTAATTTCTCATTTCTAAAATTGTGCTCCTAACTTTAAGCCTTGAGAGGCTCTAGTTAGATTCAGCCCAGTTTTGGATCCACCAAAAAAAAAAAAAAAAAAGCTTCCTATTAACAGCAGGAACTGTTTTCAAGGACTATTAACTTTTCTTCGTGTTTGGGTCAGAAGCAGAGAAAGTTGCTCTCAACTCAAAAATAAAAAAACAAAACAAAACATTTGCTTTGTCATTATTCAATTTTTACCATGAATTCATCATGAAGGAAAACTTAACTGTTTGGGTGTTTCTGTTTGTTTCATCTTAAGACAAACAAGGGTGATTAAAATATATGGTGAATAAATTTATCACAGTAAAAGACACATTAATATTAATTCACCTCAAAGTATTCCCCTCTTCTTCAAACACATTTATCTCATCATTCTTGTCACTTTCTGAAGCAGTTCTGTAAATCCTCCTTTGTATCTCTATGAGGCATGATAAAAAAAAAAAAGTACAGTGAGTGTTGTTGCCAAGTGCCACCCAATGGAAAGGCAGGCTTGTGAAAACACCATGGTGTGTCGTCATCCACCTTATTCACTGGGTCTGGCACTGTGATTTCTGGCTCTTCTCCCAAGTCAAAATAACCAGGAAAGGTAAAGGTTTTTGATTCAATTCAAGACATCAAGGCAGCTAGGAGACAGCACAAAAAAAGACACTTAACGAAGGAGTACTTCCAGAACTGCTTTAGAAAGTGGCAAGAATGATGATACGTGTATTTGAAGCAAGGGGAGTATTTTGAAGAGCATTGATGGTGATGTGCCTTTTACTGTAATAAAAGTTTTAAAAAATGTTTAACATTGACTGTATTTTTTTTCAGCTTTAATTGAGTTTATTGGTACATTTTAGGGATACAGTTATATTTTCTATAGTCTCTGTATCAGGACTAGAAAGGGAGAATCACTGTATCCTTGATCCACAGCAAAATCCATGAATTTTTCCTGGACACACAAGACTTTCCTGGTCAACAAGAGGGAAGACAACAAATTAGCATGCTGTTCAGTTTCCTACAATTTTTTTTTTCTTTTTGGTACTGGGGATCGAACTTAGGCCTTTGCACTTGCAAGGCAGGCAGCAGAACCACGGAGCCAAATCCCCGGCCCTCTCCCAATATTGTTCTTAAAATATTTATAAAGTAATGTTTGAAGCTGGGCGTGGTGGCACATGCCTGTAATCCCAGCTCTAGGGAGGGTAAGGCTGGAGGATCTCTGCTACGGCTGGGCTACATAATGAGTTCAGAGCCAGCCTGAACTACAAAGCAAGATCCTGTCTCAAAAAATTTTTTAAAAATTTTTAAATTAAGTAATGTTTGGTTATGTGTCCCTGTGTCCCTTATGCTTTTTTTTTTTAATTTTATTGAGTTTATTGGTACATTTTAGGGATACAGTACAGTTACATTCATTGTTGGGATCATGTATGTCTACATGGCAAGTCTTGATTCTCATTTTTTCCCCTTACCTCTGCCCTCCCTTCACCCCCTCCTCCCCTCCCCATCTACAAACACTTTATTTTCATCTTTTCATTCTCTCACATTTTTTTCTTTTCCCTTTTTGTTCTTCCCCTACGCATCACACCTTCCCTACACCTTTAGCTCCTTTCTTCAAATTTCTAAATGTCAGTAATCTTATTAGAATCTTATGCATTGTTGCAGAATATTCACACCAGGGAAACTATTTGGTATTTACACATGTGTGACTTATTTATTTCACTTAGGAGTATATCTTCAATATGTATCCATTTTGACATGGCCATTATTTTCTTTTGCCGAGGGAAGCTTCAAATAGTCTAGTCAAAAAACTGAAAAACAACGATAACAAAAAAGATTACTGATTTGTCCAATGATATGGCAAGTAAGTAAGCCAGAATTTCATTCCTCCAAGCAAAAAACACTTGGCTTTTCTAGTTGTGTTGTATTACAATTATTTCTAATCAAACCCTAGGCCTTGTGCATCCAATGACATGCTCTACCACTGAGATATGTCCTTACCCCTTGTGTTACTTTAAAACATGATTCATTATGAGGCAAATTCATAGGACTTACTATTTCCTTAACTGTAACTAGTGGGGATCATCTGATACTGTAAATTCCCTCAGGAATAAAAAACAACAGCCAAGATTATACATCTGCATTATTAAAATATTACATTTCTAAGCATTAACAGTTTCTACTCACAGTGTCTAAAATTAATCTCCTTATTAACTACCAGAATTTTTTGTGTATTGACACAGTCATATCAGGAGATCCTCACAGGGCACTGAGGTAAGCTGTCTTACTTACTATTTGTTTTTCCTACCAGAGGAGAAGTCGGAGAAACAAAATCTTTTGTAGTTATTTTTATGACATACCTGACAAAATTATGAACAATTCAAAGGTGATTAATAAGCTTTCTTCATTCTAGACATTCATTCTATCCAAATATGGAAGAGGAAAAAGAGAGGAGGATTTTTACATTGCTTGTACTAGGAAAACAGAGTGGGGTGACTGACCCCAGTCAACACAAAAAATTCCTAAAAATAATTTTAGAAAGTATGAGAAGTAGCATTTTATCCTATTTATACATTTATATGTTAAGTGCCTTACCTCACCACATCTAACTACTGCAGAAAACAGTTTCTACCATTTAAAAAGACTAAAAATGAGCCAATAACTCACTTATTCATAAGCATCTTGTTTTATACAAAGGTAACCTAAAAGATTACCAGAGAATTAATTTAAGATTTTTTTTGAAATTCAACATTACTGCCAAATTTTCCTAGATGACTGATTAAAAAGGAAAAGAAAATTCAGTGGTTCTCCATTGCTTACAAACTAATTTAAACTCCTTGCTCTAGCACTAAAGATGCCAACAACTTATCTACTACTTCAGCATTGCCTTAATTACTCAACTTGACAAAACTCCATCAGCCTTTGGTTTGCTCACATATCTCCATGTTAGCTCACCCAGCAGGAAGTGACCTTTCCCTTCTTCCAACGCATATAGCACTCAGCTACTATTCACAAGGAATTTACCGGGCTGGACTGTCTTAGCTACTTTATTTGGTGGAAAACCCAAGCTTATTTATCTGTGCAAATGCATGTTTATGCACACTCATAGAAACATACCATCTTTATCTCTCCCATCATCTAGTGTAGGAGAAACTCAAAAATACTTGCTGAATGAAACATACTGTAAAGGACCTACCATTTGAAAAATCCTTACCATAAGGTATTTTATTACATAAATAATTACATGCTCTTTGGCTTGAATTTCTACATATGTGGTTTTCTTTAAACTATGCACAATTTGATTTGTATGTAGTTATGTTACAGACTACCCATATTTACAGAGGCAACCTAGACATATAAAAGATGGTTTTAGTTTCTTCCATGTTTACAACTTAAATTGCAATGAAAGATACATAACAAAAGTTTTACAATTAGAATCAAGAGAAAGAAATAAATCTACTGTATCAATAGTTCTGTGCAAAGATAGAGTACAATCGATTAAGTGCATGACTCATTCATTAGGTTTTTTCCATTATGTTCCCATAATTTAATGACACTACTTGTACCAAGTCTGTAAAAAAAGCAAGTGATTCTGAACAGCAGTAATATAAAGTGGGTAAGATTTATAAAGCACAAAGTCCGTTGCTAAGCAACAACTCCACGGCTTTATTTTTTTTCAATATTTCCCTCCTCTATGAAGAAGTTCTTTTGGCTCAGAAGAAGCAGAAAGCATGAAAGGAAGCATACTGGTCCTTTGTTAACCCCAATAAGTTATACATGTATGTAATGCTTTCTGGTTTGTAAAAGCCTTTCATGTACATTCCTTCCTTTGACGTAACAGACAGAATCAAATACCAAATAAAAATGAAGGGTGCCTAGTCTGTAATGAGTTTGAGTGCTTAAGATCAAGGCTGTTACTGAATATTCAGAAAAAGCCAAGACTAAAGAAGAAAACAGGAAATAACAAGTTTGTGCAAAGATAAAAGGAAGGTAAATTTTACAAAAATAAAAATAAGCTAGAAAAGATCGAGTGGAGCAAATCTACAGAATTGGAACACTAAAGAAATGTGAAATTTGATTGAAGTGAGAGGAAAAAGCAGCTAACAAAAGAGTGAAGGCACTAATAAAGGAGAGAGCCTTGTGGTTTGGAAAGTGTCCCTTAATCAGCCTGCAGCACAGCAGAACAGAAACCCAGAGAAAACACACAATAACCCTGTGGCGGTGCCCAAACAAAATGGCAGTAAGGGCTTCATCATCCACTCATGGCACAGTCTGGCAATGCTGGGGAGCAGAGAAGATACACTCAGGCACTTATGGAACAAAAGAAATATTGGAAGTTCAAAATAATTCTGAGATTTCTAGCTACAGCTATACATCAATGAGAAGAAGAGTCAAAAGTATAGAAATGACAATAATCTTTACCCAGGAGGAAAATACTGTATCAATCTTTGAAGAACTCAGTCAAAGGTGATTTGGGTAAAAACTGGAGATAAGATATTCTTGATTTATCATGATTAACTCTGAATTGTTCACTGTTTGGTAGAAGATTAAAGATCCATTTGTTTAGCATAGAAATAGGAAATGTTCACTCATTCCTGTGCCTTTTCCATTGCTCTGAACGCAGAGCTTAAACACATTCCACAGATGATAACTCCCTACTCTTACTTGGGCTGTGAGGTTTCTCTTGTGTGTTTTTTAACCAGGACTCCTTACCTTCTTTACCTCATGGCACAGAGAACAATGATATTTGCACAAATGCTAGATAGCAAAAGCCAATGGGCTTTGTATCTTAGTGCATAAGCCATAGGCACTGCACACCAAGAAGAAAACTTTCTCTGAACAAAGAGGTAAGTCACAAAAATGCATGGAAACACAAACATTAAATATAAGATTTCTCGACTAAGTTGATTTTAAAATAGTTTCTAAATTTGAAACACAAACACAAATCAAACACTAGAATAAGATTTCTCCCACACTGACTTAAAAATACTTTAAGCTCTAAGCAATAAGGCACACTTTGGCCCTTGCAAAAGCTATACAAAACTAGTTTCAGAGGCTTCTGCTTCCAAGAAGATGGACAGATATAGTTTTTCCATCCCTCCAGCTAAGTACAACAAAAACCGTGGACAACCCACAGAATGGGAGAAAGTACTTGCAAACTGTATTTCTGGTAAGTCTAGTAGCTAGAATAAATAACTCTTTTGGGGAGGGTACTAGGGATCGAACTCAGGTCCTTGTGCTTGCAAGGCAAGCGGCAGAACCAATGAGATAAATCCCCAGCCCCTAAAATAAATAACTCTTGTAATAAGAAGAAAAATAACCCAATTTAAAAATAGGCAAATGATTTGAGTGGAAATTTCTCTATAGGAGACATACAAACACTAGTGAGCACACACAAGGGTATTCCATATCATTATTTGTTAGGAACTTGCAGATTAAAACCACACTGATACTACTTCATGCCCACAATGATGGCTATCATAAAAATGATGGACAGTTACATGGATGTGGAGAAAACAGAGCCCTCCTACATTTCTGATGGAAATGAAAAGTGGTATGGCTGCTTTGGAAAACAGTATAGCAGTGCCTCAAAAATTAAGTATAGCATACCACATGACCAAAAATTTCATTCCTAGGCATATATCCCAAGAAAATAGAAAATACATGTTCACACAAAAACTTGTATACATTGATATTAATTAATAGCAGCACTATGGTGAGAAAGTGTATACGCCCATCAATTGATAAGTCCATAAACAAAATATATACTATATCTACATAACAGAATATTATTTGGCGATGCTACAACATAGATGAGATGAGCCTTGAAAACATGATACTAAGTCAGAGAAGATAGACATAAAAGGCTATTATGTGATTCCATTTATATAAAATTTTCAGAATAGGCAAATCAATAGATATGGAAAGTACATTAAGGATTAGTCAACATAGTAAATATGTCAGTTTTCCTCCAACTGATAAACTGCTATCAAAATCAGTAACTTTTTATAAATGTAAATAAGATTATTCTAAAATTTACATGTGAAAACAGAGGAATAAGAATACCTAAAGTAAATTTTAAAAGGAAAATAAAGTGGGAATATTCTCACCCTTTGAAGTATCTGATTTATTATATGGCTACAATAATCAACACTGCGTGGTATTGGCAGAGGAATAGACATTTAGACCAAGAGAACATAAAAGAGACCCGAAACAAACCCACATATATTTGCCCAACTGACTTTTGACAAAGATGAACAAGGAATTCAATGCCAGAAAAGCAACCCTTTTTAACAAATGACGCTAGACCAACTGCATAAGCAAAAAAGTTAGTCTTGATCACTTTATATAAAAAACTACCTCAAAATATACGATGGACTTAAATATAAAACCTAAAACTATAAAATCTTTTAGAAATAAATCACCTGGATATAGGGTAGGCAAAGAATTCTCCAAAGTTGACAAAAGAACCATGGTCCATAAGAGGAAAAAATTGATAAAAGTCTTCACTAAAATTAAAAACTTTTATTCTCCAAAAGACCCCATTAAGAGGATGAAAAGACAAGTTATAGACAGGGAAAAAAAAATACTTGCAAACCACGTATCTGGCAAAGGACTAATAGCTAACTTACACAAAAAAACTTTTAAAATTCAACAATGAAACCCAATAAGAATAGACAAAATAACTAAATAGGCTTTTCAGCAAAGAAGATGTATACAGAAAGTAAATATGCACTTACAAAGATGTTCAATACTAGCTATCGGAGAATTTAAAAATATAATGAGGGCCAGAGGTTTAGCTCAGTGGCTCCGCTGCCTGCCTTGCAAGTGCAAGGACCTGAGTTCGATCCCCAGTACCAATAAATAAATAAATAACTCATACAATGATAAGTCACTGAAACCTACTGGGATGCCTAAACAGAACAAAACAAACAAACAAACAAACAAAAACAATGTAACTGCTGGTGAAGATGTGGAGAAAATGGGTTACTCATCCACTATTGCTGATGGGAATGTAAAATGATATGGTCACTCTGGAAAACTGTTTGGCAGTTTCTTAAAAAAAAGTAAACTACCACATGACCCAGCAATTACACTTCTGGGTAGTTATTCCAGAGAAATGAAGATATTCTTACACAAAAATCTATACATGAATGTTTATCGTATCTCTATTTGGAACAGCTCCAGAGTGGAAATACCACAGATGTTCTTCAACAGGCAAATGGTTAAAGTGTAGTTCAGTCATGCTACAGAATACTAACTGGTAATACAGTGGAACAAACTAGTGTTATAGGCAACAACTTGAATGATTCTTTGGAGAAGTATGCTGAGTAAAAAGTGCCAAACCAGAAGGCTGCATACTATGTGATTCCATTTATATGATAGAAAAGGACAACTTAAGAAACCTCTGTGGTAATGGGAATGTTCTGTATCTTGACTGTATGTATCATGTCAATTATCACAGTTGTGGTATGCAGTAGTTTTGCAAGATTTTACCACTGTGGGAAAATGGGTAAATGGTATATGGAATATCCCTGTATCACTGCTTTTTATTTTTATACCCCCTCCCTCTGGTGCTGGGAATCGAATTCAGGGCTTTGGCATACTAGGCAACCTCTCTACCACTGGGCTACTCCTAGTGCCTTTCTCTATCATTTCTTTCAGAATATATGTGAATCTACAATTATCTCAAAATAAAGAGTTTAACAAAATAAGTAACTTAAAGCCCAGGATATGAGGATAAATGTATTTAACATGAATTACAAATTGCAGATACAAGTATCTCAACATTCAAAAACTGAAATTAATCTCACACAACATTATTGAGTCAAATTTTGGTTATGAACCGAGGAACTGAAGAGAATGGAGTGCATAAATACCAATTTAATTTCCGGGAGAAAACAATTACAAAGGCATAGACAAATCTAGGTATCTAAAATAAAGCTCAGGTCTTGAGATTTTTAATTTTAAGAAAGTACAAAGGTTTCAAAAGAAATTCATTTCTATACAGTTGTCTTTAAAATTGTATCCCAGCTCCTCAGAAACCACGGCATTTCAAATCTAGGAGCTTAACTCCCAGAACAACTTATTTTAGAAGGATGGGTGATCACTGCTATTAAGGGGAGCTGGTACAGATGGAGGAGTTAAGGGTATCTGTGGCAGAAGAAACAAGGTTAGGGGAAACACAAATGAAGTACAGTCTAAGAGACAGTACACAGGACTCAGGGCCCACTCTCCATTACTGACTTCCTCACTCTGCAATCTTAGTTTTATCTCCTTTATTGAACTCCAAGTAAATCACAAAATCTCCAGGCCACAATTTCCTCTTCCTCTAAAACAGTGATAATACTTTCACCTGCTCATCCAACAGGATACTCACAAGGATAAATATGTATCTGTATGGCATAGAAATATTTGAAAGAAAGGTACCAAGATACAGCAACTGCAGATGTGGTGCATCCGAAACATTTAAAGTTTATGTTGTTTGAGGTAACGTGCATAATGGAAGATAATGATTTTGAGAAGATGAGAAAGGGAAAGAAGGTAAATGAGATGATTTAAACAAAGGCAACAACCTCCTTTACTTTCCTCCATTGTTGTGAGGGACAGTGGTGGAAAATTCAGTATTGCTAAAGGCATATTACCATTAGCAAAACCATCTTAATCAGGTGGATTTTCTTTAGAAAGCTTTAAAAGATTGAAGAAAACATAAATAAATAACCCAAACCTCACAAGACTACAAATCTGCTAGAATTTGGGCAGAAGTCCTTAGAATGAAGAAAGATGGAACAGCCTGGAAAGAAGCAAGAAGATACTCAAATGGAATTTTACCTGAGCAGCATTGATTAAATTTTGTCTGTATTTTGGTTACTCATTCAAGTCTGCCTGTCTCCAATTGAATCTAAGCTCTTTGATTGCAAAAGTCCCAATCTACACCATCTTTCTTTCTCCCATGATCCATAGCTTTCAATGTAGCCAGCACTCTGCAAACACTGAACTGAATAAACATACACATGTATAATCTATTACTGCCAGTTTGAAAGAATGTATTTAAAGTACTCCAAAACAGAGCATGGCTCCTGCTATTTATTTATCATCAAACTTGCAACTTACTGAACAATGTTTTCAATTTCTAGGATTTCATTTTTTTCAATTTATATTATTTCTTATGTGGTAATGGAAAAAAATTATGTAAATACAAATTTTACCAGTAATCAAAAACAACAACAACAACCACTGAAACAGCTTCCAAAGGTAAATCCTAAACCCAGAAAGACATCAGGTAAGACAGTGAGAAACTTCCAGCTGTGATTTATATCAGGTTTGATGGGCCACTTGTCAACAATTAGCTATTGGATTTTTTTAATGATCTAATTTTCTAATCTTTACTCACCAGTGTCCAGTCTTGACTTGACATGCCGATACTTTGGGTTCTGTGGTATCCTTTTGGTCAAATACTAAAAATAAGAAAATTCAAAATGAATTGGGTTAATATAAAGGCAAAGGTGGCAAAATCAATAAAGAGTCAGATACTTAAAAAATAGAACAAGTGAAATATTTCATAGACTTTAGTATACGTGCTGCCAAAGAGAGCACTTTCATAGACTTTAAAGGAGGAAGGAACTCTAAAGAGCCAACTGCCCCTTTCAAAATAGGTCTCTTCTGTGGCATTTTGGCAGGTGAATGTACTTATCTTGTTTCTGTCAAAACATTTCCACATTTTGTCAAAATAATCTAAGAGCACTGCGATAAGAAAAACTCTTAAAACATTATCTCTTACATTGAGCCAAAGGAAATTCCTCAATTTCCTTTTTTTTTTGTCCTCAATTTCCTTTCAATCCACCCTTGCAACTCAGAATAAGACACCTGCCTCTGTCTCAAGAAATCTGTTACAACAAATTCTTCTTTTTAATGTCATTCTTTGTATAATGGCTTCTGGGCCATCTCCTCTGAACACCCTCTAGATTTTTATCTATAAAAACGGCAGGTAGGATCCAGAGGTGAGCACAGTGCTCCAGATGTTGTTAGGCCAGGCCCCTCTGGCACACTCACATCCTGCCTCCCTGAGTCCAGGGCTCCACTGATGTCACTGCCATCGCATCTGCTCTTGTGGGACCTGAGATTCATATCAGGTTCAAGGTAAGTTTATAGTCAGTAAAAATGCCTATGTCAGGTCTCCCTTGTACTGTGTTTTGGTAGTTAACTCTTTGAATCCAAGCAGAAGACATTCACCCACATTAAATTCCCATGGCAAGTTCAAAGGCCATCAAGGGAGGGAATAAGACATGACAAAATATAGCTTTCTTGCTTAAGCTTTATTCGGGCCTACAAGTATGAAAGCCCTATGTTCAGTAAGGTGCTGTGGAATAGGAAATTAAGACTGGGTACTACCTTTCCAGCATCATCTTCTGCACATGATCCAATGCTGAAGTGGTCAGGAATATTCCCTTAATGTCTCCAGTTCTGGCAGATGTCTGTCTACAGCACTTTTCCTTAACTCGTCCTTAGGTAAAATTTATTTTCTCTGTAAAGCTGTTCATGGTGGAATTAGGCACTTTCTTCCCCTGTATCTCCAGAGTATGGACAACACCCATTCCCACTGTCTACAACTAGATCTCCCATAGTCTAGGATTTACTTGAAGACAGGGACAATAATTTACTCGTATTTGTATTTACTCAGAACCCAGTACGTGCTAAGCATATTTATTGATATTCAGTTAATAAATGAGTATCTGAATGAGGGTTGCCTTACAGTAACAATCTGGTCCCTTAGGAGAGAATATCAAACTTTAAAAATTGCATCACTTGTCTTTGAAAACAGTTAACTACAGTATGCCCTGTTAGGAGGACTCTGAAAAATAAACCATTTACATATTAAAATACATCTTCAAATGATAAATACCTTTTGAAAGCATAAAATCAACATAGGATACTTCTGGGTCAGACAAAATATCTCTAGGCCAAAGTTTTGAATTTCAGAGACCAAGAATTTTTTTTAAAACTGGGGGCACCTGTAGAGTTATCACCTTTTAATTTTGCCAAGTAAGGACATTTAAAAACAACAACAACAACAACAAAGCAAAACCTCACAACTACCATCTGCTGTTTTGTTAGGATGAAGTTTATTATTTATATATATTTAAAATTAAATTTCTTTTTAAACTGATACATAAAAACATAAGCCATCTGCTATTTTTTCTTTTTCTTCTTTTTTTTCCCTCTTTGGTGTGTGCATTCTAGGCAAGCACTCCACACTGAACCATACCCCCAACCTCACCAACTGCTATTTTAATACCAAAAAGGTTAAAAAAAAAATCCTAGAGTAAAAACGTCTGTTCTTTAGTGTCATTTAAAAACTCATGACACTGTGTTTTTTACTTCACACCAGGCAAGTAAAACCCATATTATAAATGCTTAGCACTGGTCCTCAGATTGTGTTTGCAAGCCTTGAACTGTTTTATCCTTAGAAAAATTGGAAAGCTCATTTTTCCTTCTAAGCAGTAACCTGCTGTCTATTAAGAGAAACTGACTACAATGCCAATTCCAATTTCTTTTCTAGATGACCATGGAAAAGGTTCTTAAGAGAAGAAAAATACACAAAGCCTGGAAAAGGAGACTTAGGAGAAGTTCCCCAGAGGGAAACAATATCATAGCAAAATCAAACAAACAAATAAACAGTAAACTGAGTAAAGGAAAGTTAATAATAGACCTCAGTTATCTTAGACTAAGGGGACTGGGGGTGAGGGGCACCCTGCATTTTTATCATTTCTATGCTGTATTTCCTGTTTTTACTTTTGTTTTGGTTTTCTCACTAGTCTCCTAGCAAAGTTCCCTTTGAAAAACTCCAGGCTAGTCTCTGCTGAACCAAAGGGATTTGTCTACACTAAAGCCAAATAGCTAAGAAGTGAGGGTGTCTCTGGGGACCAGGTGTGGTGGCAGCAGAATGATGAGGGGAGAGTGTGGACAGCTGCAGCCCTGAGCCCTTCCCTCCTAGTTTTCCCTTACATGGGACTAATGAGAAATACACATGCTGCAAAAGAAAAATGTAGTGCTTCTTTTCTGCGTCCCCACTGCAGTCCCATTTCTTATTCCTGACTTTCTAGTACCAATCACAACATAAAGCTATTTGTGCTCCACCGCCAGCAGAGAGCTAGAAATGTTATGGAACAGCCATACCTTTTTCTTTAAAATTCTTGCTTTTAGGATGAATGCTTATTGACCTAGTGACCAAATGGCTTTCTTTCAATGACATAAACAAGCTGAAATGGTGGAAAGTGAAAGAGCCGTGAAAAGCAGCTGTTTCAAGGAAGACTACTCATTTGTTCAACAAAGACTTATTGAGCACCAACCGTTTATTAGTCGACATTTACTGAGTGTCTACTAGGAAGGACACAGAGGTAAAAAACAGTCTGCCATGGTTCTCACTGCCTGCTAGATACGCAGATGTCAAACTGCATGATGAATAGAGAGGGAAGCAGGGGAGTGAAGGCAGCACGTAAGATTGGTACCTATTCTAGACTCGAGGTCACAGACTGATTCTAAAAGGTGGCTTCTGAGCTGAATTCTAAGGGCTCAGGAGGTCAGTCAAGCAAAAATAGTAGTGGATTGAAGCAACAGGGACTGGCAAAAAGAAAATCATGGGCAAAGTATGGAAACAAGAGAATGGAGAGACAGCGTTAAGAAACCTAACAGTAATTGGAGACCTGAAGCACTGGGGCAGATGAGGATGAATGATGCTGGAGAGAAAGCCAGAGGCAGATCACAAAGGGCCTTGCATACATGCTGAGAAACTTGAATTTTATCCAGTACATCAGTGGATCTCAAACAGGTACGATTTTGCCACTTCTGGGCCCAGGGACATTTACCAATTCCTGGAGCCATTTTGGGTGGTCACAAATGGCATTTAATTTGGGGGATGGTGCTGAACATCCTATAACAACCAGACAGCTCTTACAACAAAGAAACTGCCAGCCC
This sequence comes from Fukomys damarensis, assembly GCF_012274545.1. Lineage (NCBI taxonomy): Eukaryota > Metazoa > Chordata > Mammalia > Rodentia > Bathyergidae > Fukomys > Fukomys damarensis. Next base: position 36,851,692 of record NW_022900916.1, on the reverse strand, counting down.
AAATGTCACCAGTTCAAATTTGAGAAACTCTAGAGAAGAAGACAGAAAGTTATCAAAGGTTTAGGAAAGAATGATAGGAATATATTTCTCTCTTAGGAAGATCACTCTGATAGCAAATGGAGAATATAATTGTAGTTAAAAACGAAGACACAATAATAAGTTGAGAAGGTATTGTATCAAGAGGATATATAGTCCTAAGAAATTGGCAATAGAAATGAAAATGAAGAAATGGTTTAAAAAAATTTTTAATGGAAAATCAGTGTAAGTTGAGGAGAACAATGGTACCATGTGTCCAAAAAAAAAGTTAAGGAAGAAGCATATTTGGAAAAAATATGATGTGTTGTAGTTGAGGGGTGTCGAGTAGCAATATCTATAGGCTATTCAAAATAGAAGTTTCCAGCTGGCTATATGGAGATCAGGATAGAGATCTGGGCTACCAAAAAAAATTTTTTTTCTTGGAGTTATCAGTGTGTGGGTAACAGATGAAGCCACGGGACTGGCCAAAACCACTTGAGAAGAAAACCCCCAATGCTGAAGGTCATGTAGAGAAGAGGCTGAGACTCAGAAAAGGCCATAAGCAAGTGTGTCATAGAAATTAAAGATGACCTTCAGAAAAAAGGGAGTGGACAGCAGGAAACAATGCTGTCATATGAGAGGACAAGAAGTCAAGCATGAGCAGGCAAACAAGAATACAGCTCAGGGCTGGAAATTTAGCACAGTGGTGCTGTGCCTGACTCACAAGCGCAAGGTCCTGAGTTCAATCCCCGCTAAGGTTGTGTGTAGGGGAGAGTGAAGGTCAAGTGAGAGAATAACAGAAAAGAGAATTTGGATTGAGCAAATCAGGACATTTGTTGTCAGCCCTGATAGATGTAGTGATAGTAAACAGCAGGTTGGGGCTGGGAGAGGGATGGGGAGGGACAGAGTAAGTAGAGGAAGTAGATAAGTCTTTTTGTTTTTCCACCAAGACAGCTGCTAAGGGAGAATTTTTGTTATTTTATTTTGAAATAAGAGAGAAATTTGAGAATGGTTATGGGCTAATGGGCAGAGGCCTAGAGCTCAGGAGGAAGGGGACAGCTTTGGATACATATTTAAAATAAAGATATGTGATATGTGGTCATAATGAAGTTCATCATGAGGAAGCAGTAAGTTGATAAAGTTCATGTTTGTGGTATTACAGGCTTTTTCAGAAACCAAAAATGTCAGACCATTTGAGGGCTATGTCTTTAGGGAAGGTCAAAAGATAATGCTCTCTGTCTTCCCTCTTTACTCTAGCTACTCAGCTTCTACTTGACTTTCAAGACCCAGCAATAAGTATCTCCTAAAAGGCTCCTCCGCAGGACCCTATCAGAAGGAAGTCTCTTTCCTACCTGGATTTTTACTGTTCTTTGTACCATTCACACTTCTCATGCTCTGCACTTGGGGACTACCCTAGACCTCTCTGTTCGTGCTACAAGATATAGTGCTACTAAGACAGCAGTAAGTACCTGCCAGATAAAGACCTGAGCAACATAAGCATGTATGCCGGTGCCACATGGGCCTCACAGAGGCTCTAGAAATCTGAAAGGTTTCTCAAATACTGGGAGTGAGAAGAAAAGATTTATGAGAGAGTAAGCACTGGGCTGTGTGATAATGGTTCAACTTCTGTTCATAAAAGACAAGGGAGAGGGATAGGAAAAGCACTGCAAATGAAAAAAATTCTAGCCGCAAAGCCACTTTAACACTACATGTTAATGTAGGCATGGTAGCACATGCCTGTGATCCCTCTGGGAGGGCAAGAAAGGAAGATCACATGTTCGAGTCTGGCCTTGGTAACTTAGTGCCTCAGTGCAGTGATGGCAAACTTTTCAGAACTCTCAATGATTCAAACAGTCTGTCACTACACACGTGACATAGGTCCGCCACTACTGCCTTAGTGAGACCCTGTCTCAAAAAAATAGGAAGGATGAGGATATAGTTCAGCTCGAAGGCCCTGGGTTTAATCCCCAGTATCCCCAAAATCAAACAAAATGAAACAAAACAAAAATACCCCATCACGTTTAAAGAACAAATTGTTCTATTTGCTGGGGAAGATCTAACAACAACAAAATGGCAGTTGCTGCTAACATATATTGAACACTTACTACACTGTTAGGCATTTGACTTAAGTATTTTATCTACATTATTTCATTTAATGCTCACAACCACTGTACATCCTCACTCATGCTAGAGTTCTTCCTGTGGGGTCCTGATAGGTTTTAGGAAGACTGTGAGTTCTTTCAAACTACATGCAAAATTTTATGTATACGCCTTTTCCCTCTGCAGTGAGTCTTGTTTTTCATCAAATTTTCAAAGTGGTATGTAGCCCCCAAAGTGTTCAGAAGCCTTGGTATATGGAGTCCTGTGCTATAGGGCTGGACATGGAGAGGTGGGTTTCAAGTAGAAAAGCTTGAATGTAGACTGAGGAGCCTGCATGAGGCCTTGGTGACAGCAGGAGGTACTAAATACTGAGCTGTGAGCTATGTGACTAAGACAGTATTTTGGCAGATTACTAGTTTGCATACTGGCAGATTATGTAAAGACAAGGCTTTGTGACTACACAAATATTGGAGAATGATGAATAAAAAGTCAAAGAAGGAATTTTGGATTTCTGAAGGAAAATCTTTTAAAAAGTGAGGCTGTCTGAATCACAAATCATTCAAAATGAATAAGCTTTTCTGACTTCATATCTCTCTCAAAATAGAACTCACAAGGTTGCATTTCATTGTAATATATGTAATAAGATTTACATTAAAAGGATTTTTTAAAAGTTACCATTTTTTTCAAGTTACTATATTTTTTTGTTCAGAATCACTCTATCTTTAAAGTCCAAAAAATGAAGGGAGAGGGTGCCAGCATCAAGGGAATCTTAAATTTAAAATAAGACTTTTAAAGAGGAAGTTTTCAAAATGGGAGTTTTGACCTGGCCCAATTATATTACTCTCAAATGCTAACCCTGACTTACATTTCCATGTACAACAGCTCCTTTGTCAACAGCCATGACTTGTGGTAGATTGTTTTTTAAGATGGCCACAAGAAAATTTCCTATCCCATTTATATTGTGATGTTATTCTCCTCCCACGAAGGGATGGAACCTATGTTCCCTCTCCAGAATCAGAATAGGCCAATGATGGAAGTGACACAAGATGTGACTTCTTCTGTTGTTGTTGCTTTTTGGTACCGGGGCTCGAACTTGGGTCCTTGCACTTATGAGGCAGGCAGCAGCACCACAGAGCTAAATCCCCCAGCCCAGATGTAACTTCTGAGGCTAAATGGTAAAAGGAAGTATCATTTCCACGTGGTTCTCTTAGAACTCAGCCAACAAGTGTGAGAAAGGCCAACCTTCATGGAAAAGACCATTATAGATGGTATGGCGAACAGTACCAGCTGAGATCTCAACAAACACAGCTACACATCTGAAAGAAGAAGCCTTCAAAATAAACTGCCCAGCCCTATCTGCCTGAAAAACCACATGAGAAATTTCAAGTGAGGACCACCTAGCTGAGCCAAATTAACTTTCAGAACCATGAGAAATAATAATGTGTTCTGTTGGTTTAAGCCATTAAAATATGGGAATGATTCATAACAAGTCAATATATAATTGGAGCACCACCCTACTTTTATTCCTAGGCAAAACCCTGAGAAGCAAGAACAACCCACATTGCTCTGTAGCTTACTCTGACCAGCTACAAAGGCTGCTCTCCCCACCATTCTGAAGTTCCTATGGCAGCTACCCAACATCAGAAATCCCCTACTTGCTGAATGATACTTTTGAATCTTTAATTTACTTGACCTTTCTATGCCCTGCGACACTGTTATACAACCCTACTGTCTTCAGTTTCCACTCCATTGGCTTCAGTGATATCTTTCTCCTCTGATTCTCCAATGACATAGGGATCAATCCTCTGTCAGCTACTTAATAACTGCTCCCCAGGATTCCATTTGCTCAATCAATAGGTTCTCTGTGAGCCAAACACTTAGGTTAATTTCCATTTATAGGCTTCTAATTTCCAAACAGTGAACAGCATTGTTTTCTTTAAGAAGAACATACATTTAACAGAAGTACATTTATCTATTCATTCAACCAATATTTATGGAACTACTATGGTATGCCAGGCAGCAGCACAACATACACAAGGTCCCTATCCTGTGTTCTTGTACATATTCCATAAAACACATTTAAAAAATACTCTATCAGTGGAGGCAAACCTGTGGCATGTGTGCCACAGCGAGCAGTTCGTATCACTGACAGCTCAAAAAAGGTGCACCATCACTGTGGATCTACTGGGTGAAGAGAACAGACTGAACTAATGCATTTAATGTACTCCTTCCTAAAAATCTCAATAAAACTTCACTTTATGGACAGAAAGTCCCCCCAAAAACAGGGAGAGGGGGAGATGTGGTAGTAACAGAATACTAGATCCCTGAACTACAGACAGCAGAAAAATAAGCAAGACAGTCAAAGACTAAGGAGCAATAAGAAAAGCCAAAACAAAAGTTTTTAAAAGACCAAGAAATTGACACTGTGAGGCACTCTCAAAGTAGGGAGTAAAAAGAGTGGCTGAGTCAGGCATGGTGGTGCAGACCTGTAATCCCAGCAGCATGAGACTGAAGTAGGAGGATTGCTGCCAATTTGAGGCCAGTTCAAGGCCAGCCTGAACAACATAGCAAGATCCTGTCTCAAAAAACAAAACACAACAGTGGCTGGTTGAAGGGCTCCTTAAATAGATGGCTCTCTGAATCCCTCACCTCTCTATGCCACTGAGTGACTGTCCTTGTCCATCCTGGCAGATTTCTATAAATTAAATCCCAGAAAGGGTTTCTGGAGTGCTAGGTCTCCTCACAGTAGAAGGCAGAGACATATCATTGCTGAAGACAGGGGTAAAAGAGGGTGATGCACATTAATGTTGACATTTAACCTTCAAGCCTAATTCAACCAGAAGTTTAACAAGGCCTTTACTCTCAGGAACATGACAAGCCTAAAAGAAAACAGCTGAAGGGTCAGATTTGAGAGGAGGAAACCTTAAATCATGGCCTACAGCTATCATTCCATAATAAAGCTCACCATCACAGGCCTCTTCCCAATAAAGAGAGATCTCAATTATGTTTTAAAAATCTCCTATTCAAAAACATAAATTAACACCTGAAAATTAAAAGAAGTCTGAGAACATTATCCCTTATCCAATAGGATATTGGATCCTATGTCCCTGGAAAAAGAGATACCAGTGAAATCCTTCCCTCACCTTAGTGTGAGGGCAGTGAGAAGGGTACCATCTACAAGCCAGAAAGACAGCCCTCACCAGATGGAATCAGCTGGTGCAGTGATCTTGGACTTCGAGTTCCAGAACTATAAAAATAAATTTCAGCTGCACAAAACATCTAGTCTGTTATATTTTGTTATGATAGTCTAAGCCGATTAACAGAAACATCTTAAATAAAACCAAAAGAAAAACAGATATTTGGAGGAATTGAGACCATGCAAAAAAAAAAGGACTGTTATTAGTCAGTTCATTCCCAAATCTCAGCACCAAAAGAAAAAGAAGTGAAAATACATGCCCACACAAAAAACTTGTATATGAATATTCATAGTATAATTATCTATAATAACCCCAAAATGGAAATAACCCAATTGTCCATCAATAGAATAGTGGATAAAGTGAGGTATATCATGACAGATGATATCACTCAGCAATAAAGGAATCAAATACTGATTCATGAAATAACACAGATGAATATTTATATTAAGTGAAATATCACATTTTGGAGTCCTTTTATATGAAATGTACACAGAATATACAAATCTATAGAGTCAGAATATAATGGTTGCCTTGTAAAATTCATCTGGAACCAGAAGAGACCTAGAATAGCAAAGGCAATTCTAGGCAATAAAGACAAGGTCAAGGGAGCATCACAATTCCTGACTTGAAACTATACCACACTGTGATTAAAAACAGCATGGTACTGGCAAAAAAACAAACAAACAAACAGACCAGAGGATCAACAAAACAGATTGAAAGATGCAGAAACAATTCCAGACATATTCAGCCACCTTATCTTTGACAAAGGAGCCAAACACCTTCACTGGAGGAAAGATAGCTTCTTTAATAAAGGGTTCTGGAAAAATAGGATTTCAACTTGCTTATCTTTCACTATGCACTAAACTAAAATCAAAATGGATCAAATATCTAAATATTAAAATAGAAACACTAAATCTGCTGGAAGATAGATTAGGCATAGGAAAACTTTATAAACAAAACCTTGGCAGCAGAGAAACTATCACAAAGAAGTGACAATTGGAATCTCATCTTATTAAAAAGCTTTTGCACAGCAAGAGAAACCACCAACAGAGTGAAGAGATAACCCGCAATGTGGGAAAAAAATTTACCAGCTGTTCCTCAAAGGACTGCTATCTAGAATATATAAAGAACTCAAAAAAATCAGACCCCCCCAAATTTAAAGACCCAATCCAAAAACAGGTATCTGAAATAGATACTTCTCAGATGAACAAGTACAAACAGCAAATAAATATATGAAAAAATATTCAGTATCACTGGTCCTTTGAGAGATGCAAATTAAAACAATGCTCAGATTCCATCTCATCACAGGAAGAATGGCTACTATCAAGAAGTCAACCAGTAACAAATGCTGGTGGGGTTGTGGGGAAAAAGGAACACTTCCACTGTTGGTGGGAGTGTAGACTGTTAACATCCACTGTGGAAATCAGTATGAAGATTACGCGAAGAACTAGGATTGGAAGTCCCATCTGACCCAGATATTCCTCTGCTGGGTATTTTCCCCAAATAAAAGAATCATACCACAGTGATACATGCTCACCCATGTTTGCAGTTAGTAATAGCCAAATCTTGGAAACAGACCAAATACCCATCAACTAATGAATAAAGATGTGATTTTTTTATACAATGGAGTATTACTCAGCAATAAACAAAGATAAACTTGAGACAATTATAGCAAACTGGATGAACCTGGAGACCATACTGTTATGTAAAATAAATTGGACACACGTGTAAATACTGCTTGGTTTCTTTGGTGCGAGAAACTTCAAGTGTAAATGAGGACCAAAATGTATAATAGATATTTGAAATATGGAAATAGGAAGAAAATGTTCAAAGGAGAAGGCGAACTAGGGAGGGGAGAGAGGTAAAGGAAGGGAAAGAAAAAATGAGAAAAGAAGGAAAAAATGGAAACAAAGCTTTTATAAATAAGGAGGGGTGGAGAGGTTGAAGGGAGGGAAGTAGAATGGGAAAAAAATTAAAACCAAAATATATCATGTACAGGTACAAATTCCCTATGATGAATGTCATCATTATGTATACCTAAAATGTACCAATAAATTTAATTAATAAAATTTTTTAAAAAATAAAATAATGGCTGCCACAGGGTGATAGCTAGAGGTTATTAGGCTGAGGTGATGAGAATGTTCTAAAGTCAATTGTAGTGAATTGCACAACTCTGTCAATATACTAAGAGCATTAGGCTGGGGATTTAGCTCAGTGGTTCTGCTGCCTGCCTTGGAAGCGCAGACTAGAGTTCAATCCTCGGTACCAAAAAGAGAAAAAGAGAGAAAGAAAAGCATTAAATTGTATATTTTAAATAGGTGAATTTATAATATGTGAATTACATTTCAATAAAGCTGTTACAAACATACTAAAATCTAAAAAGTAAAATATATTTTAAAACTTTTTGCTCTGTAAAAGACAAGCTAAAAGGATAAAAAGATAAGCTAGGCTTGGAGGAATTATGTGTAAACCACATATCCAACCAAGAATTATTACTTTATACATATAAACAACTGTCAAAACAGTGAAAATGTTCATTGCATCAGTGTTTATACAGTAGACACTCAAATTACAACTGGCCTGACATAGGAACAACTATGGTTAATTAGGTTAATGGAAGATTCATCTGCTTCTTGTTATCTATAATGTGTACTCAGGTAAACATCCGGATCTCAGCTGTATTGATTTACAACTAGCCCTTGGGAACTAATCAAATTCATTAGTCAAAAGTCCACTGCAATAGCGAAGAGTTAAAAACAACTTAAATGACTATCATGGTGGAATGATAAGTAAAATATGGTAGTCATAGGCTATATTAACTTTACAGCAATTAAGGTTTAAATTAGAGATATGAACATGGATGAATCTCAAACATAATTTGCATGATAAAAAAGCTGTAAAGACATAGTATATTATTTTTGTAAAATGCTTCAGCATATATAGTAATGTTGTATGTTATATAAGAAAAATACAGCAGAAGTGGAAATATCCACATTCAATTTATGGCAGCAGATGACTACAGTGAATAGGGAAGGGCGAGTAAAAGTAATAAGAAACAAAATTGGCTATAACTGAAGAGTATGCATAGTGAAATCATATTACTCCATTACCGCAACTGGATCTAATGCAGTGAGTAAAACAAAAAACAAATAGATGAACAAAACTGTGATGTAACTATAGCAAGCACAAGTAAGAATTGAAAGAAAATAATTAAGTTGAGCTATATTTTTCTGACATGTAAATATCTCTAAGATATATTGCAAAGTGAAAAAAAGCAAGTCAAAGAATCGTATGTACTACAACACTTATGAAAAACAATATTATAATAGAAAATTCTTCCTATAATATTCATTAAAAGTATAGAATAAAAATAAAGGCAAATAAAAACTCCTGGAAAAACAAAATGCAGTAAGAAAGGACATGTAACTACTTGTGCAATACATATTTGTACAGTCACCAACAACAGAAAAAAGAAAGCAAAAAAACTATTTTAAAAATTTAAGAAATAGGAGCCGGGTGTGGTGGTGCATGCCTGTAATCCCAGTACTCGGGAGGCTGAGGTAGGAGAATCGCTATGAGTTCGAGACCAGCCTGGGCTACATAGTGAGTTGCAGGTCAGTCTCAACTACATCATGAGACCCTGTCTCAAAAAAACAACAACAAAAAAAATTTAAGAAATAGGAAAAGACACACAAAATATTATGCTGAAGAGGATAAATGGATGGCAAATAATCACACAAAAAGATGTTCCACTTTGGTGTCCTTTAGGCAAATGTAAATTAAAACCACAAGGAGATGGCACTATATACTCAATAGAACAGCTAAAATTAAATATCAACAATACCAAGACTGGTTGCCAAGATTCTGTAAAATCTAGATTTCTCATACACTGTTGGTAGGAATGTAAAATGTTTTCCAGTTTCCAATAAAACCATACAATCCAGCAACCACACTCCTGCAGTGAAATGAAAATTAACATCCACATAAAGAGCTATATCCAAATGTTTGTATTTTTATTAGTAATACCCCAAAACTGAAAAGAAACAAAACATCCTGTGCTAATTGAATGAGTAAATAAATGGTTATGCATTCATACCATAAAATACTAATCAGCAGTAACAAAGGAATGAGCTACTGCTACATGGATGTATCTCAAAGATATTATCCAGAGTGGAAAAAAGTCAAGCTCAAAAGGTTACATACCATATGATTCCATTCATGTAATAATATCAGTATTTAAAAATTGTAGAGACAAAGAACATTTGTGGTTTTCAGGGGTTCTGATGGTGAGAGGGAAAAAAGTGGGTGTGTCTAGGAAGGGTAGCATGAAGGAGGTATTTGTAATGATGGAAGAGTTCTTTATGTTGACTTCAAATCTGTATTTGTGTAAACTGTGGTTATATTACATCTACACTCATGATAAAAGAATTATATACACATTGTTCAAACTTCAAATGCACAGCTTTGATATTGTACTAAACTTGTATAAAATATAATCATTGGGGGAAACTGGGTGAAGGGTACATAGGACCTCTTTATATATTTGCAACTTTCTACAAATCTCTTATTTATTTCAAAATAAATAGTTTTTTAAAGGGACATTTGGATAAGAAGCAGAGCTTTCAAAAAGAAATATGGCAGAAATTAAAAGTAACAGAAAGATTAGAAGTAAAGTTGTCTCCCATGGAAAGCAAAAAGAGAAAGATAAGGAAAACAGGAGTTAAAAGTGAAGAAAATTAGAGAACCAGCCATACAAGTGCAAGATCGGAATAATGTATTTAAGAAAGCGAATGGAGAGAGTATGATGAAAAATCAACAAAATAATTTAAGAAAATTATGACGAGAAAGACACTAATTTATAGTGCTACCAAATGAGTGAAAACAGATTACAGAAATACCTTTGCGAGAGGAAAAATAAGTTGCCAAGTATAAGAACGGCTTTTGACTTCTCCACAACACTGGTTGCTAGAAAATCACAAAGCAATAGTCTCAAGATGTTGATGATTTCCAACCAAGAATTCTATACTCAGCCAAATTCTCAGGCCAAAATATAAATGTGAAAGTAGAATAGCATTTTTAGATAACCCTAATATTTTAGACATAAATTTAAAAAATTCTTAGGCACACTTTCTCAAGAATTACTGGAAGTTGTACTCCATGAGAGTAAGCTGGGCATCTAGGGCGCAACATATACCACACAGGGTTTCCCCGATCCTCTCCTTACACTAAGACTATTCTACTAAGACTTGTACTAAGACTATTTTTCCTCTTCCTCTGGTAGTCTTGACCTTATCAGCAAGTAGTGATGGCAAATCCAAACTGGGAACCTAAGTCACTCATAATACTATTCATCTCTCAAAACTAATCACGGAGTCTTAATGATTTTACCCCCTTAAATGTCTCCTCAGTTCTGACCTTAATTCCATGGCCTCATATTAGATCTGTATCAAAATAACTACCTAACCAATCTCCTCTATGTCTAGTCCTGGCCTCTACAATGTGGCTAGCCACCTGATTAAAACACAAATCTGACCAAGTCATTCCCTTACTAAAACTTTTCAAAAACTTCTTGAATTACGACTAGCAGGTTAAGACAAATACTTGGAAAAATGTTTCTTTCCACACCTACCTCCTCCATCTCCATAAGAAAACCCACAATTTTATATACACTATTTATGGGATACAATGTGATAAACACACTATGTAAAATGACTAAAGCAAGCTAATTAACATATCCATCACCTATGTGGTAAAACATTTGAAGTTTACTTTTAGCTATTTTGAAATATACCATGTATTCAATGTAGTAATCCTGTTGGGCAATAGAGATAACGAAAGGCCTTGGCACGTCTGGGGCCCTGTCATCTTCAGAACCCTCTTCTCATATTTTTCCTAACATCCTGCTTCCTAACCACTCTATTCAAGTCCTATTTGTGAGTCTCCCTCAATAGACAGATCTTGAAGAGCCGAGGCCTCGTTTTATTTTTTTAAGTCTAGCACCTACAGCATGGTAGGAGTCCAGTGTTTGTTTGCATTAAATCGCCACAAATGCAGCAGGGAACTAAGCGTCAAAGAGATGAAGAAAGTAGCCTTCCTCTGGGAAGGCAGGGAAACTAATGTTCTATTTTGTCCTTCTTCCAGTGGTTTGGTCTGCTTGTTCCTGCAATTTCTGGGCTCCCACCACCAACAGTGAGGGCTCTCTTTCCTCTCCTTCCTTTAGTGTTCCCAGCTTTCTTTGTATTTTTCACTAGTTTGCGACCGTCGCTCCTAGACGCTAAGCCGTTTGAAGGTAGGGGCCGCGTCTTTACGTACTTCGCTCCTCGCTGCCACAATACGGTATTGGCGTCTCGTCCGTATCAGGGGAAAGATCGCCAGTCACCAGGTAAAGCTGACCAAGGTACCGAGCCCCAGCCCGCCCCGCCCCTGGCCTACAGATCCGACCCCCTCCTCACGCCGGCCACTTCCCGCCTTCCAGGAGGCGGAAGTCGCTGGCTGTTCGTCCGTGCCCACGAGGCGCCTTTTCCGGTAAGCCCGCCCCCTCCGGCTCTCGGGTCCGGACCTGGCCCTCACCTCAGGATTCCCAATGTGTCTCCGGACAGACATATCTGCTCCAACCGACCACACTCGGGGTTCTAGTCTCACGGGTGGCCTCTAACCCTAGCTTTCTAACCCCCAACAACTTTCCTCAGCTACCTCCTTATAACCTCTTCTTCGATTGGTCTGTCTTCTGCCGGCCAGCCAATGGAGCCGTCGTTTACTCTCGGCGCAGGGTCGCTGAAGATCGAGACGCCGATCAATGGTTCCCAAGGGCAACGCGGGACGCCAGCTCTGGTGGCCTTTTGTACTGTGGGCGGGCGACCGGCTCCATCCTTAGAGCTCGAAGAGGGACGTGGGGGGGAGGGGGAAGGCTAGCGCCTGCGCAGACCCCAAGGTGGGGGAAGGGGCTCAAGAGTGAGGAGAAGGGAGTTTTATCTGATGTCGCCCCCCTTCCCACCCTGAACCCATTTCCCCTCTCTTAAAACCGTTCTAATCAAACACCTGGGCTACTTCTTCCACAATAGGGGATATGAAATGGGCCAAGGTTATTTAGCAAGAATGAGAGTACATAGTTAATTTTCAGGTTAAATCATTATGCAAATTATGCAAAACATCATGTGTAAATACAGTAATTATTGTTGCTTTAAGAGCTTTTAGGCTAGCTAAAGAACGGCAGCCTTAATTGCAAAGCACACACCGCATTCAGTGGTTCATCATTCATTTAACAAGTATTTAATAAGCACCTTAGGAGAAAAGCTGCAGTAGGTTTTGTGGAGGATGGGAAGATGACTGAAACTCAATCCTGTCGTCATGGAAACTATTGTGACTCCTGCCACCAGCCACCACCTGTTCTCATTCCAGATCTGAAAATTAAGTCCTAGCACCTTTACAGAATAATTACACACACAGTTTGACTTGGCTCCTAAATGTCCCACCAAATCCATCAAAATTATTATTTCCTTTTACATGGAAGGAAAAACACAGTAACCCTTTGTCCTTTGCTCTAAATTGTTTTTCCAAGAATGGAGAAAGGTTACCCTGAGGTGTTCATACCCACTAGCTTTTTGTGATTAATAGCATATACCTGAACTGAAGTTTGCAGGTGACCCGTTCAACCACATGGCCTCACATGCCCCTGTCCTCTCGGACAGTTCAGCAACCCACTCTTAGGGCCACACTTTGGGTCATGCTGTCACTCTTGCCAAAACTGCCTCCTGCACTTCATTTATTCTTTCATACTTACCAAGTTTTGCGTAACTTCCTTAGTGTTCCCCATTTTTGAACCTTTCCCTTTAAAATTTCCAGTCTGTCACTTTTCCACTACGATAAGGGTTTGGGGTTGCAAAACAATTGGAAGTTGGATGATGGGGAAGGCATTTATCTGGAGCTTTTGCATAGCAAGCAGAAGCTTCTAGACACATTCCTACTTAGGATACATGCTTACCTACTGCAGTTTAGGGATGACTACACAGATTCTGATAGAATAAACAGGAGAAAGAGGAAGATAAAGAGGGACTAAACTTGGGCCGGGGATTTAGCTCAGTGGCACCGCACCTGCATTGCAGGCTCAGGGTCCTGAGTTTAATCCCTGGTACCACAAAAAATAAAAAAAATTAAAAAAAAAAATAAAGGGACTAAACGCACCAGTGATAAAAAAGAGGCAAAGATAGATTTAAAGATATGTGTAGGTAAATTTACAGTTCTATACATGCAAAAAGATAGGGGGAAGGACAGCAAGGAGCAGGAAGGTATTGAGGATATGGCTATAATTATTTCTAACTTGGAGAACTGAGTGGATGGCTGATACTGCATTAATCAAGTAAAAGCACAGTGGTCAAGAAGCTAAAAAACCCCGAAAGTATGAGATCCAACAGCCCATTCAACTTTCATTCTTCACTGTTTTGGCATACTTCATTATATGGTTGCTTCTCTTTTATTTCAGAAGGTATGGAATATCAGGCTCATTGACTTTAGCAGTAATTATGGTTGTCAAATTTGGGCTGCATATGAAACATATAGAGAAATTATGGAATTGTGGGTTCTTCAATCTGATGCTGGGTGTGTGCTGGGGTAGAGAAATTTAAATATATGTTCTTCTCCCCATCCCTAATTCTAGTACAGGAGGGTCTAAGGGCCACAATTTGATAGCCTCTGCTCCAGCAGAGCCATCTGTTTCCTTCACATTGTGCCTCAGTGGGATATTTGGAAAGCTTAAAGCTATAAACTAAAAGGCTTTTAATATTTATTTTGGATTCTACTATGTTATACTTGGAACAAAAGTAAAGCAAGGTGTTTGCCCTCAAAATTAAAAATAGGTAAATGGTACAAAATAATAGTCTATAGAAAAAAATTTCCAAAAATGTATGAAGAAATGCCTTGCTAGTAATCAAAGAAATACAAGGCAAAATAACTAAATCCCACTTTTCAACTAACGAATAGAGAGAGTATTTTTTCTCTTCTTTTAATGATAATGCTCAGTGTTAGCTAATGATCTGTGAAGCAAGCACACGTATACACTATTACTGTGACTATAAAGACATGTGACCATTTTGAAGAATAATTTAAGGGTGGGTATTGAGAAGTTCTTGAAATTTAATATTCTAAAAATTTCTCTCAAGAAAAAATCAGAGCAATGGTCAGAAATTACATCCAAGATGTTTAATAGAATCTTATCTGAAATGATGAAAATTGAAGCAATCTAACTGATCATCAATAAAAAGGATTAAAATATATGATGGTATATCTGCAAAAATGTAATCTTATGAAACCATTAAAAAGTGTTTTTCAAGCAGTAATTAAGGTAATGGAGATCTCTTCCTGTTATAATAAATGAAAAGAGCATGGAACAACTTGTTATTTAATGTGATCCTGATTTTCATGGAGAAAAGTACAGGTATCCACAGGGGGAAAAATGCAAAAATTTAAATGTAAACCATCTCTGGATTATAGAATATGGACTGTTTTATTCTTTATACCTTTTACACATTTCACAGATTTTCTTCAGTGACTATGAATTCATTCTGTACTTTAAAAATCACATTTTCCCTCTAAGAAAGGAAAGCCTGATACTGGCTTCAGCCTGAAAAGTGTCTATGGCTTTTGTCTGGGCTGATTTAGACCAGAGTTGAATTCTGAGTAATTCTTCTATGTGAAGTGCCGCTGTTCTTGGCAATAAAAGACTCTCCAAGCACTTGAGTGAGATCTTGCAATCAGAGTCGTGATTGCTAAGAGGTTCAAGCTTTGTTTGTAAGAGAAGTTCTGATTCTTTTCTTTAAAAGTTCCTACTTGCACTGATTAATCTTATTTTTCCTGAAGTTAGAAGAGCTCTTGTGAACTTCCATTTCTTTGATGTCTTCTTTTTAACCCTGTAAGGGTTCCTAAAAGCTTTTGGTCTCTGCATAGCTGGGTGGGGGACAACCCAGGTAAGGCACTGTAGTTCATATAAGGCCAGTTTGTTTTAGGTGCTCCTGTGCCCAGTCAGGGCTTTTTGGGATCAAGCAGTCTGGGTCATTGACCAGAAACCCTCTCAACCTTCTTTCCTCTTGAGTTCTTCTGCTTGTCTGCCCTCACAGCTCCATCCATCCAATTAACTCTCCATTCCCCTCTTGGGAGTCAAATCTGATTTCCTGGTTAGAGCCCAGTACCTTCTACTCAGACCTGTCACAGGCCTGTTACTTCTTGGATGTAGGCTTTGGCTTTTTTCCGTGGCTGCATTTACCCTTATTTTCTAAATGAAGTACTCTCCCAGAGGCTTAAGGAAACAGTTCTGCTCAGTCCAGGCCAATCTTTGGATTCTTTCCTTACCTCCAGGAATGGAACTGTATGGGAGGCAGTAAACCCACAAATCTTCAGGCCCCACCTTGTGATGATATTCTTTCAATGATAGTAACAATTTGGTGCCATTCTATTGGTGGTGGGATGTGTCCAACAGAAAAGCACTACCACTTCTGAGTGGGAAATGGCCCTTGTCTGCCTTTGATTACCCTTAGGCTCAATTTGAAGTGTTGGGGCTGGGCCCAAAGGCTTCAAACATCCCCACACCCCCAATGTGGGAGTAATACTCATCTCCTGGCACTTCTTTGAGATCATCGCAGGCTGCACTACTTTCTGATGAAACTAAGAATTATCTTCATTGACATTATTATAGCTTGTGTCTAGATGTTCCCCCAAAGCCTCATGGAGCCACAAGTGGGGCTTTTCAGAGGTGGCTGGATCTAGAGTTTGTGATGCTGGGATCAAGGATACAATGCTAGGATTAAGGGTATGAGTGCTACCTGCCCTCAGGGTGGGTAGCCTGGATAAAATGCAAGGGACAGAAAGAGGGTCATCACTTATCCTTGCTGCCTTCTGCCTGCCCTGCTTTGCTATGGACATTTCTCCTCTGCCACGTCCCTCTCACATGAAACCATGCCTTGGAGCCAGCCAACTATGAACTAAAACCTCTGCAATCTGTGAATTAAATAAACCTTTCCTCCTTTAACTTTGGGTGACAGGTATTTTGTCTCAGCAACAAGAAAAGTGACTAAGACAGACATCTTGGTTGCTTTTCTGATGGACAGGTCAGCAGTCCCGTCTGTACAATACTTTCTACAGGCATTTCTGAGGTATCTTAGTCTTTTTCTGTTGCTATTTAAAAGGCAATTTTAAAAGAATAGGGTTTTACTTAGCTCATGATTCTGGAAGCAGGGAAGTTCAAGAAGACAGTGCCAGTATTTGCATGACACTTGCGAAGGCCTTCTTAACTGCATCATACATGGTAGAGACAGAGCAAGCTAGCCAGAAGCCAGAGAGAGCTTATTTTTATAATAAAGGCTTTTCCTGGATAACTCATTAGTCCATTTTCCTGTAAATGGATTAATCCATTCATGTAGCAGACTCCTTATCACTCTATCACCTTGAAAAAGACTTACCTCCAAATATCACTAACATATGAATTTGAAGATTAAGTTTTCAACACATGAAATTTGGAGGATGCATTCAAACCGTACAATGGGCCACATGGAACACCTAGATATGGTAGAAAGGATGCATGATGTCCCCCATCAGAAGATCCAAAACCTCCTTTACCACCTGTAATGATGCTCAGGGTTTGGATGTCACATGTCATGTTCTGGCTTTTGCCTTGGAATTTGAATAGAACAATGTTCTGTCATGGACACAGTTCCAAGAGAACTTTGAGGACTGGTCTGGGTTTGAACAGAGGTGCTGTCAGATCCGGGAGGTACCTGTCACATTCCGGGTTGTGAAGAGGCCAGTAAATGTGGATCAAGTGTGTCTGATTGTCTCATTTTTCAAAATAACCTAGAGCCAAGGTTTCTTTGTTTTGGGACAGGTCCTGCTATATAGTCCAGTCTGGGCTTGAACTCACTATGTAGCTCAGGCTGGCCTCCAATTTAAGGCAATCCTCCTGCTTTAGCTTCACAGGTGCTCGGATTATAGGCATGCACCACCAGACCAGGCATTGAGCCTAGGTTCTTAAATAAAATCTACAGGCCACTAATTTACAACCCCTGTTCTAAACTCTGCAAATATAATGTCTGTCCTTCATGAGTTTTAAATAATCAAGATCATACCATTGGGCTGGGGATTTAGCTCAGTGGTTCTGGCAGCTGCTTCACAAGTGCAAGGACCTGACTGAGTTCAATCTCCCATACCAAAAAAAAAAAGATCATACCATTGATAAAACCAAACAAAACTAATACCACTTTAATAAGAGTTGTGCTTTAATTTAGGATATAAAAAGCTTCAAGGGAACATTACTGCCATTCTAACAGTAAGAAAAATGAATATATCTTCAAATTCATGTTTCCTTGAATCCTTCAGAGAGCTGAGGTCACAAGGTAGCACATAATCTAACTTTAAAAAGTGAGAAGGCCTGGGGATTTAGCTCAATGGTTCTACTCCCTGCCTTGTAAGCATAAGGACCCAAGTTCGATCCCCGATACAAAAAAAAAAAAAGTGAGAAGATCCATTAAGAAGAGAAGAAATACAAATTTGTTTGACAGACAAGTAGAAAGAAGGGTGACTTCCTCAGACGTCAAGAAGAAGAAATCAGTTAAAATGTCCCCTACTGCCTTTGGGTTAGAGAAGTGGTATGGAATAATGGGGAGCTTGTAATGTTTAATTTTATATGTCAACTTGGCTAGGCCATAGTACCCAGATACTTGGACAAACACTATTGTAGATGTTTTTATAAAGGTGTTTTTAAAGATGAAATTAACATTTAAATCAGTCAAATTTGAATAAATTAGATTAACTTTCATAATGTGGATAGGCTCAACCAATCAGTTGAAGATTCTACTGCAAAAAAGTCTGAACACCCTCAGGGAAGAGATAATTCTATCAGTAGCTGCCTTTGGATTTTCTTCCCTGGGTCTCTAGGCTGCTTACCTGCCTTGCAAACTTTGGACTTGCCAGTCTCCATAATTGCACCAGCCAATTCCTTTTTAAAATCCCTTCTGCCTCTCTCTTGTCATCCTTGCATCACTATGACAAAGTACTTAAAAAACTTTAAAAAAAGAGGAAAGGTTTATCTTTGCTCATGGTTTTAGATGTTTTGGTCCATGGTTGGTTGGCCTGGTTGCTTTTAGGCCTACAAGGTGGCAGGACATCATGGTGAAAGCATGTGATGGAGTAGAACTGCTTATGTCATGGTGGCTGGAAAGTTGAGAGAGAGTTCACTTTCATAACAAAGCTCCTCCCCCAAACCTATTGAGCTCTGAATCCATAAATGGGTTAATCCATTGAGGAAATCAAAGACCTTGTAATCCAATCACCTCCCACAGGCCCCAACTCTAAACACCACTGGGGACCAAGCCTGCAACATGAGCATTTGAGGGACATTTTAGATTTAAAAACTGTCTCTCTCCCTACCTTGCACTCTCTCCCTCTGTCTCCCTCAACTGATAGGTTCACATAAATAGACACAACACACACATGTGCATATACATACTGTATTAGTCATTTTTCGTTTGCTGGGACAGTATACCCAACAACCCCCGTGTAGAGGAGGAGAGGTTTATTTTGGCTCACAGTTGATAGAGGTTTATTGTGACTCATGGTTGACCACCTCCAAGGTAGAAATGGCATGGTGGAAGAGCATAGTGGAGGAAAGCTGTGTACCTCGTGACAGCTGGGAAGCATAGAAAGAAAGAAAGGAGGAGCTGGGTTTTCAGGTCACATCTCCAGGGACCCATCTTTTTCAACCAGGCCACACCTCCTAAGAGCACATCCAGCTAGGATCTCGTCAATGGTTGATCCTTTGATAAATATAGCGCCCCTATGATCCAGTTTCCTTCCAAAAGCCCCACCTCTGGGCATGTGAGACTTTTAGGGGGACATTTCACATTTAAACCTTAACACATACACACTATTGCTTCTGTTTCTCTGGAGAACTCTGGCCAAAACAGAGCACCAGACACAAAGGGAGCTTATGTTCACTTGCAGTATCTTCTCCCTTGGTGTCCCTTTGTACTAGAAGAAAGAGTGGAACATCAGAGAGTCTCCCTCTATGGTGAAGATTTGCAGGAAGTGATTTGCTTTTGTTAGGGACAAGCACAAACCCCCAGCCATATCCTATGACCATTCTTTTATTAAAGTGATAAGATAAAATATTAGGCTGTGCAGGGAGGTGACCCTAAGGGTTGAAACAAAACTTGTCTGAATCTGGAATTCAGCAATGTCTTCTGCTTTGGGAGGAACATAGAGGCAAAATAAGCCTCTCCTTTTTTTTTTTTTTTTTTTTTTTTTTTTACTGGGGATTGAACTCTGGACCTTGTGTTTGCAAGGCAGGTGGCAGAACCACTGAGCTAAATTCCCAGCCCCCTCTCCTCTTTTAAGTTGTGAGTGTTGGGTATTTTGTCCCAGCAAAGGAAAAGTGACTAATACAGTATGAATGTGCACATGTGTGTGTTGTGTCTATCTATGTGTATCTATCAACTAAGAGAAAAAGAGGGAGGGAGAGAGAGGGAGAGAGGTAGAAAGGGGGGAGACAGAGAGAGAGAGAGTTTAAATCTAAAATGTCCTTCCAAAGCTGTCTCATATGGAGTGGGGGTATAAAGGAAATCTCTCAGTTCCAAGGTGGAGTTTGGTTAGCAGGAGAGAGATGAGGGGAAGAAGGAAGGAACCCTATGATGATAGTCTCAACCCCCAGACCCAAGTGCGCAGGTCTTGCCTAAGACAGGCTGTACCAGCAGAGTCAAGAGCTACCACCTGCCCATCTCCCCCCAGAGAGTTAGCAACAATATCTTATCTACGCCTGAAGGCGAGGCAGATGTGTGAGAGAACTCCCACTCAATGGGATGGGTGTGCAGGTCCTGCTGAAGGCTGGCAGTGGGGTAGACGTACTGAGAAGAACTCTGCAGCAACCCATTCCTTACACCAAGCACAAGATTATGGCTCTCTCTAGTACACTGAGGGTAACTACAAGTCAGAGCAGCTACTGCCTAGATTAACTCAGCTTCCACAGTTATACCCTAACAGAAGAAAGAGCATGAACATTTCTAAGAATAAATACAATTTACATTAGTTTCTATATATTTTTACTTATTTACAGCATTCAGTATCAAATTATGATAAAAAGAAAAGAAAAATGAAAAAAAAAGATTATTTATCAGGAGATAAAGCAATAAACAGAACCAGACTCAGAAATGAGGATCCATAAAACAGGGATTTTAAAACAATCATGACTAATTATATTAAAAGTTCTAGAGGAAAAGTTAGCAAACACATGTGAGCATATGGAAAATTATGGCTAATAGAAATTTAAAAAAGGAAATGTAAGAAATAAAAAGCACAGCATCATCCAGGTGTGGCGGCCCATGCCAATAACCCCAGCACTCTGGGAGGTTGACAAGTGTGAACCCAGACTGGGAAACTTAGTGACTTAGCAGGACTCTGTCTCAAAATAAAAAATAAATAAGGGCTGAGAGCATAGCTCAGTGTGAAGACCCTGGGTGCAATCCCAGGTACTGTTAAAAAAAATCCACAGTATCAAAGATGAAAAATCCTTGTATCAGGACCAGTAGCAGTGTGGACACAGCTGATGAAAGGATCAGTGATCACGAAGATGATACAATAGAAATTATCTAAAATGAAACATGAAGAGGACCAGGGATGCAGCTCAATGGTTCTGCCACCTGCCTCACAAGCACAAGGACCCGAGTTCGATCCCTGCTACCAAAAAAAAGAAAGAAAGAAAGAAACATGAAGGGAAGGTAGTACAAAACAGAGCACTAATTAACTATGGACCCTGTCAAGTAGAAGCTAGAGAATCAAACAGAAGAAATAAAGATATAGTGGTGAAGAATTTTCCAAAATTAATGTAAGACAACAAATTACAGATCTAAGAAGCTCAACAGCATAAATGCAACCAAACCAAATCAAAATCAAGATAAAATCTACCTGTATACTCATCATAGTCACACTGCTGAAAGTCAAAGATTCAGAGAAAATTTCAAAGGCCCCTGGAGCGGGGGGATATTACAAACAAAAGAACAAAGATAAAATGACAGCATACTTCTTGTTAGTAACTATACAAGACAGAAGGCAGTGGAGGATCATTTTTAAGAGCAGAAAGTAAAAACATGAACTGAACTGTGAATTCTGTAATCAGGACAAATAGCTTTTTATAAAAAAAAGATAAAAATTAATATTTTTTCAGACAAAGAGTGAGGGAATTCAGTGCCAATAAACCTTTATTACAAAAAATGTTAAAGAAAATTATTTGGCAGAAAGAATATGGTACTAGTAGAAAATTTGCTATACAGAAAAAAATGAACAGCAATGGAAACAATAAAAATGAGGGTAAATTTTATTTTTATTTTCCTGTTAAGTTTTTTCTTTAAAAAAGTTCACTAAGGGTAGTGCCGCTGGTACCGTTGGCAGGGTGTGTGAGCTGTAGGTGTAAAACCACTCAAGCCCTGGGCGCTGCAAGTCAAAGAGCAGAGCTCGCGGCCAGTCAACATGTCGCATTATGGGCGGTACGGAGGAGAAACGAAGGTGTATGTCGGTAACCTGGGAACTGGTGCTGGCAAAGGAGAGTTAGAAAGGGCTTTCATTTATTATGGTCCCTTAAGAACTGTATGGATTGCAAGAAATCCCCAGGATTTGCCTTTGTGGAATTTGAAGATCTTAGAGATGTTGAAGACGCAGTGTGAGGAATGGATGGAAAGGTGATTTGTGGTTCCCGAGTAAGGGTTGAACTATCAACGGGCATGCCTCAGAGATCTCGCTTTGATAGACCACCTGCCCGAGGTCCCTTTGATCCCAATGATAGATGCTATGACTGTGGCGAAAAGGGACATTATGCTTATGACTGTCACCGTTATAGTGGGAGAAGAAGAAGCAGGTCACGGTCTAGATCACATTCTCAATCCAGAGGAAGGCGATACTCTCGCTCACGCAGCAGGAGCAGGGGACCGAGGTCGAGATCGGCATTTCCTCTAAGATCAAGGTGTGTGTCTCTTCGTAGATCAAGATCAGCTTCACTCAGAAGATATAGGTCTGGTTCTATAAAAGGATCAAGGTATTTCCAATCCCGGTCCAGGTCAAGATCAAGTTCCAGGTCTCTTTCACGACCAAGCAGCTGGTCAAAGTCCAGATCTCCATCTCCAAAAAGAAGTCGTTCCCCATCAGGAAGTCCACGCAGACGTGCAAGTCCTGAAGAATGGACTGGAGTCCTCCAGTTCACCCTTTAGGGAAAAGTTATTTTGTTTACATTATTATAAGGGATTTGCGACGTCTGTAAAGTGTAACCCAGAAAGGATATTTCAACCATCTAATCAAAATGGATCTGGATTATTACGCTGTAAATTCATGGCAGTAAAATAATACAAATTTTTGTTGAATGTATTAACATCTCACGGTCTGAAAATGTGGAGTTTTATTTGGCACATTTAAATAAAGTGTTTCTAATAGAAAAAAATTCACTAAGTACAAATAGTAACAGTGTATTATGGGATTTATAACATGTGAAATTAAAATAGATAACAGCAATAGCACAAAGCTTGGGAGAGGAAGTAGCAGTGTGAGGTCCTTAAAATATTCACGTAGTTTTTCCCTTGATCACCCAGGTCATTTTCAATCATTTTATCCCCCGCTTATTGAATCAATAATAAGGTACAGCTATTTAAAAGTAGATTGTGATAAGTTTGAAATGCATAGTGTAAACCTTAGAGCAACCACTTTAAAAATAGCAAGACATTAAATTTGAACCCAATCATTTTAACAATTAAAATAAGCACAAATAGCCTAAACCAGGGTAGTAAACAATTTGTCTCCAGTTTAGCTTGCTGTCTGTTGTTGTAAGAAAAGTTGTATTGGAACACCCATTAATTTTCTCACTCCAATGGCAGAGCTGAGAACTTACAGAAGAGGTTGAATGATTTGCAAAACATAAAATATTTACCATCTAGCCCTTTATAGAAAAGTTTGCCAATGCCACGAATAACCACTTCAATTAAAAGGTAAATAGGTACGCTAGCTATAAGAATTGCACCTTACAGCTGTGAGTACAGATTGTTTAAAAGTAAATGAATATAAAACTTATCTATGCAAACACTAATCAGAGAAAGCTGGACTGGGAAAAAGACTGTTCAACAAGTGGTTCTTGGAAAATTGGATACCCACATGCAATAGAAGGAAGTTGGACCTCTGCTTTATACCATATATAAAAATTAATCAACACCAAATGGGTCAAACACCTTGTCTTAACATATTTTCTGTTGCTTAAAGATGAAACTACAGTATCTCTTTCTTGCAGCCTTTCCTGACTATCCCTTACTCTCATCCTAGACTTTGGGAGATTCTCTTTTTAAATGCCTTCAATGCAGCTATGTAGGAAGCCCAGACTGTAATATATTATTTTCTTATTTGTCTCCTTTACTGCCCATTCAGCTCTTTAAACGCAAGGGACATCATAGCTGCTTCTTATATCCCTAGTGATCAGTATGGTGTCTGGCTTATGGTAAGCATTTAATAAATATTTGTGAAGAATAATATTCTGGGCCAGAGATTTAGCTCAGTGGTTTCACACCTGCCTCACAAGCTCAAGGTCCCAAGTTCAATCCCCAGTACTACTACTACTACTACTACTACTACTATTACTTATACTAATATTCTATAATAGTGCCCATGAAGGACATGGGAGATCAAAATATGAGAAATCTCCCCTCCCAATCACCCTGGTCATTTTCAATGGTTTTTTTCTGTGTGTAATATGTCAGTACATAAGGCAAAATGGAGAAGTATCTCCCAAACTGGTAAGTAATATTACCCTTTGATTGTAAAATGAATAAGACCCACATTAAATGGTTATGAATAAATGTCTGAAAATGGCCTCCAAAGAAACAGGATGTGACAGCACCTGGAAATCTAATCAAGGCATGATGGAATATGAAGAAGGGTTGTAACCTCATCAATGGCCTTAACAGCTGAAGAAAGAATATGGGAGCAGAAGAGGGGTGGTCTGTAGGGAGTGCTGAAAAGTAGAGCCAAGAAACAAACATTTCTTATTATGTCTCCAGCCCTGTCAAGGGAAAGAGTTGTTTTTTGACCATGAGACACAAATATGCAGTCCCCCCTTTATCCCCATGGATGCCACAGAGCTCATCCGATTCCCTCCCTTTGTTCTGATTTCATGCTCACAAACAATCTCCTGATTATAATTTGGCTTCCAATGTACATTTTCCAACAAGAGAAAATACACTGACCAGTCAACATGAACATCTGGTCCATTTGGCAAGGACCATTGTCTTTGTATATGAACACATTGGTGTTCTGGTTTATGCGTCAGTCAGTTTATTCACACTGCGAGCTGCAAAGGTGCTCATTTTCCTAGCTCTTGCTTAGACTGCAGCAAGGCCCTGTTCCCCTTTCCTTGCATTCTCAGTCAGCAGTGGGTGGAGGACCAAGTATCACAAGTCAGCCAAAGCTCCTCTGAGAACACCCCCATCTTGCTTCGGGCTTGCCTCTTCTTCAAAGAGAGAAGGCCTTCCAAAGAACATGCTTGGAGTTGAGATGAGTTCAGCCACAATTTGAACCGAGGAAAAAGAAGGAAGAGATCAGTTTCTACCTGGTTGAATTAATCTAACTGGAATGAATGCTTGAACAACTTTCCTAGGCTCTAATGCCTCTATTAATGATTTTGGAAGTCCTATGGCTGTTTGGGGGATGCTTTTTTCTCAATGAATTGCTTTTAATTCTCAGGAAAGTTTGGGAGCTAAATTGGTATCTCTGAGAGGAAATACCAAAATGAGTCAAACCTGAGCATGAGAGAGGACTTGCCTACCTTTTAAGACTGAAAAACAGATCCATAGAAAGCAGAAGGAAGGAAGATGGTATTGGTGCCTATGGGGGTACATATCTGGAAATTTGTAATTAAATAGAAGAATGCAAGTATTTATTCTTCATTTCCAGTGGGAATTTATTTCAGGATAAGCAAATTGCCCAATTTAGTCATTTTTTGTTGCTGTAGCAAAATACCCGAGATGGGGTAATTTGTATAGAAAAGACATTTATTTGGGCTCACAGTCCTACAGGCTGGAAAATCCAAGGTTGGCAACCCACATCTTCTCAGCTTCTGGTAAAGGCCATGTGCTGTTTCAGCTCATGGTGAAAACGGAAGGGCAAGTGGGCAGGTGTGAGAGAAAATGGGCTTGAACTTCTCTGATCATAAACCTATTCCCTAAAGAAAAATATTGACCCATTCATTAAAGTATTATTCCCATGACCTAAACACCTTCCACAAGGCCCCACCTCCCAACATGGCTGCATTAAGAAAGCAAGTTTCCGACACAAGAACTTTTAGAGGCCCACTCAATAGCTGAGGAAAAGCTCTGCCAGAAAAATGTCACAAACAAATTTGGAAGCTCAAGTGAAATTATTGATTCAGGCAAAGAGTTTCTATAAGTGTTTTTAAAAACCCTGGCAAATGGTCATTGGAAATCTACCTTCCTAGTGCCAAAGCAAAACCTCCAGATATCTTTCCAGCAGCAAGGTGAAAAATCCATACAATGAATAGATCAGGCTGTCATCACCCTCACAACTGCTCATCTGTCTTAATGCTGCTAATGGGCAATCAGATACAATGTGCCTCTGTAGAGTATCCAGTATAACCTACAGTGTGTTTTAGACAAATACCGCCAACTCAAACACACAGTTTAGATATAACTTTTGTTGTATATGAAAAACCAGAGAGGGAAGGAAAAGCTGGAGGATTCTAAAAGAAAACAACCAGACCATTCCAGTGGGGAGAGTATTCTGCAAGATAAGTAACCTGGCCTCTCCAAAAAGTCAAAGCCACACAAAAGGAACTGTGAGATATGTTCACAAAGACTTAAAGGGACATCAAAGCAAGACCTAATGTGTGGTCCTAGATTGGGTGTCTCTTTGGACAAACTAGCTATAAAGAATATTTTTTAAGCAAATGGAGACCTGTGAATATTGGTCAAGTATTAGATGAAATGAAAACTTACAGAAATGGAAAGGTGATCGAGAAAGGTTTAAAAGAATGTGGTTATTAATGTCATCCTTTTATGGTATGGAATTCAGAGGATTTTAGTATATTTACAAGGTTGTGCAACCATCTCCACTATATAATTAGAAAACATTTTCATCAGCCCAAAAGAAATCCCCAAATTCACTAGAGTCTATTCATCTTCCCTTTCTTTATAAACATGATACATACATGGAACCATGCAATTATGGCTTTCTATGTCTGGCTAATTTCAATTAGTCTAGTATTTTCAAAGTTTATGTTGTAGCATGTATGATTATTTCATTCCTTTTTATGATTCTATAATACCACACTGTATAGATATAACATATTTTGTTTATCTGTTCATTAGTTGAACACTTTAATTGTTTTGACCTTTTGAGTATTATGAATAATGTTGCCATGGGCTGTCATGTGCAGGGTTTTGTGTGAACATATATTTTCCATTATCTTTGGTATATGCCTAGCAGTATAATTGTTTATCATATAACTTTATGTTTAACTTTTTGAGAAAATGCCAAATTGTTCATAGTAGCTGATCTATTTTTACATTCTTACCAGCAATGATTGTGTAAGGATTCCAATTTCCTCACATATTCATTAACACTTGATATTTTGTTGTTTTGTAAAAATAATAGTCATTCTGCCACATATGAAGTAGCATTTTATTGTGGCTTTGCTTTTCATTTTTCTTATGGAAAATGAGGCTAAGTATCTTTTCATGTGCTTATTGGCCATTTTAATACCTTCATTTAATTTATTCAAATCCATTGTCAATGTTTAAATTAGATTATTCTTTTTCATAGTTGAGCTAAAAGAATTGCTTTATACATTCGAGATACAAGACCCTTATTAGATACATGTTTTGCATATATTTTTCCCATTCTGTGTTTTATTATTTTACTCTCTTAACAATGTCCTCTAAAGAACAAAAGTTTTTAAATTTTGAAGCCCCATGTAACTATTTTTTCATTTGTTGTTTGTGCATTTGGTGCCATATTTAAGAAACTATACCTATCCCAAATTTACAAAGATTTACCTTTATATTATATTCTAAGAATTATATAGGTTTGGATCTACAATTAATTTAGGCCTTTGATTTATTGTTAGTTAATTTTTGTATATAGTATAAAATAGGGATCAACTTCATTCTTTTGCATATGGGTATCCAATTTTCCCAGAACCATTTGTGGAAAGGACTATTTTTTCCCCACTGAATCGTCTAGGTGCCCTTATCAAAAATCAGTGGGCTATAAATGTATAAGTTTATTTTTAAATTCTCAAGAATATTTTAATCATCTATCTGTCTACCCTTTGGATAAAACCATATAGCCTTTAGTAAGTTTTGGAATTGGGAAGTAGAAATGTGAGTCTTGCAGCTTTGCTCTTTTTCAAACTTCTTTAGCTTTCCTGCACCCCTTGTTTTTCTTTTCAAAATTTTTTGAGATGAGGTCTCACTATGTAGTTGAGACTGACCTGGAACTCATTATGTAGCCCAGGCTGGTCTGGAACTCACAGTGATCCTCCTGTCTCAGCCTCCCGAGTGCTGGGATTACAGGTGTGCACCACCAAGCCTGGCCACCCCTTGTTTTTCTATTTGAAATTTAGCATCAGCTTGTCAATTTGTACAAAAAGTAAAAAATAAAAAAGGCTTTGGTATTTTTTAAGGATTATATTGAATCCATAGATCAATTCCAGGAGTTTTGTCATTTTAAAAATAATGTCTTCTAACCCATGAACAGGATGTACTTCCATTATTTACATCTTTCACTTGTTTTAGAAATGTTTCATCTTTTTCATTACACTAGTCTTGCATTTCTTTTGTGCCGTTGCAACTGAAATCTTCAGACCTTGTCTAATTATTTGTGCAACCCTAGGTATAAGCATGTTGCATGTATACATGTAGCCTTCGAGAGTCCCAAGAATATACATATCTTTTTAAAGACACTATCGACCCTATAGACCTTTCATTCCCAGATTCTTCTTTTAAGCTTCTCGGTTAGTCTATTATTTGCCCCAACCATTATTCATTGACTCAAGCAGCCATGAAGCTAAACAATTAGCTCTAATTGTTTTTGACAAATATTCTAGGGAAAAGTATTTTTTCCCCCACTGATGAACTCTGATCAAATAAAGGAAGCCAAACAAGTGAGGTCTCCCAGGGAAACACCAAATAGATAAAATAATGACAATTCTTTATGAATGAGGCTTTTAAGAAGCTCCAACTCCTTCAAAGAGTTGGGGGGAGAAGCAATCCCCTTTCTGTGGCTTCCAGGCTGCTGGTTTTCACTGCAAGTGTGGGCTCTTTGTTTTCAAAGCTACTGTGGAGCTGGAAAGAGGGGCATGGGAACAGGGCAAATTAAATTATCACAAAACTTATTGTTTTCACTGAGATTCAACCATTTTTCTTGAATAAATATTCTCTGGATTGCTATAAACCGTTGATTGAATTTCCAGAGCTCTGAAACTTGATTCTGACAATTTTTACTATTTTTTTTTCATTGCTTTTTATGGAGGAAAGGGTTTTGAGGCTCTTAGTCTAGTGTTCTGCTAACATTGTTCAGCAATAGTAATCTCTTGACGATAGTTATGTAATGTTTTATTTTGTAGTATTGGCTTGTCTAAACCTTTGATTTTCATATATATA
>NW_022900916.1:36812500-36822677 GCF_012274545.1 Fukomys damarensis | reverse complement strand
TATTATACTAAGTGGTCACATAAATAAATAAAGCCTAAAACTAAAGTCTGTGAAACATCGGTTGCCATCTCAGAATGAATTTAGCTATTTGGACAAGGGACCATAAACTAGGAACATTATTTTAACTCTCTCTTATTGGCTATTTCAGTTGTCACTGTCACTTTGTCTCTAATGATTAAAAATAAAGCCTTTAGAATAAATCTGTCCAGTTTTTTATGGGAGCAGCAAAGAGAATAGGATAGTACAGGGGCTTTTCACTTGGTTTTGAGTATTATCCTTGGGAGAGAGCAGTAATTATTAGGTTGACCATATGTCTGTATTGCCTGGGACCATCACAGTTTATAGCTGTTACCACAGTGTAATCCTATCCATTTTTTACTCTCAAAAGGGTCCCAGATAGATAATAAATTTTATGGCCACCTTAATTTTGACAATAATAAGGAATAGGGAGGACAGCACATGACCTTAGTTCTGCCAGGATGGGTAACAAGGGGAGCTAGTCTAGTATCAGATATGGAGATGGAAAGGAACATTTGAAAGGCTTTCCTGGGTGTGATAGTGCATGCCTGTAACCCCAGCCCTTGGGAGGCTGAGGCAAGAGGATTGCTGTAAGTTCTCTTGAGTTCAAGGCCAGACTTGACTACATAGCAAGACCCTATCTCAAAATAAAAAAAGAAAGAAAAGAAAAGAAAAGGCCAGAGCTTGGTTCCCCAGTAAAAGCAGAGAATTATCTCCCATAGTTTCTCAGACATCTTTTGACCACCATTTGGGGGAAATTCTTGGCCCAAGATGATTGCTCCTGAGTTGCTAGACAGCAATCACTAGGTCCTCCATGCACCTTCTCTGGCAAGCAAGGGAATTCAGACCATCTCTGGGCTCTTTCAGACATTTTCCATTATCATTGGTAAGAGCAACTACATGATAGTCTTTGGGCTCCTTGGGCCAGATTATGGCTTGGAGTTTGTGGTACTGAGTTCTCTGGTTGAAGGAGACACTGCTGTGATGGTCATCCTGGTGGCTCCAGCTTGGCTGAGAGACTCAAGCTGACTTCATAGACTTCTGAAATGATCAGGATTGGAAGCACAGAGGCAGAGTCCTACTGTTTGCAACTGGGATAGGGCATGTTCTCAGGATTAAGAGTGGTTGTCAAATACAAGATCTGGCCGTGGTTAAGAGAACTCTTTGGATTCCTATGGGTTGACAGCAGACAGCTTATTTCACCACTCTCTTGTTTCTGGAGGAGAGGAACCCCAGAAAGAAATTCTTTTCTGAGGCAAATATCCAAGTGTTGTTGCTCATTAAGAAAATTAAGCAAATGAATTCAGAATCCAGTGTCATTGCCCCAGAAATGTACTCCCTCTATGACAGGAATCTTTCAACCAAATATTGGTTAGGGTTCACTAGAGGAACAGATTTAATACAAATCCATCATCTATATCAAGTGGGCCTATAGCGGCCACATACAGCATCAGGTATGGGAAATGCAAAAGGGCCATCTGTCTGCTAACAATCACAGGCTGCAGTCAAATGTCCTGGAGCTCACTTCAGGGTCCCATACAAGTCCTTATCGGGAAGCCAGTAAGTCTGTTGGAAGACTGAAGAGTCTGTGTCAAAAGCCTGGAGAAAAATGTCCAAAGGTGATGGCCAAGACTGGAGCTTCTCTGAAGAAGCAGAAGCAAGACTTCCTTCTTTCCTTTCTTATTCTATCCAAGCTACAAACCTACTGGTTGATACCACCCACATCTGGGGTGGGTGTTCCTTCTTCATCCGGACACACCCAGAATTGTGCTAAACCAATCAGCTAGGTGTTTCTTCTTCAAGTTGACACCACAGGTAACTATCACAGCAGGACAATGTTGTATTCTGAATGCCTACTCTCACCCTCAGCTATTATGCAGCCTGAGGCCCCTGGTCTTGATAATGCAGCACTCCTTCAACAAAGAGCTGATGATTAGGTGTGAGGAAACTCAGCAGGTGCTGTCAAGGCATTCATTTTAAACTAGATTCAGTTGGAAGGAGGTTGTTTAAAAGGTATCCTGTATGGCTATGAAATATCCTTTAAGCAAGCAAGGGCCTCAGTTATGTTATGTTTTCCCTTTTATTCTCTAAATATATTGATTGTGTAATTGATTTTCAAATGTTAGGCCAACCTTTCAGTGTTGGGATCAATTCACTTAGTTGTGAGGTACTGTCCTTTCCATTAAGTTTATTAATATTTTGCCTATGTTTATATATGTATGTTCATAAGAGACATGGTATGGAGTTTGTGATACATATGATTTCAGTGTCAAGATACTGCTGGTTTCCTAAAATGAAAAGTGTTCACTCTTATTTTCTGGAAGAGAGTAAGAGTGGTATTATTTCTTCCTTCATGTTTAATAGAAACCAGTGAAACCATCTTGGTCTGGAATTTTCCTTGTAGGAAGATTGTTTACACTCAACTTTATTGAATTATGACTTACAAGCAATAAAATTCACCAATATCCAGCATAAAATTCAATGCATTTTGACAAATGTATGCCCATGTAGCCACAGTTGCAATCAATTCTCTCTTAAAATTTTCCCTTTGCTCCAGTCCATGCAACATATCTTACTCTAGTCCTAGGCTACTGCTGATCTACTTTGGTTATTATAAATTAAATTTGCATTTTCTAGAATTTCTTCTATACACTTTCATATGGAATAATTACCGTTGTTCATCATGTTGTTTTGTAAAAATACATACTTCTTATTTTTAATTGGCACTAATAATGATGTATGTTAGAGGCAAATGTGACATTTCAATACCTATATATAATGTGTAATGATCAAATCAGGGTATACCCATCACCTCACCATGCTGTTTTTCAAGTCTTTATCTAGGTTGCTATAGGCATCAGTGCTTAGTTCCTTTTTATTACTGCATGTAGAAATACTGCAATTTGTGTATTTATTCCCCTGTTGACCACTGGATTTTTTTCAGATTTTAGCTGTTATGAATAAATCTGCTATGAATATTTACATGCAAGCCTTTATATGGACATATATTTTAACTTCTCTTGTGTAAATAGGAATGGAATTGCAGGGTAAATGTAAACTGCTAAAATGTTTTCCAAAGTAGTTATACCACTTTGCATTTGTACCCACAGTACATGAGGGTTACAATTTCTCCACATCTTCTCTAACATTTAGTATTCTAATTTTTTAAAATTGTAGCCAATCTTGTGGATATGAAATAGTAAATTATTGTGGCCTGGCTTGCATTTCTCTGGTGATTAATGATATTGTGCATCTTTTGTGTGTTTATTGGCTAGCTATCATTTTGTGAAAATTTCTTCAAATCATTTGTCTATTTTTAACTTGGGTAGTTTGTTTTATTATTGATGAGTATAAGAATACTATATATGGCCCGGGATTTAGCTCAGTGGTTCTGCCACCTGCCTCACAAGCACAAGGACCCGAGTTCAATCCCCAGTACCAAAAAAAAAGAGTACTATATATGTTCTGAGTATAACTCTTTTGTCTTATTATAGGTTGTGAATACTTTTGGGAGATGTCAGTTATAAATTCTGTCTTTCAAGGACATTTTCATTTCATTTAGGTTGTCAAATTTCTTGGTATAAACATATTCATATAGATTTGTAGTGATGACCCCCTTTTATTCCTTATATTAGGGGTATGTCTTCTTTATTCCTTTATCTACAACTAAGGGTTAGTCACTTCTGTTGAAGCTTAGAAAGAAGTACTTTTCTTATTTAATTTTCCCTTGTGTATCTCTTTTTTATTTATTTCTGCTCTTATCTTTTATTTAAAAAATTTTATTAGTACAGCATATGTTTGTGATTATAATGAATAAATCCATCATGGGGTATTGACACATATACATATAACATCTCTATCATTTTATCTTTATTATTTCTACTTTTATGAATTTTGGGATTACTTTTGCTCTTCTTTTCTAAAGGTAGAAGCCTAGGTCACTGATGTCAGATCTTTCTACTTGGGTCAGGTACAATTTTCCTCATGAGCACTACCTTAGCTGCAACCCAGAAATTCTGATATGTCACATTTTCATTGTCATTCATTCAAAAAATGTTTTATTTCCCTTGCAAGTTCATTTTTGATTGATGAATTAATTATATTTGTTTAATTTCTCTCTGTGTCGTTATGAAGACCATATTAAAACTGATGGTATTTTATTTAGTTTTAGACCCTTTTAGGGTTTATTTCCTTTAAAAAGAAAAAGCTCATTTTCTGCCTATTTTTGTTCCTTCTGAAGCATTCTGTTAAAGTTCACCCACCCACATGTCCCATAAGCACATGTGCCTGCTTGCTGCCTCTTTGAAATCTCCTGCTAAGTAGAATCTCTTTCAAATCTCATGTGGGTAGGACTCTCCATTTATGGAGATGCACACTCATTCACATTCTCTCTCTCTCTTCTGGACTTTCTCTCAGAGAGTCACCCTCTCCACCATTCACTTCCATTCTGATGTGAGTTAATTAGTATTTCATTGATCATACCAAAGGAATATTGACATCCAAACATAAAGTTGGAATGTCTTCATGTCTTGGTAGAATTGCTATCATGGGTTTTACCAAAATATAGATTGATATTTTTGTGGTCAGAAAATATATTTTGTATGACTTCCATCCTTTTACATTTATTGAAATGTTCTGGACTCCAACATACAATCTATAGTGGTGAATATACTATATGAACTTGAACAGAGGGGGCATTCTAAAATCATTGGGAATATGTTGTACAAATGTCAGTCAGGCCATTTTTTTTTTTAGTTGTGTTGTTCAAGTCTTCTATATCGTAACTGATTTTCTGTCCATTTGTTTTATCAATTACTGAGAACGGCTGAGATCTCTAACCATAAATGTGAATTTGTCTAATTCTTTTAGTTCTGCTAGTGTTTGCTTCACATATCTTGAAGCTCTGTTGTATAAACACATTTAGTTTTCTGTCTAGATGAATCAGTTACTTTATTAAAAATAAAATGCCTTGTGGCAGGAAGAATTAAAAGATTATCCACCATCTTTCCTGCCCTTCTAGTGAACATGACCCGAATAATCTTTAGGACTGTTAGGAGGATGGATTTTGCTCCCAGGATGAGTTGATGTCTTATGAGCGCTATTGATCTTAAGATGGGGAGAATGATCTGGGAGTCTGATCTAATCACTTGAAAACAGTTATCTCCAGCTGGCCACCAAAAATGAGTCAACAATTTGAAGCATGAGAAGAATCTAATACCCTGTTGCTGGCTTGAAGATGAAAGGGACCATATGTCAAGGATGGTGAGCAATCTCTAGAAACTGGCTAACAGCCAGAAAAAATCAGGAGTCTCACTCATTAAACTAAAACTTCCTATCAAAGTGAACTTGGAAGTAGATTTTTTTCCACCCAGCACTTCCAGGCAAAGACTCAACTCAGCTGTTTCATTCTTATAATCAGAGTAGAAAACCCAGCCTTTCTATGCAAACTTTCAATGTACAGACACCTATAAATTAAAAGAGAAGGGATTAATTTTTGGGACACAGTTTCAGAAGTTTCAGTCCATGGTTGGGTGGCTCAGATGCAGAACAGTATGGTGAAGGGGCTGGAAAAGAGGAAAGCCCTTTACATCATGGCTGCCAGGAAGAGAGAGAAGGGAGAAGCAGGGAGAGAGACCTCCAGGTCCCACTCCCACTGACCAACCTTAAATAGGCCTCACCTCCTTATAGAAATCAGCTCTACCATAATGCAACCAACTTCCAGAAGTCCCACCTCTGAGCACACTAAGATTTGGGGGGACGTTCTAAATCTAAAGCATAACATTTTGGAGAGTTTTAATCAGGAATTGATACCAAATGTTGTCAAGAGGTATATTTTTTTCTATCTGCTGATTTGACCATATGATTTTCTTTATTTAAACCATTAATATGGTAAACTATGTTGATATTTGAAGCTGATCCAGACTTGCTTTCCTGATATGAATCCCACTTAATCATATATATTATCCTTTTCATATGTTGATAGATTCAATTTCCTAATGTTTTGTTAAAGATTTTTGTGTCTATTAAAGATATTTGCCTTTAGTTTTCTCTTGAGATGCCTTTGAAGGATATTTGTGTTTGGGGTAGTGCCTTATAAAAATAAGCCAGGAAGTGTTCTGTCTTTTGTATGAGGAAGATGGTGTGTAGAGTTAGGGGTATTTCTTCCTTAGATGTTTAGTAGAATTTACAGTGAAACTTTCTTGTCATGGAGTTTTTTAGGGTAAGGTTTTCAACTACAAATTTAATTTTTGAAATAGATGTAGGGTTATCAGAACATTATTTACCTATTGCTTCTATAGCAAAACTTGTATTTTTCAATTTATTCAAGTTTTTCAACTTTGGGACATAAAAGTATGTATAATATTGCCTTGTTATCCTTTCAATATTTATGGACTCGTTCTTCTTTTTTTTCCCCCTAGTATTTTGGTAAATTTTATGTTTTCTTTTTTTATCTTGACTAATGGTGCCAATCTTTGGTTTTTATCAGAAAGAGGAGCATCCTGGGAGCACCAACATACCTAGAAAATCGTATTATATGTAGTCTCAAGCATTGTTCTAAGATACCTGTAAGGTTTTGTTTGTTTTTTTTTGTTGTTGTTGTTTGTTTGTTTGTTTTGGTT
The DNA here is from genome assembly GCF_012274545.1 of Fukomys damarensis. Lineage (NCBI taxonomy): Eukaryota > Metazoa > Chordata > Mammalia > Rodentia > Bathyergidae > Fukomys > Fukomys damarensis. Next base: position 36,816,039 of record NW_022900916.1, on the reverse strand, counting down.
TGGTTTTTTACCTGTAGTTTTTTACTCTTAATGAAAAATTAGATTTCTTGGCATCAGGAAGCCCAGCCTTATTGATCCTGGTGGACAGGGTCTTGTGTTTCCAGATGGTTGGAGAATTTACATTTAAGCATTATTCCTTAACAATTTTGGCTGCATGGTTAGCTGTGTCCCTTTAGACATGGGACTGGAATGCTCTTGTGATAAAGGATTAAAGGCCTGAAATCCCAGAAACTTGCTTAAGAGCTCATTCTTTTTGAGGGGATTAAGAACTGATTCTTGGGGACATCAATAAAGTTGATAAGTCTGTAGCCAGGAAGAAAAGAGAAAGACAGAAATTACTAATATACGGAACATGTGAGAGGATGTCATTGCTGCTTCTACAGACATTAAGAGGCTAATGACTTTCATCCAAAAAAAATGTATGCCAACAAATCTGACAATGGTACAAACTACAAAAACTCACTCAGGATGAAACAGATTGCCAGAATTGTCATGTATCTATTAAAATGATTGAATTTATAGACTTAAAAAATCTTCCTCCTCCACAAAGCCAACATCCGCCAAAGCCTGCCAGGCTGAGATAACTTTGATTATAATTTTTACCAATTGTTCATAAAATTTTCCATAAAATGAAAGAGGAAGAACCATTTCCCAACTGATCTTGTTGTATTGGCATTAAGCATTTTAAGAAAACTACATTCCAATGCCACCATGAACTTGGTACAGAAATTCTTAACAGAAACCCCAATCAAATAATACATCATCAGTATCTTCCTATGAGAAATACATCCACACAATGCTTTGTACATGAATGTTCAATAGTGGCTTTATTTACGATAGCCTGAAATAGAAACAACCCAAATGCCTATAAGTGGTTATATAAATGAATAAATGATTAGGCAGTTGATAGCTACATTGTTGATTTCATATTATGGAATACCAGTCAGTAATTAGAAAGAATAACATATGACAACAAGGGTGAATCTCATAACCATTCCATTAAGAATGGTTTTTTACTGAAAGAAATCAGTAAAAAAGAGCACGTATCTCATGGTTCTATTTATATGATTCAAAAAAGGCAAACAACTCTATAGAGAAAGAAATTGGATCAGTGATACCTGAGTTATGGTGGTGGGAAGACATGGGGGAAAGGAAGAGACATGGACTACAGAGAAGCACAAAGAAATTATTTGGTGGGGTGATGGATATGTTTACTATCTTGAATATGATGATGAGCTCAAGGATATATAGATACGGTGAAATTCATAAAATGAAATATTTTTTCATTGAAATAGTCAATAAAAAATTTGTGGTTTATCCTGCATCAGTCACATCTCAACAAAGTTGTTAAAAACTCACCAAAAGGGAAGAGGCTGACTGAAGAAAACTATGTGGACTTGGTCTCTGGCCGCCACCTGTCTCTGGCTTGCTCATTTGCTTAGTTTTCATTCTTGGATTTCCTAGTACCTCGATCTTCCCTCATTCTGGCTCAATATTTTATCTTTTATTTCCTACTGGGGTACCAGCCTTTCATGGGGTTAGAACTTGGAGAAAGCACTGGGCCTCTTCAGTCTTTTCTTCAACTCCTATTATGTCCCTAGTTGGCCTTCTTGCATTTCCAAAACTAAGACCCTTTTCAGAGTAAGTTTCATTTATTGTATACATTCTGTCTGTAGTCTGTATTCCCATAAACTGGAGCCCTTCTCTGACTCCATAGGAAACCAAAGTTTAATGGTAATAAGAACTGGCACTTTTTTTGTTTGTTTTTGTGCCCTCAAGTTTTTAGCTGTACAACTCCATTGTTGAATTGCAGAAACCTGAGGATAGTCACACGTCTGGTGATGGTCCAGGCCCCTATATTCAAGGCTTTGGGCTCCACCTCTAATCCTTCATATACAATTTTCTTTCTTTTCTTTTTCCAGGAATCATTTTAACCAATTCCACAGCCTCCAGCTGCTGCATCTTGAGAGCAGAGAGTGCTGCACTAATAGCAGGCAGCTCTCTCAGAGCAATTTATGGCTTCACAGTTCTGAAAATTACAGTCATTTACAGTCTTCTCCATTAGTGCCCTGACCCTATCTCATTATGTCTGCATGTTTTTGGTTCCTGATGTCTGAAACTTCTTGTTGCTTTACTACCTGATCTCTAGCTGAAAATGTTACTTTTCTGTTTCTTAGGAGCCTTTTGATCTATAGACCTGCTCCATATTACGATCATAGATTGCCTTTGTTTGTATTCTGTTATTTTTCCATTCCAAGCTTGTAGTTTTCCAGTTTGTTAGTTCTCCTAGAGGGGAAAGATGATCAGTGAATCCTGATTCTTCCCACCATCCTATTTCTTAAACCAGTCTTATCTACTCCTTGTCCTCTTTAAAAAAATTTTTTTTTCTTTTTTGAAACAAGGTCTAGTCCAGGTTGGCCTTAAATTCCCCATGTAGCCCAGTCTGGCTTTGAACTCTCTAATGTCCCTGCCTCAGCCTCCCAAGTGCTGAGATTATGGGTGTACACCACCATACCCAGCTCACTTCTCTTCTATGAGCTGGTTAATTGCACTTAAAATTTCTCCCACAATCAGTCCAACACTGTGTCAAACTCAGATTTGGTTCTTTGTGGCTCCTTCTTACTGTCTTTCCACTTCTCTACTTGTTTCAGTTACTTTTCTCTCATTGCTGAGACAAAATACCCGACACTCAAAGTTCAAAGAGGAAAGGTTTATTTAGCTCCCAATTTGTACAGGTTTTGGTCCATAATCAGCTGGCTCCAAGGCAGGGTGACACATGGCAGAGGGGCAACAGTTCATGGCAGCTGACAGGAGGTAGCAAGACAACAAGGGTCAGCCACAGCTCTTTCTATCCCTTATATCTTATCCAGACTACTTAGGGTAGGTAGCACTCACACCCTTAATTCTAGTGCCCCTGAAACCAGCATTTTACCATGAATCAGCCACACCCTGTAGATTCCGCCACCTCAGAAAAAGCCCCACCTACAACCGCATGAGCCTTTGCGGGGACATCTAGACCCAAGTTATAACAATACTCATCTAGGCTGATCAGAAGTTTTAAGGGAGCCCCACTCCACAACAAGCTGAACCCATGTGCCACTAAAGGCAAGCCTGGGCTGCTTCAATAGGATTTTCCTCAAGCTCTAGGATGCATCAGGATTGCTGTGAGATTGAGACACAGATTGCTGGACTCTGTCCCCAGAGTTGCTGATTTGGGGAAACTGAGTGCTGTGTTTTACCAAGTCCTCAGGTGATGCTGCTGCTATAGATGGGACTACACTTTGGGAACCGTAGCCTCAGTGCATCTTTGGCAACAGTCCAGGCCCTCCTCCTATGTTACCCAACCACTCTTCTTTCTGCCTCTTGTCACCCGTGACTGTAGCTCCATGAATGTCCTTTGTGCTCACTCTGGGGCTTGGTTCTCTCCATTTTCTCTCATCTCTAAGCCCATCACAGGCTTTCCTGCTCCAGATCTCCAAGGCAAGAGCTTCTTTTTTTTTTTTTTTTTTTTTTTTTTTTTTTTTCTGGTGTAAAACTCG
>NW_022900916.1:36798517-36812440 GCF_012274545.1 Fukomys damarensis | reverse complement strand
TTTTTTTTTTTTTTTTGGTACCAGGGTAGAACCACTGAGCTAAATCCCTGGCCCAGGAACTTCTTCTTTAGCTCTGGACTTTCAGGCTCCCAAATCCATTACCTTGCAAAGGGTGTCCGGACTAATTGTACTAAATTCTAACACAAAAGCCTCTCAGTCAGAGATTCCTCTCCATCATTTCCTTGCCTTGACACTGTTCATTTAATACCCGTGTATTGTACATTATAAGCTCCAGACTTTCTCCTTTTGCATCTGCCACGTGCAGTTATTATCGCCATGGAGGAGGCTCTGGAATTCATTTTTATTTTTGTTTCTCTATCAGTGGCTGTCTGAGTATTGCTAGTATGTTCTAGGGCAGAGGTGAAGAGATAAGCAAGTATATCCCAGTCTGTGCCCTTAGCAAATTTCCCTCTTCTCTATAATATCAGTTGAGTGTTTGATCACCCATCTTGATCACTAAATAGAAACAATGAGAATAGCCTTCTTCCTATTTTCATTTTTCAAAGCAGTTAAACCTGTATTTGTCTTTTTAAATACATTTCTTTCATGTAGTCTGATCTGCTTTCTAAGATTTCAACCAACCTCAAATGTGCCACCCCCACCCCAGCCCTTGTTAATTTCGTATTTGCCACTTCTAAGCTAAGACCGTCTCCAGGGCAACGGTCCTCTGTTCCTCAGTGAGTCCTCAGCCCCTGACCCCCTCGGCAAAGGCCCTTCCACTCTCTATGTGCAAATTGGATTTTCAGAACCTAAAGCTCCAGGTGCATAGTCTTTTTTTTTCTCTCTCTCTTTTTCTTTTGGCCTTTGGGTTTGTAATTATTTAATTTTTTTCAACTGCTTTGCTGAGGGAAGTTGTATTGCCAATTTAATTCTCCCATTCCACCCCATCCCTCCTTGTTCTCTGTTCTTTAAAATCCACCATGATAATAAAGACTTATTGATTAGACTTTCCAGAAGGCCCCCAACCAAGAGAGACAGAAAAGGCAGTGTCCTTGGACATTTTGTGGTCAGGCTGCAGATCTTGTGCTGATGGCGAGGAGCTGGTCTTTCAGTCTCTTTTTTGCTTTTTCTTTTAAGGTGAAAATACAATGCAGGTCTTTATAATACAACAACTACACAGTTTATTTAAATTAACACAAATAATATTTAAAATATTAACAGTATCCCCTTTATGTTCAATAAGCACTTCAAATACAGAAATATTGAAATGGCAAACCAATAATACTAAGCAAATCTGCATCAGGGAATTGTCCTGTCTTTGAATAGAGTCCTCCGGGGTAATTTTCATACTACTTCAGGGCAGGAAAGGACGACCCACCCTGTCTGTCACTGATTCCCAGGCCCTCAGAATAGTGTGGTGTATGATAAAGACTTTCTGTGCCCTGTGTGTAAAAAATACATATGTACACATATAAGACCAGTGAATTGGTGAATTGGTGCCAGCAAATAGACTTTTTCTTTTCTGGGGCAGGACTATCATTTCCATTTGTTGTTTTCATTTCTTTTGCTGTTAAGATGTCTTTATATTTTTACGACCCTTTGTGGTGCTCCATATTTTATAAAACCTGTGACCTCAAAACCTCTCGGTTCCAAATCTCCATTTCATCACTGCTAAAGCAAAAAGCCAGCTCATGAGAGCTTGTTTCAAGATGAACTTCTGATCCTAGAAATGAATCTGTCTCTCCATGAACACCAGACTCCTACTCCTACCAAGGAATGCTAATCCAGACCTCAGGCCAGGGCAGGATCCCATACGCTCCGCATAAGACATTGCCCAAGAAAGCAGCTGCTCTGAGGGTTTGTATGAGCAGCCCTGGACCCCAGTCCCTCATGCATATTCTTACACTGGCTCTGCCAACACTGCCAGATGTTAGCCCTATCCTCAGAACCCCAGACCATGTCATTCAGAATTCTTGCCTGGATTCTTCTTCTGGCAAATTATCAGGACACAGCTTTTAAAAACCCAAGAACATTCCTGATTCCCCAGTCCTTACTCCTTAAAGAGGTTCTCAAATGTTTCCACCAAAGCCCTCCTAATGGCAGAGGAGAAATCTGAATTTCCAGGAAGGGGAGAGGGAAAGGCAGTCTGAAGAGGTTATTGCAAGCAATAAATGTGTATCTGGTTTTATAATTCATGCAATATTTGCATTTGACTTCATAAATTCATATAAAAGTATTTCATCAAGCAAAATAGGTTCAGAAGCACAATAGCTATATCCTGAATTTTATGTACAGATGGCACAAGAAGCAACCCCTTGGGAGTGTCAGCCATCCCCGTGTCCTAGGACAGTCCCTTCACACACTCTCACCCATGCCTAGCTTGGCCCAGAGATCCTTTATTCATCTGTAGCTGTCTTCCTCTATCATTTCTCTCAGGGGACTATATTAAATTTACCTCCACTTCTTTCTACAAACTACCTTCTGTTTTGGCAAGAAAAGAGTTAGATGCCATCTCTCTTAGCTTTTCTCCAATCCATCTTAGAGGATATTGGTACATGGGCCAAAGAATGCCTCTTTCCACCTCTGCTATGCTCAGCTAGAAGAACATCAAAGGATTTTGCCTTGGTGTTCTTCTAGCAGAAAATAAGAAATATAATAGTCTTTCTAAAGATTAAAAACAAAATACCGGTTTTCTTCTGATTCCAAAAGTAGCACAATAGTATCCCACCATCTTTACTTGCTGAGTTGCCAAATCTAATATCAGATCCTTACATTTTTCCTTCTTGTTGTGGTGTTATAGATCCAACCCCGGGTGCTGTGCAAGTTGGGCAAACACTCTATCATTGAGCCATACCCCACCCCATGCCACCCCTTTTTCTCCTTTTGGGAAGTACTCTTCAGTACGGGGACAATTCTACCTTGTCCTTTCTCAGATTCATGGATGGTCTGGGATCTAGGCTGGCCTTTACAGTTTTAGTGGTCAGGGAAAGCCATGTGTCCAAGATGAGCTGTTAAAAATTAGTCCAGGATTTTTACTGTGGTGCCCTACTCTGAGGATGCCAAACCAATAGGTTGCATTGTTAGGTTGTGAGGCAGCCTGAGCATGAAGCTGACACAGAGGAAGAAAGTTAAGTTCCACCAGCTTTTTCTTTAGTTACTATGAAGCTGTATTATCATTTTTAGAATATGTGCTGCTGAAGCAAGCACAAGCTATATTATCATATACATACACTTTTACCATTTTTTTTTTCTGGTGAATTGGTCCCTTTTTCATTATGAACCTTTTCTTTATCTAGGGTCGCATTCTTGTACTGAAATATTTTCTATATTAATTTTTATACTAATCATGCCATTTCTGATTTTTAACATTTTCTTGACATATATCTTTTCCTTTTAAATAATTTTGAGATATAATTCACATATCACATAATTCACCTACTTAAAATGTGTAATTCAAAGGTTTTCAGCTTATTTATAAAGCTGTACGATCATCACCACTATGAGTTCCAGAATATTTTTACCGCCTCCAAAACCTTTTTGCACTCATAAGGAATCACTCCCTCTCTCTGTCTTCCAACTCCAGGTAACCATGAATCTACTTTATATACCTGCTGATTTCCATACTCTGGACATTTTGAAGAAATGGAATCATAGAGTGTGCGTGTTTTGTGATTGCCTTCTTTCACTCAGCATAAAGTTTTTGAGGCTCATCCATATTGTGGCATTCATCAGTCCTTCATTGTCAATATTTTGTTGTAGGAATAAAGCGTATTTGCTTTATCCATTCATCAGGTGATGGACATTTAGGGTGCCAGTGTGAACTCTGTGGATTTATCCCCACGGACCTGGTGAGCATAGTGCTGTGGAACAGCAAGAGTGCGAATGGGGTGGATGAGGTGACAGGTGGAAAGTCACCCCTTGCCTGTGGAACCTCTGGGTTTTGTTTGTTTTTATTTTTTCTGAGAAGCAACTCAGACAGACAGGTGAGAAAATTGTGGATCTGACTTTCTTCAGGACCTGCTTTCCCATTTTCCCACTGTTTAGGCCACAGAAGAGAAAGTCTGAAATATCAGCCTGCACTGAATGAAACTGTTTCAAATAAGTCATCCCATCCAGCAGACGAAATAGCATGGTAATGGCCTACAGGACTCACACCGGTCTGTCTCTCAGCTGCTGCCAAAAACAAGAGAATGTTTCCTTTGGAAGTGTTCTTTGTTCTTATTTTAAGGTAAATCTTTACTTTGCAGACTGCAGGGCTTTTAACATTACCTCAAAGTTAACTGTGGAAACCATGATCCTTTGTGGTAGAGAACATGGGCCAGGACAGTACTTTTTGGTAGACCTTGGCTCAGGGACGTTCTTGTTGGATTTTGCAGTGCTTTTGGTGTTGTCAGCCCCTGCTTCCTCTATAGCTGGTGCCAACACGGGGAAAAGGGAGGAATTAACTCGCAGGTCCAAGGAAGTGAGACCCTGAGGGATTTTGAGGACCAAATTTGGCCTCCCACAGTGTACCAGGTCTCTGTCCAGGAGCCCAAGTGACAAACCAGGGGCTGCAAACTGGTGGAGAGGGAGGGGACAGGGAGTCTGGATATTTTCTTCATTACAGTGGTGCAGAAGGGATTTAAAAATCTCAAATGTGGGCTTTACAGTTTATCCTTGATTCCTGGGCTAGTTCAGATACTCCCTGCTTCTTATCTGAAGCTGTAAGCTAGAGATTCCAAACCAGTGCTGCTGCTGCTTCTTCTCCTTCTCCTTCTCTTCCTACTTCTTCTTCTTCTTCTTTTTTTTTTCTTCCAGGATCTTTATTTTTCTTCTGGCCTCCCACTCCCTGACTGGAAAGAAGGCAGTCCCTACCCTAGCTTCCTTTGAGGTGTGAAAGTAATGTTTGCCTGTAGTATAGAAATGGAGAGTGAAAGCCAAGCACCCACTCCATCTCCTTTTATGTGCATTTAGGGTCTGAGAACAACAAAGGGAGGAAGAAAGTATAAGACAATAGGGATTAATAGGGACTGCAGGGGAGCCCTCCCCAAGGCATTCAAATTTAAATCTAAAACCAAACAACCAATCAACCAAACAAACAAATCTTACTGCAGACCAGATATGTCCCTGGGCTGTCACTTTGCCACACCTAGGTATTCCCAGGCATTTCTAACACATACACAAAGATAAACAATAGTATAAACACAGATACTTAGATATATGGAATCCACATTTTTTATACAAGTAGGATTATAGGGTGATAGAATTGTTTTACACGTTGCTTCTTCATGTAACATTGAGAAGCTCTGCATGTGGGATGACTTCCTAAATAGTACACGATAGATGAATATTTAGATTATTTCCAGTTTAGATAAGTGTTTTCTTTTTCTTTTCCAAATAACATAGCATTGTTCAACCTTGGACACGTGTCAGGGAATATACGTGGGCAATTTGACAAAGTGGGATTGCTGGGTCAATTTTGATGGCTACTACCAAGAAGCTTTCCAAAAAAAGCTGTGTCTCATTCTACCAACAGTGTTCTTCTGTTTAATTTTGAATTTCTTTTCCTCTATATGTGTCTCATTAGTTATTCACATCAGAAAAGCTGCCCTCTTTTTCCCTAGCCAGAGTGAACTACCCACAGAAAGTTTCTTTATTCAGTTTATTGAAGAACTGTAGGAGCATAAATATGTTTTGCCTACATAAAGTTAATGGCCTGTGGTAAAGAAAGTAGACTTTTAAGTAGGCTTCCATGTCATTTGGCTGGGGAAACACTAGGTTAGTGTGTAGACACCTGGCATGGGTTTGGAGGAAAGAGGTGGGCCTTCCTGGGGTGTGCTGGCTAAGCTGGACCACAGCCTCCACTGCCTACCCCTTCCCTCTTGCTTGATGTACACATCACCACATCAGAAGTGGGCTGTTTCTCCTCTGCTAGGCATGTGCTGGATCCTGGTGGGGTGGGAATGTGCTTTCCCCTCCTGGAATTGGATTGCCCATTTTGGACTTCTAGGTGGGGCTAACATTTCTTGTGAGTACTGGGGTACACCATCCAAGGCTTCAGTCCCTTTTTCCCTGAAGTCTGTACTCTCATATCATTCTGGTGAAAGCCTTGCTCTTTTGCCTAGGGGCCATGGCCCCCTCTCTGTGCCAGTCAAAAGAATGCTTGGAATGGTATGGAAAGTTTAACCATTATTATTTTTTTTTTAAATACAGTCTTCTGTAGTAAAATAATTTGCCAACACACAAAATGTTTCTGCAAAAGTTAGTTAGGTGGTATTGCTCTGGTTCTTGCAACTTGCTCCTTCTTCAATCATGGGCTCTTTGGGTGCCATCTTGTTTCCCTGCCATTCTCCCTGTTACCTGGCAGATAGTCCCATCCCTTTAAACTGTGGTGGAATTTTGATCATAGCTAAATTATATTATATCATTTATTGTCTATCATATTACTTGTTATCAGTTTATGCATTTATCTCTACCATAGGATTGGAAGCTAGCCGAACTTCTTAGCAGCAATAATAGTGGTAAATAGTGCTTCCTATGTGCCAGGAACTCTACTAAGGGTATTATACATATTAACTCATTTAAATCTCATATATATTTTCACAATATCTTGGTATCTCTATTTCTGGCAACTTCCTGAATGCTCTACAATACTGATTTTTAGTTTACATGTCTCTTCTTCCACTTATCCAGAAGGAGTTTTAGGGGGGAAAATTATGTTATTTTAAAAAATACGCCAGTTCCTTGTATACTTAAAATGTACCAATAAAAAACCCCAATACATGAGTCCTTAGCATTATTAATAACATTTTTATAAAAGAATAGACAATAAAGAATAATAACAGGATTATTTAGCCTGATATCAAGATTATTTTTGGCTTTCCTAGACCATTAAATTAGAACAATCTATTTTCATTCACTAGAGTACAATAGCTATGCATTTTCCTCTTAAAAGATAAGTAAGCCAAGTGTGATGGTTGAAGCCTATAGTTTCAGTACTCTGGGAAGCTGAGGCAGGAGGAGTGCAAGTTCAAGCCCAGCCTGGGTAATTTAGAGACTTAGCAAGAATCTGTCTCTAAATTTAAAATAAAAAAGTATGGGGGATGTAGTTCTGTGGTAAGTCTCTGGATTCAATCTCTAATACCCCTCCCTCAAAAAAAAAAAAAAACTTCTGTAAGCATTAATTCTTTTAAGAAATGACTGTGACTTTTCGAATATTTTAATTCTACAAAACATTTCAATGAATGGATAAACATGAGCAGACAGAACTTCTGTAAGCATTAATTCTTTTAAGAAATGACTGACTTTTCGAATATTTTAATTCTACAAAACATTTCAATGAATGGATAAACATGAGCAGACAGATCTGAATTCAAATCCCGACTCAACAACTTATCAAAGCCTAAATTGTTTCATTGGTAAAATTAGGATAATAATAGTTCTTTTATAAGGTTATTACCAGAAATAAATAATTTACATAAGGAGTTTGGCATAGTGTCTGACGTGAAGTAATCAACACGTTTGCTATCATTCACTCATCATCTTTATAAAATGTTGGGATGACGAAAGGACACTGAAATAATTGATGCTGTCTAAGGAGAAAGGCAGGAAGGAAGAAGAAAAAAAGTGAAAATAGAAGAAAAAAATAAATAAAGCTTCTGTGCATAGGGATGGGAGGGGCTTGGGGGAAATGCAATAAAAGAAAATAAAATTTATTTTTTTAAAAAAGAAAGAAACTGATTTTTGAAGGATGAATGCGTTTTTAGGTAGCCAGTGTGGGGAAGGACATATGTGATCAGGGAAAAGGACATGCGTGAAAGTGTGGAAAAAAGGAAACTAACTGCATGGTATCTTTTGAGGAACTACAGTTAGTAACATTTGGTCAGATTATGAAGGCAGGCACAAGGGCAGCAGGGGATGTTAAGAAAGGATTCTGGAGGAAGACAAGGGCCACATTTTGAAATGTTTGTGACAAGCTGAAAAGGTTGAACTGAGCATCAGTAAAACGTTTTAAGAAGGAAAGAGATGTGGTCAGGTATGCACTTTAGCTGGTGTGTTAATGGTGAACTAGAAAGGCATAGTGGTGGAAACCTGGAAGCTAATCACAAACTGTAATAGTCCAGGTGAGAGATAAGGAGGCACAAAAGAAGGCAAGTGGTAATAGGGATAGAGGAGAATAGGATGAATTTTAGAGAAATTGGGCGGGGGGTAAGATGAAAATGACTAGGAGTAGGGAAACCGCTGCCTGTCTGAGCCCGGGACCTCATTCTGTTATGCCTCAGGTTCTGGTGATTGTGTGTGGGAGATTAGAGCAGACGGTAGTGCCATTAGCTAAGATAGAAAAAACAAGGAAGCAAAGATTTTGGAGGAGTCAGTGTGGGGAGCGATCGGGTGAAGAAGGGGTGGTGAATTTAACCTAGCTCTTGTTGACTACTGGACTTTTGTGTGTCAGCCATGTGAAGATGAACAGGCAAATACATTTGTAGTGTGGGGTAGAGGGTGGAGTTGGAGATAAAGATTGGGAGTCTTTAGGGTAAGTTAGGGAAATAGCTGGAACATGGGAGGCTCACCAAGATCTCTCCATAGTCAATTAATACTAAAATATCGCTTCTTTGGTCTTCACTTTTTTTTATTTAGTGAGTTTATTGGTACATTCTAGATATATATAGTACAGTTACATTCATTGCTGGGATCTTGTACCTTTACATGACAGGTCTTGGTTCTCGTTGCCAATGTAAAAAGTACTCTGGTCAGGCCGTACACAACTTTATTCTTTCTAACGCCTTGGACCAGTTAAAGGCGTGGCCTGCCATTTCATACCCTTTGCAATAGGTGGCGCTGGCGCCTAGCAGGCAGAAGGCAGCCACACATGCTGGGCTCGGGGTGAATGGCTTGTGCGCTGAAATGGCGACGCTCTAGCCCTAAGCCAGATATTCGGTGGCCTGGCCGGGTAGGCTCTGGAGGCCGGGGTCAGGGGCCCAGAACCAGGGGCATGCGTACCTGGTTAGCCCCCAACATGGACTCCTGAAGTCCAAATCTTATCTGAGTCAGGTAAGAGACGGATGGGGAAGGAGTAAGCTCCACCCTCACCCTAGCAGCCCGCCTCAAGAGTGGGAGTGGGCCCCATTGGTGTATGTGGATGGTGTGCGTGGAGCACGCTGAGTGGTGACAGTGGGCCAGGGGCGCAAGGGTCTGCGGGCTGCTGCACGAGGCACGCCACGTGTGGGAGGGCCATGACCCTCGTCTGCCGGCATCCGGTTAGCTGGCCAGTGCCCCTGGGCGTCGGGACTTGGCTTCTTGTGGGGCCACGTTCTCCCTCCTGGGAAATGGTGTTGAAAGTAGGAAAGAGCGCAGGCACCCGGATGTGACCTAGGGCTCAAGGCCAGGGGGTGGGCAGGTGGGAGGGGCCGGGGTGTGAGGCCCTTGGGTCCCCCGTGGGGTGAGGATCCTGGAGGACATGGTATAGCAGCTGAGGGAGGTGTGAGGTGACGAGAGCAATCGAGGAAAACCAAGACACCTGCTCCTGTGTTGACTCATCAAGGCAGGAAGATAATGTAAAGAGAGAAGCAGTTGTGTTTTTTTTAATTGAGTTTATTGGTACATTCTAGTTTTGTTTTGTTTTTGAAAGGGGAGTGGGAAGTAGGGAGAAAGAGTTGTGTGCTGTAGCCTTTCTTTCCCAGGCAGATGGAAAGAAATTATGTGTATGTCAGAAACAAAGTTGTAGTAACTGGTTAGAATCCTTTAACCTATTTATTTGCTTTGAGGCCTAGATGGCCTAGGTGTGGAATAGTGGGGTAGGAGTACCAGGTGTGGGATTGCAGGCTGTGTGAAGTAAGGCAGAGAGGTGTAAAGATAGCTTAAGGGTGCCTGGTAATACTGTAAATGTATAGAAACAACGATGCTGTCTGTTCTTTGGGTTTGTTTTTATGTGGTTGAGGGACTCAGCTCTGTTGCTTCTTTCTTTACCATTCATCTTTGGAGCTTTTGCTGCAAAGATATTTTACCCAAAAATGAACCTGAAGAGGGAGGAAAACACTAGTAGGAGTATGTCGGTTAAATTTGATTGAGAGAGATTGATGTAATTTTATTGATAATTTCTTTAATTTATCTTTTGGTGTAAAGCAGCCTGCTGTACAAACAGTTTCAAGCTGGGAGACACACAGGGAAGGTTTGAATAGTAGATTTGTCCCTGGGAGGATGGATCACTGCAGCCAAATTCCACTACCTCTCTGAGTCTTAGTTTCTGTCAGGTGGGAAAAGACCTTAAGTCATTCATTTAGTCATATCTGCAGAGCTGGTATACTTAGCGCAGCATTCCCCAGCCCTGAGTGATAGAGAACTTGTCATGCACCAGAATGGCTGAGCCACCCAATCCCTCTAGACAGCCCCTCTGGATTCTTTATGTTGAATCCACATCTGTCTCTCTACAGTTTGCACTCATTGGAGACGTACAGAATAAAATGTCCAATATTTGAGGACTGCTAACACATTTCCTTATTCCACTCACTCCACAAAGCTCTTTTTCTTCAAACTAAACATGCCTGTTATTTCAAACAGGGAGGCAGTGTGGGGCAGTGGAAAGAAAGCCTGCTCTGGAGCCAGACACATCTGCCTTCAGTTCCTAGTCCCTTCACGGAGTAACACTTAGCATTCTGAGCTACTGTAAGCTTTCTCTGAGATGGGTGAATGGAAATACCTAGCCAAACTCCCTTGAGGAGTAGGGTAAATTTGGTACTTTAAATTCCTACTATGAGAGCTGTTATACCTTCAGTGACATGATTTGTATTACATTTTAGTTGACTTCTGCACACATTGCTGTTTGTGTGTCTTAATATCTTCTCTGTTGAATGGAATAAAATACTCTCTGTGAAGTCTAACTTGCAGGATAGTATAGGATTAGCTTATTCTGGGTACTTCTCCAGTAGTCTGCAGTCTACATAGTCTACAGGCCCAGTAGATTTTTTTGGAACTATATCACACTGACTCACTAAATCTTTTGTCAATGAAAAACCTGAGTTCCTTAAAGCACTGTTGTTCAACCAACTTTCTCCACCCTGAGCTTTTCAAGTTTTTTTTTCCAAACCTATAATTATGGCTCTAAAAGTGGCAGTCCCAGTGTTCAATTATGTGGTCTTCATAATTATTCTTGCATTTGTCATATTCTTGGTCTCCAGTTGAGATTAGAAAAATATGATCATTGAGCCTAGGGTGCCAGCCCCGCTGATCTACTGCTGTTGTGCATCAGTGAGATGATAAATGCTGAGCTTTGTATGCTAATTTTTGCCCAAATCTGAGGTCTTTTTACGATATGCATTCATGTTAGAACTGGAATGTCTGATAAGTTGCTGGCTGAGGGAATATTGCTGTACGTGATGTCGGCCAAGAACAGTATTTGGAAGAACTGAAAGGTTTCCCTGAGAGCAAGCCAAATGGGGACTTTGCATTTATGTGTGGTTACATGTTTTCTCAGGTATTTTCAGGTTTTTATACCTTGGACCAGATTCTCCCTCTGCAGAGGAAGCTCCCCTCTGGAAATCAGGCACAGTTAGAAGATTGCTTAACTCTTTGGCTCTTGGGGCATTATGGCCAGCATTTTCTCCCATGACTACTGCAAGCTTTATCTGGGTTGATCCATCACATGCTCTGTGTTTTATCCATTCCTTGCCGTTGTGCTGGAGCTGATTGCAAACTGGAATGCTTTCTTTGCCTGAGCAAGTTCTGGGTTCCATGCCCATCTCAACCTCCATCCCTCCTTCAAGGAAGTTTTTCCTAACTTACTCTGTGCCCTGCTGGAGGACTTCTCCTAAATGTCAGTCTTGGAATTCATATTGTTTTGAGGAGCTTTCCCTCACTGTCTCCTACTTTCCCAGAGGTTTAAATGGTTTTTCTCTCTCTAGTCTACCTCCTTGTTCCATGTGGGTAGACATGTTCATGGTCTTCAGAATAAGATCATCTGTGGGACACTCAGTCCATTAATTAGAAAACTATCCTCATCTTGGATGCTGAGTCTTCCAGCCTTGTGAAAATGAAAGTGTCCAATTGTTTGTGGGTCTCAAAGGCTCCACTGACAATGTGAAAAATATATAATGCCGAGGCTTTTGTCAATAGTTTAAAATAGGAGTGCCTTGACTATGTTGAAAGGACCAATTTAAACTTTTCTAGGTAATTCAGTCTTTAAAAGGTGGTAGTAGCCAGTTAATACAGGTGACCCTTGACTTATAAAGGGATTAATTATATTCTGAGTAATCAATGAAGTCTCAGAGGATTAAATCCATCTGTAGCTTCTCATTTCTTTAAGACAAATTTCAGATTCCTTACCATGAACTATTCTTTCTAGCTTAATTGTTTTGCCTGTTGGTGTCCAAAAAGACACGCCGTTTTCCCTTAAGGTTTTGCTGTTGGGAGCCTCCAGTGCATTGCGAATCCCAACCCTTCTGGATGGAATGTTCTTTGTCTCTCTGGTAAATGTCTATTCATTATTCAAGACATCCCTTCCCCCTCCCCTTAATTACTTCCTCCCCTGTAGCCCTCAAATTCTTGTACTCATTCATTCAGTATTTGTTAGGGGCCTGTATTGTGGCCCACTTGGTGGCAGTCTCAGAGAATACAAAAGGTAAATAATATTTGGACTCAGCCTTTGAGAACCTTTACATGTTGGGGAGGAGGGGGCTGACTTCTCACAAAATGTTACTGAGAAATAAAAAGTAGAATTAAACAATTAAAAAAGTGTCTATCGCCTCTCCAGATGGCCAGTGTCTTCCTCTGGGGTGGGGGCCATTTCTCATTCATTTTGTACCCCCAGGCTCTTAGCACGCTGGGTGGTGCTAAACGAGCATTTGTTTCATGACCTTCTCAATTGGACCTCAGTAGAAGTATCCTCAGTTCTTCGCCACATATTCTGATGACACGCTCTTAGATGGTGGCTTCTTCAATGTCCAGTGGGTGGCCCTGAGCTCCTGGTGCGTGGTTAGATGCCCGTGGGCGTAGTCAGCCGGGCACTAGGCTTCTGCTGAACAGTGTGGAACTGTAATTGCTGGGCTGCGGCGCCACAGAGCTGCTGTGGCGCGGAAGAGAAGCCTGCAGCGCCCCTGCTGGAAGAGTCGCAGCAGGGCCCAGGCCTTGCTCGCTGGCGTGCAGCTGGCACGCGGTCCTCAGAATTTCAATTTACAGCTAAAAAATGCACACAGATATTCTGTGATGTGTTACACTTTTGAAGGCATAATAGAAACCTTTTCAAAGAATTATGAATTTTAGGAATGCTTTCCTTCTTTTTTGCACCTCTAAGAGCCTTTCATTGGTTGCATCATACACAAATAAAATGGGGCTTGCAATTCCGGATGGCGCGGTGCGTCCAGCGGGTTTCGGGATGGGTGCTGCGGTGGCCTCTTGCATGCTGACCACGTCGTGCTGCTGCAGAGGGAACGTGCCTGACACCCTGCTGTGGTCCCGGCTAGTGAAACCAGACTTTCCGCAACTTTGGCTTGCCCTGCTCCGTAGTGGTCATCCCATGAGTTTGTCCTCTAGCCCAAGGAAGGGTCCTCAGAGTCTGTCCTTCCCTAGCCACATGTGTGACCCTTGGTCATTACCATACTTAAGGACTTAGCCCCCTTTTTTGGACGTGGGTAGGCACAGGTTTCAGCATGCACACTTTGGGCACTAAACAGAAGCCACCACTGCAAGTACTCAGCCCAGCAGCCTAGGTCAAGCGATCATCCTCTGGGACTGGGGACCTGCGGGTGGTCTAAAGGAGTGTCGAGGTCTCCGGGTTCTGGCATCTTTACCCAAGGCTTGTCTGTGAGGAAGGATTTCTGCAGCACAACCATGAGCTCAGGGTTGGGGAGAGGGGGTCTGTGAGGGACCTACAGGGCGGTGGTAGGGGTTGGCACCCCCAAAGGTGCCCGTGAGGGGGGTTACCCATCTCTGCTGTGGCGGGGCTGTGGGGAGGGGCTTTCTGCAGAGAGAGCGAGCTGGAGGGACGCTGATGCGGCAGTGGGCGGGTCAGGG
>NW_022900916.1:36787462-36798067 GCF_012274545.1 Fukomys damarensis | reverse complement strand
CTGCGGGTGCCACCGCGCGCCCCAAGCTCCGCAACCCTGCGGCGGGCGGCATGGGATAACGCGGCCATGGTGCGCCGAGATCGCCTCCGCAGGTGGGTGCGGCCTCTACGGGGTTGTGAGGGGGTGTGGTCGACCAGGGCCAAGCTGAAAACCTTACCTGGCCCGCGGCAGTGCTGCTGCCTTGAAGAGGAGTTGCTCCTGCCCTCGGTAGAAGCGGACTCTGGGTCTCCCTGGCTTAGGATTTGGAAACCCTGCAGTGTTCCCAATTGATTTAGGATGTTCAGATCACTGCCTCGCCCTGGTGGTTTTAGGGTCTCTAAATTGTAGTACTGCGTTACCTTTGTGTGGACTGGAGATTTTAGACCCCGTCTGCCACTGTGGCATTACTTAGGATTTTTAGCTCCTTAAATGGCTCTGGTGGATTTTAGGATTTTAAAGATGTACCTATTGCCGTGTCGCAATTTAGAATTTCTAGACCTCAGCATCTCCCTAGTTTCTAGACCCTGCTATTGCCCTGGGGCGATTTAGGATTTCTAGCTTTAGTCATCACTATGACATGATTTAGAATTTCTAGCCATGGTAACGCCCAGGTGGGATTTAGGAATTAACCTGATTCGCGCTGTAGCAAGATTTGGAATTTGTAGAGTTTGACATCGTCCAGTTTAGGATTTTAAGACCCTTCAGAATTGCCGCGGCGCGACTTAGGATCTCGAGATGTGGGTATTGCCGCGGTTTGATTCAAGCTTTCCAGACCCTGACGGCGCAGTGACCGAGGACAGCGTAGTTGTACCTGGACCTCGCCAGACTCCTGGCGTTTAGTATTCTTCGGGTGTCATTACGAAGTGCAGGGGAAATAGGAGTGCGACCAAACTGTCGTCATGGTATTACTGGGAGGTATTTGCTTTGGTTTAGATTTCCAAGGTAGTGCGTCTTCTCATTGCGATGCCGTCAGGTGGGCAGATTTGGTGGTATTAGATAATACCCTTCCCATTTACAAGATGAAAAAATCAAGGTGCAGAAGGTTAATTTCCACAAAGTTTGTTACTGGATTTTGCTGAATGCATACTCTCAAATCATGGATCAGATAATGAAGAGTCAACCAAAAAATGTTTAATCTATTTTGTCTACTGATTGCCTGATTGATAAAAATCCTGAAATGTTCTCGGAGCATTTTTACTGAGGTAATTAAGACAGAGAATGGCTCCCTGCTGGGTTTTGTCTTTCCTTTCTGGGAGTGCAGCGTGTGAGCTTGAGTAAGAGTGCGAGTGTCAGATGCTTCGTTTTTTACAACTCCCCAGTGCTAGCTGGAAGCCCCTTAGTTTGCCGCTGTTGGAGCCCATCCCTAGCTCTGCTGAGTCACTGCACATTCAGCTGCTGGAATGGTGAATGGGTGCTACAAGAGGCAACGCGAAAATGTATGAAATGAGACAGGACAGAGTGCGCTCAGAAAATAACCGAAACGCAACACCTTTTGTCATTTACCTTTCAAGGAGGTATTGGGATGTAGCCTGTTACTGTTTCAGGGAACAGACTGATAGACATCAGGTTCCAGCACTTTTCAACTCATTCCTAGTATTACCTTAAAAGGTAGAATTGTATCTGTTTTACAGACAGATAACTTCAGGAGGAGGTATAGATTGCCTTACTAATCTCTAAGGCAGAAACAGGGGGGCTGAGATTCTCTAAGGGGCATGGTTATTTTTTTCTTTCTTTTTGGTCCGGGGGATTGAACTCAGGACCTTGTGCTTTTGAGGCAAGTGTGATGCCACTGAGCTAAATCCCCGGTCCCAGGAGCATGATTATTTTAGCACTGTGGGACCATCAGTTTATTTTGAGTTAAAAAAAAAATTTTTTTTTTTGAATTGGATTAGTTTGTATTGGGGTTTAGATTACAGGTAATACCGTGGTAGGGTGTGTGTCCACTAGGACTTTATTGATTGATTTCCTTTATTTGTAGCTTTTCTCTTGAATGCTTTTAGTTTTGGAGGGTACTGTTTATATCCTATTTCGAGAAAACTTGTCATAGTTCTTTCCCTGGTGACCATTGGAAGTCACAGACTGATACAGAGGAAATTGTTTCTAATTCCTCTTCAACACTTGTAGTCAATGTGGATAAACTGACCTGGATGAACCTTTGAAGTTCTGTGAATGGCAAGGCTAGGTGTACAAACCAGTGCTTCCTTCCAAAGACAAAACTAATTCCAACATGCCAGGTATGAGCTCTGCCTAATCGTGGGGTGGGGGAGTTCAGGGGGCAGACCCTATGAAATTAAATAAATGGGCATTTCTTCAGCTGTCTACTAAGAAAAGCAGAAATGTAATCAGCTGCCCAGACTTCTCAAAGATATTAGATATTTGGTGTCATGACAAAGCTGCTTATGGTTGGAATATACTGTGCAACAGCTATCGTCTGGTTTTTACACACTCTTTGCCCTGAACAGTTTCTCAGCCCAAATCCAGACAGTAGTGCTCAATAGGGCTTTACTTAGGCCAGAAGGTTGATAAATATTAAAAATTACAAACACCTCTGTGCTTAAGGATTTGATATTTCACTTACGCACACTTTAAGACATTAGTACCTTGCATATAAACATTTTACTGGAGAGGGCTTTTAAGTAGGTGGTAGAACTTTTAAAGTAAATATGAGGGAAATTTTTTCTTCCCTGGAAAAACTTGATAAAAGCCAGTGAAACCTCTTTAGTGGGTATCATGAAGAGCTCACAGGGAGAAGCTAGGGGAGGGAAGTAGATTACATATCGAAATGCTTTTTTTCTCTTAAAACTAGACTGGTGAGCAAGTACGTGATTGCCATAGCAGGCAGAGGCAGTCACATTCTTATTGTGAAGCTTTCTGCTATGGTCCTTATGGGGAGCAGTAGTCATTGCTTGGTACTGAAGTTTCCTACTCAGTGCTGTCACTTCTGGTTTGCGGATGTGTACAATACCCCCCCAACCCTTTCTCCACAGGATGAGGGAGTGGTGGGTCCAGGTAGGGCTCCTGGCTATGCCCCTGCTTGCTGCCTACTTACACATCCCACCCCCCCAGCTCTCCCCTGCCCTGCACTCATGGAAGACTTCTGGCAAGTTTTTCACCTACAAGGGACTACGCATATTCTACCAAGGTAAGAAGTGACCACTGGAAGACCCCGAAGGTGTGGGTCACTTAGGTCCTAGCTGAGATACTTATGTCCCTTGGTATCTCTTGTCCCTTAGTGATAGGGAAGAATAGCCCTTTTATGTACTATGCTTGAAGGTTAGGGAATAAAACTGAGATTACAATCTCTGTAACCTGACTTTTTAGTAAAAGTATTTTCTCAGCCTAATATGTATTCAGATATTGGTTTTCTCTTTTGAGCGCCCCTAGTGTCAGGTAGTATGTTCGATATTCAGAGACGGAATGGTTGTTTCTCCCCTCCCTGATTTCATTTTATTGAATTGTTTTCTATAAACATGATTTGTCATGTGTTCCCAAATGATTTAAATCTTTCCGTTATATAAATTAATTTGCTGATAATTATTATGACTGTTTATCAAGTAATTATCATATGCCAGAATTGAGTTACATTTTCAAATTTCATTGTTTCATTTAATCTTTACAATAGCATTTGGAGATGGGTGCCACTAATCTCATTTCATAGGTGAAGAAACTGAGGAAAAGATTGGAAAACATTTCTTTTGGGCGGGGGTCAAGAGCAATAACGAAAAATGTTTGTCATAAACCGTTTTTCATTATTGCTCCTGACCTCCTCTCATTTGCTATATTCAATTAAGTGTAAGTATATAATTTTCTTTACGATAGTTGTTTGGTTTGTTTCCAGATTGTCAATATCTGGCATTGCACTGATTAAGACTAAAGCTCCTAGGCTACAGTGCATAAAAATTTTAATTGGTACTAATTAAATTATTTTTAAAAACTAACCAAATTTTCAAGCTATTGGCAGTATATGAATGTATTAGTTTTAATCTAATACTATTAGCAAAATATTTTGTTTGGCTAACTTTAAAGCTATTTAATGATCCATATTGTAATACACATTTAAAATCTGCCTTGATTGACCCTTTTTTGTAGTTGATAGAATTTTACAACACACAGCATTAGGCTTTTGATGTTGCATTGGTTCACTTCTGAAATAATTGTTAGACCAACAGCATAAGCTAAGGCATTCACTGGGAGAAGCTGCCATACCTTAGAGAATTTTTGTGATAAATTAGTGATAAGGTAGAAAGCATTTTTGGCTTTTGTTGTAATTATGTCTTTAACTTTGAAAGTTTGCTTTTTACTGTGAAAAACAGTCTACATATTAATAATGCAAAATAGAGGAAGAAATTAGGATATGCTTTTGGAGAAAAATCTGGGTGAAAGTGAGCAACCTGCCTTTGAATATTTGCATATAAAGTCTATGCTACATTTTAAATATACTGATTCAAAAGAGAAAGTGCCTGTTCTTAAAGCAATAAGCTTGAATTTAAAAAAAGCAATATATCATTTTAATGTCATTACTTTAGTAACAGATTCTTGTCCTTTGAACTGTTAGATTACTTAGATATTTAACATCTTAAAAGGTTATTTTTTCAGAGAATTGGCCTAACTGATCTTTCCTTTTTTCCCAGACTCTTTGGGTGTTGTTGGAAGTCCTGAGATAGTTGTGCTTTTACATGGCTTTCCAACTTCCAGCTATGATTGGTATAAGGTAATGATTTCTAGATCCTACTGTATCTTTAAAAAATCCTAAGTCAAGGATTTTCTTGTCAGCACTAAAAGGCTCTTGCATATTTGAATTGCTTAATAATACAGCATCAACATTGAACTCTTTCTCATTTACTCTATTGGAGTAAAAAGCTCTTTGGCAGTCTGGAAGGATCATTGCCAAGCTAAAAATGCTAGTTCTGTCCTTGATAGAGATTAATTACTAGGAATCAAGCACTTTCAAAGAGAATCATCTGTGGGGCCTATTGTGGCTTCATGAGACTTTATCAAGTAACTTGCTTTATCCAAATCTGTGTTTAATTGAGATTGGGATGAAGTGTCTTGTTGCTGTGAGTGGAGGGGTGGCACAGGAGTAGAAAATCCAAATCACGCTTTTTTTCCTATAGATTTGGGAAGGTCTGACCCTGAGGTTTCATCGAGTGATTGCTCTTGATTTCTTAGGCTTTGGATTCAGTGACAAACCAGTAAGCAGAACCTATATGGGGCTGGTGTGGGGGGTGGGATAGGTGTGGTGGAATAGGTCAGCACAGATCTGCACCTGTGACTTTATCCTGTATATCTGGCCTTTCCCTTCCTTAGAGGCCACATCACTATTCCATATTTGAGCAAGCCAGCATTGTGGAGGCGCTTTTGCGGCACCTGGGACTCCAAAACCGCAGGATCAATCTATTGTCTCATGATTATGGCGATATTGTTGCTCAGGAACTGCTGTATAGGTCAGTGAAGCCATAGACTTCTGTTACCCTAACTTACAACGCTGAAAAAATAAAGTAGTTCCTAGATCCATCCTACCCCTTTCCCTGGGGGGAACTGTCTTCGTTACTGCATTGGTCTGCTCAGCAACATGTTTCCTCATCCCTTGTTCTAGGTACAAGCAGAATCGGTCTGGTCGGCTTACCATAAAGAGTCTCTGTCTGTCGAATGGAGGTAACTGTCTTAGTGGTAGGTGGAATTGGGATTTAGCCTAGAAGGGCCACTTTAGATGTCATGGGGTGATAAGAGACAACCTGATAACCATATATACAATGAAACTAGGTCTTTCACCTTTTGTGTCACGAACTGCTTTGATGGTCCGATAATATTTATGGACCTTTTCTCAGAATTGTTTTAAATATAGAAAATGAGATCAACAGAAGTACAAATTTAAGTGATTATATTGAATGGAATCTAAGAAGCTGCACTGTAGTCATATTTTTTTGCAGTGCATTAGACAGACCTAATGGTGAGTCCAGTAACACTGACTAGAAGTACTGAGTGCAAATGCTGTTTTGCTGTATCTGTAAGAACTGCAGTGGGTTATGAAAGAATAGATTCCAAGCTAGAAGGCCACAGGTGTTTCTAGTATGTCTGTGGTATTAGTATTAGATTCTTAAAAGTCTTAATTAGATGCTAGCACTCAGTTTCAGTTAGAAATTAGTGACCCTGAATTAGACCTTTCAGAGATGCTTGTTTTATGTACCATTGAGCACATCTTGTAAATCCACGAATATCTAAATGTCCCAAGTGCTTTATGGACAGCTTGGAAGAGTAAGAGTTCTCTGTTTCTCCCACTGACTCTGGAAAAATATGAAAAAGAAAAAACTAGGTGTTTTGTTGTTTTGTTTAAGACTTATACTTACTGAACAATTGCTCTGTGTTGGCAGCCCAGATCATTAACACCACCATTCTGAGCAATTGGAGGATATGTTAAGGGGAGCCACAGCTTAGTTATCAGCATTATGGATGACAGTATAAACTATTTCTCCAATTTAATTCACAGTTGAATATGGAATTGCTTGGAGAATTATGTGACACTAGTCATGCTTTGCTTAATGAGATACACATATACAGTCCCTTGTTGACTGAAATACTGTCATGCAGTGACTGACTGTACTAAGTTTTTATTTGCAATTCTGTTTCAGCACTAAATGCCTCAGAGGTGACAGTGAATAGGATCAGTAGTCTCCAGTAATGGGTCTGCATTTGAACTAAGTTTTGGTACAAGACTAAATGCAATGTTTTCTTCTAAAGGTATCTTTCCCGAGACTCACCGTCCTCTCCTTCTCCAAAAGGTTGGTTACTTTATTGAAAAGAGCCTGTTTTAAGACTTGTGCTGACATAATAGAGTGGGGACCTTTTAATGGCCATATCTGCTGTGATGGACCATAATTAAAGTCTTCTTCCTTATGGATTCACATCAATGAAGTTAATTTTTCCCTGCTCAGGCAGATAAAATCTGCCTAAGAAGTGGCTTCTACATAAAACTGAAACTATTTCTGGTGATGAAAGATGAACAGCAGTGAGAAGGATAGGGAAGGGGGAATAAGGGAAAAGGAAAAAAATATGAGAAAATGTAAAATGGACCATAATTAAAGTCTTCTTCCTTATGGATTCACATCAATGAAGTTAATTTTTCCCTGCTCAGGCAGATAAAATCTGCCTAAGAAGTGGCTTCTACATAAAACTGAAACTATTTCTGGTGATGAAAGATGAACAGCAGTGAGAAGGATAGGGAAGGGGGAATAAGGGAAAAGGAAAAAAATATGAGAAAATGTAAAAATGGAATTAAAGTGTTTGAAGTGGGGAGGGGAGGGGAGGGTGAAGGGAGGGTGGGGACAAGGGGAAAAAATGAGAACCAAGACCTGGCATGTAAAGGTACAAGATCCCAGTAATGAATGTAACTGTACTGTCTACCTAGAATGTACCAATAAATTAAATTAAAAAAAAAAAAGAAAGATGAACAGTATTTGAAGAAATACTACTATGTAAAGACTCATGTCATAAGCATTAAGTCTGAATAAACTGGAATCCTGGTGTAAACGTAAGTCTTGAGGATTTATGGCTAGGCAAAGGGGCTTGAACCTATAATGCCAGCAGCCTGGAAGACTGAGGCAGGAAGACTGCTTGAGCCCAGAAGTCTGGGGCCAGCCTGGGCAGCAGAGAGCTCATTTATAAAAAAAAAAAAGTACTGGGGATTTAGCAAAATGTAAATTATCTCTAAAGGAATTTGAAATATATATCTTCCATGAAAGAAAAATGTGGGTTGGCAATACAGAAAGAAAAAATAAAGCCATGTACCAAAATTTTCAGTAGATTTGGCTAACTGCCTTATTAGTTCTTAGTATAAATCCTTTTAACCTGGTTAACTGTCCATCTTTCTCTGGATCCTTAATTTTTTTTTTTTCTTCCACTTACTACCTACAGCTACTCAAAGATGGAGGCGTGCTCTCACCCATCCTCACGAGGTTGATGAACTTCTTTGTTTTCACTCGAGGGTAAGTCATTATGAAAGACTGACTGTAGCCTAGGAATAATTATAGTTTGGGGACAGTCCTGAGGTTTGGTATTTTCAAGCAAAAGTGCTGGCTTCTTGCCAAGGAAGTAGAAGGAATTCATAAATCACTTAAGGGTCAGACCGTGTGACCACTGACGTTCTAGTCAGATTTAGCATTCTAAATTCTCCCCACACTTACCTTTCTGCATTTTGGACTCTCTTCCAGTCTCACCCCAGTCTTTGGACCATATACTCGACCCTCTGAGAGTGAGCTGTGGGACATGTGGGCAGGCATCCGCAACAATGATGGGAACTTGGTCATAGACAGGTAAGAAATGTTCTGGAATTTGGTCGAAGATACAGGATTGCTTATTCTGTGCCTAGCTGGCTTGTTTCCTACCACAACAAGGCTGCTTTAGGACTGTGAGGCAAACCTAATATTGTCATGGTCTGTGCTTTCCAAAAAGAAAGAAGTCAAACATAGGATAAGCCCCTACACCTAAACCATTTAGTACTTTTTGCCTATAAATTGCTGCAAATTCTAATGCTAATTTTGGTTTGTAACCGACTTTGACAAACCCTTCTTTAGACTCTATTAGTACTAAATGCTTCAAAATGTTCGATCTCCATTGTGAAAGAAGTTTAAATGCAGCCCTCACACTGCAAGAGGCTCTTCATTTTGCATGCCTTTCTGGTAGCAACAGGAAATGAGACTCAGGATTTCCCTGTCTTGTACAAAGAGTTGCCATGTCTCCTGAAATGAGAACATGAGAACGTAGCTGCTTTCACTGAGGGATCTAGAGATGGTGTTATCTGTAACTCTTTGAGGTAAGGCTCTGTCTTTTTACCAGATGGGTCAGTGTAGCTTCCAGTATTTTCACTGATGGCTTTGCTGGGAACTGTACATTAAAGGGAACCATTCTTTGCTCCCACCCCTAACTGCCATGAAATCCTCAAAGATTCATTTTACTACACAGAATTGAAAAACAAACAGAACTCTTAAAAAATCTCTTACATTTTCCTTTCCAAAAAGCAAATACTGTTTCTAAGAGGCAATACTGAGATTCACAAAAATAAGTGTCCTGAAGCTGCCAGGCAGAACAATTAAAATGCATGAGTTTAAGTGTTAACATGTGGCCGTGGCATCTTATATTTAGAATAAGAAAATTTCCCCATTCTCTCTCTGGTACAGAGATGATGAAGCTTTATGGTTATGCACTTCTACATTTAGAATTTCAGAGTCAGATGTCAATTTAGAGATCATACAGTTCAACCCTTTCAAAAATGAGGAAAGGGGGGTCAAAAGATGTATGCTACATCATATCTTTGAGGCACTGAACTGGTTACTGTGAGGCCAGAATTGGAACCCAAGATGCAGGCTTTTGTCACATACACTCCAAAATAACTTAGCCTTCCCGAGACCTCATTCCTTGATCACTGGATGCACAGAACCATTAATGCTCACACAGGCAGTAGATATGATCACTTCTGCAGTCACTTGATGCTTAACACAGATGGAAAAAGCAGGCCATTCCAAAAATTCCAAGTTGCTTCTGGATTAAGATCCATCCCTTACAGCCATGTCAGGCAGTTGAATCCCACTAACAATAAAGGTTTTTTGTTCTGCACCTTCTGACTTACCTGTCCTATAGCCTCTTACAGTACATCAATCAGAGGAAGAAGTTTAGAAGACGCTGGGTTGGAGCTCTTGCCTCTGTAACTATTCCCAGTGAGTATCTTTATATTGATTCTTGATAGGAAACCTTAAGGACTATGGGGTTAAAATAATCAGAACTCCTATCACCTCCAATTAGGGTTACTAGATTTAGCAGATAAGACTATAAGACACAATTAAATCTGAAATTTAGCTAAACAACTTCTTATATGCTGAGAGCATATAAGAATTTATTTATTTTTAATCAGAAATTCAGATTTCACTAGGCATCCTTTATTTCCCTGGCAACCCTACTCCCAACATCTGGAAACACCAGTGACTTATGTGTAGACAGATATATAAAACACTGAGTGTATTACTGTAAATGTAGTTGGTACTGCCGGTTTCTCTGGTGTACACTATCAGTGAATACCACATTACATGTTGAATTGCTGGGACTGGAGGCTGCTGAGATTACTAATCAAGAGCCTTTAAATAGACTGTGCTCATTCATCTCATTTGTACAGATTTAAAAAGGAAGTCAGTACAATGCTTCCCACAAAGTGGTTAGTGCTCAAGAAATTATTGTTTGGTTTCAAATGTCAAGAGTCAGTTGTAACTGAAGAGACTTAAGCAATGACAGTACAGCATCTTGATTTACACAAAGGGAATGCTGAAAGCGGGGCTTATTCCTTTTGGTGCAGGGCATAGATGTGCTAAAGAGGGACCAAATGGTTCTATGTAGGAGAAAATGTCCCAGATGAACTAACTGGCAAACTCTCAGTAGTTCCTTGTAGCCTAACAATAGAAGCTAGGTTTTCTATCATAAAAAATTATTTTAGGGGCAGGGATTTAGCTCAGTGGCACCATGCCAACATCGTAAGCACAAGATCCTGAGTTCGAACCCTGGTATCGCTCCCTGCAAAAAATCACACCCACAAAAAAACCACACACACACACACACACACACACACACACACACACACACACA
>NW_022900916.1:36736089-36787027 GCF_012274545.1 Fukomys damarensis | reverse complement strand
CCCTGCAAAATCACACCCACAAAAAAACCACACACACACACACACACACACACACACACACACACACACACACAAGAGAAATCCCCCACCAAACACTAGGGGAGTTAATTTTAGGGTGGCAGTAGAACAGATTTGAGAGCTCTTAGTAAGTCATTCCTCTTCTCTTTCCCAGTTCATTTTATCTATGGGCCAATGGATCCTATAAATCCCTATCCAGAGTTTTTGGAGCTGTACAGGTGAGTCTCCCTTAGAGGTCTTTGTTTTGTTAGTTTTTCATCCTGACGGGGTAAACAAAATTACTTCTTGAGGGACACTGGCACTGACCTCATTAGCTGCTCATCCAGGAGACATAAAAAAATGAGTCAGGAAATCTCACTCTCACATAAGTATAAAGATCAAGAAGCTCAGTTATATATTATCTTAAATAGCCTGTTTTCACTGTCATGGCTACATCATATTCCCAGACATAGAGGTTAAAAAAAAGCTATCACATGAACCACAGGATAAGAGGAGATACCCTTTTTATGTTTGTCTATAAAACCAGTTCATTGTCCTAACCTGAGCAGACTGCAGTAGAGATTGAGAAGAGTTCACTGTGGAAAAGTTGTTACTCTCTCTGGCTGTTATCTTCTCTGGGTACTTACTTGGAAGGTGTTGGGAGTCTGAAAGCTTGACTTTGTCACGTAAGAGAGTTCCATACCTTCATGTGGCCTACTGGTTACAACCCAGTAATAAACAGCTTGCATAGAATTTTAAACAAAATTCCCTCTCTCATCTCCAACCTTAAGGAAGTTCCTTTGCTGTCTTTCCTTGGGCCTCAAGTTGCTGAACTGATCCACTTGTTTCATGCTTCATGTTTCTCTATGGAGCTGTTTTGACAGCTGAGGCAAAAGTGTTATATTTTCAAGTTGTCTGTTGGATTATAAACAATTAAAAGCTAGTGTGTTTAAGTGGAATTGGCAAGTTTATCTGCCTAAGATAAAATTCCAATGTGGAAGGTGAATAAACTCTGATGGTGGTTCCTTCCAGTGTAGTATGTCCATAGGGGCATTTACTGGGTCTTCTCACTGGCTCCTCCCCGCTCCAGCCTCAAGTTCACCTACATGCTGTTCTCTTCCACTAGGAAAACGCTGCCGAGGTCCACAGTGTCGATTCTGGATGACCACATTAGCCACTACCCACAGCTAGAGGATCCCATGGGCTTCTTGAATGCATATATGGGCTTCATCAACTCCTTCTGAGCTGGAAAGAGTAGCTTCCCTGTGTTACCTCCCCCACTTCTGTATCTGTTGTATTTTCCACTTAGGAAGAAATGCCCAAAAGAGGTCCTGGTAATCAAATACGGTTCTCTCAAAAGTCCATTTTACTCACAGTGGTGAACAGAATCCAGAAAAAAGGTAGCAAAAGCTCTGAGGGTGACATATAGTCCACCTCCTATTCCTTTGACATCCGATCAAGTGTATGGACTTACCTTTGTATTCTAGGAAATTCTGGTGAGCACTGCTTCTCACTGACTCAGAAAGACAGGCATTAGACATTCTTTTGCATAAAAGACTTTTTAACACTTCTGTGAACTTTTATGAAGTATTTTAAAATGATAATTTCTGGCCTAATCCCAACTGGAATCCTGTAGTAAAAGAATGAGGAGAGGGGTCCTGCTTACTTCTCCTTGGATGGCTTAAAGGGCATATGGGTTTTAAAGTTCTCTAAGTAATATAGCGTGAGAGTGAGAATTAATCTCCCTTGTCATAACTTTGGATTTAATTTTATCAGCTGCTTCTAATTTTAGATATTTTGTTAAAATAGATATTGTTTAATACAGTATTTTGAGTATGCTTTTAGGGTATGAGTTGCCTACACATTATATATACTTATAAGGATACTTAACCAGCAGACCCTTACTCTGCCAGAATAGTGAACCTTATTACCATGTATAATTTCTTAATAAATTGAGCTAAATCCAGACTATTTATAGACCTTCCTAAAATGGCAGGACATGAAGGACCAATTGGATCCATTCTATTCCAGAGATTTACTGTTATTACCTGGAAAGACCCATTCTAACAGCACATAACAGTCTGACTTCTCATACCTCAGTGCTTTAGAAGCATGTCCCTCCTGAGCCTAAGTGGAGTGGGGGAAGGGGACTATTGTGTAGTCTAGGTTCCTATGCTGAATATGCACTGACTCTTCTTGTGATGATTGCTTAGCTTCCATTGGCTGTCCCAGCGAGGCTTTCTCATTGTAGCTCAGCAATTCCTGTCCTTAATAGACAGGAAAGTTCCCAGACACTTTTAAGAACAAACTGTGAAAGGCCTATAAGCAAATGGTGCTGAATACTTTTTTAAAGCCACAGTTTCACTGTCTTAGTCAAAGCAGGATTAGTAAATGATCAAACATTTTTTTAGAAAATCAGCAACTTCAAGTATAACAACTTTTAAACTGGAATAAGTGTTTATTTTCTATTAATAAAAATGAACTGTGACAAAAGTGGATTCTGGCTCCCTCCCCATCCTCTGGGATAAAATTTTCCAACATTATCTGGAGCTTTCACACATTAAATAAAAGAATGATGAAGTTAAGCAGCTGAAGTATAGGATAGTATTTGATTTTCAAGATTACCCAAAGCTACACTGTCATACCAAAGCTGACCAAATGAGAAAAAGAAGGAAAAGCCAAACCAAACCATGAACACCAAAATCCATGCACAAGGAGAGACATTTGCTTGATCTGCTGGCTTAGGGCCAAATATTTAATTTGCTTCTCCAAAGTCATTAATCTTTAGGAGTGTGATTCTGGGGAATTCATGCCACTAGCCTAAAAGCTCATTGACAGTGAAGTGTGTCATCTTGCTCAGTATGAACTTATCCAACAGAAGCCAAGATAACATCTACAGGTGTTCTCTCTTTGCTTCTGACAGTCACCTGCATGGTCACACCATCTGCTAAGGCCAGCCTGGACCTCACCAATAAATCATAGCCACCTCTGTATACACCTGAGAGAAAAAAGTAAGGAAAACCATATTAACAACTCAACATAAACTCTGATAATGAAATTTATCATGCTTTACCTACACCTCCTTTCTATTACTTTAGTTTAGCTTTTCTAAAATGAAATTTGTGGGAACTGAATACTATATATCAATTCTAGCTTTTAAAAAAATATCTCCCTGAGTCAGGTACAATAGAAGCTATTCAATTCTAATCTGAGTACTTAAAAGGCAGTAGGGCCAAGGGTGGGTGGCACTGATATCAGTGTGAGAGACTGAGTATGTCAGGCTAGACATTCACCCAAAAAGAATAGCATGCAAAACAAATTATTCATTTTGTCTGGGCTTCAAATTGTTACTCACATAATGGGGTTACAGTACAACTGTAGGACATGGGATGCCCATCCACAGCCCTTCTTACTACATTTTGCAAAAAAAATACAGTATAAGGAGATAGAAGTCTCTTACCTGATAGATAGAGCGAATGGGAATTTTTATTTTCAGGTACTTTATCTGACCTCTCACATGGCTGCATGCCCAAAAATGTGATAATGTTGTTGACAGCTTCTGTGTTCAGAAAGTTTATGCAATAGTATTAGAAAAGTTCAGCACTAGGACCTACCTTTTATCCATATGTTCTGGAAGCTAGGGCACACAGGGGTGTGGATAGGTGAGTGAGGCTACTGGACTTGAAAATGGATGGTTCAACTAGATGATAAAGACAGGTAGCTGGTCTTTTAAATAAACGACTTAGGATGGATTTAATAAAAAAGGAGTTCTAGAAGAACACATATGCTTATTAAGTTTCATACTGTTATATAAGACAGTACAATGGCAACACAATTGTTCTTACCTTCAAGCGTTTTGGTAGAACTGAGGGCAAAGGTCTCCTCTTTCTCAAAGGTATCTCCCACTTCTTCCCACGCAGCAGCAAAATTAGGTTTCAGTATCTTCTGAATGTGGTCAGACACAGAAACTTCAAGATCTTCTAGCTAGTGGATAACAAAAAGCAGTTAGTAAACAGAAGGCCTTTTCATACAGAACAAAGACAGAAAGAACCATTCATTTATCACTGTTATATCCCTGCAGGGGCATAGGAAAAACTCTACCACAACAAACATTTAAATGATGTAGTCTGGATAAACCTAATGCTGTGGGCTTTAGCACAGGAAAGTGAAAAAATAGGACATCTAGCAAAAGCCAAATTCAGATTCATACCTGTAGCCCTGAGGTGCACAGCAGTCATTTTGCCACACCTAACTTGTGAGTTCAGGCCATACAGTACTTTCTAAAATTTATATTCACTAAGGTTGGTAAGTCTTCCTCCTTCCTTCCTTCTTATGAAGATTTTTCAGTCTATAATCTGGCTATACTATAAGCAAACTATAAGTTGCTGAAGCAAAAACAGAACAACCCACTTCAAGTAAAACTGACTTTATGTATTGTAATCTCATAAAAAATAATGTATTTCATTTTAAACATCCTTATTATAAGGGGAGGAAATAAGGGTGAGTCTCCCTGTTTTAATTATAAAGTAGTAAATCTATTATCTTAGACATGGTGCAATCCCTTTATAGAGGAGTGGTAATCTGAGAAGAATAGAAACCCTATAAATTCATGCCAGCCGTTCCTCGAAAAATGTTCTCAGGGCAGATGTCTTGTCTTAGTGTTGGAAAGGTGCATTGTTTCTGCAGCGATGACTCACCACATACTCATCATCATACCCATCCTCATCTGGTACTCCAGTGTTAGGGTCACAGTCCCGGACTGTAAATTTCATGGTGCAGCTAAAGGTGCCTGCAACTAGAGGAGAAAGAGCAGGCAAGCCCATGTCAGAGGTATCTTGAGCACATCGGTTCCATCATTAGCAGAAGCACCATTTATGCTGCTCCACATTTTTAAGTTAAACCTATGTAAGCTTTATTTTCTAGGGCAGTAGTTCTCAAGGCCTCCTGCAAGTGGGTCAGAAAGGCATCTCACAAAGTATGATATTAAAATCTGTTCTGCACTTTGGATTAGAATAGTACAGAAAAGATGACAAAGGCAAACTATTTCTGTGTTGGTGTGAAGAAGTAAGGGAAATACTTCTGGGGGCTTTTTGTCACGCTTGTCAGAAGGACCTATGTATTGAAATATATTGAAAAATAAAAACAATGTGACAAAATAAAACTCACTGATGGGAAAAAGCATACAGACTGTCAAACTAGCTCTGACCAAGTATGCCTGAGTCTCAGTATTAACACTGTCATTCAATTGCGGACTGACAGTTGGTCCATAGATCATCAGAATGAACTTGCTTTAAGTCAACTCTCAATCTACATTGAGTAAATCAGTAAACAGAATTTAGCATTGATAAAGTCAGTGAGTTAAGATGGAAAAGCAAGTGTGTAATTACATATTTGGGGAGGTAATAAGAAAAGGAGTTGGCACGTTTTTGGAAAGTGTAGTTTTCATGATGATGAGGGGACTGAAGAAGAGGCATTTAGGGTCAATCCATGGTATAAAAAAACCCTTGTAAGTACAAAAATATTAGGAACTGGAGTATTAGGAAACTATATGGAAGATGAGCAAGGAGAAGAAAGAACAGATTCAGATATAAAGAATATGTATGACTAATTCAGTAGTAAGACTTTCATCTGCTCATCTTAACTTTAAACTCACTCTGCATTTGTCTATCCATCCCCCATCCATCATACTGACACTGCATATAAAAGATTAAGCTAATATACTGCACACTGAAAAAAATAGTTGAGACACAACCTTTAAGCCTCTAGGAGCTGGCTATGTAGGGCTGTGTGGGCATGATTCTTCTATGACATTACAACTCAGTGCTGTATACTTTACTATAAAATTTAACAGATACTGTGTGAATTTGCAGTATTAACAGCCTAGGGAAGCTGTAAAACATGTAAAAGAATGTAACAGTTTAGCTGGATCTCAAAAGATGGTAGAAGAGCTTTGCCTAGCAGAGGAAGTTGAGGACCAAAAGGAAAGAGGGCAGAGTCCACGGGGTGGTTGGCAACAGGTATGCTAACATACAGATGCTGATTGATAAAGTTTCATTTAGGAACTGTAAAGTAATGTATTAAAAATTATTTTACAACTGCCAGGTGTGGTGGCACATGCCTGTAATCTCAGTACGCAGGAGGGTGAAGCAGGAGGATCATCATGAGTTCAAGGCCAGACTGAACTTCTTTCTTCTCTGTCTCAAATGACCAAAAACAAACAAACAAACAAAAAACAATTTTGAGGTGGTCAAGAGACTGAAAGTTTAGAGATAAGTTAAATAAAATGGTGCCACTGGTGGTAAGCCCATAAAGAATGAATCTGAATTCAAAGAGCACATGGGTTCAATGGAACATGTTGAAAATTTATGATAGTAGTGGGTTAATCCCTAAAGGAAAGAATGTATTTATCAGCACTGCAGAATCTGTGTCAGTATTACAAGAGAGTGATAAATGAATGACTGTGGTTAAATTAAGGTAGGATTTTCTTCAGGAGGAATGGAAAAGAAGTTAACACAAGCCCAGCATAGGTCAACTGAGGTCTTAAAAAAATGAAAGAGACACAAGAGGTATGGATAAAAGTCACAAGTAAGAATGCAGCATCAGGACAGACATTAAGTAATAAATATGAGCTCCTGCTTAAGCAGAGAATTATAGACAAATGAGGAAAAGGCAAAAATTAGGAACAATGTTGATCACAGACTGAGGCAAATTTAATTTTATGTAGAAGACAGAAGTAAATGTAAATGTAATTAAGTACATGAGACAGAGAAATGGACTGAGGAAGTAAATTAAGACTGGTACTAATAGAGAAAACTTTCTTAAAACCTTAGTGGAAAAATTTTAATTAAATGGTTTGATACAGTAAGGTGTTACAGAAACTCCGAGGTGAATTCCAAAAAAAAAAAAAGCTACCGGTGGTAATCTGTGAGTGCAGTTAGAGAATATGACTGACACTGGGTGGTGAGGAGTGGAGGGGCCTTTCCAGGGCAAGGTCATAATACTGAATCTACCTCCGTGCTATAAAGATGATAGTTTCAAGCATAAGGCAAGGCAAATAACCAAAGGGTACGAGGAAAGTATACTCTAAGATTTACATTAAAATTGTTCTCAGGAATGGGATTTATCTTGTGAGGACAGGCTGAAAATAACAGTCAACTACTGAAGAGATACATCTGAAAAGAATAAAGAATTAGAAAAGATGGATGCTGGAAACTAAGGAAGGAGAGATGTGTGAATTGGCTGGGGTACAGAACATGCATTATAGCAAATAGGAGAATGGGAAATTTGGAAGGAAGTTGCCAGGTCTGTACCACTGGAGGGAAAACTAGTGAGGTAAAAACGGAGTTTATGAAACAATTCCAGAAAGCTTTGCAAGGATAATAATTAAAGGACAGGGTATATCAATAGGACAAAACACTAGAAAGGATGGGTTTGAAATAGGTAGTCCGGAAATAAACTGAGAAGGGACAGATGTAGTATATATAGGGTGTAAGAAGTCAAGAAAGATGGTCACACTGAGCCAAAACTGAGGAGCAAGTCACTACCCAGAAGGCACTATGGAATACTGAGGAATGCTATACACATGGCAGGAGAGATGTTGAAAGTAAGGTTTTTCTCTAGAACAATATAGGAGTGAGTGTAGGAACAGTGCAGAAGAGCAACACTGAAGTTGCCCTGAGATGCAATGGCACCAGTCACTAAGGAATAACACAATTGAAAGGATAAGATGGTATTCCTAGGCCAAAAGTCAGGAAGATAGGATAGGAGGTGCAAAGGAAAGGAAGTATTACCTGGTGTAAGGCACAGCAAGTAAAGATCTCAAATAGGGAGTTCTGTCAGAGTTCAAAGAAAGTCTGATTGGTCACATGTGGGGCATAAAGGCCATGGGAAATATACAGAAAGGGTAAGGGGCAAAGACCTGAGTAGGATACTGCAGTAGACTATCTTTTGAAGCTTGGGAAGAAAATTGGTAATTAAAGGATGTAGTTAATGGAAAAATTCATTAGAAAGCTGGTTAAGATGAATGCTGATAAAAAGCTATTGCTGACAATTTTATTTAGAGGCTCACTTAGTAAAGGTTGTGAATAGGTAGTTTCTCTAGAGAA
The DNA here is from genome assembly GCF_012274545.1 of Fukomys damarensis. Taxonomy (NCBI): domain Eukaryota; kingdom Metazoa; phylum Chordata; class Mammalia; order Rodentia; family Bathyergidae; genus Fukomys; species Fukomys damarensis. The sequence continues at coordinate 36,778,925 of NW_022900916.1, read as the reverse complement.
TGGATTACTGCCTTTGATGGGGAAGGAGTGAAGATTACGATGACGGAAGTACATCTGAAGACAATAATTCTGCAGCCCTTTCTTTTGTAGAGAGGTGGTGAATGAAAGGATGACAGAATTAAGATACTGTAGATGATTGCACAGTGTGCCATTAAAGTTGCTCAGAGAAGTTCCCTGCTTAGTGGAGACTGGCTAAAAGTGACACACATTTCCTAGGGAGTCTTGTATGAAAATGTCACAAAAGAAGAGAAGATAGAGGCTGACAAGAAGAGAAGTAGGATTTAGGGTGGTGTGTGTGTGTGTGTGTGTGTGTGTGTGTGTGTGTGTGTGTAATATAAAGTATGGGCAGGGAAGGGCATTAAAGAGGGCCAGATTGAGGAATACTGGAAAACAGCAGAGTTGATTATGCAGTAGAGAGAAGTGAGTTACACTAGATTACAACCAAAGACAGTGTGAAGAGAAGGTGGCTAAATAAGAGTGCTATGAGGCTGAAAATAAGAGTCAACTACTGAGGAGGTATGTATGAAAAGAATATGGAATTAGAGATGCTGGAAGCTAAAGCAGGGATGTGTGAATTAGGTAGGGGTGCACAATATGCATTATGCCTTCTTAGAATCTTTGCTGAATGGTATCTGAAGCAAAAAAATATGACCAATAGCCTGAAAGGTCAAGGAGTCAAAATGCAATGGATCTGAGCCAAGGCCAATGGCAGGACTATGAAGGTCTGGAACTGAACGAGAATACAAATGTATTCAGAAAGTGCAGAGGAAGCAAAGTACATGGAAGGAGTCTATCAAATCCACAAGAATGACAAAGAGGGTAACTGGAGAAAAAGCAACTTAATATAAGTTAACACAGCTATTTCTCTAAGGTCAATCAAGGGAAAGAGTGGAGGAGCCTGCAGAAGACAGGGTCCCTAGAAGACTGGTAGGTACTGATATGAGGGCTATGATACCATAATTGCACCAAAGATGATGGTTAAGAGAGAGGAGAAAGACTGGTATATAAGAAAGACTATGTACCGAGAGCACTATACAGAATACTTAAGCCAGGCATGGTGATGCACACCTGTACTCCCAGTACTCTGGAAAGCTGAAGGAGGAGGATTACAAGTTTGAGCCTAGCCTGGGCGATTTAGCAAGACCCTGTCTAAAAATAAAAATTTTTAAAAGGGCTGAGGTTGTAGCTCACTCTGAAGGCCCCAGATTCAATCACTAGTATTGGGAAAAAAATACTCATAAGTATGAAAAGCAACCTGGGCAGAGAGGATGAGAAATGATATTTCCCAGAAGGGAAGTCCTGTAAGACCTTAAAATTTGGGTCTTTCAGCCAAATGTTGCGACTTAATGTCAGACTGCAGAAAGCAGTGTATTATTGGGAAAAGAACAAAAGCTTGGCAAGTCATGCAGAGCTTTGGTGGGAAGTTTTAATTAGGTTTGGGAGGAGATGGGTTAAGATGAATTTTGATATAAAAAGACAATGGGAGAGCTCTCTGAGTAGCTTGTAGAACGGGTGACTAATACTATATTAGGAAATAAGTGGCTGGAGATCATGGGTATCTAACTCAAGAGTAAAACTTCATCTGTTATTATATACAGATGGTAAATAATACAATATGTGGGAGAGCAAATAATCAAAGGGAAACAACAAATGAATGTCATGTAAAGTACTGCAATGAAGTTACTCTATGGCAGTTTTGTTTTCTCAAATGAAAGACACTAGAAAGAGAACTTGCCTAGGGAGTGCTCTTCAAAAGGAGGAGGAGTCTATGTTCAGGAAGCTTGGTGGAAGAGTAGAAATAGCTAGTGCAAACAGCCAGTGTGCAGAGAGTGAGCACAGTGTTGAGTACTCATTGTGAGGAGTCTGTTTCTTCAAAAATACTACTACATATATGGAATACCTATATGGTTTCTGGATAAATGAAAGAAGTTGAATAGAAGGCAGAGTTTTTATAAGGCATAACAGAGAAAATGGAATGAGACTAATGTTAAAATTATTGCTAAAGAGACAGTATCACCTAACAATGATAAACAGTGGTTGCAGATACTAAATGGAGGTATATGGTTCCTCATTTGGGCCAAAGGTCACAATGGAAAAGGAAGAGGACAAGTTGAATGCTAAGGGGAAGGCTTATTAAAGACTAGAATACTGACTCTAAGTGAGAACATGTGACTAAGACACTTCAAAAAGAATACGCATTTATCACTGTGAAAAACAGATATACAAGGGAAATCTCCAAAGGGAAGTTGGGAGGAATGTTTTATAAGAGGGACAGTAAAGATGTACTTATAAGAAGATTTGTATGCAAAAAGAGCAAAGCAGCAAAGAGCAAAAGATGGACAGAGGATGCTAAAGGAGAGGGATGTGTGAATTAGGCTAGGGTGCAATATAGGCAGTACAGAATGTTATTTGGAAGGACATTAACAGGGCTGAAAGGAAACATTAGGAAATGAGAATTGTTGTCAGAGTTGTGTATTAGCAAGCAAACAGAGCGAGGTAAAACCATGGCAAAGTTTGAATTGGGGTATGAAGAAAAAAATAATTGGGGTATGAGATTTTGCCATCCAAGAAGCTTTGCTAGGGAAATGCTAAAAGTCATGGGTATAGTCAATATATTAAGAATGAAAAAGAGGCTAAGTGGAACGGGCATCAAAGGCAGGTCAGTGGCAATATCCTGTCCAAGTTCAGGCTGAACTGTGAGTATAGCAAATGCAGTATAGAATGTAGGACACAAGGGAGATGGCAATGTATTGAACAGGGAGTGCTCAACATAAGAGGATTATCCAGAAGAATCTGTAAGACGTTTATGTATGTAGTGTCTAAAGAAAGAGACAAAGAAGATAAGGGCACACCATTCTCTTGGACAAAGAAAGAAAGAAAAAGCAAAGGACCAGAACAAAATGAAGAATTTCTGCTGATGTGAGGGATGATTTGAAGAAGGACAGAAATGGACCTAACATATGGGGTAAGAAGGAAGAGAAGTAGGAATTTCTTAGAGTTAAACACTATTATATGAAATACAGAAGAAATAAGAGTGGATAGAGGTCAGTGAGGAAGACTGGGTCTATAATAAAAGAGATCCACAAGGGAGAAACTGGTAAGATCTCAAATTGGGTCAAATCAATGAACTTGTTTGGGAAGGCTCAGTAGCAAATGAACAGGGGATCCAAGAGGGTCAGCGATTTGGACAGGAGAGAGTAAACTAACCAGGTCTATTCCACGACAAACATTTTCATTAAAACTCTAGTTAACAGGAAAGTTTAAGCGAGTTTAATTAAGATATATTCTAAAAAGGCATTGCTAGCAACACCAAGCTAAATAAAGATTGGCCAATTAGGAAGCATGGGCGAGTGATTTTTCTATAAAGGAAACTATTTCTTAAGGAATGGTTGGAAATCATGGGGGAAATAAACCTCAGGATAATACCTACTAATCTGTTGTTATAATAAAGGGATTGTCACTAAAATTGATAGGTAAGCTAGGATAGGTAATAGGAGAGGAGCTTTACTGTAAGTAATGAGTGCTGTGTGAATTAGAGCAGGGACCCAGGCTGACAAAGAAGCTATGCATTAAAGAGACTTGGAATGGTCTTGAGAGATGTTAGATCTCTGAAGGGGCTAAATGTTTGGTGTTACATTTGCAATGAGTGTATGGGATAGATAGTGAGAAGAGAAGCAAAGATCTCAATCTGAATAGGTGTCAGACTAGTTCTTGAAGTCTTGATGGGGAAAAAAATTAAATGAGCACATCTATAAGAGTACAAACTCTCAAAGATAGCACTGAATATTCATGGATATGGAAATATTAAAATTATAAAATAGCGTATCACGTTCATATAATGATTTTCTTCTTGGAAGGGAGAAAGAAATGATTCTGAGTAGTAAAGAAATCTTTTTTTTTTTAATTGAATTTATTGGTACATTCTAGGTATACAGTACAGTTACATTCATTACTGGGATCTTGTACCTTTACATGCCAGTTCTTGGTTCTCATTTTTTCCCCTTGTCTTGATTATATGTTAAATATTTTATTTCTTTAAAAAAGGATCTGAAGCAAAATAACAAAGTTAAGTCTATGTTGGTAGTATAGTGGTGAGCATAGCTGCCTTCCAAAATAACAAAGTTAAGATATGAAAAAGTGGAGGAGTGGGTATATAAGTTCTGGGGTGATGGAGTTTTAATTAAAGGATTTGAATGATAAAAAAAGATCAGAGGAGGAAGATTAGGGTGAATCTTGATTAACAAAACAAAACAAAAAAAGATTGACAGCAACCTGAAAAACACTTGTTTAGAAATATGGGTGGGTAGTTTATCTGGTAAAGAGGATGATCTGTATTTAGTGAGAAACGTGCATTATTAAAAGTGTACCAGTCAAAAATACACCCTTTGATAAGGTAATGTATTCATTACTATGATTATAGAGGAAGCCAATAATACCATATAGATGTTAATATATAAGTGAAAATAACTGAATAAAATTAAGAACTTCAACAAAAGTTGAAAAAATAAAAAGAACAAAAGTTGTTATGCTAGGCCTGTTTGTAAGTGAGAGAAATTACTAAGACATGGATAAGAAAAAGAAAAGAGCAGAGAGAAATGGAAGCTGAAATGTAACTAAGGTGAAGGGGTTGTAAGATTTAGGCTGTGGTATAAAGCATGCAGTTTTCTAAATGTAGTAGACAAGTTTTAGTAAGGGCTAGGGTGAGAAGCATTGAGACACCAGAATTAAAAGTTCAGTAAATACTTGGATTTTATACCAGATAACAAGCAACAGAGATAAGAGGGAGGTGAGAACGTGACAAAAGAATTTGAGAATGAAAAAAAAGAGAGAAGAAAGCTGGACACGGTGGCCCATACCTGTAATTCCAGCACTTGAGAGGCTGAGACAGAAGGATTGGGGTGGGTTAGAGGCCAGCCTACGCTACATAATGATGTCAGAGAGAGGGCGGGGACAAGAAAGCTGGGGAGAGATTAAATATATTACATATTGCTGCCCAAAAAGCTCTGTTAGAAAAAGATGTGAAGAAACTGGTGTATAATAGAATGGGAAATTAAGAGGGAGGTTAATAGATATAAGATGGACCAGAGAAGGAATCACAAGAAAGTCCAGACTTAGTGGATGGTAGAAACAGGCTCACTACCAAGTGCAAGAAATAGGCAGACAGGAGGCTGAACACTGAATGCTGACTATCAAAGAATGTGCATATTAAAAAACTAATTATAGTAATCGGAATAATCTAGCTGAAAAACAACAGAACGTTTAAATAAATATAACAAAAAGAGAAAGAGAAAAGGAGAAGAGCACTGTTCAAGTTGTTTATAGATAGACACTGCCACCAATTCTGATGGGCGAAATGGCTATTGCTCTATATTTAGGCCAAGTCTTGATAGAAGAAAAAGAAAATAGAGTCTAGCCAATAAGTAGAGGAGCACAGAGGATAGCCAGGAAGTGCTGTATGAATTGTAGAACAATTCTGAGAAGGTAATGCAGATATTATCAGCTCTCTAGTCACGTGATGTATGCAGATTAACATGGAAAGCTTTTTTGGTGTGGTGGTGCTGGGGATTGAACCCAAGACTTTTGCAATGAGCTACATCCCAGTTCTTTTTATTTTTTATTTTGAGGCAAGGTTTTGTTAAGTTACTCAGGCTGGGCTTCAACTTCTGATCCTCCTGTCTCAACATCCCAAAGTCCTGGCAGTACAGGTGTGCCATACCACATCCAGTAGAAAAGTTCCTATACATATGTCACCATATGCTTGCAAAACTTGGTACAGTGAGTTACCATTCTTCTGCTAAGAAAGATGATTTGCTTGCACAGAAGTCTGCTCAGAAAGGTATATTTCTGCTGTGGTCCTAGCTCTTCTATCAGGAGGCTCACTTTCTATGCTCAATGATTTTTTTATGTTGTACTATGCTCCTGTCATCTTCCCTACAGTATGGGTGGGACAACTCAAGCACCTCATCAATTGGTAAGTAAACATTTCCAAAATATTTTTTCTTTATATAATTCATTAAAAAAAAATATATATATATATACACACACACATATATATATGTGTGTATATATATATACAATTTGTTATTTATTTTAAAAATATGTCATTATTTCTTGCAGTACAAAAGGGAAATGCCAACTGTCTTTAATGTAGTATGGAATTGTTTTATACCACACATATCTGCTGTTGAATGAATTATATGTAAATGAGGCATTTGTCTTTTAAAATGGTTTATATTTTAAGAACCTCTTAGGTTTCTGTCAGTGTTTTAGTGGTGGTTTGGAAATTTAATCACAAAGCAGATAGAAGAGTACTATGTAGTGAGGCAATTCAGCAAGAAAGAAAGTGTGAAGTAAAGTTGATAACTAAATAGAGGGACATAGGAGGGACAGTGTCCAGGAAAATAGATCTACAAAGAAAACTGCAGTTGTCAGAAAAGTCAAAGTCAGGTTCAGTGAAGTGGACACAAAACAAGGCAAGAGACAAGGATTCTACTAAGAAACAAACGGAACCAAAGAAATTCAGCACAGTATGTACAAAAGCAAAAATACAGAAATGGACTGAGCAATGAAAGTACAACAAGAAGAGGTACCTAAAAGAAGATATTAACGCATAGGAATGACACATAGTAAATAAGATGGTTAACAAAAATTGTTTTTCTAAGGCAGAAGAGAATAAGAATAAAAGAAGAAAATTGGAAAAACATAAAATTTACTTTTAGATGGAAAGTGACAGGGCCAGGGATTTAGCTCAGTGGTTCCACCGCCTGCCTCGCAAGCGCAAAGTCTGGAGTTCGAACCCTGGAACTGGGGGAAAAAAAAGAAAAAAGAAAGTGACATGTGAGAATGACACTGCGAAGAACAAGATAGCATAATTTTAACAAATGAGATAAGAATATAGGTAGAAACTTAAGTAAGAAAGAGTACTTTATGGATTTGATAACACTTCACAGCAATGTGAATAAATACAGGCCAGGTAGTTTAACAATAAGGAAATTGAGCAACAGTGAGGTCAGCAGAAGAACACAAACCAAGAAAAGGGCTATAGGATATAAGAGGGACTAAAAATAGTGAAATAAAAGAAGGTAAAGGTAGGAAAGAAGCAAGTGAGAAGACAACTATACGTATCAGAGTGAAATGTTAGAAAAAAGAAAAATAGCTAAGACAGATTGAATTGTATATTTGAATCTAATTTCAAACAAAAGAGGAGAAGAAGAAATTAAGAAATGAGTAAAGAGGAACTAAAGCTAGATAGTAGAGAGGGCACTACGTAGAGAATGAAATTGAAACGTGCACATCCATATTTGGAAAGGACTGCTACCAGCCTCAGAAACATGGTGCCAAAAATGGCTACAGAGGGCTGAAGTTTCAAGGTATCAAAGAAGAAAGAAAAAGGGAGTTACAGAATGGAAAGGCAAATCAGTGTAATTTACAACATAGACCTTATAGACAGAGCATTTAACAAAGCCTGAGTGTGAAGTAGAGAAATAAGGAATGGGACAAGTTCTAAGCACTTATTATAAAGATATAGTAAAGAAACTGCTTTTGTGAAAATTCAGTGTTTGTTTCAGTATGGGGGAAATACTGACAATGTTGAGTAAGGTAATTTAAACTACATAATGAATATGGTACATGAAAAAGGAGACAAACTTAAAAATATAAGTAAAAAGGGCAATGTCTGATTGGCAATGACTTTAAAGAGGAAAAGGAAACAAACAAATGAGGGTGAGACACATAAATTATATAATGCAGACAGAGTGGAGGTGTTCTATGCAAAAGAGGAACAGAGAGAAGGGAATGTGGTAGGTCCAAGCAGAGTGCCAGGTCAGCATCAGAAGGGATGTGCTGAGATCCGAAAGTAAGGATGTCACATGGCCACCACTGGAACGCTGGGAGCCCGAAGTGGGAGGGCAAGGGGCACTCACAGCAGTGATTCTCACCGGGGATGGGGGGGTGGGGTTCCACCCGAGGGGGGCTGTGGGCATGGCCCCAAGGAGGCCTATCAGGACTCGGGAGGGGAGCAGGGTTCTGCTCACAGACAGTAAGCAATGGCAGCAAATGGACCCAGATGATGGTTCTGATGGGCCGCCTGTGGGTCATGCGTCCTCGGGTGAGAATCACTGGTGTGGAAGGAGGAGAATGGAGGTTGGGCAGAGACGGGAGGGGAGCAGATGCCGCCTGTGAGTGCAGGTAGATGGAGGCATCAGAGTCCTGACTGTCAGATCTGGTCGAGGGTGACAGGGAGCCCAGGGATGTTGCAGAGAGGTGCCTGCAAGGATGAGGGCTGAGTGGGGATTTCCTGTCAAGGTCAGGGAGGGCAGGGTCAGCACCATGGTCCTGGCTGAGGACTGAGGTGGAGGAGTGAGGCAGAGAGAGATGACAGTGCACAGAGGAAGAGGGCGCTCTGGGGCTGGGCAGAGAGCAGGGGCTGTGGTCCAGGGGAAGGGAAGGAAGCACCAGAGGAGAATGGGGCCAGCGCTGAAGGAGAGCTCATGAGGAGATGAGTGTGAGGTGGGAGGAGGAGGAAGTGGAGAAAAGAAAGAGTGGGATGGAGGGGCTGCCTTGAAGAGAGAGAGCTGTGAGGCTCAGCAGCAAGTCAAGTTGCCAGTGGGCATGCGTATGTGAAAAGGTAGGTTGGTAGGTGTGGTTGTAGGAGTGAGGACAGAGGATAAAAGTATGTGGCACAGGAATGTGGTGGGAGAATCAGAGGCAGAAGTTTCCAAGAGTGTTTTCAGAATTCAGTGTTTGAAAGGACTGTTGATACGTTACAGGGAACTAAACTAAGGTTGTCAGCGCTTGAAAGAGCAAATAGCCCATAGCCAGAGAGACATGTGCATCTGTGCTTATACAGAGAACACAGATTTGGTAGTCAGTCTGTTCACCTGTCCAAAGTCTAACAGGTAGGGCAGTGAGAATGGGGTGGAGTCAGAAGAAGAAGTGGCAGTCACAGTCACAGAGAAGAGGCAGGGAATCTTCTCTTGGCCAGGGAGCCAATGAGAAGAAATAGGTGACAAGAAAAGGCTATGAGACAGGATGTGATTGTGAGAGGATGAATCAAGGTAGGGGAAATTCACTATGGAAGACAGTGCAGCAGGGGGATCCCCAAGAAGAATGGAGAGCAGAGAGTAGGGTGGAGGGGAGGCAGGCAGGAGATGGATCAGGGCGGGGATAATAAGTACTTTCATCAACACATAAAGCATGAGGCACCTTCAGTGCTGACAAAGGGCCAAGAAGGAAAAATCAGAAGGTAGAAAGAAAGTAGAATTCCCAAAAGGGGAGCTGGCAGGTCACTGGGGGAGAGTGAGTGGGAGGGGTGGTTATAAAATTTGAACCACCGGAGCAGAAGATAGAAAAAAAGTGTTCTAGGGCTGGGGATTTAGCTCAGTGGGGTTGCCGCCTGCCTCCCAAGTGCAAGGACCCGAGTTCGATCCCTAGAACCCAAAGGAAAAACAAGGAAAGAAAGTGTTCTGAGTGTTCTCAGAAGTGGGCGAGGGATTGCAGCAAAGGGTCACAGTGACTCAGATTAACCAGAGGAAACTGAGTGGTGTCACATTTTCAGAGGGCTCTTGCAAAAAGAACTGCCAGGTAATCTCAGGGACATGGGGATGAGTCAAGGAGAGTGAGTCGAGTGCATGGGAGACAGAGGCTTGCAAATGGCGGAAGAACAGCTGGGAGCCAATGCGGAACAGGCATTTCGCAGTGAGCACTGAAGCTGTGCTTCTGCTCTTCAAGGGGAGCTGACAGAGGGGAAGTGTCCAGTGCAGCAGCCACTGCAGGGGACAGAGTGAAGGCTGGGCTGGGCAAAGCCCTTAACAGTTCAGTAGATGAACATATACTTAGAATGAGAACTCAGGGCACTAGCAAATGGGCATGGTAGGTATAACCCTAAACCCAGGAGGCTGGGAATCGGGATGGGGTTCGGGTGGGGGAGCCTTCTGTGTCGGGAGAGTTGATCACGAGGATGAGAAGAGGGAAAAACAATGTCTTAAAATTTGATGGATATAATGAAGGCAGTATGGCTAAGTCATAATAAAGAACAACTATCCAGAGACGCAGAATGGAGTGGGTGCAAAGGATAGGGCTGTATTTTCTCAGACGGGGCATGCTTGGGAGCAAATGCAAGTAACAGAAGAGAGGAGAGGAGACAGAGAATTGGAGGAGTGGCTGTGGAGTCTGTGTCAGCTTGTCTGATGGGAAGAGAAGAGCAAAGAAGGAGGCTGGCATGGGAAAGGCAAAGGAAAAGGTACCCTAAGGGAATGTGGAATGGGGATCTATGAAAGGCCCAGCCAGTGGCCAAGAATGGCTGCAGAAGTGAGGCCGGGACAGGGATGCAAAGAGTTTGAGCAGAGACAGCACGTACAGGAAGACAGCAGAGCCTTGGAGAAAGAGGCATGCGAATCTGATGAAACGGCAGGCACTAGCTGAGAGAAGTATGGCCCCAGAGAAGAGGCAGGGAGGCTTCCCTTGGCCAGAGAATGAAAGGGGAGAAAGGGTTGGCAAGAGGCTTGGCAGCAAGAAAGGACGTGGTTATGACAGGAAGAATCAGGGCAAGGGCAGGCACCCACGGGACACAGACAGGGTGGCAGGAGGCACCCAGGGAGGATGGAGAGCAGAGGGTGGGGTGGGAAGGAGACAGGCTGGACAGCAACGGGGGACCAGGGAGGAGGGTGGCACCAGAGTGGGAACAAAGGCCCTTGGAGTGCTCAGGTCTGCCTGCAAGGCTCAGGATGGGGAGGGCAAGGCAGAAAAGGGGCGGATGCCTATTGGCAAGGACAAACATATGCTCTTAAAACCCTGAATGTTCTTACAGACATACAAATTTTTGGCCAGGCTCTTTACCATGGATCCGATGGGAAAGGGTGGGTAGTTGGAATGGGGTTTGGGACAGGATTTGGGTCGGGGGGGGCGGGTGGAGTGGAGTTTGAGGGCCATGAGCCTAGCTCCAGGTATCAAGAAGACATCTTACTGAACTGAGCCGGCGGAACATTCCATGTCTAGAATGTAAAGTGAAAATTACAGTTTGGAGAGACCTCTGAGCCCACCTAGGAAGAATGAAAGTAGCTGAAGGGAAGGAGGAGGGAAGGATACAAAGCTGGCTTGTTGGAGAGAGGAAAGACTTGAGGGTCAAAGAGGTACTCCATGGGGCACCTGTCCAGGAATCACAAATGGCAGGAGCAATTAACAAAGAGAAGAAAAAGGGACAATAGTAATCTCCCAGAAGACCAACTGGGTTCAAACATACTGAGAGCTGCAGGAAGGATGCCTCGGTTTGGCAGTTCAAGAGGGCTGGTGTCAGATGAGGTCCTTTGGACAAACAACTCTCACACAGGGTGGGTTTCGGTCAGTTCTTGTACTGAGCAGTAAACAGGAAGGGGAACATGGTGGCTCCAGGAGGAGAGTGCCGGGTGTGCTGACATCCTCAAGGGACCATGCCGGGTGGCCACCACTGGAACCCTGGGAGCCTGAAATGGGAGGGCAAGGCCCAGGGAGCACAGGGGCACCCACAGCAGTGATTCTCACCGGGGATGGGGGGTGGGGTTCCACCCGAGGGGGGCTGTGGGCATGGCCCCAGGGAGGCCTATCAGGACTCGGGAGGGGAGCAGGGTTCTGCTCACAGACAGTAAGCAATGGCAGCAAATGGACCCAGATGATGGTTCTGATGGGCCGCCTGTGGGTCATGCGTCCTCGGGTGAGAATCACTGGTGTGGAAGGAGGAGAATGGAGGTTGGGCAGAGACGGGAGGGGAGCAGATGCCGCCTGTGAGTGCAGGTAGATGGAGGCATCAGAGTCCTGACTGTCAGATCTGGTCGAGGGTGACAGGGAGCCCAGGGATGTTGCAGAGAGGTGCCTGCAAGGATGAGGGCTGAGTGGGGATTTCCTGTCAAGGTCAGGGAGGGCAGTGCCAGCACCATGGTCCTGGCTGAGGACTGAGGTGGAGGAGTGAGGCAGAGAGAGATGACAGTGCACAGAGGAAGAGGGAGCTCTGGGGCTGGGCAGAGAGCAGGGGCCGTGGTCCAGGGGAAGGGAAGGAAGCACCAGAGGAGAATGGGGCCAGCGCTGAAGGAGAGCTCATGAGGAGATGAGGGACTGCAGGTAGGGATTATATTTTGGAAGAGGAGAGGGAGGAGGAGGAGGGAGGAGGAGGAGGAGGAGGAGGAGGACGAAGAGGAGAAAAAGGAGGAGGAAGTAGAGAGTGTGATGAATTGGCTGCCTAGAAGAGAGAGCTGTGACGCAAGGCAGCAGGTTGCCAGTGGGCTCGTGTGTGAGTGGATGGCATGGCCATGTGTGGTGGCAGGAATGAGGGCAGAGGATAAAAGTTTGTGGCACAGGAATATGGTGGAGAATCAGAGACAGATGTTTCCAAGAGTGTTTTCGTAAGACTGACAGAAGTGAGGAGAAAGGAAACATGAAAGACATAGGGGACCATGGATGTGGAGGTGAAGTTCTGCAAGGAGACCAGAGCTGGGGCCACAGGGACAGCCGGGCAGAATGTACAGCCAGTATGGCCTATCTGAGGCTAAAATGTCTGATGTGGCAGAGCACTGGGTGTGGGGAACACATCAGACGGAGTGGACACCCAAGGGGACTAATGCTCAGCCAGATGACTCACAGAGGGCTGCCGAAAGCATGGCTGATGGGAGGGCGTGACTGCATCTCCTTATGCAGTAGAGAGGAAAGCAGGCAAAAGTTTCAGCTGCAACCATCAGAGGAGAGGAGGTGATGAGTACTGCAGCCTGTTGAGAGCAGGCTGATACAGAACAGAGGGAGAAGTCAGCAGGGGAGAGCGAAGAGGACTGCTGAAAAGGGTCAGGGAAAGTGCTGCATCATGGAAGGCACATCAGGGCCAAGGAGGAGGAAGAAAGTGAAGGATCTGGTGGGCTAGCTCAGGGAACAAAAATGCAAGGCACAGGTAACAGAGAGTCTGAATGAAAGTTGTAAAAGTGAGAATGAGGTTATAAAATGAGTGAGTTTTAATGTATGGCAACCTGTGATCATTGAAGACCATTGTGTCAAGCAAGGAATGGCAAGGTGATGTCCTGGCAAACATGTGTGAACAGGAAATAGACTCTAATATGGTGGATATGAGAAGGTAGCATGGTCATGGGTGAATTCAGACAGCAGAATTCTCAACAGATCACAATGGGAACAAAGATATCAGCAATGTAGGCATAGTGAGGACTTACCAGTAAGGCAGCAGGCACCATGGGAAGGATGTCCGAGTCTATATATTGGGACATGGCAAGAGAAGGAGTACTGGGTGTCAAAGAGGAAGGAGAGAGTCTCTGGAAAGGACAGCGGGAGAAAATGCAGTGCAAGGGTTACATCTGAATCAAGAGTGGTAAGAGAAGGCACTGGAGCTGGACTGATGTAGGAAGGTGGTATGTGTGATGTCACGTATATGGGTTGACTACAAGGAGGCACATAAGGGGATTAATCTTGAACAGGGGCTAGTGAGAAAAGAGGGTGGATGGAATGCAGAATTCCCAAACTGGAGATGTTGGTAAATCTCAGAGGACAAGTTGGTGGGATTAATGTCAGAATGTGGGAAGAGAGAAGAAAATACAAAGCCCTGGCATTTGCATAATGGGGAGCTAGGGTGATAATGGGGCACAGGGCCATAGGCATGAGTAAAACAGACAAAACCAGATAGAGTTGCACCTTTAGATGGCTCCAGCACTGACAGCACTGGCAGGTGATCTCAGGGACATGGGGATGGACTCATGCAAACTGAGTCTAGAATGTAGCTAGAAAGATGCTTGCAAAAGCAGAGGAGATTGTTTGTTTGTTTGCTTTTAATCATTCATTATATCTGTGCTTCCAAGTTCCAGAGTGGCTGGAAGGTTGGACATGTAGTGCACGGGGACTGACTCCACTGTCACACTGAAGTTGAGGTGGGAGGTTCAGTCTAGAACCCAATGGGGCACCATGAATTTAATACGAGACAAACAGCAATCCAGGAGGAAGCAAGGCTCTAGAGGTAGGGGCTTTAGGGACTGCATGAAGGAATTATATTTTGGGTCACTTAATCCAAAGTATAAGAGAAGAGACTGGCCCCTACATAAGAAGAGGCTCTTAAAATCTGAACACAGTGTTGTGAAGGTAATGTGCCAAGACAGGAAGAAGAAACAAGTGGTACCCAAAAAAACACTAGGGGAAAATATAAAAATGGAATTAAAGTGTTTATAAATGGGGAGAGGAGGAGGGGGTGAAGGGAGGGCAGGGACAAGGGGAAAAAATGAGAATCAAGACCTATCATGTAAAGGTACAGGATCCCAGTAATGAATGTAATTGTATTGTATACCTAGAATGTACCAAAAAATTCAATTTAAATTAAAAAAAAACAACAACAAAACAAAACACTAGGGGTCCTATGAGGGCAAGCTTTTGGAGCTAGGGATACATCTGGCTATCAGGATCTTACTGGGGAAAATGGAAATGACAAAGGAGGGGAAGGGGAAGAAGTGGTCAGAACGGATATAGAGTTTTGTGGGTACCTGCTTAACAGAAAGGGAAGAGAAAAGAGGAATAATTTTAGTGGAGAAGTAGGAAAAGAGAGCCTATCAGAAAAAATAGGTGTGGGGCCGGGTGTGGTGGCACATGCCTGTAATCCCAGCACTCGGGAGGCTGAGGCAGAAGGATCACTGTGAGTTTTGAGACCAGCCTGGGCTACATACTGAGTTCCAGGTCAGGCTCAATTACATAGTGAGACCCTGCCTCAAAAAACTACAAAAAATAAAAGAAAAGAAAGAAATAGGTGTGGGGCCAGGGATTCAGCTCAGTGGCTCTTCCACCTGCCTCACAAGTGGAAGGCCCCAAGTTCGATCCCCAGTACCAAAAAAAGAAGAAATAGGTGGAAAACAATGGAAAAAGTGGCAGGCAAACATTTGAAAAAAGTGGATAGGAAGAGGAAGGAAAATGTTTGAGTAGTGAGAGCAAAGCCCAAGGAGTGAGCACACTGACATGGAGAAAGGAGGAGTGAATACCAAGGAGTGAGCAGGTGTTAGGCAGCTGAGAGAAGTACAGGCCAGAGATGACGCAAGGAGCCATCCTTGGTCAGGAAGAGAAAGAAAAGAAATGGCCTCAGAAAGAAAGGATGAGGGAAGATGATATGAAAGGAAGGTCATATGGAAGACAGACAGGGAGCAGAAGGCATGCAGGAAGGATGGAGAAAGCTGGATGGGGGTGGGGATAGGGGACGGTGAGACAGACTGGACAGCAATAGGAGAAGAGGCCATACCAAGTGGGAATGAAGACACATAGAGTGTTCAGGCTGGCCTTGAAAACAAAGCAGAAAGGTGTAGAAAGCAATGGGGAGAGAGGAATGTGTGCTTTTTTTAAAGCCTTGAGTATTATTGCAAGAGTGTGCATTTTGGGCCAGGATCTTGGCTATGGACTAGGTGGGTAAGAATGGGCTGAGGTGGGTTGATGATGGTGTTGGAGTATTGGATGGAGATTAGGTTAGGGTAGACTGAGTTGGACAGGACAGCATGCTTGGAACAGCAGTGTTAAGTGGTGGGGAAGGGTGATTGGGGATGGGGCTGGGACTTAAGGCAGGCCCCAGACATACAGATAACAATCCTGCCAAACAAAGCTGGTTGAAGATTCTACTTTGATTGCTGAGGATAATGAATATAGGTTGGGAAAGGCTAGTGAGTCCACTCAGGAAATATAGAGGAACTTTAGGAAGGGGTGGGAGGGCAGAGGTAAGAAGCTGGTTTGTAGGAAACTAAGGACATCCAGACCAAAGGACTAGGCATGAAGCACTGCTTTTCTGTGTCTAGAAACAGGAGATTAATGAAAAAGAGATCATATGGTAGTATCTGCTTAGAATAGCAACACTTGAGTCAAGGATATAGAAAGGAAGGTGGAGTCGTATCAGTAGGAGGGCATCATGGGTAGGGACAGGCCTTCAAAAGAACAATTCTCATAGACTGGGATTCAGTCAAGTGCTGTATCAAGGAGTAAACAGGGAAGGGAACATAGTAGCTCCAAGAGCACAGAGCTACGTTTACATCAGAGTGGGATGGGCTGCTTGAGGATGTCAGATGGACACCACTGGAACGCTGGGAGCCGGAAATGGGAGGGCAAGGCCCAGGGAGCACAGGGGCACCCACAGCAGTGATTCTCACCGGGGGTGGGGGGTGGGGTTCCACCCGAGGGGGGCTGTGGGCATGGCCCCAGGGAGGCCTATCAGGACTCGGGAGGGGAGCAGGGTTCTGCTCACAGACAGTAAGCAATGGCAGCGAATGGACCCAGATGATGGTTCTGATGGGCCGCCTGTGGGTCATGCGTCCTCGGGTGAGAATCACTGGTGTGGAAGGAGGAGAATGGAGGTTGGGCAGAGACGGGAGGGGAGCAGATGCCGCCTGTGAGTGCGGGTAGATGGAGGCA
Organism: Fukomys damarensis; assembly: GCF_012274545.1. Taxonomy (NCBI): domain Eukaryota; kingdom Metazoa; phylum Chordata; class Mammalia; order Rodentia; family Bathyergidae; genus Fukomys; species Fukomys damarensis. The sequence goes on along the minus strand of NW_022900916.1, from coordinate 36,762,536 downwards.
TCAGAGTCCTGACTGTCAGATCTGGCCGAGGGTGACAGGGAGCCCAGGGATGTTGCAGAGAGGTGCCTGCAAGGATGAGGGCTGAGTGGGGATTTCCTGTCAAGGTCAGGGAGGGCAGTGCCAGCACCATGGTCCTGGCTGAGGACTGAGGTGGAGGAGTGAGGCAGAGAGAGATGACAGTGCACAGAGGAAGAGGGAGCTCTGGGGCTGGGCAGAGAGCAGGGGCCGTGGTCCAGGGGAAGGGAAGGAAGCACCAGAGGAGAATGGGGCCAGCGCTGAAGGAGAGCTCATGAGGAGATGAGGGACTGCAGGAAGGGATTATATTTTGGAAGAGGAGGAGGAGGATGAGGGTGGGGACAGAGGGGCTGGTGAAGGTGGAGGAAGAGGAAGAGGAGAAAAAGGAGGAAGTATAAAGAGAGTGGGATGAAGGGGCTGCCTAGAAGAGAGCTTATGAGACCCAGCAGCAGGTTGGGTTGTCAGCAGACATGTATGTGAGGGGATGGGGTGGGCATGTGTGGTGGCAGGAATGAGGGCAGAGGATAAAAGGTTGTGGCATAGCAACATGGTGGGAGAATCAGAGGCAGATGTTTCCAAGAGTGTTTTCAGAACAGTGTGAAAGTGAGGATGAGAATGGCAGTGTGATTATTGGTCCCTGGTACTACGGATATTGATAATGGAGGAATCTGACAGCTAGGGTCACAGTGTGGTGAGCAAGGCATTTGGCTGGTGCACGTGTTAGTGCAGTGTGAAACACGCCGCATGACTGTGGTAAAGTTGTGAGCGCCTAGGGAAGATCAAGAAAGGAGAAAATATCCAAAGGGGCTAAGGAAGGAAACTAGATGATTCACAGGCCTGGAAGTATGGCAATGGGAGGGTGCAGAGAACTCTGTTATACACTGGAAAAGGAAAGCAGGAGATAAGATCAATGTGGCATTGGAGGAAAAAAAGGTGAGGAGTTTTCAACCTAGGACACATCATGTTAGCTCAGGTATGTCAACTGGTAAGAAGAATGAGAAAGATGAAAGGAAAGAGAAAGCAGTTATAAGAATTATTGTGACGATCAGGGAAGGCACTGTACCAAGAGAGAATGACAAGGACAGCAAAGAAAGAAGCAACACAGAGGATACAGCAACTTTGCCTTAAGGCAGGCAAAGTGTATAAGAAAGCCCAGGAGTGATGATTTAATGTAAGAAGGGCATGAAGAAGAACTGAGAGGGGGCCGGAGGAGTAGGAGGCTGAGTGGTCATGGCACCTTGACAATCCTGGAGATCTCTTTATCAATGATATGCATGGTAAGATAATGAAAGGCTGGAGAAGGGTGCTAATGAAGACACAGCTGTCTGCAATGTGGTAGAATTCAGAGGCTAGGATGGTTAAGGGAGAATTCAAATAGCAGATGGGCTCAGGAGAACACCATGGCAAAGAGGCTGGCAATGGTGGTAGCAGTCAGTGCAGATTAGGAAGGGAGGGAACACCAAGGGAAACACTCTTGAATCCATGGGCTGACTGAGAGGTTGTAGAAAGTAGGAGTGGCCACTGAAGAGTCTCTAAAAAGTGACCGCAGTAAAAAATACAGGGGATGGCTGTGTGAGGGTTTAACTCACATCCAGGCTGGCAAAAAGAGAGATGCTGAAATTGGGCTTCCATGGGAAAGTATCTGGGTTAGGGTTGTTGATGGGAAGACAAAGTGATGGCAAAGGTTCTGGTCATGAAACACCCTCGGGAGTTTATGGTAGCTTCAGTGAAAGGGAAGAAGCCAGTATAGAGAGGAGGAAGGCAGGATGCTGAGTTCTCACTAAGGGTGCCAGCAAGATCTCAGAAGACAAGTCAGTGGGATGGGTAGTATCAAGGCCAGGCCTTAGAGGAAGAGCAAAGATAGGAGCAAAAGCCAGAGTGTTCACAGAATGAAGGCCTACAGAGATTGTGGGCCGCAGATATTTTGGTAAAACAAACACAACTGGGCAGTTCTGCACTTTAAGATGGCTCCTGAAAAGATAGCTCTGGCAGGTAACCTCAGGGACGTGGAGATGGACTCATCCATATTCAGTCCAGCACACAGAGACAGACAGATGCTTGCTAATAGCAGAGGAGCAGCTGGGAGGCAATGTGGAACAGGCATTTCACATTGACCTCTGCAGCTGTGCTTCCACTGTTCAAGGGTGGCTGAAAGGAGACAGGTGTGCTGTCTCATGCTGCAGAGATGCAACAGACAGAGTGAAGCTGCAGGTGAAAGTGGGAATGGGAACCCACTCAGGCAGTGTAGGTTTAGGATGAGAAGGCAAGGAACCCAGGTAATAAAAGGAAGTGTATAGTGCAAGGCCCTAGGGGCTGTGATCTTAGGAGTTCAGAAGCCAAGCTTTTGTTTTGTTTTGGCTGGCTGATCCAGAGAACAAGAATGAAAAGAAGCAGGATGGAGACTGATACCTATGTAAGAAGCATTCAAATCTGAATGTCAGCGTGTTAATGTAGTGGGATCAAGAGAGAAAGAGAAAACAAGGGGGACCCTTAGGGGTGGTGGGAGGGCAACTGTGATGACTCTGGTGTATTCCCTGTGTGAAGCAAAACCCCACAGAAGGAATAAAGGAGAAAGATCAAAAGAAAGCAGTGGGGAGACTGGCAGTAGACTTCTGTGGAACTCACTGGATGGAGAGGGAAGAACAGAAAAGGAAGTACACTTAAGTGGTAGGAAAGGAAGAAAGGAAGGGAGGGAGGGAGGGAGGGAAAAGGCAGCCTAAGGGTAGGTGCAGACTAGAATGAATAGAAGATGCAAATGATTAACAGCTGATGGTGCCAGAAGAGATGGTAGTACAAAGAGGAGGGAAGGAATTTGAAAAGAAGAGCAGGTCCAGGAAGAGCAGACTCCTAACAGAAAAAGAGGCATGAATCTGATGAATCTAGTAGTGACTAGCTAGCTGAGAAAGTAGTCACTGAGCAATTTGTAGGCAACAAGAATGGGCAATAAGTAGCAAGATGGCAAGCAAAATGTGATTATGGGACAATTATGCAGCACAGCAGGATAGTCACTTATGGAAGACCGGGCAGCAGGAGGCACCCAGGGAGAATGTAAAGCAGATTGTGGGGTGGAAAGGAAACAGGCTGGACAGCAACAGGGGACCAGGGAGAAGGGTGGCCCCAGAGTGGGAATGAAGGCCTTTAGAGCGCTGGGGCCTACCTGCAAGGCTCAGCACAGGGAGGGCAAGGTAGAAACCAATGCATACAAAGGAATGTGTGCTCTTAAAGCCTTGAGTGTTGCTCAGAGTGCAAATATTCAGCCCAGGCTTTGACTATGAATTCAGCTGGGATGGGGTCTAATGTGGAATTAACTGGGAGACAGGATGGCAGGGTTGGGAGTAGTGGGTTGCAGGTGGGGAGAGGAAGGGGTTAGTGGCTAAGTGAGGGAGGGAGACATGAGCCAGGCTCCAGGCACTGAAAAGTGAACCTTATTGATATGACTCAGTAGAGGATTTCATGTCCACTGAGATTAAAAAAGGAAGATAACAGTAGGCATACAGAAGAACCAGATTAAGGCCAAAATACTTGCAGAATACCTGAGAGTCAAATCAGATGGGGGTTACCACAAATAGGGAGAAGTGTGCATGTGTTAAACAGCTGTCTCATGGAGATGTGGGTTGGGGTGCTATGCGAGAAGGGGGACACAGGGAGGGGAACATGGTGGCTCCAGGAGGGGAGTTCTGGGTCTGCTGATAGCCTGTAGTGAGAACGTCAGATGGACATCATTGGAACGCTTGGGCCCTGAAATGGGAGGGCAAGGCCCAGGGAGCACAGGGGGCACCCACAGCAGTGATTCTTACTGGGGATGGGGTTCCACCTGAGGGGGGCTGTGGGCATGGCCCGAGGGAGGTCTATCAGGACTTGGGAGGGAGCAGGGTTCTCCTCACAGACAGTAAGCAACAGCAGCAAATGGATCCACAAGATGGTTCTGATAGGCCGATTGTAGGTCATGCGTCCTTGGGTGAGAACCACTGGTGGAAGTGGGAGAAGGGAGGTTGGGCAGAGATGGGAGGGGAGCAGATGATGCTTGTGAGTGGGGGTAGATGGAGGCATGAGAGTTGTGAGCTGGCTGAGGGTGACGGGACACTCAGAGATGTCGTAGAGAGATGCCTGGAAGGATGAAACGTCAGGTTGTCAGCTGGCACGTGTGTGAGGGGATGGAGTAGGCATGTGTGGTGGCAGGAGTGAGGGCAGAGGATAAAGCATGTGAGTCAGGAACACTGTCAGAGAATCAAGAAGCAGATGTTTTTGTAGAGAAGAGTCTGAATGAAAAAAGGTAAAAGGAAAGGACTCCTAAAAGGCATAGAGAGCCATGTTGTTGGTGCCACAAAACATACCTAAAGACAGGGATGCAACCATGAGCTGCTGAGTTGAGTACATGGATTCTGTACAGTCTGGTAAAAGGAGGATGAAATATTCTGGATCATCAGGAAGTGTGAGCAGATCTAGGTTGAAGTATGTAACAAAGAAGGCTACTGAGTTAACAGGACTGTGACAGATGGCAGCTAAAAGTAGAGGGTTAGGAAGGTGACAATCCTTTACTACGCAGTAGAGGAAAGCAGGAGAAAAACTTAACCTGCCATCAGGAACTAGAAGAGGTCAACTTTTAACCCATGGGGAGAGTGACAGGCAAGATAGCACAATGGACAAGAATGAAAAAGAGCAAGAAGGGGCGTGCAGTTGAAAAAGAGGGCTGTTAAAGAGGATCAAAGAATGCACTTAGCCAACAAAGGCAAATGCCAGGTCTAAGTAGGAACCTGAACTATCCGAGATCTCTTTCCCACATGTGAGGCAAAGTGAGATGAAGTCCCTAGAAGCAAAAAAAAATATGGCATGGATAGACAAGGAAAGAAGAACACATGAGAGGAGGCCTAAAGAAATGAGTCTGTAGCAGTTGTGGCACCTCAGAAATGCTGGGTTCACTGTATCAATAAATAGCATGTTAAGATGAAGAAAAGTCAGGAGTAATCATTCCAAGAGGGGAAGGTGACTGTCAGCAAAACACCACAAACAAGAAGCTAGGATGGCCAGGGTAGAATTCAAATAGGAGATGGACTCCATAAAGCACAAAAATGGGTACAAAAAAGTTAGCAATTGTGGCAAAGTAGGCAGAGCACATCAGGAAGGCAGTTTGCACTGGAAGACTTCTGTGTCCATAGATTGACTGCAAGGTGTCAAAAAGTACAACTGGATGTTGAGGAAGCAGGTGGTCTCTGGAAAAAGACTAGGGAAAAATGCAGGGAATGGCAGTGCAAGGCTTAAATACAGGTCTGGGTAGAGATAAATAATTGGGCTGCCATGAAAAGGTGCCTGTGGTGATGGAATGGGAGGAAGGTGATGGAATGGGAAGAGAAATAAATGGGAGAGACTCTCATGAGTTAGTGGTGGCTTCAGTGATGGCCCACTTGAAGAAGGAAGGTGGAATTAGAGCTGCCTAACTGGGTGTGTTGACCGGTCACACAGGAGTGGCTGCAGCGATGGGAAGTATCATAATCATACCTTACAAACAGACAAACCCTAGGCATTTGCAGAAGAGGACAGTACAGAAAAAGGGGCAACAAAGAGAATCGAGCAGTACTGCAAATTACTATGAGTCTTGCACAGACAGCACTGACAGGGCATCTCAAGGACACAGAGAGGGACTCAAGTGAAGTGAGTCCTGAATGTGGGTAAAAAGGTGCTTGCTTGCAAATGACAGAGGGATAGCTGAGAGGTTATGTGGAATGGGCACTTTTCAGTGAAAACTGCAGCTATGTTTCTATTCAAGGGTGCCCGAAAGGAGAGAGATGTCTGTCCTATAACAGACTACAGAGGATCGAGTACAGCCTGGACTGGGGGAACTTCAAAATAGAGATTTCAAAGGCTTTGTCAAGAAGGTAAAGAAGGAAATAACTTGATCCTGCAGAGCACAGCAAAGCCCTGAGGAAAAACTAAGAGGTTCCACTGCCAGACTTCATTTTTTGGTGGCCTGATCCAGATGACAAGGGAGGAGGAAGGCAGAAAAAGAAGGGAAGTGGTGCCTGTAAAAGAACAGGACATCAACTTGGGATCATGTGTTTTAGCAGGTATTTCAGCAACAGTACAGAAGAACATGAAAGATCGAGTTGACACAGTAAGTGGTGGGAGGTGGCTGCATAAACAGGGCTGTATTTTCTCAGACGGGGCATGCTTGGGAGCAAATGCAAGTAACAGAAGAGAGGAGAGGAGACAGAGAATTGGAGGAGTGGCTGTGGAGTCTGTGTCAGCTTGTCTGATGGGAAGAGAAGAGCAAAGGAGGAGGCTGGCATGGGAGAGGTAAAGGAAAAGGTACCCTAAGGGAATGTGGAATGGGGATCTATGAAAGGCCCAGCCAGTGGCCAAGAATGGCTGCAGAAGTGAGGCCGGGACAGGGATGCAAAGAGTTTGAGCAGAGACAGCACGTACAGGAAGACAGCAGAGCCTTGGAGAAAGAGGCATGCGAATCTGATGAAACGGCAGGCACTAGCTGAGAGAAGTATGGCCCCAGAGAAGAGGCAGGGAGGCTTCCCTTGGCCAGAGAATGAAAGGGGAGAAAGGGTTGGCAAGAGGCTTGGCAGCAAGAAAGGACGTGGTTATGACAGGAAGAATCAGGGCAAGGGCAGGCACCCACGGGACACAGACAGGGTGGCAGGAGGCACCCAGGGAGGATGGAGAGCAGAGGGTGGGGTGGGAAGGAGACAGGCTGGACAGCAACGGGGGACCAGGGAGGAGGGTGGCACCAGAGTGGGAACAAAGGCCCTTGGAGTGCTCAGGTCTGCCTGCAAGGCTCAGGATGGGGAGGGCAAGGCAGAAAAGGGGCGGATGCCTATTGGCAAGGACAAACATATGCTCTTAAAACCCTGAATGTTCTTACAGACATACAAATTTTTGGCCAGGCTCTTTACCATGGATCCGATGGGAAAGGGTGGGTAGTTGGAATGGGGTTTGGGACAGGATTTGGGTCGGGGGGGGCGGGTGGAGTGGAGTTTGAGGGCCATGAGCCTAGCTCCAGGTATCAAGAAGACATCTTACTGAACTGAGCCGGATGAGAAAATCCTACTGTTCTGAGCTGGAAGACAATTTCATGTCAAAGGTTCAGACTGATGGATACTTGCAGAAGAGGAGAGGGGATCCACCCAAAAAAGAAACTGTAGCTTCAGATCAAGATGAAGGGAAATGTAAAGGTTGAGGGGTTGCTTTGTAGGCAGTCATGTGTAGACCAAAGGGGAAGGCCCTACAGGGGCTCCTTCTCTTTCAGTGGAAAAGAAGAAAGGAGATAAAGAAAAGAGAGTCTGGTGGAATTAAACTAAGTGCAGTCACCAGGAATGGGGAGAAGTGTGTATGTGTTAAAAAGCTCTCAGACAGATGTGGGTTGAGGTGTTGTGTGAAAAGGGGACACGGAGGGGAACATGGTGGCTCCAAGAGGAGAGTGCCAGGTTTATTGATATCCTCGAGAGACGTTGTCAGGTGGCCACCACTGGAACGCTGGGAGCCCGAAGTGGGAGGGCAAGGCCCAGGGAGCACAGGGGCACCCACAGCAGTGATTCTCACCGGGGATGGGGGGGTGGGGTTCCACCCGAGGGGGGCTGTGGGCATGGCCCCAAGGAGGCCTATCAGGACTCGGGAGGGGAGCAGGGTTCTGCTCACAGACAGTAAGCAATGGCAGCAAATGGACCCAGATGATGGTTCTGATGGGCCGCCTGTGGGTCATGCGTCCTCGGGTGAGAATCACTGGTGTGGAAGGAGGAGAATGGAGGTTGGGCAGAGACGGGAGGGGAGCAGATGCCGCCTGTGAGTGCGGGTAGATGGAGGCATCAGAGTCCTGACTGTCAGATCTGGCCGAGGGTGACAGGGAGCCCAGGGATGTTGCAGAGAGGTGCCTGCAAGGATGAGGGCTGAGTGGGGATTTCCTGTCAAGGTCAGGGAGGGCAGGGTCAGCACCATGGCCCTGGCTGAGGACTGAGGTGGAGGAGTGAGGCAGAGAGAGATGACAGTGCACAGAGGAAGAGGGAGCTCTGGGGCTGGGCAGAGAGCAGGGGCTGTGGTCCAGGGGAAGGGAAGGAAGCACCAGAGGAGAATGGGGCCAGCGCTGAAGGAGAGCTCATGAGGAGATGAGTGTGAGATGGGAGGAGGAGGAAGTGGAGAAAAGAAAGAGTGGGATGGAGGGGCTGCCTTGAAGAGAGAGAGCTGTGAGGCTCAGCAGCAAGTCAAGTTGCCAGTGGGCATGCGTATGTGAAAAGGTAGGTTGGTAGGTGTGGTTGTAGGAGTGAGGACAGAGGATAAAAGTATGTGGCACAGGAATGTGGTGGGAGAATCAGAGGCAGAAGTTTCCAAGAGTGTTTTCAGAATTCAGTGTTTGAAAGGACTGTTGATACGTTACAGGGAACTGAACTAAGGTTGTCAGCGCTTGAAAGAGCAAATAGCCCATAGCCAGAGAGACATGTGCATCTGTGCTTATACAGAGAACACAGATTTGGTAGTCAGTCTGTTCACCTGTCCAAAGTCTAACAGGTAGGGCAGTGAGAATGGGGTGGAGTCAGAAGAAGAAGTGGCAGTCACAGTCACAGAGAAGAGGCAGGGAATCTTCTCTTGGCCAGGGAGCCAATGAGAAGAAATAGGTGACAAGAAAAGGCTATGAGACAGGATGTGATTGTGAGAGGATGAATCAAGGTAGGGGAAATTCACTATGGAAGACAGTGCAGCAGGGGGATCCCCAAGAAGAATGGAGAGCAGAGAGTAGGGTGGAGGGGAGGCAGGCAGGAGATGGATCAGGGCGGGGATGATAAGTACTTTCATCAACACATAAAGCATGAGGCACCTTCAGTGCTGACAAAGGGCCAAGAAGGAAAAATCAGAAGGTAGAAAGAAAGTAGAATTCCCAAAAGGGGAGCTGGCAGGTCACTGGGGGAGAGTGAGTGGGAGGGGTGGTTATAAAATTTGAACCACCGGAGCAGAAGATAGAAAAAAAGTGTTCTAGGGCTGGGGATTTAGCTCAGTGGGGTTGCCGCCTGCCTCCCAAGTGCAAGGACCCGAGTTCGATCCCTAGAACCCAAAGGAAAAACAAGGAAAGAAAGTGTTCTGAGTGTTCTCAGAAGTGGGCGAGGGATTGCAGCAAAGGGTCACAGTGACTCAGATTAACCAGAGGAAACTGAGTGGTGTCACATTTTCAGAGGGCTCTTGCAAAAAGAACTGCCAGGTAATCTCAGGGACATGGGGATGAGTCAAGGAGAGTGAGTCGAGTGCATGGGAGACAGAGGCTTGCAAATGGCGGAAGAACAGCTGGGAGGCAATGCGGAACAGGCATTTCGCAGTGAGCACTGAAGCTGTGCTTCTGCTCTTCAAGGGGAGCTGACAGAGGGGAAGTGTCCAGTGCAGCAGCCACTGCAGGGGACAGAGTGAAGGCTGGGCTGGGCAAAGCCCTTAACAGTTCAGTAGATGAACATATACTTAGAATGAGAACTCAGGGCACTAGCAAATGGGCATGGTAGGTATAACCCTAAACCCAGGAGGCTGGGAATCGGGATGGGGTTCGGGTGGGGGAGCCTTCTGTAAATCACGAGGATGAAGAGGGAAAAACAATGTCTTAAAATTTGATGGATATAATGAAGGCAGTATGGCTAAGTCATAATAAAGAACAACTATCCAGAGACGCAGAATGGAGTGGGTGCAAAGGATAGGGCTGTATTTTCTCAGACGGGGCATGCTTGGGAGCAAATGCAAGTAACAGAAGAGAGGAGAGGAGACAGAGAATTGGAGGAGTGGCTGTGGAGTCTGTGTCAGCTTGTCTGATGGGAAGAGAAGAGCAAAGAAGGAGGCTGGCATGGGAAAGGCAAAGGAAAAGGTACCCTAAGGGAATGTGGAATGGGGATCTATGAAAGGCCCAGCCAGTGGCCAAGAATGGCTGCAGAAGTGAGGCCGGGACAGGGATGCAAAGAGTTTGAGCAGAGACAGCACGTACAGGAAGACAGCAGAGCCTTGGAGAAAGAGGCATGCGAATCTGATGAAACGGCAGGCACTAGCTGAGAGAAGTATGGCCCCAGAGAAGAGGCAGGGAGGCTTCCCTTGGCCAGAGAATGAAAGGGGAGAAAGGGTTGGCAAGAGGCTTGGCAGCAAGAAAGGACGTGGTTATGACAGGAAGAATCAGGGCAAGGGCAGGCACCCACGGGACACAGACAGGGTGGCAGGAGGCACCCAGGGAGGATGGAGAGCAGAGGGTGGGGTGGGAAGGAGACAGGCTGGACAGCAACGGGGGACCAGGGAGGAGGGTGGCACCAGAGTGGGAACAAAGGCCCTTGGAGTGCTCAGGTCTGCCTGCAAGGCTCAGGATGGGGAGGGCAAGGCAGAAAAGGGGCGGATGCCTATTGGCAAGGACAAACATATGCTCTTAAAACCCTGAATGTTCTTACAGACATACAAATTTTTGGCCAGGCTCTTTACCATGGATCCGATGGGAAAGGGTGGGTAGTTGGAATGGGGTTTGGGACAGGATTTGGGTCGGGGGGGGCGGGTGGAGTGGAGTTTGAGGGCCATGAGCCTAGCTCCAGGTATCAAGAAGACATCTTACTGAACTGAGCCGGTGGAACATTCCATGTCTAGAATGTAAAGTGAAGATTACAGTTTGGAGAGACCTCTGAGCCCACCTAGGAAGAATGAAAGTAGCTGAAGGGAAGGAGGAGGGAAGGATACAAAGCTGGCTTGTTGGAGAGAGGAAAGACTTGAGGGTCAAAGAGGTACTCCATGGGGCACCTGTCCAGGAATCACAAATGGCAGGAGCAATTAACAAAGAGAAGAAAAAGGGACAATAGTAATCTCCCAGAAGACCAACTGGGTTCAAACATACTGAGAGCTGCAGGAAGGATGCCTCGGTTTGGCAGTTCAAGAGGGCTGGTGTCAGATGAGGTCCTTTGGACAAACAACTCTCACACAGGGTGGGTTTCGGTCAGTTCTTGTACTGAGCAGTAAACAGGAAGGGGAACATGGTGGCTCCAGGAGGAGAGTGCCGGGTGTGCTGACATCCTCAAGGGACCATGCCGGGTGGCCACCACTGGAACCCTGGGAGCCTGAAATGGGAGGGCAAGGCCCAGGGAGCACAGGGGCACCCACAGCAGTGATTCTCACCGGGGATGGGGGGTGGGGTTCCACCCGAGGGGGGCTGTGGGCATGGCCCCAGGGAGGCCTATCAGGACTCGGGAGGGGAGCAGGGTTCTGCTCACAGACAGTAAGCAATGGCAGCGAATGGACCCAGATGATGGTTCTGATGGGCCGCCTGTGGGTCATGCGTCCTCGGGTGAGAATCACTGGTGTGGAAGGAGGAGAATGGAGGTTGGGCAGAGACGGGAGGGGAGCAGATGCCGCCTGTGAGTGCGGGTAGATGGAGGCATCAGAGTCCTGACTGTCAGATCTGGCCGAGGGTGACAGGGAGCCCAGGGATGTTGCAGAGAGGTGCCTGCAAGGATGAGGGCTGAGTGGGGATTTCCTGTCAAGGTCAGGGAGGGAAGGGCCAGCACCATGGTCCTGGCTGAGGACTGAGGTGGAGGAGTGAGGCAGAGAGAGATGACAGTGCACAGAGGAAGAGGGAGCTCTGGGGCTGGGCAGAGAGCAGGGTCCGTGGTCCAGGGGAAGGGAAGGAAGCACCAGAGGGGAATGGGGCCAGCGCTGAAGGAGAGCTCATGAAGAGATGAGTGCTGTGGTAGGAAGAAGAGGAAGGGAGAAGGAAGAGGAAAAGTGGGATGGAGCAGCTGCCTTGATAAGAGAGCTGTGTCTCCTGGCAGCACACTGGGTTGCCAGTGGATATGTGTGTGAGGTTATGGGCTGGCCACGTGTTGTGGCAGGGTCAGAGATTTCCTGAGTCCTATGTCAGAAGTTGTTTTTATTAGGATTGAGAAAGGTTGTGAGGATCTGTTTCGTGAGGAGGGGAAGCCACCCATAGCATGTGGCCACTCAGACATGGTCACGGATTCTAGCAGCATTAGTAGCATATGTAGAATCAATACTGTCTGTCTGATCTAAAAATGCATGAATTCTGTGGTGTAGTGGCGAAGAAGTCAGGTGAACGCATAGGAGCAGATACCCAAGAAACGTAATGCATCTGTCAGATGATGCACAGAAAGCCACTGAAAGCATGGCAGACAGTAAGAGTATTAGTGTTCTTTACTTCTCAGAGAAAGGAAAGCAGAACAAAGGGTTGGCTGGGCCTAGCAGAGGAGAGAGGTAAGGAATGTTCAGATCTGTCACTTGGGAAAGTACAGAGAGAAGAGCCAGCAAAGGAGAGAGAAAAGGGCTGCCTTGAGGGTCAGGTTACGCAGTGCATCATGGAAGGCACATCACTGTCAAGAATGAGGGACAGAACATGGAGAATACAGACAGCTTGGTATCAAAAGTGTTCAAAGGATAAAATCCTTTGGGGAAACAGCAGGGCATGGAGAAGACAAAGAAAAACAGCAGAAAATTGGCAAGCGGTCAAAGCTGTATGAGGGGACCACTGTGTTAACAAACATCATGGTGAGCTTGATAAAGGTCCGTCATAGGAACAAACTGTGCCTACCGTTGTGGGATTGAGATGATGGCATGGTAGAGGTGAAGTCCATCAGCAGGAAGTACACAGTTGCAACAAAGAGTTTGGCAGTGGTGGCAGGTGAAGGCAGGTCAGGAAGGAAACCGACAGTAAGAGAAGGACGCCTGAGTTCATGGATGGATTCAGAGGTGGCAATGCAAGTAGGACTGTATATTGAACAACGTGGGCTCTGGAAATGGACACTGAAGAAAATATAGAGGATGGGCCATGTGAGGGCACATCTACCAACAGGATGGAAAGAAGAGACTTTGGAATGTGCTAGCCATGAAAAGGCTTTGTGTGAAGATAAGCTAGTTCAAAGTAGGTGGAAGGGAAAATGCTGAGTTCCCTAACTGGAGAGTTTTCAGATCCCAGAGGGTAAGCATGTGGCTTGTTGGGGTATCAAAGCCAGATCAAAGGCGATGGACACCCAAGAAAAACAAAAGCTTCTGCAGGTATAGATGCAGGTCCTTTGGATGAAGGGTTAGAAAGGGCCAAAGTGACTCAGGTTAAATGGAGGAATCTGACCAGTGCTGCACAGTAAATGGCTCGTACACAGTCAGCACTGGTAGGTAGTGCCAGGGATATGAATCTAGAACGTGGGTACAAAGGTGCTAGCAGATGGTGGTGCAGCAGGTAGGAACCAACACAGAGGAGACATATCAGTGAATCTGTGCTCTTGCTGTTCCAGGGTTGCTGAAAGGATGAAGGTACAGCAGTGTGCTGCATGGTGGATCGTAGTAGTTTGGTATGCATGTTTGTGAGTATGTGACTGTGAAGCACAGTGAAGCATGGGTTTAATGGAAGAATGTAAGGAAAGTAGGTACTTGCCAAGATGGGAGAAAGCAAGGCCAGGGTAAGGGTATATTATGGATATGGAGACAGGGCTTCTCTTTTAAGGACTTGAACCAGAGGATGACAGAAGGACAGGCAAAAAGGATGAAGGATGTCCCTATGTTAGAAGAGGTTCTGTCAGAGTCTAGGTGTCTGAACATGGCTCCTGTGCAGGAAAGGAAAGAGATGTGTCTAGAAAGTCTCAAAAGGTAGTCAGAGGGCAAGTGTGATGGGTAGGGGTGTAGTGAGGCCCTACAGCGGGAAATGGAAATGATGGAGGAGTGGAAAGGATGAAGATGAGGGAGTGGCAGGACTGGCTGCAGAGTTTTGTGGGAACATGCTTGAAGAAACAGAGAAGAGAGGAAAAAAGGTTGGACTGTGAGTGGGGAAGAAAAAGCAGTTTTAGGGGAGGCAGAGGCCAAACATCAAGGAAATTCCAAAGCGAGTGGCAGCTAATGGTCCCAGAACAGAAGACAGGATAAGAATAGATTTGAGAGAGTGGGAACTATGAAAGTAAGTCATAAAAGTATACACTGCTATACAGCAATAGGACAATGCAAATTAAGTGGCAGACACTAGGTACTTGAGGAAAATATGAGCACAGAGGAGAAAGGCTTCCTTTGGCAAGGAGGCAAAAACAAAACAAGCCTGACACAATTTAGCAAGAATATGACGGTATGGCACTAATAAAATTCATAGAGGGGAATCTACTGAAGACAGACAGGATGGCAGGAAGTACCCAGGGAGGGTGGAGAGAAGAGAGTGAGGTGGAAAGGTGACAGGCTGGACAGCGAGAAGACAGTAAGGAGAAAGGGTGGCACAAGGGTGGCCAAAGGGTGGCGTGGGAAAGGCAAAATAAAGAAGACGTGCACAGCAATGGGTAGGAAGGAACGTGTGCTCTCAAAGCCTTGAACATATGAAAAGGGAGCAAACTATGGCCAAGCTTTTTCCTACACATCTGGAGATTGTATTCCAGGTGCTTTACTAGGATCTGTAGTGGGAGGGTGGCTGGCTAGAGCAGGTTTCAGGTGAAGGTTGCTGGGTGGGCCAGTGGTCAGGGTTAGAAGCACTGGGGTTCTGGATAGGGCGGGCATGGTGGTATGTGGGTGTGGCAGAAGATGAAACAAACTGCAGACCATCAGCAAACATTTTTTTTAAAGTACAGTGATAAAAAATTCCAAGTCTAGTGCTGAGAGTAATAAATGTAGACTGGCAAAAGACAAGTGGACCTATCCAGAAAGAGAGTGGTCCTAGGTACAGTGCTAGGCAAGGGAAAAGTAAGCAGGGAATACAATGACAAAGGGCATGGCTATGCAGGAGTACTGTGTATCTGAGTGGAACACTGAAGACAAGATTAAAAGCAGGGAAAGGAATAGGACAGAACATGGATACCGATACAATGCTGAGAGTCCTTTCTGGTGGAAGAAAACAAATGGGAGAAGGGGGGAGTTTAAAAGGACAACTCTTTCAAGCAGGCCGGGGATGGGGTTTGTGTGTGAAAGGGGACACAGGAAATGAAACATTGTAGGAATAAGCAGAAAGTGAAAGGTCTGCATCAGAGGAGATGTCACATGGCCACCACTGGAATGCTGGGAGCCTGAAATGGGAGGGCAAGGCCCAGGGAGCACAGGGCACACACAGCAGTGATTCTCACCGGGGATGGGGGGGTGGGGTTCCACCCGAGGGGGGCTGTGGGCATGGCCCCAGGGAGGCCTATCAGGACTCGGGAGGGGAGCAGGGTTCTGCTCACAGACAGTAAGCAATGGCAGCAAATGGACCCAGATGATGGTTCTGATGGGCCGCCTGTGGGTCATGCGTCCTCGGGTGAGAATCACTGGTGTGGAAGGAGGAGAATGGAGGTTGGGCAGAGACGGGAGGGGAGCAGATGCCGCCTGTGAGTGCAGGTAGATGGAGGCATCAGAGTCCTGACTGTCAGATCTGGCCGAGGGTGACAGGGAGCCCAGGGATGTTGCAGAGAGGTGCCTGCAAGGATGAGGGCTGAGTGGGGATTTCCTGTCAAGGTCAGGGAGGGCAGTGCCAGCACCATGGTCCTGGCTGAGGACTGAGGTGGAGGAGTGAGGCAGAGAGAGATGACAGTGCACAGAGGAAGAGGGAGCTCTGGGGCTGGGCAGAGAGCAGGGGCCGTGGTCCAGGGGAAGGGAAGGAAGCACCAGAGGAGAATGGGGCCAGCGCTGAAGGAGAGCTCATGAAGAGATGAGGGACTGCAGGTAGGGATTATATTTTGGAAGAGGAGAGGGAGGAGGAGGAGGGAGGAGGAGGAGGAGGAGGAGGAGGACGAAGAGGAGAAAAAGGAGGAGGAAGTAGAGAGTGTGATGAATTGGCTGCCTAGAAGAGAGAGCTGTGACGCAAGGCAGCAGGTTGCCAGTGGGCTCGTGTGTGAGTGGATGGCATGGCCATGTGTGGTGGCAGGAATGAGGGCAGAGGATAAAAGTTTGTGGCACAGGAATATGGTGGAGAATCAGAGACAGATGTTTCCAAGAGTGTTTTCGTAAGACTGACAGAAGTGAGGAGAAAGGAAACATGAAAGACATAGGGGACCATGGATGTGGAGGTGAAGTTCTGCAAGGAGACCAGAGCTGGGGCCACAGGGACAGCCGGGCAGAATGTACAGCCAGTATGGCCTATCTGAGGCTAAAATGTCTGATGTGGCAGAGCACTGGGTGTGGGGAACACATCAGACGGAGTGGACACCCAAGGGGACTAATGCTCAGCCAGATGACTCACAGAGGGCTGCCGAAAGCATGGCTGATGGGAGGGCGTGACTGCATCTCCTTATGCAGTAGAGAGGAAAGCAGGCAAAAGTTTCAGCTGCAACCATCAGAGGAGAGGAGGTGATGAGTACTGCAGCCTGTTGAGAGCAGGCTGATACAGAACAGAGGGAGAAGTCAGCAGGGGAGAGCGAAGAGGACTGCTGAAAAGGGTCAGGGAAAGTGCTGCATCATGGAAGGCACATCAGGGCCAAGGAGGAGGAAGAAAGTGAAGGATCTGGTGGGCTAGCTCAGGGAACTAGAGTGCACAGTACAGGCAAGAGAGGAAAAACAGGAAGTAATGAAGAAGAAGCCAGAGCAGAACAAGGTTGTAGCAGTCATGGCATCCTAGAAAAGTTGAAAATCTCATGTCAAAAAAAAAAAAAAGCAAAATCATGAAGGGTTACTGTGATTCCCCACTGGAGGTGATAACTGTTGTAATGTGGCAGGTCTGACAAGCGAGGATGGTTCAGGGTGCATTTTGATCCAGATGGACTAAGGAGAGTTCATTGGTGATAAAGAAGCTAGTAATGCTGGCAGTAGTGCATGCATGGCAGGAAGTGAGCTGCCTGTTAGCAAGAGCATGTCCACTTTGGAATGTGACAATATATGACTGGATGCTGAAAAGGAAGCACAGAAACTCTGGAAAATGATAGCATGAGAAACTACAAGGGATGGCACAGCAAAGTTTATATCTTTACTCAGGGTGGAAAGATAGATACTGGAGTTGCGGGGCCCTGGGAAGGTGTCTGTGAAAATACCTTGGGCTAAGAGGGGGGATAAAAAGAGAAAGATATGGTAGGTCCTATTATAATAAAAGAACCTCATGTGTATGTGATGGCTTCACTGACAAAGGGCCAAGATGGAAAAAGCGGAAGGTAGAGAGAAAGCAGAATTCCCAAAAGGGGAGCTGGCAGGTCACTGGGGGAGAGTCAGTGGGGGGGGGGGGTATAAAATTTGAACCACCGGAGCAGAAGATAGAAAAAAAGTGTTCTAGGGCTGGGGATTTAGCTCAGTGGGGTTGCCGCCTGCCTCCCAAGTGCAAGGACCCGAGTTCGATCCCTAGAACCCAAAGGAAAAACAAGGAAAGAAAGTGTTCTGAGTGTTCTCAGAAGTGGGCGAGGGATTGCAGCAAAGGGTCACAGTGACTCAGATTAACCAGAGGAAACTGAGTGGTGTCACATTTTCAGAGGGCTCTTGCAAAAAGAACTGCCAGGTAATCTCAGGGACATGGGGATGAGTCAAGGAGAGTGAGTCGAGTGCATGGGAGACAGAGGCTTGCAAATGGCGGAAGAACAGCTGGGAGGCAATGCGGAACAGGCATTTCGCAGTGAGCACTGAAGCTGTGCTTCTGCTCTTCAAGGGGAGCTGACAGAGGGGAAGTGTCCAGTGCAGCAGCCACTGCAGGGGACAGAGTGAAGGCTGGGCTGGGCAAAGCCCTTAACAGTTCAGTAGATGAACATATACTTAGAATGAGAACTCAGGGCACTAGCAAATGGGCATGGTAGGTATAACCCTAAACCCAGGAGGCTGGGAATCGGGATGGGGTTCGGGTGGGGGAGCCTTCTGTGTCGGGAGAGTTGATCACGAGGATGAGAAGAGGGAAAAACAATGTCTTAAAATTTGATGGATATAATGAAGGCAGTATGGCTAAGTCATAATAAAGAACAACTATCCAGAGACGCAGAATGGAGTGGGTGCAAAGGATAGGGCTGTATTTTCTCAGACGGGGCATGCTTGGGAGCAAATGCAAGTAACAGAAGAGAGGAGAGGAGACAGAGAATTGGAGGAGTGGCTGTGGAGTCTGTGTCAGCTTGTCTGATGGGAAGAGAAGAGCAAAGAAGGAGGCTGGCATGGGAAAGGCAAAGGAAAAGGTACCCTAAGGGAATGTGGAATGGGGATCTATGAAAGGCCCAGCCAGTGGCCAAGAATGGCTGCAGAAGTGAGGCCGGGACAGGGATGCAAAGAGTTTGAGCAGAGACAGCACGTACAGGAAGACAGCAGAGCCTTGGAGAAAGAGGCATGCGAATCTGATGAAACGGCAGGCACTAGCTGAGAGAAGTATGGCCCCAGAGAAGAGGCAGGGAGGCTTCCCTTGGCCAGAGAATGAAAGGGGAGAAAGGGTTGACAAGAGGCTTGGCAGCAAGAAAGGACGTGGTTATGACAGGAAGAATCAGGGCAAGGGCAGGCACCCACGGGACACAGACAGGGTGGCAGGAGGCACCCAGGGAGGATGGAGAGCAGAGGGTGGGGTGGGAAGGAGACAGGCTGGACAGCAACGGGGGACCAGGGAGGAGGGTGGCACCAGAGTGGGAACAAAGGCCCTTGGAGTGCTCAGGTCTGCCTGCAAGGCTCAGGATGGGGAGGGCAAGGCAGAAAAGGGGCGGATGCCTATTGGCAAGGACAAACATATGCTCTTAAAACCCTGAATGTTCTTACAGACATACAAATTTTTGGCCAGGCTCTTTACCATGGATCCGATGGGAAAGGGTGGGTAGTTGGAATGGGGTTTGGGACAGGATTTGGGTCGGGGGGGGCGGGTGGAGTGGAGTTTGAGGGCCATGAGCCTAGCTCCAGGTATCAAGAAGACATCTTACTGAACTGAGCCGGCGGAACATTCCATGTCTAGAATGTAAAGTGAAAATTACAGTTTGGAGAGACCTCTGAGCCCACCTAGGAAGAATGAAAGTAGCTGAAGGGAAGGAGGAGGGAAGGATACAAAGCTGGCTTGTTGGAGAGAGGAAAGACTTGAGGGTCAAAGAGGTACTCCATGGGGCACCTGTCCAGGAATCACAAATGGCAGGAGCAATTAACAAAGAGAAGAAAAAGGGACAATAGTAATCTCCCAGAAGACCAACTGGGTTCAAACATACTGAGAGCTGCAGGAAGGATGCCTCGGTTTGGCAGTTCAAGAGGGCTGGTGTCAGATGAGGTCCTTTGGACAAACAACTCTCACACAGGGTGGGTTTCGGTCAGTTCTTGTACTGAGCAGTAAACAGGAAGGGGAACATGGTGGCTCCAGGAGGAGAGTGCCGGGTGTGCTGACATCCTCAAGGGACCATGCCGGGTGGCCACCACTGGAACCCTGGGAGCCTGAAATGGGAGGGCAAGGCCCAGGGAGCACAGGGGCACCCACAGCAGTGATTCTCACCGGGGATGGGGGGTGGGGTTCCACCCGAGGGGGGCTGTGGGCATGGCCCCAGGGAGGCCTATCAGGACTCGGGAGGGGAGCAGGGTTCTGCTCACAGACAGTAAGCAATGGCAGCGAATGGACCCAGATGATGGTTCTGATGGGCCGCCTGTGGGTCATGCGTCCTCGGGTGAGAATCACTGGTGTGGAAGGAGGAGAATGGAGGTTGGGCAGAGACGGGAGGGGAGCAGATGCCGCCTGTGAGTGCGGGTAGATGGAGGCATCAGAGTCCTGACTGTCAGATCTGGCCGAGGGTGACAGGGAGCCCAGGGATGTTGCAGAGAGGTGCCTGCAAGGATGAGGGCTGAGTGGGGATTTCCTGTCAAGGTCAGGGAGGGCAGTGCCAGCACCAAGGTCCTGGCTGAGGACTGAGGTGGAGGAGTGAGGCAGAGAGAGGTGACAGTGCACGGAGGAAGAGGGCGCTCTGGGGCTGGGCAGAGAGCAGGGGCCGTGGTCCAGGGGCAGGGAAGGAAGCACCAGAGGAGAATGGGGCCAGCGCTGAAGGAGAGCTCATGAGGAGATGAGTGTGAGGTGGGAGGAGGAGGAGGGCAAAAGGAAAGAGGAGGGGGAGGAAGGGGAGGAGGAGGAGCCGGTGGCAGGGGTGCACAGTGCCTGTAGGGCTGCTTTAAAGAGAGGGCTGTGAGGTTGGCAGTTGTTCAGGTTGCCAGCGGGCATGTGTGTGAGGTGATGGGGCGGCCACGTGTGGCAGTAATGACAAAAGAAGGTAAAAGCATGTGTCACAGCAATGTTGTTCAGAATGAGGCAGAGTGCACACCTGTAATCCCAGTACTCAGGAGGCTGAGGTAGGAGGATCACTGTGAGTACGAGACCAGCTTGGGCTACAAAGTGAGTTCCAGATCCGTCTCAACTGCATAGTGAGGCCCTTTCTCAAAAAACCAAAAAAAAAAAAAAAAAAAAAAAAAAAAAAAAAAAAAAAAAAAAAAAAAAAAAAAAAAAAGGAACGAGGCAGATGTTTCTTCAAGACTGAGGAAAAGGAAAACAGTGTCAAAGTAGAATGATATTTAAGTGCACAGGATTTCCTAGACAATGTTCAGTACCACCACGTGAACATGAATAAGTAATAGTCTGTGGAAGGATCCCAAGGTAATCTACTCCTGTTTCTAATGTGGTGGGACCTAGGCTTGGCTCGCATGGGTAAATTCAGGTAGCTGATGGAGTTAGTAGTGCCCTCTAGGAAGAAAGATGGAGGTAGCTCTGGAAGCAGTGAGGGCACGTGACAAGTGGTGCAGCCCTGATGGAAGGATTTCTAAGTACATTAAAAGGGAGGTTACAAAACATGATTTGACATAGAGGAGGTATCAGGCTCTCTGGAATGTGACAGCAGGGGGAAATCCATGGATTTGCCGTGCAGTGTTTTATCTGTATCTAGTATGGCAAATGATAGAGAAAAATGTATCATCAGGAAGGTCATATTTAAGTATTTAGTTCAGTTAGGTAAGCTGGTGGGAAGTGAAAGGGACAAGAAGGATAGAACCTTTTGAAATTCTTCCTGGTAGGTAGTCAATATGAAAAGCAATAGTGGAATGCAGAATTCCCAAGATGGCGGTATCACCAGGTATGCTAATAAAGATGTATTTCATAGCATACCATATGAGGAGTGTAGTTAGAGAACTTAATGCCCAAAAGAGAAGTAAGTAGGGTAACACCTTTAATATGTTGTGGAAACTACTTCCTTCAGTAGAACAATAGAAATAATATTTATCAATGAACACTTTATACAGTTAGTGTCAATTGACGGGGTTATAGTAGTAGAAATGTTTGGAGATCAAGAATTGGAAATCCTATGGTGAATTGTAAAATTAGCAAATGTGAGAGTTGGACATAGGCTAAAGTATATTTAATGTGATCTACAACCAAATTAGCAGAGCCAAAATAACACAGAAGTACTAGTTAAAACATTATGGGAATTAGGGGACAGCATTCACTCCAAATCATGTTGGGAATTAGAAATTTAGAATTGATAAGTTGGGTAGAGTGTTGTTCATTGAAACTTCATTCCAAATATGGAATAAAAGAAACCAGGAAAAGCATAGAGAAATAATTTGTCAATAGGGAATGTGGTGGCTGCCTGATAGCTCCATCAGATAATCACTTGATGAATGGGTAGTCAGAATAAAAGGTCATATAGAGATAAATTTGTGAAATGGAATCTGAAAGGTTAGCTTGTTTAGCAATCCTTAGGAAATCAGTTCTTGATAGCTAAGGATGCAGCTGAGTATGTTAGAAGCTAAGCAGAGGACAGTGTGAGCACTGAGAGCAGGTAAAGGAGAAAGCTCACAAATATTCTCACATTGCCAATCTATTCACTGACAAGACAGTGAGTGAACAGGGTCTCGGAAGCACCAACAAAGGAGGGTTTAGCAAAGGAGGGTTTTTTCCTCTAAGGCAAAAAGGAGAAATGAGTGGCTAGGCATGTTTATGTTGCATTCTGGAGAAATGGGACCTCTTAAGTGAGAATACCAGTAAAGAAAGATTAAACATACTGAATATGATGAAGTCATCATTTGGAACCATACCCAATAAGATAGGAAGGTGGCTTCAAAAGGAATGACAGAAATTCTGGTCAGTTTAAGAAAAGGCAGATTGTGTAAAGATGAATGAGGATTTCTTTAGTGGGAATTCAGTCAGATCCTGGGAATCCTCGCAGGTCTCATAATGGGTGAAATTGTGGGAACATTGATTTTAAGGCCAGACCTAAATTCTAGTGATAACTAGACTGCCAATACTGCTCTGTTCCTATCTGAGCAAAAATTCAGACTGAATATTTATATGGAAGAATGCTAAGGTTCAAGGATTATTAATGTGGGTCCCAGTGAGTCGAGGTGAGTCAAAGCAAAACACACTAAAGCAAATATTACTGAAAGGTATAGATTTCATCAGAATGTCAAGAGTTCCATCAATACTAAACAAAAAATAATGGTTGGGACACTGCATATTCAGGGAACAGTTCTGACTCCATCCAGTTGTTGCAATAGCTAAAGTCAAGCTGGCACTTCAAGGAAGTCAAGGCAGAAAGTTCAGAATTAAAGTATATATGAAGGAGTTATAAATTGCTATATGGCTGGTAATCTCCCTAATGAAAAACAAAGAAATGAAACACATACCTGTACTATTGAAGTTGATCTCAGTATGAATGTTTTATATTAAAGACTTTTTAGAATGAGTTTTCTGTCTTTGTTTGAAGGGTTCCAGATGATGGGATAGGTGATATGATAAAGCATGAAAGTAAAACAATAAAATCAATATGGATTTAGAATGATTCTGAATATGCAGTGAAATAAGAAGGAGCCTTAAAAAAAAATCCAAAATGGGGAGCAATGGCAGAACAGTACATATATATATATAATATATATTGGTACTGGTGCAAGAACTATTTAGAGGGAAGAAAGTTGCTGAATAAGAATACATGCTAAGAAGGAATACTGCCTTGAAGGTTTTTCTAAAAATTTATGGGTAAATGAGTAAGTTTTAGGAGACAAAAGATGGTAAGCAGAAGTAATTAAGTCAGGAGGAATAACGATGTTGATAACTTTTTCAAGAAATGGCCCAATTACTTGAGAGAAGGTGTTAATGGTAATAGTGTGTTTGGTTAAATTCTTTCCAATGGATTTTTGTACATTTATGAAGTAAGGGGAATAGGACAGTTTAAAGATCGTGTGAAGGAAGGTATAATTGATAGAATAACTTTTTGAAGGAAAGTGAAGGGTGTGGCTTTTAAAGTACAGAAGCCTTGATTTTAAAGATGATAAAAAGGACAGGATAGTCAATTATATAATTAAAATAGCATCTATTATTTACTATATGTGAAGCATCACGCTAAGCACTTCATTTCATTTCACTTCATTTCATATCATCCTTGTAACAATCGTAACAGGCTTACACAGATCAAATAACCTGTTCAAGATCACAGAGTCATTATGTAGTAGGGCCAGAATTAAAATCTTCTATGTACAAAACTTGTTTTCAAAAAAAGAAAAAAAAACAAAAACCCAAAACCCTGTTTTCCTTTCTACATTGTTTTCAAATTGAAGGATTATCATATCCAAGGCTTTGTATTTTTTTCCTTGTAAGTGTAAGAAAAAAATAGTTTTCTAAGATGAGATGTAGAGGTGATAAAATTTTGAGGTCATTGGTAGAGCCTGGAATATCTGTGATGGGAAAATGCAGAAAGAAAAGAAAGAATGGATGAAAGACTCCCATTACCATCTGTGCCCTGGTATTTCACTTTTTTGTTGTATATTAAAGACTTTTGATTGGCTACGAATTAAAACTTGACATTTCTAGCAAAACTAAAGAATAGAAAGGAGTTTGTTTTTCAAACTGATTTAGTATATATAACTGATTTAGTAGCACAATTTAAAAAGGCCAAGTGTTGCGACAAGATTTCATTTTTCTCCAAGATGCACTGATAAGAGTTTATAATCATGTTCTATCACTGATCAGAAAACTCTTTGGAGTTTAACATAAAAGAAACTTCTCTAATTGCCAAATTTTATATACACAAATTAGAGTCCATAGCCAGCAGACCAAAGGTTGAAACCTCTGGGCTAATTTGTAAGATCTGTATTTATAAAGTAACTCCTTAGTGAAGAGGGGTGAGAAACTTCTCTCTTCTTTCCTCTCTTGGTGGAAATGTTTTCTATTGTTTTCTTGTAATATATGTAATCTGTAATTTCAATATTGTTTTGTGTATTTTGGTATTGTGAAATTGTACTTACTAGACTCTGTTAATTCTACCCCCTGGGATGTGGGGCACCTCAGTTATCCGTTATCAGCATAAACCTGGGGGATTGGGAGGAGTCAGTATTCTCAATTAGGAAGGGCTGAAGTTTTCAATGGGTTCAGCATTTCACTTCCTTCTAAAATTAAGTGGCAAAGTAGTGTCATCCCTTAAAAAAACAAAGTTGGTGAGAAGTTCAAAAGGAGGAATGAAATGAGAGAGCTACTTTCAGAACCGATAAAATGGTTAGGATGATGGCAAAAGTCACAGGGCTAGGCCCAGATACTAGTTTAGAAGGACAAATAAAACTAGCTCTACTTAATAGTACAGTGAGCCTAATTTGTAGACACATCTAACTGGAATGAAAAGCAGATCAGGAGAGAAAGTGAATCCACAAGGAAATGGAACTAGAGAACCTTCACAAAGGGATACAGAGGTAACTGAAGGTAAAAGCTAGATGGTGTAAAACTCAAAGGAGAAATATCTGAGGCCAGATAGGAAAGTGCCTTCCCACCCAGGGGATAATGATTTAGGATGGCGACAGGACAGAAGTGCAGTTCCACTCTGGGCCAGAGGGAACACCTGGATTTAGACTCAGCAATGGTGCCAACTTGAATCTACCTCGTGCCAGGGTCTGAGTAGCCTAGGCCAGCATCCAACACAGAAGAGACTGGGTGGGAACTCCCAGGAACCAACACTAAGAAAGGAGTCAGAAGAGGGGTTATGAAGGAAAGCAGGGTCAGCCCCAAATGTAACTGAATGATGGGGAATAACTATTTACTTACTAGTACTTTTATGATTTCTTGTAAATGTAACTTCCCCAATATTTGTTAATTTTGTTAACCTCTGTTTTTCCTGTACTTAAAATAGTAAAGTTGTTCAAAACATAAATTGATGTGTGTGCTATTTTCGGTGACAACTGAGTTACAGCTGTAGGTATTGTGTAGTGAATATGGGAAAGAAATTAAGTACAATAGATACTTGACATTGCTGAGAGATGATCACAACACCTTCCCAAATCCCAAATTTGTTCATCCTACGGCAGGCACTGCCAGTTGGCTCTCCTAGCCACACCTTTCCCAACCCCCCAATAACTGCACATGGGCCAAGTGAAAAATTACAAAATCATTCTCAAATGTGAAATGCAATTAGTTGAGCTATTCATGAGTCTGAAACACACTATGAAATGCCAGCTTTATATCACAGGACCTTGAAAAATGATGTATTTTAAAATGCCAATCATCTACTAAATAATCAAGCTTTTCCAAATGCTCTAGAAAGAAACATCACTAGGTCATGAATCTTCCAAGGATACATGAAACATATGAACCCTCACTAGTGGTTACACTTTTCCAACAGAAAATCTGAGTTCCTTTTCAGACTACCAATGTATACATTTAGTTTATCTTTTAAGATTAAATCACCAGCAGATTTTACTCAGAGACTTAAGTTTTTAAATTAATATTTCTGTGACAGTAACCCAATTTTATAAACATATATACATCAGGGGCTGGGGATTTAACTCAGTGGTTCCGGCGCCTGCCTTACAAGTGCAAGGGCCTGAGCTTGATCCTTGGTACCAAAAACAAAAAACAAAAAAAAAACAAAAAAACAAAACAAAAAACAAAAAACGAAGAACAACAACAACAACAACAACAACAAAAAATATATATATATACATCATCATCATTACATTAAATTCTGGAAAAGAACCATATTCTTGAACCCTAAACATTTGTCCCAACATTTCATAAGCTCAAGCAGTAAGCATTCTTAATCATATGAGTATACTCTCTTTCTTGCGGATTAGTACCTGCTGTAGGGTCCTCATCAGGCAAACGAACAAGAGTGTAACATATTCCTGGTTGGTTGTAAGTAAGGTTGGGGGCTGGGATACAACATAACACTGCAAAGGAATCTGATGGTTCCATCTGCACTGTCACTTTCTCCAGTAGCTGGTCATTGAGAGTATTGGTACAGTCAAACTGCAGGGTCAGCAAAAGAAATAGTTTTTAAGCAAATTGTTTCTTCTCATAATCTTATAATCTATGGCTCACTCTGGAACACATTATACCTTCCCTCTCTAAATAGCACTACAGGTACCCTAAGATTTTCTTTCTGTTTTTATGTGGAGTGGGTAATGGTCCTGGGAATCCAGGGAGGGCCTTGTACATACTAAGTACACATGTACCTTTGAGCTATACCTTCAACCCCACCCTAAGATTTTAAGAGATAGTCTTATTTTTGAACTCTTTCTGTTTATATTATTCATCAGGTTTGTTTTTTCTTTCCTGAAATTGTGCTCTACCAAACAAGATGGCAGAAATCTGATGGCTGTCAAATATAAGTTCT
>NW_022900916.1:36705554-36735798 GCF_012274545.1 Fukomys damarensis | reverse complement strand
ATATAGTCTTTAAACAACCCATTTAATGTACCTTGATGTTAAATGCTGATTTGTTTGTTTGTTTGTTTGTTATCAGGGATTGAACTTGGAACCTTGCACTTGCGAGGCAGGTGGTGGCACCACTGAGCTAACTCCCTCGCCCGTTAAATGCTGATTTTAAACGTCATACTTTATGTTGTCCAAATATCTTCAGATATTTCAGTTTTAGATTATAAGAATCAAGTTATTCATCATATGAAGGGATCTTTTTAGCTTCAGAAAGAAAACTAGAAATGCTGCTAAATTAATTTTTTATATATATAAAAAAAAGTAAGCTAGAATCACAAGCTAAAGGGGAATTTTTTTTTTTTTAATTATTTTTGCAGTACCAGGGATCGAATTCAGGACCTTGCACTTGTGAGGCAGGCACGGTACCACTGAGCTAAATCCCCAGCCCAGCTAAAGGGGAACTGCTATTTGTCTCCATTTACACCAGTTATATACTAAGTCTCTATAGGAAGTAAGAGCACTTATCTTACCTGGAATACAATATGATTGGTAAATATGTGCTTGATACATCGAACAAAATATTCTGTTTCTGCCTCCGTCAGTTGAACAGGCTCAGAAGACTTGAACAAGGGTCCTAGGTTCATAAACTCGGGAATGGCAGCCAATTGTTCTATCAAGAAAAAAGAAAAGAAAGACCTAAAGAAAACAAGGAGAGCTATGCTAAAATGTTTTAATTTCCAGAAACGGAAAAGTGTTTTAGTTCCATAGTCTTACAAACAGCTGAACATTCAACTAATATTCCCTCAAGTTTTAGCAAAATAATCTTTTAAGTTAGCAAGTTTATATACTAAATTACTAAAAGCAAAAGAAATGAAATTTCTAACTTCTTAAAATTTGAATTCCCTATTAACCAACAACATACAGATAGGAACAACATTCTCAGTTACTAAGTCAGCAATTGGGAATTGGAGTTTCATGAGCTCCAGGCAGCCCTAGCAACTATAAGCTATACTCTTTTGTATACAAAGATCTAACGAGAATAAATCAAATTGAATAAAAGCAGTGGTCTTTATGATATAATGCCTAGGGATCGAAGATTAGTATTTCTACATATCAAATCATCATACCTTGGAAAATGTCTTGCCTGGAAGGAGCCAACTTTTCAGGCTTGGGAGCCACAAGTGTGATTTCTACAAACACATATGAACAATCAAGTTAGCTTCTCTCCACCACTGTGAGCTAAGAATGCAGATGGTAAGACAAGGGCAGAAACTTCTAGCAGAGAATGAGCTACTACTAAATAATACCAATAAATTTTTTGTCACCTATTTTGTGGGTAGGACATTCAGATTGAAATGAATTTACTGGTCATAATGTTATAAAAAAGTGAGCCTTTAAAATAGAGTTTGCTTTAAATACACTGAGATGTAAAAAAATTTACTCATGAAAGGAAAAACAATTTATAAAACAAATCTTATAATCAAAAAAGGATATATCACTTTTAAAATAACAAAAAAAAAACCCTTTGAAAATGTTGAAAATTAAGCATATAATCTTTTATTCTGTTTTTCTGGATTTGAACAACTAAATAGTCCACCACCACCCCTTTTGCAGAAGTAAGAGATTCTTTGGATTTTTTTTTTGGTACTCGGGTTGAACTCAGGACCCTGTGCACCCACTGAGCTAAATCCCTGGCCCCTCTTTGGAAATATTTTTAATGATCTTGTCCTACATTTTTTCAAGATAAATCTTCAATAGGTTTAATTAATTAAAAGATTTGCAAATTCAGGAAATAAAAATTGGAGTTGACAGCACTGTACTGCTTGGAGATAAACAGCGGCAACTAACTTCAAATGCTCGTAACATTTTGGATTAAAAAAAATAAAAAGCACTTTCATACTAGGAGGACATGTTTCATACTGCTTTTATGCCAAAACCAAAAGCCTTTTAGAAAATTCCTAATAAAATACAATTTATCTTATATCAAGTGAAAATTAAACAAAACAATTATCTTCATTTTCTAGTTTTATTTTCTATTTTAGATGATATACTAATATTTAGCAGTTTTGCAAAACTACTTGTATATAAGAAAACTAAGAGAGTTAACTATTCTCATTACCTGCTTTCTGTTCAAAGACAGGAGCCATAGCAAGTGGAATCGATTTCAGGTCAAAGGGTTTTTCGGAAGGTTCCAAAGTATACTGGTGTAAGGCCTTTTCCATTCCTGGTACAGAGACCGTAAGACCTTTTAAGATAGAAAAATCTAAGCTTTATAATCTGTTGGCAATGATTTGTAATATTTATCTAAGCTTTCTGAGGAAAGAAAAAATAACCATTTTATAATCTAAGAAATTAAAAAGAAAGGCTATTATATAAAACTGCCTTATAAAATTATAAACTGGCATATTTCTTTCAAGGAAATATGGGAGCAGAGCATAATATTTTTTTAACAAAATGTAAGTACCTCTTAGAAAAGAAAGCACCTTAGCCACAGGGGAGCAATGCGAGCCTAAGAAAAGAGAAGGATAGACTTATCCAAGAGGGTGATCAAGAAGAATCAAGAATAAGAAATATTCTTCGGGCCCTTGCTTACTTTAAGAAATATTTTGTCATAGGTTGTTTCAAAAGGTTTCCATTATCAAGTTAGAAAATATCCTTGTGAACACAAGTTCCCCCAGAAATGAAAGTGCATTCAAAGAAAAACTAAGCAATTGCCTAGTAGAGCCAGCTAATATACAAAATCATCATGAACTACTATGTTCCAAAACATCATTTGGGGAACAGAAGTATATTTGTTTATGTTCTCGGCTCTCACTGACCATTGAAAATATACGTAGCATTCAGTGCCATCTGCCTCTGCTGTAACACATTTAGATAGAAGGTAGCTCTGTCCCGTACTTCATCATCAGTATCCAACATACACCTGTCCAAGAGAAAAAGAATAGGCATGTCTCAGTATCCCAAAGATTTTGAATAGCTTTAATACCATAACTAGAGGTTATATATTACCACGTTTGTAAAACTGCCAACATTGTCTCCTCAAGTTTTTGGAAAAGTTCTGAATTACTAACGAAATACTGTTACCGTGAATCACAAGTACTACATAAGTAGCACTGAAGGAACTAGGAGAACATGGTAAAATGAAATAGCAGTTTAGACTCTATTCTTGAATCCAACTACATGAACCTGATGTCTTAGACTTCTCTAAAAATTAATAAATGGAAATACTATATTTTCCAAAAATACTAAAAGGATATAGCATTCAGGATTCAGGCACTGTTACCGCTCAAATGGCAATTTGTTTTATTTAAACCAGACAGCTTTTAGCTTGTGATTTACCTGCTTCAATTACAAAGTATAATCACACAGTATGTGCTAAGGCAAATCTTTTCCTCATCAAATAGGGAATTATGTAGTTCACACCTGGTGTTATGCATCATCTAAGATTTCTATGAATTTAGCACCTGTTGTACAAACTGAAGTACATTTTATTATGATTCCAAAGTCACAGGGAAATCCAAAATCAAATTTTACATGTATCTAGCACATACATAATTACTAGAAAGAGGAAAAAAAATGTCATTTACCCCTGACTTACTCTATCAGCTCTATTTTTAGACCCTGGTACAATGAGGATTTCACTATTTTCAGCCATATAGAATTCTTTTTTATTTAATATACTCTTTTACTTACCTTTGTAAGAGTACAAGGATGCTTGGGAGAAGACTCTCATTCTGAGCCCCAAATTTAGCCAGAGCACTCACAGCAGCTATTATGAAGCATAAAACAAAGCAACATAAATGTTGACTTCCTGGAATTAAACCGAAAGCAGTCTATGTCCAGGGGAGAGAAAAATCTCTTGTTTTATTGAGTGCTTCTTAATCTTATTCCTTTGATACATTTAAGCATAGACAGAATTCTGAAGGCGACAGGAAGCTCTGAATAAGAAAATCCTCCATGCATTGTGGAAGAAGAATGATGCATATTTTCTGTATGAGCTATGTCTCTACCCTACTACTCCTTATATATCATCTGATATGATTAAGTTCTAATTCAAACAAGTAGCCCCAAGTATAAAAAGAACCTCTATTATCAAAATTTCTTTCATTCAATAAAGTTTCATTGTTTATTTAACTTCTGTGAGGAACTGTGGTATGTACTGGAGGTAGAAAGTAAAAGACACGGTTTCTGATTTTAAAATTACACTGCAGCAGGAAAGATAGACAAGTGAAGAAATAATTACAATGCAGCATAGTAAGTCCCAGGTAGAATTATATTCAGGATGATAAGTGAGTACAGAAAAGAGAGCTTATATCAGAACTGGTGGAGGAAAAGAGAAGGAAGTGACACCTATTACTTGAGCTAAAATTTTAAGAACAAGTAGTGGTGTCAGAGGGGAAATGCAGGAAAGATTAGAGGTAGAGAGAACAGTAAGTATACACGCCCCCCTGTATAGAATAGAACACATGGTATATTATCAGACCCAAGTGAGCAAGGCTGAGCATAAAACCTGTGTTGGAGAACAAAGGATTCAAAGTGAAAGGCCAGAGATAAAACAGAAGTCAGGTATGGGTCAACCTCCAAGTTGTTATTAAAAGACATTAGATATGAGATAATTTTTTGTATTTTAGTTTTGTGGAGAATGGACTGGATACATGTGAAACTAAGAACAGTCAGACCACTTAGGTATCTGATATTGAAGAGAGCCTAAGTCATGACAGTAGAGACAAGAGAATGAAGAAACATTAAGGAAGGAGAACTGCCAGGACTTTGCCAAAGAATAAAGAGGGTTATAAATGGTGGAATATATGCCTGATTTTCACAGATGACTGTATAACAAAGGTGAGAATGTCAGTTTGAGTTAGTTTGAATTTCAGGTTGAATGTGAAGTGGAGCAGGAAAGACAGACATGATAGATCAGGAAAGAGGAATGATAGAATGATAGCATATCAACAGAGCTCTGAAAATGATCACCAGGAGGAATGTGTATGTTGAAAGACAAAATCCTAACAACGAGTATTTTAAGGAACTCACTCTGCAAGAGAAGCTCTCTAAGTAAGACTGAGGAATTACAGAAAAATGTAGGGCATTATGGAAACCAAAGGAAGAAATAATTTCATGAAGGGCTTAGTCAACAGCAAATCAAACTGAGACATGAACAAAGGTAAAAACATTGAAGTGTCCAACTTAATTTTACTATTTTATAAGTAACTTTTTAAAAGTTTCAGAGGATTTTTAAAGGAGAGGGCTAAATTATATTGAGCTAAAGAGAAAATGTTAAAGAATTCATAGAGACAGCTAGTAATGGCTACTTCAAGTTTATCTCAGAAGAGAAAGAAAAGTAATCAGTATTTAATGAGAGACAAGGGGTTACAGGAGGATTTATATTTTTAATAGATATTTGGACCTCTTCATATGCTAGGAAAAGCAAAGATGAGAGAGGAAGAGTTCTCTAAAAATATAGAGAGACACATCCAAACACAAATTCTATTCATACCTATATTCATAAGTGAAAAAATGGAGAAGCCACCAAAGTATTCTCATCATACTGAAAGTCAAGGATTATCTGTCTCCAAGGCAAAAATCTGGAGGGAAATTGGAGTGCAGAGAAAGAGCATGTACTGTATCTGGGCCCAAGGAGTGTCCCAAGATTTTACCATCAAACAGATTTTGCAACTTTATTTCCAACTTCATTACCACCTTCTTGAGTTATATATTTCAGAACATCAGCAGTGACATCATTTTCAATGTTCCCATGACTTACCAGCTCTGACAGCCTCATTCTCTAGGACAACCCGATTAAAAATGAAGCGGATGTACTTAGAGGGGACAGGTGTTCTGGGGCCCTCTTTGCCCAACAAGTGTAGAATCTTAGTAGCCAAAACAGTGTGTTCACAATCCTCAATAAATTCACAAAGGTGGGCTAGACCTGCTTCTTTACTGTCAGGATTTTCTTCCACAATGGTGATTATGCAGTCCACAATGGCCCGCTTGTATTCAAAGCCTCCCTGGCCAAAAGAAAAAACAAAACAAAACAAAAAAAAACACAAAACAAAAAAGATAAAACAGCCATTTGTTATAAGGATACTTTTTGGAGAAATGTTTATATTCTAAGGCACATGCTTATAATATTCAAATTTAAATTTCTCTTTTATAAAAAATAAAGTTTTTCTCCAAATGGAAAAAGAATACTGTAGCATGTTTAGTAATTAGACAGCAACCAGAATTAAAAGTATGCTATTTGAGAGGCTTACTGAGATGATAAATAAATCTAATGAAAACATCATGCTATTTAACAGTAATCACGAGAATTTATTCTGCTATGGTTAAGGAATGTTCTACTTACATCATCTCGGAGCATGTTGGAAAGGAAAGTCATCATGACACTATGCTTTCGTGGATACTTCTGACAGAGAGCACTAATAGCTTGTACAACCACCACCTGCAGGAAAACAGGAGAACATTTGCCTTAGAATGACTGTGTGACACCCACTTATGGTACAAAAAACACAGAGCCTGGCATGTTGGTACACACTTGAAATCCTAGCTACTTGCGAGGCTGAAGTAGGATTTCAAGTTCAAAACCAGCCAGAGCAACTTAGTCCCTATCTCAAAAAAAAAAAAAAAAAAAAAGCCAGGGATTTAGCTCAGTGGTTCCTCCACCTGCCTCACAAGTACAAGGTCCTGAGTTCGATCCCTGGTGCCCAAATAAATATTTTTTAAAAAAAAGAATGGGGAGTATAGCTCAGGGTCACAGTACTCCTGCATTCCATCCACACCACTAACACGAGAGATAGAGAGAGAGGGAGAGAGAGAGAGAGAGACAGACAGACAGAGACAGAGAGAGACAGAGAGAGACAGACTAAGAGAGAAAAAATGCACTTTCACAATTTTAGCTACTAGGCATACTTTCTCTTATGATTTACTATAAGCTAAGAAAGTGCTGTAGCTACCTAAAATTGCAGTAATGGTTCTTCATAAAAGATAAGTAATGAGACCCCCAAAAGAAAGTAAAAAACAATATCAGAATAAAGTTCATTCAACAGATTCCAATCCTCTACCCCAAGCAAATAGGCAAATAAAAATTCTTAAAATGAAGACTAATATAAAAAGTTTAATCAGACTGATTCTCATACAGGAAATAGAAAAAGCTATCCAAGAATGACTTGATAAGATGATTTGTAGGGTAATGTTATCATAACTTTGAAAACCAATGTCAAGAAGTATGAAAGGTGTGATATTTGACCCTACTTGCCGCCGACAAGTTAATCTGACAAGTTAATACTATAGGCTCTTGGTACAAAACAAGACTCTCGAGTCAAAGATGAAAGATGGTACATTACAGTAAAAGCAGTGGCTGGAGTATCAGCATTCTGGGGTCCTGAAGGGCAAATGCAAAGAAAGTCAGATAAATACCTAGATGTACGATGGACTGCATTACAAATTAAGAACCCTGAGGCATGGAACTGACCATTTTACCATGAGCAGCAAACATGCCTTTCCTTGGTTCTTTGTCGCTGCTTCTGCTGTTGTTATTTTGTTGGGTCTTGCTCTGTAATTCAGACTGGCTTTGAACTCACTACGTGGTCCAGGATGGCCTCAAACTCACTGGGATGGATCCTCCTGATTCAGCCTCTGTAGTGCTGGGATTATACGTGTGTGCCACCATGATTGGCTACTTTTCTTTGTTCTTAAGGAAAATATCACTTGGCTAGGTAATAAGCATGCTTGCTTTTTCCTTCCCAGAGAATTGGAAGGAAGCGTCTCCTTTACTTTAGAATGAGACACTATTATCTTCTAAGGCTGGATGATATCTTATGTTACACAAAGGGAACAAAAGGGCAAAAGTGGGAAACAAAAGGCAGTTAGTGCATAACTAGCAAGATGTGCAGAACGCAAACAGAACCAAGGGGACCTGAGACATAACTCCCAAAACCAGATAGCATCAAATTTATGTACAATACACTGTTTCAGAGAATAGAAAAATCAAAGAAAATGTCTATAATCTTTTAATGAAACAAAGATACCTAAACCTAATAAAGATAGCATATATGCACAGAAAGAAAAATTAGACTGAAAGAATTTATAAATATTAATGTAAAAATTCTAATATTTTAGCTAACAGACTCTAATGCTCCATTGAGAGTAATACATAATGATGAAATGGGATTTATATCAAAAATGCAAGGATGGTTTACTATTAGAAAATTAATATATATTATCTTGTATCCAAAATGCTGATAAAATTGAAGTCATTCCCAACAAAAATTCTTGAAAAATGGGAATGTATGGATGCCTCCATAATGTAACTATATACCTCAATCCTAATATCAGCACATTACTTAACAGGGCACTCCAAGAGGTATTCCCATGAATTTCAGAAGCACTACAAAGATACCATTACCTCTACTATTACTTAACAATATTCAGGAGCTGTTAACCAATGTAATTAAGCAAGAGAAAATAACAAATATTGGAAAAACAAAAAATTTATTATATTGTAAGATGACTGACAGAATAAATGAAAACTCCAAAGAATCAACAATAAAACTACTCAGGAAAATAATTCAGCAAGATAACAGAATATAAAGTTAACATACAAACATACCAGTATTTATATACATGAGTAATAACTAGTTAGAAGATATAATAGCCTAAAAGGGGAGGGAGATAAAGGGAAGCTGGATAACAGGTACCAAAACAGCTATACAGAAGGAATAAATTCTAGCATTCTACAGCACAGTGAGTGACTGTAGCTCACAATAATTTTTTGGGGGGTACTGGGGATCAAATTTGTGCCCTTGCGCTTGCAAGGCAGGTAGCAGGTGGCAGAATCATTGAGCCAAATCCCTGGGCCCAACCTATTATATATTTTATAAACAACTAGAACAGAGGAGCTCAAAGGCTCCAAACATAAAGAAATGTTAAGGAGATAGGCTAATTACTCTTACTAATTGGTACATGCTACATACATACTTATGTTGGAACTTGATACTGTATCCCATAAATTAGTGCACTTATTATATGCTAAACAAGTAATTTAAAAATCTATAGTTGCAATAAAAGGATAAAATATTTAACAATAAGCATTTAGAAAATATCCTAAACATATAAAAATTCTTAAAAGGCACAAAAGTAGATTTGAACAGCTGAAAAGACATCCCTTGTTCTTGGTTATGATGTTTCAACATGACTAAGATGGCTGTTCTTCACTACACTTAACTTACACATTTAATGTGACCGCAATAAAAATACCAGTGAGATTTTTCCTTAAGGTAAAAAAGTTGATACTAAAATTCATAATGAAAATAAAAATGCAATAATACTCAGGAAAATAATAAAAATAAATAGCGGTAATAGAGAGACTAACAAATACTAATACAACATACAAAGCTCCCATATTTGAAATAGTGTATGACAATGGTGTATAAACAGATAAAGCCAACAGAACAGAAAGCCCAGAAACAAACCTACACAGATATGGAAATTTTACTATATGAAAAGGATAATAGCTCATATCACAGGGCAAAGATGGTCTTTTAAATAAAATTTTGGGGAGCAAATGAATAGTTATGGGGAAAGGATAAAATCAGATCTATTTGTCACACCATATGCAAAAGTAAAATCTAATAGATTAGGGATCTAAATGTAAAATATGAAAGCATTAAGTGCACTACAATAAAACACGGGGTAAAATCCTATATTATTTGAAGAAAAAGGCTTTCCAATGTGTTAGGAGATCGCACATGTTATAATATAACCCCCCTAGCCATTTTATATCTTACTTCCAGGTTCTTTCCTGACTCTGAGTCCTTTTTCTCCCGCCGAAATTGTAAAGCGCAAAATTCAAAAGACAACCTGGCTTGCGATAGGATAACAAAGACCGCTTCTTCCAAGGAAGGATCTTCCGTTGCCTGCCCTATAAATATCCCAGTATTTCCTCTTCTCGCTCTCTCGCTCTGCTTTCCTGCCTCCCGCTTGCCTCCCTATAATAAAAATCTCCTGCCGGACCTCTCGGTGCGTGAGTGGCATAATTGGATAAGGGGCACCCAAAGGGGGCTCGAGACCCCTTTCATTGGTGTCAGAAGTGGGATCTGGGATTGCCAGGCCCACAGGCTAAAACGCCTGAGGCCCGAAACCCAGATTCTAGGGCGCCCCTGCTCAACCCCCGCCCGACGTCCGCGACCATTCTCCTCGTCGCCATCTTCGCAGCCACCACCGACCTGCTGATCTTCCGACCCACACTTTTTTGGGGTAAGTTCCCCTTTCTGAAAAGTCTTCAGGATAACGGGGACCCCAGACCTCAGACCACCCACTGGGATCACATTTGGGACACGGCTGGGCGCCAGGCTCTGTCCTCACTCTCTCGCAAACCAGGTTTGCCACATTTGAGCTAAGTCCAGGACTTAGCTTCACTTAAACTCCTATCTTGTGTGAGGGACGCCTTCACAAGAAACCGAGTTTCCGTCCTCTAGACCAGTTCTAGAGAAGAGGGGGTCTTATCAGAACTCTCGGAGACGTCTGGACTTCTGATAACCTCCTTATCCCGGTGGTCATGGGCTCTGGCTCCTCCATACCCGCAGACTCTCCTTTGGGATGCTTACTCAGGAATTTGGAGGGTCTTGATTTAAAACCCAAACGGCTAATTCGCTTGTCTACTCAAATTTGGCCCCAATATAAATTAGGCAATCAAAACGTCTGGCCGTCTAACCGCCCCTTTGAATCGGGTCTAATTAGAGACCTTTACAACTTATGCGAGCGACAAGGAAAATGGTCGGAGATCCCATATGTCCAAGGCTTTTCCTATCTTGCTAATCAGCCCTCTCTTTGTTCCACTGCCAAAACTGCTCCAATACTTTTGCAGACTCAAAGCCTTTCCGCTACCAACCCCTCTTCTTCTGACTCACCCGCCCAACCCGATCCGGGAGATGACCCCCCTCCTTATCAGGTGGCAAAAATTCCTTCCACTCCTCCCCCTACTCCATCTGACTCCTCCCAACCCTCTGAATCTCCCACCTCTCTCATTTCCCCTGGACCTCTCACTCCCCCACCCCATGCGCTGACTCCACCCCTCACTCGCTCCAGGTCACACAAGGGCCACACGATGGCGCCCTTGCGCGAGGTAGCCGCAGCCAAAGGAATTGTCCGCGTTCATACTCCTTTTCCTATGTCTGAACTAGCTCTCATTCAGGCCAAGCTTGGTTCTTTTACAGCCGATCCGACTACCTTTATAAAACAATTTCAACTTTTGACTCAGTCTTATCAACTAACTTACCATGATCTCTTTGTACTTTTAACCAATGCCTTAACTCCCGAAGAAAATAGAAGAGTGCTGGATCAGGCTCGTGCACATGCAGACCAAGAACATTTAACCAACAATCACCACCCGGCAGGTGCTGCTGCAGTCCCTGATCAGGACCCAGAATGGGACTACTACACAGAGGTGGGAATTGCAGCTCGAAACAGGTACCAAAATTGTCTCCTTCATGAGCTCCGCGGAGCTGCCATGAAGGCCATTAATTATGAAAAGCTTAATGAAATTATACAAGACAAAAACGAAAATCCATCCACCTTTTTACAAAGGCTAACTGATGGCCTCCTTCAACACACCAAACTAGACCCTGAGTCTGTGGATGGTCAGAGATTATGATGCATTTCTTCTCTCAGAGCTACCCCGACATTAGACTTAAACGAAAAAAGCTTGATCGGGGGCCCTTGACCCCTCAGGCAGAGGTTCTGGCCACAGCATTCAAGGCCTACTATGGCCAAGATGACCTCAAAATTACAAAGAAATATCAATTATTAGCACAAGCTCTTAATTTGACCAGTCCACATACGCCACAGGAAAGAAAACCCCTACAAAAGAGCTCCCAATCACCAGGCCCCTGTTACAAGTGTCATCAGGAAGGCCACTGGGCAAAGGACTGTCCTAATCCCAGAGTGCCAACTAAGCCCTGTCCCAAATGCCACCAGAGGGGACATTGGGGCACAGACTGTCCCTTGGCATCCACCCACCATCAGACCGTCAGCCCCACAGCTCCCCAACATGCGGACCTGATAGGTCTAGCAACAATGGAGGGACAATGAAGAGGCCCTGGCACATCTGGCCCAACGCGGATCACCGCCCAGGAGCCCAGGGTAATCCTGACTGTAGCAGGTAGGACCCTTTCTTTCTTATTGGATACTGGTGCCAGCTTCTCTGCACTACGAGAATACTGGGGGCCTACCTCCCTTTCTCACACTTCTATTGTTGGGGTAGAAGGCCAACTACAGCGCCCTAGCCAGACTCCCTTACTGTCATGCACAATTGGTGACTTTTCCATTTCTTCATTCACTCCTAGTCCTCCCATCCTGTCCCATTCTCTTATTGGGTTGTGACATTTTATCTCAAATTGGAACATCCATTCATTTTTTATGGTCAAGCCCTTCCAGCACTCCGACAACTTCCCTCTGCCTGGTACTATCTCAAGCCCTCCAATCCTCATCTTCCCAATCCAACTGGCCAATTAGCCCCTCTCTTGTTAATCCTCAAGTATGGGATATCCACTCTCCCTCAGTAGCCAAATGTCCCGTCAAAATTCTCCTTAAAAATCCCTCACAATTCCCTAACTTGGCACAATACCCCCTTCCCCGCTCTAGCTTAGAGGGATTAACCCAATAGTACATGATCTCTTACAAAAGGGACTCCTGTGACATGCCAACTCTCCCTTTAACACTCCCATTTTAACAGTAAAAAAACCCAATGGAACATATCAATTAGTTCAGGATCTCAGAATTATTAATTTAGCTGTTATTCCCATACACCTAATCATGCCAAACCCACCCTCCTGTCTTCCATCCAATCCAATGCCACTTATTTTTCTGTTTTAGACCTCAAAGATACATTCTTTTCTATCCCTTTACACAAAGATTCTCAAGACATTTTCACATTTACCTGGACTGATCCCTTGCACTTAAAAAACCCTCCCAATAAATAAACAAGGCCATTTTCTGGAACAGTACCTCACCCTTTGTCTTACTTCACTGGACAAGAGAATATCTAATGGTCATGGGAAATGCTAATACTAAACCAAATGTTCTTAAGTACATAATTCAAAATTTTGATAACAATTTTATGGGGGACTATAAAATAAAACTACAACCAAAGATGTTTTTTTAAAAAAAAACAAAAAAAACAAAAAAAAACTGTGAGTCATCATGGTCTCAGCTAAGCCAGACTTTGCCCACAGGACAACTCTAGACAAAGGAAAAATTATCAGCCTTTGTTTTACTTACCTGAAACTTTGATAACGTGGAGCCCCTTGTGCTGTAGGAGCTGCTCAAGTTTCTCCATGGTAATCAGCTACTAGTGAGAACTATTTAGTTTTGGTCTTAAAACAATTACTTGACAAATCTGCTGTTTTTCCCATGGAAAACTTGCCTCTCAGAAAATGTGACATTGATGCAGGCAAATTCTGGTGTTTCCTTTGGAGGAAATCTAGCTATCCCCCACCCCACTTGAGTTGCTAAGAAACTATAAAATAGGTGGGGACAAAAACAGAATTGTTTAGCTTTACTGTGCTAGAGGGTGCAAATGGGAAAGCATGGTCAGACTCATAAAATGGAACAGGGCTTGCACTCAGATTAAAAAGAATTAAAATGAGAAAATTTCTAATAGATTAAAATCAGGTAAGAATACAAAACACTGCAAGCCAGAAAAACTGCAATTGTGTTTTCCAGACATCAAAAGATTTTTACAAAAAAAATCAAATTAAAAATTTTAACTATTTGATAAATGTATCTTTGTTTCAATTTGAATTAAGTTTAATTGGTGTGCTTTAAACATTTCTTGTGCATTACAAATTCTTGAATTGTGATTATAAGGTTAACTTGCTCTTTTCTGTACTTTGTTGATAAAAACTCAAGGTTAATACTGTTCTATTGACAGCCTGTCAAATTTTAAGATGTAACAATCTGAAAACAGAAAAAGGATACTTTAAGCTGAAGTTCGTTATAGAAGGTTTATAATAAGTGAGACGGCAGAGAAAAAATATTAAGAAAGCTATGGGTAAAAGAGATATTTTTGATATGAAAGGATTTTGTATGTATGTCTTGTTAGAAAGATATAAAGAAAGATGTACAAGACCAGAAGGCTTAAGTATGTAGAAAAGGTATGTGGAAATGATTTAACAGGAAAATATGTATGTTTGCTTGTTGGTTTCAAGTTTGTTACAGAAGGTTTACTTTTATAGTAACAGCTTTCATTCCTTTTGATTCTAATTCTATGAGATCTGTTTATTGATCTGCAAAAGTTTTGACTAGTGTTAACTAAAAGAGGTTCTAGGGCTGGAGATTTATTTAGCTCAATGGTGCTGCCACTTGCCTTATAATTCAATTGGCCAAATACATTTAGGCATATTATAGTTTCACAAATTGTCTTACAAGTTTGTGTCTATACAATTGTTTGAAAGATGTTTGTCCAATTATATTTGATTGAAATGACAGCAAGGATACTAATAATTTGTTAATTTCTATAACCTTGTTTTACAAGTTAAATTTTGTCAAGATAATTAAGTATAAACTCAGGTCTAAATAGACTTCTAATAACAGTAAAAGGACAGATACTCAGAAAAATTTATTCTGGTCGTTATTCACTAATGACCTTCTGAGAAGATACCACCAATAAACAGGGCTAAATATGTTGTTATAAAATATTTACATTTGTTATCATCAAAGGGTTAGATTCTAAATATATTATTGCGATATGTTTATAGTAGTCATTTTCAAGATAGGATTTCTGTGGAAAATAAGTTATTAAGAGGTTCTATTAAAAATGCTTTTGATACCTAATTAGATTAAAGCTTATGAAGTTTCACACATGAAATTATGATTATTAATAATTTTCTGATGAACTAAAAAAACAACAAAAAACAGCGTACTGAGAGACAGTGTTGCTTCAGAAGGCAAGATATAAAGTCTATGCTGCTTGGAGATAAAAGGACGTAAAGCAGGTGAGAGAATTTTTGGGATAAAAGATTTTTACAGGATCTAGATTCTCTATATGTATAAATCTTTAACGGGTCAGAAAGACAGTGATTATTATAGGATAAAGAACAAGAATCAGCATTTAAACAGCTAAAATTAACTCTCTCTGTTGCCCCCTGTATTAGGGATCCTAAAATGACCCAACCTTTTGCTTTGTACATGATTGAAAGAAATCATACTGCTTTAGGGCTGCTCACTCAAGGAATAGGTCCATAAAATTAACTAGTGACATATTTATCTTAGAGTTTAGATCCAGCTGTAAAGAGATGGCTCTTTGTTTATACGCCCTGCCAACTGCAGTGATGCTAATAAGGAAGCTAACCAGATAACATTAGAAAAAAAATAAATTGTTCAGTTTCCCCATGCCTTTTAGAACTATTGAATAACAGGACATTGATGGCTCTCAAATAATAGTCACATAATATCAGGCCCTCATCTGTGAGAATCCCCACCTATATTTTGCTCCAGTTAAAACCTTAACCCCCTGATCACAACTGCCTCAGGATCACTGACAATTGTTCTCCAGTCATCTAGATCTGCAGATAGACCCACTGACTGAAGCTGATTTCGTCCTGTTCAAGGATGGGAGCAACTTCATGAAAAATGGGGTACGCTATGCTGGCTATGCAGAGATGACTCAAGATGAAGTGGTCCAAGCAGGACCCCTCCCCACTGGATGGTCAGTGCAGTGAGCAGAGCTATGGACACTCATACAGGCTCTCTGACGGACAAGAGAAAAGAGGGTAAATGTTTACACAGATTCCTGATTGCCAGTTGGTATATCTATGGCAGTCTATACGGGTGTGGTCTTCTCACAGCACAGGACAAACTTATTAAAAATAGAATATAATATAGTTATTTAAGGCAATGTAAAAATCTGACAAAGTAGCTATAATAATTCAGAAAAAATAAAATAAAATAAAATAAAAGGGAGCCTGCTACTGCCATCACCCTTACAGTACTGTTAGGAATGGGACTGGAAGGAGCTGAACAGGAGTGACTGCTATTAGTTCCCAACATTATCAATATAACCAGTTGAGGGCAGCTATAGATCAAGATATAAAAAGAATAGAATTATCTATTAACAGGCTTCAAGAGTCTTTAAGTTCTTTAGCAGAGATAACTCTATAAATAAAGAGGGAAATAAATTTAGTGTTCCAACAGCAAAGAGAAATGTGCGCAGCCCTAGGAGAAAAATGTTGCTATTATACTGACCATTCAGGAATAGTTAAAAATTCAATGGCTAAAGATTCAAGAAAGATAAAAAAATGTAAAAGAAAAAGATTAAATAACCAAAGTTGGTATGAAAGCTGGTTCACCTCATCTCCCTGGCTTACATCATTACTATCAGCTTTGGCTGGCCCTTTAATTCTGATCTTAATTCTGCTAATGGTAGGACACTGCATAATTAACAGACTAACTGCTTTCATTCAACATAGAATGAATGCAGTCAGACTCATGGTACTTCGTCAACAGTACCAACACATCCCTGCTGAGGACAGGGACACTAACCAGCTCTCCACCCAGGTCTCCACACAGACGGCTCACCAGTCGATGCTAAGGCCACAGGATCCAAACATTGCTGAAACTTCCTTCATATGGAACTCTCCAGAACCAACCGTCCATCTGGATCTTCACCAGGTTCAGAGAGTTCCTAAAAAACTGCTCCCCGATCTATGTTGGATGGCTTCACACCCTTGTCCGGTTCCGCAGATAACCAGTTGGGTCTCTGAGGCCTGGCTCCAGGGATCCCTTTGTCAGTTCACACCAGACAAAATTGAGACTTTCACTTTCCTTTTACTCTTCATTATTTCTAAAATGACTCACCTCAGTTCTTAGAGTCTCCCCTCGACTAAAATCCGGCTTCAGTTCCCCTCCTCACTGACCAACCTGTATGTTTAAGTTTTTCTTACAGATAACTCCAATGACCGTCAGCTCATCCACGCCCAACGACAGCACAGCCAACTGCACATCAGGCTACCCCAGCCCCCTAGGTTGATTCGTTGCCCCAATTCAGCAGGAAGTAGATACAGAAGACAGGCTCTCTGCCCCTTTTTCCACCTGCCATGGACATGTTGGCTGTCA
Organism: Fukomys damarensis; assembly: GCF_012274545.1. Taxonomy (NCBI): domain Eukaryota; kingdom Metazoa; phylum Chordata; class Mammalia; order Rodentia; family Bathyergidae; genus Fukomys; species Fukomys damarensis. Next base: position 36,718,701 of record NW_022900916.1, on the reverse strand, counting down.
ATTGTCATCCAAAATCAAAGAGTGGGGAATGTTAGGAGATCGCACATGTTAAAATATAACCCCCCCCAGCCATTTTATATCTTACTTCCGGGTTCTTTCCTGACTCTGAGTCCTTTCTCCCGCCGAAATTGTAAAGCGCGAAATTCAAAAGACAACCTGGCTTGCGATAGGATAACAAAGACTGCTTCTTCCAAGGAAGGATCTTCCGTTGCCTGCCCTATATCCCAGTACTTCCTCTTCTCGCTCTCTCGCTCTCTGCCTTCCTGCCTCCCACTCGCCTCCCTATAATAAAAATCTCCTGCCGGACCTCTCGGTGCATGAGTGGCATAATTGGATAAGGGGCACCCAAAGGGGGCTCGAGACCCCTTTCACAATGACTCACAAGTTAAGTACAATAAAAGACTGACAAATTTGAGTACATAAAAATACACTTTTACACGAAAAAACACATCACAAGAAAAAAACCAAGAGAAATGACAAACAGGGAGAAAATATCCACAACATGTTTCACAGACAAAGAACTAATATCCTTCACATACTGCCACCCCCCAAAAATCACCTAGAAATACAAGTAGGTTGACTTATTGGATCAGAAAACCCTCCAAAAAAATTCCAATTGAAAATCTCGCAACTTTTGAAAATACTAAAAGATGCTTAATTTTCCTCATCATAACAGTAATACAAAACTACACTGAGATAACATTTCTTACCCAAAAAGTTGGCAAAACTTCAAAAGCTTAAAAAAAATTACACTACTGGTAAGACTATGGGACACGAGACACTCTAAAATACTGCCAGTAGAATGCAGCATTCTCACCAAACTATACTTATTTACACTTCATAGGAGTTTGAAGGAATTTACCCTTAGGATATACCTCCAGTGTACTGGGGCAGGGGGGAACAAATGCGTAGAGGTATCCACCCAGCTTTATTTGCAACTGCAAAATACTGCAATCTACCTAAATAGGAATTTGCTTCAATAAACTATATTACATACACCTGGTGGGGTATCACATAGCTATAAATAAAAATAAGGAATGATTTAGAGTGATTTAGAGTAATTCCAAGTACATATTTTTGGGTTACGGAAAGCACAGCTTAAAGGAAATCTATAGTATGCTATTTTTCATTACAATAAAAGACAAAGTAAGCAACACATATGTATCTCTTTCCTTTATTTTAGAAATCCACTAAAAAAGTAAACCTGAAATAAACTGGTCTACTTATGAGAGAGGTTGAAGGAACTGACTTTTTAAAGATATACTTCTTTGTATAACCATGACTTTTGAAGGTATTATAATATTCTACACATTAAAAAATTAAACTGCATCTTAAAATGGGAAGGGAAAAAACTCCAAAACTTAAAGCAACCTGAAACAAATGAGACTATCCATATTACAAAAGATTTATATCTCTGCACTGAGGGGAGAGGAAGAAGGAAGAAGGAAGGAGGAAGGAGGAAGGAGGAAGGAGGAAGAAGGAGGAGGAAGGAGGAAGAAGGAGGAGGGAGGAGGGAGGAGGAGGAGGAGGAGGAGAAGAAACAAATTCAAGTATCTTAGTATTCAACTATTCTATATGAGAAAATTTAAAAAATTAATTTGGACCAGTAGTTCTTTCCACTCTATCTTCATATAAAACAGCAATAACAACTACACGGAAATATCATGCTTGACTCTTATTTTATTTAGATTTCATACCAACCCTAGTACACAGGCACTGTCATTATCTTCACAGTAGAGCTAAGGGACCTGAGACAGTAGGAGTTTACATGATTCACCTTAGGTCACATATTCAATAAGTGACAAAATCAGGATTAAAACCCAGGAATTTTGATTCCTCAAGTTATTCTCTTACCTTGGACTGACAATTAAAATGACCTTGTAAAAAAAATAAGATGTACCCTGTGTATACATTTCTGTTGGAAATATACTTTGTTTTGTTTTTTCGGGTTTTTTTGGTACCGGGGAATTGAACTGGGGTCCTTGTGCTTGCGAGGCAGGCAGCGGAACCACTGAGCTAAATCCCCAGCCCTGGAAATATACTTTGGTGTGAAACTGGTGGGTCAAGGGATATGCATTTCTTCAACTTTAGTAAATGTCTGTACTAACTTAATTTACACTCATTGTATGAAAGTTTTGATCTTCATCAATGTTTATTTCCTGACTTTTTCATTTCAGCCTTTATAGTAACCACATTAATTAGAACTTTAACTGTGATTTTCCTGATGCTTGTAAATTTTTCATATGTTGTCATTTGCATATCCTTTATTAAACACAGTCTAAGATTTTGTACCTTCTTTATGTCTTTTTCTTTTTGACTTGAGTTATTTTGTAACATTTTCAAATTGACACTTTTAAAGCTAACCTGTGTATGTATTGCAAGCATTTCCACTCTGTGGCTTGCTTTTTCACATTCTTTATGCTTTTATTTTGTTTTGTTAAATGGAAATTCTTTAATCAAGTCTAATTTATCAAATTTCCTTTGTATCATATTTTAAAACTATTTTTCTTACACCAGGGTCATGAAGATGTTCTACGTTTTCTTCTAAAACTTTTGTCTTGCTTTGTACATTAAGGACTACAACTCACCTGGAATCGATTTCTGTGTATGGTGTGAGGTATGGGTTAGGATTTACTTTTTTCCCACATGGATATCCAATTGGTGAACTTTTATGATTTTTTCCTGTAAGTTTATTAGTAGATTTTAGGTATACATTATGATCACATTCATAATTGAGGATTTGTACCTGTACATGATATATCTTGGACCAAAATGTGTAATATCTATAGATAATGTGAAATAGGAAGAAAAGTTTCAAAGGGGAAGGGGAAGTATAGGGAGCAGGATGGAGGAAAGGGAAGTAGGGAAAAAATGAGAAAAGAAAAAATGGAAATACAGCTTTCATAATGTTTTCATAACATTTTTATGTTAACTGACACAATGAATGTCTGAATGCAAAGATGTCAGAAAAGGCAATTTTTTTAACAAATCAAAACAAGAGGTTAAAGTCTTTAGCAGACCTTCATCTGCTTAAGGATACAAACATCAAAGCTTTAGGTAGCAGATACAGAAGCAAAATGGATGCATTTAAAATTAGAAAATCTAGTTTTTGGTCTTGGCAGTGCTGCTAACTCACTATGTGACTTAGTTGTTAGGCCAGTCACCTTTCAATGCTATATTTTCCACCACTGACAGAAAATGGACAAAAGAGCAGTCTGGAATAACAGCCAGGGCCAGGGATTTAGCTCAGTGGTTTCGCTGCCTGCTTCACAAGCACAAGGACCCGGGTTCAATCCCGGGTACCAAAAAAAAAAAAAAAAAAAAAAAAAAAAAAAAAAAAAAAAAAAAAAAAGTACATGTGGAATAACAGCCATTCTTTCCCAAGAATATAAGAGACAGAGGAGTAAATATTTATCTATGAATATGAAGATTTACATTGATAAGTTTTTGAGTGATACAATATTTGATATAACTCAAACTTTAAGATGCATCCCTGACTCCTTAAACTTGCTTCCCAACAGTAGGTTCTCAGTATCTGAAATTCCTGCCCTTGCCCTTCCTGGTCATATCCCATGCTTCCTTGTCAGCAATGATCAGTCTCCTGAATATTTTTACCATCTTCTTGCTTTTCTTCAAGTTTACCAAATGTATTCACAAGCAACATATATAATTTAGTTTTGCTTGCTTTTTAGTACTTACATGTTATATTGTACAAAATCTGCATTTGATCAACAGGATAGTTGCAAAAGTTAATATGTAACATCACTGAAATGATCTTATGGTTCCAAAAATGGAATTGTAATTCTCAGATCTTCAGTTTTACTAAATATTGATGGACACAGGAATATATAAGATATCTATTGCTCCACATTCTCATTAACAATATTTTGGTGTATATAAACATTATAAATTTCTAAAACTGAAGCCATTAAACTATAACCCAATCTTGCCTGCATCCCAAATTCTGAGAGCTAAGATGTTTTTGACCTTTTTAAAAAGTTATAACAGAGGAGCCTAGGAAGCCTAAATTTTATTTTATGGCCCTCTGGAGAAAAGTTTGCCAATTCTTATGCTAAAACATTATTTTTACAAGCCTACTTTCCCAATAATCCGTTTATTTTAAAAACAGCTGCAATAACAACCTTCATAACATTTTAAAGTTCCCTAAGGATAAAAATTGTGCACTTAAATATGTGGGCTACGTTAATAATGTAAGAAAAAAAAGAAAGACGTTTGGATTGCAAATAAAGAAGTTGCCTGGGGATTTAGCTCAGTGGCACCACGCCTGCCTTGCAAGTAAGTGCAAGGTCCTAAGTTCAATCCCTGGTACTGGGGGAAAAAATAAAAAGAAGCAAAACTGTCTAGTTACAGAACACAGGGTTATTTATAAGATAATGTTGAGGAATATATTTAATGATAATTAGAAGCAGCAAGACAATTCAGCAGGTCAGAGGATGCCAAGTTAATATGTAAACGTTTAGTAAGAGATTTGTACATACTATGAATAAACAATTAGTTATGTACTTTTCAGACAAAGATGCCAAAGTACTCTGAAGGAGAAAGGAAGTCTTTTCAACAAACACAAAATTTGGAAAAACTGGTTATGAATACAGAAAAACACTAAACTTATCATACAAACATTAATTCAAGATATCATGGACCAAAATATGAAAGATAAACTGACAAAGCATTTAAAATAAAACACGAGAGATTTTTATGACTTGGAAGTACATAAAAGTTATTTAGATAGAACATAGCACTAAAGAAAAAATTGATAAATTTAACATTTTTTTTCCTCAAAAGACAGTTAAGAAAAGAAATAGGCAAGCCTTAGGAAGAACATAATCAAGTGTAAACTCTCACCTTGAACTCATCTGAAATTTCAGACACAAAAGAAGATATCTGCTTCATGAGCCTATCTACACTGCTCTCACTTCCTGTTTTGAGCAGTGTAGTAATGGCTAGGGTAGCAATACTTCTGTTTGAATCTGTGATTAAGTTTTCTAAATCCAGATTGCAGGCAGTAACAGCAGAAGGGTGCTTCATTGCCACCTTGTGGAAGGGCAAGAAAACAGAAAAAGTTAAGTTGTAAAGGCCAAAACTTAAAATTTTAATTAAGTGGCAATCTAAAGAGTACAGGATAGGTTAAATATAATTGTTTATAATTAATAAGGTATATCATTTGATAAATTATTAATTACCACAGTACAGTAAGTATAACCTTCATAACACAGATCTGTATTTTCTTATAGCATATGTATGTCTACTCTACCAAATGTTATTAGGATCTTTGGGACAGGACCTACCATGGTAAAACCGCTCAATAAAGACTGCTAATAGCAATTAGAAAACACTTCTGTAATTAGCAGGCTTTTGCAGTGTGTGTGTGTGGGTGTGTGGGTGTGTGGTGCTGGGAATGAACCCAGGGCCTCATGCATGGTAGGCAAGTGCTCCAGTCCTGAGCTGCACTCTAGTCCTACTTCTGTAATAATGCAAAACTGGATGGCCCTGGCCACAGATGGCCATCCTTAAGCTCTCTCGCTGGTGCTGATGGTGTCCTGCTTCTTCCCACCCTACAATGGTAAAGAATCCCTAATCTATGATCTTGACAACATGAAAACACCCTGCAAAACACTGTCATAACAATACACAGAGAAATACACGGTGAAACATGGCCCAAGCGAATGAAAAACTCAATCTTCATTTACCCACTTAGCAAGGATAGTCACAGGCTTTGTGCAGAAATATCAATGTGTCTTTGTGGTGGGGCTCTGCTCCAGGACCCTGGAACTGGTTAGTACCAGAAGAGAAAACACCATATTGCCTTTCCAAAATTCACAAAAACCTGAATTCTGAGACACATTTAGCTGGCCCTAAGATTATAGATGAGGGACTGATAGATCTGAACTAATATGATATTCATTAATTACATATGGCTATGAGCACAAGAAATGGCTAAGGGACTACATTTGTTACTTAATTAATTTAAATTATATACCATTTGCAGTGAATGCCCACCACATTGAACAGTGCAAATCTTGAACATAAAGTGCTTAGAAGAAATGTGTTATAACTTTCTGTGAAATATTAGTAAAAATGGCCATAACCAAGTACACAGATACAAATGAGGTATAGAAGTAAAGCCCACAAGTCATATATACTAACCTTAAAAAAAAAGCCAAATGCTTCTTCACATTTAATGTTTTATCAAGCACTGATACAAAAGGCCACAGATAGCAAAGCAATCCTACCTTGTTCAAGGTCCTCACAGCTGCATATCTCAAGGCTGGCTTAGGAGAGCTACAGAAAAGTTGAAGAACTGAAAAAACAAACAAAAACCATTCAAATATTGTTCATTTTATCATTTATCATCATATACCATCCAGCTGAAAACACATAATGAATCACAATCAAAATATGTGTAAAGAAATTAGATCACAGCATCAAAAATTTACATGAAAAGGATGTCTTTGTGTGGGGTTCAAAGAGAGAAAAACTTTTTGTTCAGCTATTAAAGCTTTATAATAATAGAAAATATACTTTTGTTTTGTTTTGTTTTTGAGACAAGGGTCTCACTGTGTAGTTGAGACTGACCTGGAACTCACTTTGTAGCCCAGGCTGGTCTCGTACTCACAGTGATCCTCCTACCTCAGCCTCCAGAGTACTGGGATTATAGGCATTATAATGGACTTTCTAAACATTAAAGAAAATCAAAAACATTAAAGTTATTTGTCTCCTAAGTAAAATTCTTTCAAAAGTTTTATATGGGGAAATACAAACTTCAGAAAAAGTAATAAAGAACAATTAAAAGTATCCACATGTATATTATCAGAATACAAAGACTACATATACAGAGCTAAGTTTCAAAAATCATTTTTAATTCTGCAGACCTATCAAACTTAAAAACTTGAAGAATATAAACAAAAATCAGTTATCAAATATATAACGAACCTGAGACTGCAGGTGCCAACTCTCTTGCAGTACAGTTAGGAAGATGGATAATAGCAGATGCAGCTTCATAAATAACCATTTCATGTTTATTTCGCAAGCAGCTTTCAATGAAATCAAAGAGAGGACTTTCATGGCTGCCAATAAATGCATATATGTAGTTATTTAGATATCAAATAGATAATATACATAGTGGTTAAAAGCACAAGCAGACTAAGATGCCCTTGTGGAATAATAAATAAAGGATCACTGAAAATTCAATCCTTCAAAAAGCAATGGCAAAGAATTGTCAAAACCAAAATTTTCACAATTCTAGCAATTAATCAAAATGTGCAACAATACTATGAGCATTTACTCAAGAATAAAAGCTTCCTGAAGTGGGAAGGGTGGGGGAAAGGTAATAAGGGAGAGGAAAAAAATATGAGAAACTGAAAAAGTGGAAATAAAGTTTGTAAATGGGGAGGGGAGGAGGGGGTGAAGGGAGGGCAGGGAAAAGGGGAAAAAATGAGAATCAAGACCTATTATGTAAAGGTACAGAATCCCAATGATGAATGTAACTGTACTGTATACCTAGATTGTACCAATAAACTCAATAAAAAGAAAAAAAAAAAAAAAGAATAAAAGCTTCCTGGTAAAAATGGCGAGCTTTCTGTTGTTTAACATGCCTGCTCTGAATCTCCTTTTCCTCCTTCCTAGTTTTCTTTCATTGAGTTTATTGGTACTTTTTAAGTATACAGTACAGTTACATTTATCATTGGGTCTTTCTTCCTAGTTTCATTGTAACCTTGAAAACCGGCAGCCTCAGAACCACAGGAGGTGTGAAAGCCAGCAGCCTAGCAAAGTTGGCTTAACATCAGAAAGTCAATTCAGGTTACACACTACATTAATAATATAAAAGATAAAATGATATAGTCATGTTTTTGACAAAAAAATTATGAGAAATATAAAGTATGTACAATAGTAAAATATGGCTCATATGCAGAGGAAAAAAGTCAACTGAAATAATACCTAAAAAAAGGAAAAAGAAAAAGAAACTACACTTGAGGAAGACCAAATGTTATACTTAATAGGCAAAAACTTTAAATCAGCTAATACAAATATGTTCAAAGAATTAAAGTATGTCATGTCTAAAGATTTAAAGTGAAGTAAACTGGGTGTGGTGGCACATATCTGTAATTCCAGTATTCTGGGATGCTAAGCCTAAGATCACAAATTCAAGCCCAGCCTGCACAACATGGCAACATAGCAAGACCCTGTCTTAAAAAATAAAAAGTAAAGAACAAATAGGAGGCGATGGGAGCGTACATAGCTCAGTATGAAGGCCCTGGGTCCAATCCCTAGTACTGAAAAAAAAAAAAAAATTAAAGGGAAGTCTAACAACATCTCATCAAAGAGAGACTATCGATAATGATATGAATTTTTTAAAAGAAACCAAATAAATATTTCAGATTTGGAAAGTACGACAGAAAAAGCAGAGATTATCACTGGCAGATGAAAGAACCAGTAAACTAGAAGACAGATTAAGTGAGGTAAACCAGCCACAAAAAATAAAAAAGGGAAGAAAAATGAGATTTGAAGACCTGCGCAATATAAAAAAAAAAGGGAGGGCATAGCAACTTTGTATAACAGGAATCCTAGAAGGAAAGGAGATGAAGGGCAAAAAGAACACTTGGTAAAACACTTGGCTGAAAACCTCCCAAACTTGATAAAAACCATTAATCTACATTCTCAAGAGGCAACAATTCTCAAGTACAATACACACAAACAGATCCACACATAGATATACCATAGTCATAGTGAGTACATAAAAAGAAAAATGTCACCAGTAGCAAGATAAAAACAACATATCACACCGTGTAGTGGAAAATCAATATAATCAATGACTGATGTCACACCTGAAACAATGGAAGCTGAAAAGTAAAATGCCTTATCCAAATTGCTGGGAAAAAAAAAAGCATTTTTTCTTTCCTTTTCCTTTTTTCCCCAGTCTCCAGAGGATGAGATTACAAGCAGGCATTAACTAAGGCCTGGTGAGACAAGACTTCTATGTTTGGCAAAATTGTCCTCCAAATGAAGTCTAACAAATACATCCCCAGATAAGCAAAGAATGAATTTGATATTAAGAGATTTACTTTACATAAAATACTCAAAGAAGAACATTTTAGACTGAAAGACTGACTCCAGTGACATAATCAAAGAGCTTCAGAAATTATAAATATGTGAATTGATTAAAAAAGATTCTATAGATTATTGTGTCATTTTTCCTTAACTAGAGTACTTAAAATTGTATGAAGAAATAATTATAACATTATTAGTAGATTCACAACAATACACAACAACACGGGGCCGGGGATATAGCTCAGTGGTTCTGCCGCCTGCCTTGTAAGCACCAGGACCTGAGTTCGATCTCCGGTACGCACCCCCCAAAATAAGTAAATAAAAACACAACAACACATGACAATAACAGCAAACAGAAGGGAGAAGAAAATCTACTGGAACAAAGGTTCAATATTTTAATGGAATTAAGTTAATATAAATCTGAAGTAAAGTGGTAAATTCAAATCCCTATAGCAACAACTAAAAAGAAAAGTTAAAATATTGATAAATTTAAATGACACATTAAAAATAGCTAGTTAACTCAAAAGAAAGCAATCAAAGAAGAAGAGAGGAACAACAACAAAAAATAGGTGGAAGGAGAAGAAGAGAGAGAGGAAGGGGATGTAAAAAAAATTAAGATGTGTTATGTACATATACCACCTCCTCATGATGAATGTAATTATCATGTACTAATAAAAATAAAAATTAAAATATTGGAATTGTCTATAACTACCCAATAATTGATAAAACAACTAGACAGGAAATCATCAAGGATATAGAGGCTTTCACAACCAACTCACTCTAACTGATTATATAAGACATTCAACACAATAATTACAAAATACACATCCTTTTCAAGTAGAGACCATTTCCAAGGATACATGGTTGTCAGATCATAAAAAAGTCTCAATATATTTAAAGGGACAGAAAACATGCAAAGCATATTCTCCAACTACATCTAAATTAGGTTATAAGTCAACAACAAAAAAAAGAAATCAGGGAAATCCTCAAATATTTGGAAATTAAACAACAATCTCTAAATAACCCATGGATCATGAACAAATTAAATTAGAATGAAAAAATATATGATGAATAAAAATGAAAACAACACATAAAGCACATTGCTTTAATTAAAGCAATGGCATGGGGAAAATGTATCTTAAAAACCTTGGGCCAGGGATTTAGCTCAGTGGCACTGCGCACCTGTCTTGCAAGCGCAAGGTCCTAAGTTTGATCCCCAGTACTGGGGGTGAGGCAGGGAGGACCTACAGAAGAAAATAAAAAAGGTCTAAATAACCTAAGCTTCCACATTATGAAATTAGACAACACCAAGCACGGCGGTGGATGCCTACATTCCCAGCTACTTGGGAGGCAAAGACAGGAAGATTACAAGTTCAAGCCTACCCTGGGGAATTTAGCAAGACATGGTCTCAAAATTAGGAAGGCTGAGGATGTAGCTCAGTGGTAGACTACTTGTCTTGCACATATGAGTCCCTGGGCTGTATCCCCAGCACTTAAAAAAAAAAAAAAAAAAAAAGGAGGGGAGAAAAAGGGAAGGTTACAGAAGAGGAAGAAGAAGAGGAACAAGAAAAATGAAAAAGAAGAGTAAATGGTCCAGTGAAAGTAGAGAAAAAAAAATAAACATTGGAGCATAGGTCAAGAGAGTTATAGAAAACTTAATGAAACATAAAGTTGTTTTCTGTTTCTGTTATTGGGGATTAAACCCCTCACACTGAGTTACGTTCTCAAATCTTTTTTTTTTTTTTTGAGACAGTCTCTTGCTAGGTTGCAAAGTTGCTCAAGCTCAACTCAAATTTGCAATTGTCTTCCCTCAACCTCTCAGAGTGTTGTGATTACAAGTATGTGCCACTATGCCCAGCTCACAAAGTTGATTCTTTGAAAAGATCAACAAAACTGACAAAACTTCAGCTAGGCTCACCAAGGGAGAAAAAGAACCCAAATTACCAAAATCAGAAATTAAAGAGACATCACTACTGATCACAGAGCAAGTAAAAAGTTAATAAGAAAATCTGACCAACTATATGCCAACAAATCAGCTTAAATGAAATAAATATCTAGGAATAACAAACAACTAAAACAGACTTAATAAACAGCCTAAATTTCTACTCAGTCACTTAAAAATCATCCCTCAAAGAAAAGCACAGATCTAAATTGCTTCACTGGTTAATGCTACTAAATAATACTAAGCTTTCACAAACTCTTTTAGCAAAGAAAAGAAACAAAAAGAAAACATAAATCAATTAGTTTTATGATGCCAGTCTGACAAAAATTCACACAACTACAGAACAATATTCCTAACATAAACATCTAATAAAACATCAGCATACTGAATCTTCTAATATATAAAAAGAATTATCCATCACAATTAAGTACTATCAATCACAGGAATATAAAGTTTTAAAAATCAGAAAATAAATTCATCAGATATACCAAATTAATAATATAAAGGATGAAAATCACATAATTATCTTAATTTGGGCAGAAAAAGCAAATGACAAAATCTATCACCCATCGATTATTGAAACAAACATACAAACAAATAAACAACTTCTCCAAAACTAGTGGCAGAAAATATATCCTCAACTGGATAAAGACCATCTTCAGAAAACCCACAACTAATGCCACACTTAATGCTTTCCTTCTAAAATCAAGGACCAGGCAAGGACATCTGCTTTCATCACTTCTACTCAATACTGTACTAAAGCCTTGAGCCAATATAATCAGGGACAAAACAATTAGACATCCAGTTTGAAAAGAAAAAAAAGTAAAACTCTCTTTGTTCACACATCGCATGATCCTGTACATAGGAAATCCCAAGGAATACATACACATATATGCAAACTCACTGAACTAAAGGAGCATGCCACTGTTATAGGACACAAGATCAACACAGGAAAACCAACTATGTTTCTATACCGACAACAAAAAATGCAAAATGAAATTAATAAAATAATTTCATTCACAATAGCATAAAATATAGTTAATAAAACAAACATAAGCATTTTATACTGGAAACTACACAATCCTGAGAACTAAGTAAAGAAATAGTCTGTTCATTGACTGGAAGACTCTATAATCAAGATGATGACTCTCTGGCAGTAATTTATTTTAAATAGATCTACTGTTCTATTCAGTGCAATTCTTAGCAAAAAAACAGCAGGGTTTTTTCTTGTAGAAATTCGGAGTTGATCCTAAAAGTTACATGGATATGCAAAGGACGTAGAATAGTCAAAACAATTTTGAAAAACTTGTATTTTCCAACTTCAAACTTACTATATATAAAGCTTTATACTCAAGATTGTGCAGTATTGGCAAGAAAACAAATATTTGTATCCACTGCACAGAACTAGGTATTTCACTGCATTCACAATCAGCTCACTGTCAAAAGGGAGGCCAAGTTCAATCCCCGGTACCAAAAACAAACAAACAAACAAACAAAAGGGAGGCCAAGACAATTCAAAATGGAAAGGATGGTTTTCACCAAGTGGTGCTGGGAAAACTGAATGTTTATTTGTTTTAAATTAACTTAGACCTCCACATCATCACACACCAAAATTAACACCAAACTACAATCCTAAATGTAAAAGCTAAAGCTATTAAACTTCTACCAAAAAATCTTGAAGTCTTTTCAACCTTGAACTGGACAATTCTTAGATACGATACCAAAACCACAACTGGTCAAAGGAAACATTCATAAAATAAACATCATCAAAATTTAAAACCTTTACACTTCAAAAGAACACTACAAGAAAATAAAGGATAAGCAACAAAAAGAAAATAAATGCTGTTTTATTAGGAATTCTGGTGTTAAACTCTACAGCAGTGGTGGCAAACCTATGTGCTGCAACAGGCTGTTATCAATGAAAGTTCTAAAAGATTTGCAGTCACTGGTCTAGATATATATTTATATATATATATATATATACATTTTTTTTAAATTTTATTGAGTTTATTGGTACATTTTAGGGATACAGTACAGTCACATTGTTGGGATCATGTACCTCTACATGGCAAGTCTTGATTCTCATTTTTTCCCCTTAGCTCTGCCCCCCCTTCACCCCCTCCTCCTCTCCCCATCTAC
>NW_022900916.1:36676678-36705160 GCF_012274545.1 Fukomys damarensis | reverse complement strand
CAGTCCAAGCTCTTTGAGGTATCTCCATATTGATTTCCATAGTGGTTGCACTAGTCTGCACTCCCACCAACAATGGAGGAGGGTTCCTTTCTCCCCACAACCCCGCCAACATTTGTTATTGTGTGATTTCTTGATAGCAGCCATTCTTTGTGGGGTGAGGTGGAATCTCAGTGTTGTTTTCATCTGCATCTCTCGAATGACCAGTGATGTGGAGATACTGATGTGTCATTTTCTCAAGAATTTTTTGGAGGGTGTCAGGCTTTGTTATATGAGCTATCCAGATAATCATCTATTTGCTAAAGGACTTGTATCCAGAGCATGTAAGGAAGCCTTCTCATTCAAATAATCCAACTAAAAAATGGGCAAAAGAGTTGAATGACCTCCACCTAGGGAGGAAAAAAAAAAAGACTAGTTAATAAGCATTTGAAAAGAAATAAAATAATTAGTCATTAGAGAAATGGAAATTAGAACCAGAATGAGACAACTTACACAGCCACTAGAATGGCTATTACTCAAAACAAAACAAAACTACTACTGGACAATATAACATATGGTTGAAACTGAAATTCTCACACACAATGTAAAATGGTATGACTACTCTGGAAAATAGTTTGTCAGTTTCTTTAAAAGTAAAGCATTAAAAAAAAAGTTAAATGTAGCATATGACCCAATTCATTTCATTTATAGAAATCAGCTCAAGAGAATGGTAAAATATATGTTTGCACAAAGATTTGTGTATCTGTTCATATTCATAAATAGATATAGAAACAGCTCAAATGCCCATCATTTCATACTATGGAATATTATTCAGTCATAAAAAGGAATAAAGTATTAATGCATGCTATAACATTGTGAACCTCAAAAACATTATGCTAATTGCATAAAATTAACACGAAAGAGGGCCAGGGATTTAGCTCAGTTACAACATGCTGGCCTCACAAGCAGCACAGGTCTTGAGCTTGATACCTGGTACCAAAAAAAAAAAAAAAAAAAAAAAAAAAAAAACAAGAAACAAAACAAAACAAACACAATTAACATGAAAGATGCATAAATATGATTCTATTTATATGTTAAGATAGGCAAATAGCCTATACTTCATGAAATGATGGAAAAAATTTTTTAAAGATGGGGCTGGGGATTTAGCTGAGCGGTTCGGTGGCCTGCCTTGCAAGCGCAAATTCCCGGTACCAAAAATAAAAAATAAAAAAATAAAAAAATAAATAAAGATTTTTGGTAGTGTGACACACACTTTGGTACTGAAAGCCAAATAACTGTACACTTATAGAGACTGAAGTTTATTATCTGTAAATTACATCTCAACAAAACTGTTAATATCTAATATTATATTAATCAAATTTAAAATACTGAGATCTTTTTAGTTGTATATAACAATGCTGAATAGGAAGTTTGGATTTAAGAAATGTCAACAGTTTAAAAAATAAATTGGTAAAATAGTGCAATCTGGAGTTGATTAATATGTCATTTTAAGTATTTACACTATTCTATATGTGGATCGTTCCCTTCCTATAAATAACTGGCACCAAAGGTAACTTTTCATTCCAATCAACCAAATGTGAATTGTTAGTCAATTAACTGTGCTAATAATCACATACATAACAATAGCATACTTTTTTTTCCATTTTATTAGCAGTAAACAAATTAAATGTAATTCCTATATTTTGATATTATCTTGTCCTAAATTCCACTATACTAAAAACAATCATGTAAGAAACTGTAGAAGGCTCTATTCTCAGTAGTCCTAAAATGTTTTCTAACATCCAATTATATACTATTGCTATAAAAACCGTTGTGTAGAGGAAGACAGAAGGAAGCAGAGGGGAGTACAAAAGGGTGGGAAGAGAAAAGGTAAGAAGGATTAAGATACGAAACATGTATGTACCAACTTCTCACAATGTATCTATTATGTATTATAAACATATACTAATAAAATTTTTAAAAAACATTTCATTACCTGCTCTCTAAAGATAATCACTGAAATGATACTTTGTTATTTATCTTTTTAGATATTTAAAAAAATCTTTAGGACTAGGATGTAGCTCAACACTATAAGTGCTAGGTTAGGATGTTCAAGGCCCTTAGTTCAAGACCTAGAGAATAGCAGAGAGAAACAAGACCTTTGAACATACATATACACAGGGAGAAACTATACTTTATTGGTTTTTTTTTCTTTTATAGAAATGCTGCTAGACTGCACATTTACTTTATCTTATTTTTTTCATGAAAGCAATAATTTTTCATGGAACAGTATTTTTAAAGGAGAACTATATGAATATGTACAGTTAATTTTTTTCCTCATTGAGTTTATTGGTACATTTTAGGTACACAGTACAGTTACAATCATCATTGGGATCTTGTACCTTTACATGATATATCTTGGTTCTTATTTTTTCCCCATATCCCTGCCCTCCCTTCATCCCCTCCACACTTCCCTATTTGAAAAGACTTTGTTTTCATTTTCTCGTATTTTTTCTCAATTTTTGATTAAATGTTTTATATCCTATAACTAAATACTGAAGATATCTCTCAATATTGCGACATCATATATAACACTAGAATTGACATCTTTGTGTTTGTTTCCATGCACACATGTACAGAACTTCCTGAGTGACAGGTGCTAGGTCATAATGTATGTGTTTCACTATCTCTCTCTCTCTCTCTCTCTCTTTCTCTCTCTCTCTCTCATTTATTTATTTATGGTACCAGGGATTGAACTCAGGACTTTGCACCTGTGAGGCAGGCGGCGGAACCACTAAGCTAAATCCCAGGTCCTGTGTTTTACTTTTTAATAAACAGTACCAAACTACCTCCAAAGTCATTTGTTTCTATTTACACTCTCGACAATGTGGTATAAGAAAATTTACATTCTAGCCAACATTTGATATTATTTGAATTTTTGCCAATCTGATAGGCAACTAGACTCAGCCAAATGTGTAAGGCAGTCAATTCTGGTCAAGCATGAAACTTGGACTCCAGCATCTTCCCATGATGTCAAGATAAAGCCTGGCAACTTCCCAACTATGAATGGTGATTTGGAAATTTACGCTACTGGCATGCCACACATTACAGCTGAGATTTAGGTCCCAGCCCATGAGTATGTCAGGGAGGGGCTACTTCCTCTCAAAATTTATGTTATGCTATCAAACTAAGACTGAAGCCAAAATTATGCCACATGATGTTGTTTCTGCATCTCTTTCTTGATCACAACAGTGAGCAGTTGGAGCCTGTACAATTCATGAAGTTTAAAAACCTCAAAACCCAAGGGTCATAATCTAGCAAAGAATAAAAATTGCCCTGTTAGACCTATGTACACTGACACAGAATGCATGAGCAATATAGGTGCCAGACTGGCTGATAATACTCCAGTCTGTGGGTTTCCCCAATGTATGTTCCTTCAGGTAGATACACTTGAGTTCTACTTGTCCAGTTCTACTTAGCTCTATAAAAGGACACAGAAAACCTGGCATCAAAGCAGGTTTCTATTGTGGCTTTCTGGAAGTAAATCAAATATTCAGAGACTTATTCTGACAGCATGACCATCACTGGAATGCCTGAAAACTAACTACCTGTGAGAATTACCCCTAAAGTCCCAGTGAATAAAACATCTGGGGAATAATGCCCAGATTAGAACTCCTTGGTTGTTATTAGTGGCCCTGGTAAGAGTTCCCCAAGCAGGAGCAAAGCCCACTGAAGGGACAACTAAACAATCCCTGATAAAAATTATATAGACACACAGAGAAATAAGGATGTAAAACAACATCTGGAAAACATTCTTAAAAAGAATAAGGGAGGAGATTTTTCTCTAGCATATATCTACACTATTATAACGTTAAATAAGGTAGATGTTGCTATCTCAGGGACAGAAATAGAGTAGTGGGAAACAGGAGCCCAGAAATAGACCAATGAATGTAAGGACACCTGGTTTATGATAGAACTGATATCACTGAGACTACTTGGCCTTTATATTGGGGGAATTAAATTGCTGCTTTATATTATGCCCCAAAACAAATTCCAGGCAGATTATAGACCTACAACATGAAAACTGAAATTATAATTATTAAAATACAAAGTTTAAGGGCCAGGGATTTGGCTCAGTGGTTCCGCCACCTGCTTCACAAGCACAAAGGTCCAACTTTGATCCTGGTACAAAAAACAAACAAGCACAAAGTTTATACTTGTAAGAAAATATTTATTGAACAAAGCAACAAAAATATTATTTCTACAATAAAAGATTGAAATATTTGACTATGTATTTACATTTAAAAGGTCTGTTCATCAAGAGACACCAGAAAGGAGAACAGGCAAGCTAATGTAAGGGAAAAGCTATCTGTAATACATACAACCAACAAAGTATGCACACCTAGAATGCATAAAGAACTTCTAGATATCAATGGGAATAAAGCTCAATAAAAAGCTGGTCAAAACTTCAACAGTTAATTCAATAGAAAGGATATCCAAGTGATAGCAAATGTAGAAAAGATGGCCAAAATTATTAGCAATTAGAGAACTACAAATCAAAACCATAATGATTTGACAAGGATGTCAAGATAGTTCAACGGTGAGTGAACAGTAACAAAATGGTACCAAAAACAACTGAATATCCACATGCAAAAAGAGTAAAGCTGGACACTACGTATACATATACAAAAATGACCTGAAAGTGGGTAAAAAACCTAAGTGTAAAAGATAAAATAAAATTCTTAAAACAAATCTTTATGACCTCGGATTAGGAACTGGTTACTTAGGCATAACACCAATAGCATAAGCAATCAAACAAAAAATGATAAATTAAACTTTACTAAAATTTGAAACTTCTGAACTTTAAACGATAGTATCAAAGAGAAAAGACAATTTAAAAACTGGAAGAAAATATTTTGCAAATTACATATTTAGGGACATTCTACCTAAAAATATATAAAGAGCTATTATAATTCAACAGTAATAAAGACAATCTAAAAATTTAATGGACCAAGACTGAGATTTCTCAAAAGATATGTATAAATGGTCAAAAAGCACTGAAAAAGATGGTCATATGTTAGAAACTTAATCACCAAATTCATAGAACAATGTTATTTGGAGTGATGGGGGTGCTTTGAGAGGTAATTAGGATCAGACAAAGTCATGAGGGTGGGACCCCATGACAGCATTAGTGGCTTTAGAGAAAAGACACTCAAAGTAGCTCATTAGCTCTGTCTCACCATGTGATGCCCTCCACTATGTTATGAGGCAGCAAGAAGGCCTTCACCAGATGTTGAGCAGACGCAAGCAGCATGCTCTTGACTTTCTACCTTCTACAAGTTAGCCAAATAAATGTCTACTGATTATAAATTACCCAGTCTCAGTAGAGATCTTCTCAACTTATGAAAGGGTAACATCCCAATAAGCCCATCATAAGCTGAAAATACTGTAAGTCAAAGATGCTTTTAATACATTTAACCAATCAATCATAGCTGAGTCACACAATGAACTGCACAGTTTACCCTCTTGGTTGCATACTGAGAGTTGTGGCTTATTGCTGCTGCCGCCGCCACCCACCATGAAAGAGTATCTGCATTTCATTACCCTAGGATAAGATCAAATTTCAAAGTAGGGTTTCTACTACATGCATACTACTTTCACTCCATCTTAAAGTTGAAAAACTTAAGTCTAACTCTCATAGACTGCCCTATATTTTGTTGCAGCCACAAAAAATGAATTCAGATGATGATTCTGTGGTAATGGCACAAGGACACTGCTTGTAGTAGTTCTACTTATAATTGCATAAAACAGAAGGTATCTCAAATGTCCATTAATAAGAGAATAAAAACATGAATTGATAAATTATCAAGGAACATTACTTCATAATTAGTACATATTAATTATACAAAAATAGTTTCATGACATATTTTTATATGTACACAACGTATTTTGATGGCACCCCCCTCATCACCTTCTTACCTCCTACCATCTCTTCTCTCTCCCTTTCCCCTACCCTCACAGCTCTCCTTCTATTTTTATGTCATCTTATTCTTTATGGAAATATAATGTAAGTGAACTGAGCTATAAGCAAAATCAGGGCAACTTACAACAAAATACTAGGCAAAAAAACCCCCACAACAAAGTGATTCTACAAAATGACAGAATATTCAAAACAAGGCAAAACTACACTTTACTGTTTAGGGATACATATACAGGGGTAAAAAAATCTAAGGGAAAGCAAAGAAATTACTAGCTTAGAAGAAATTACTAGCTTAGAAATTGAGCTAATCTCTTCTGGGGGTAAATGGGATTAAGTAGGATACATATATCATTTCTGGGGTTCTAGAAATGTGTTGCTTCTTAATGAATGTGCTCATTATGTGGGTTTTTCATAACAATTGCATATGTTACAAACTGTAAGTTTTATGTATGTTCTGTATGTACATTATCTTTCTCAATTTAAAAATTTTAAGATTATATATTCTCTACTGAACATGAAGTTCTAAATATGAGGTCAACTTTGTTATCAGGGATGTACAAATCAACTAGTCTTACATTTCATACTTGATTTGTCAGTTTCTAAGTGATTTGTTCAAAGTCTCCTGTGAATAGAACTTAATTTCCTATAGTTCACTAAGATTTTGTCTTATATATTTTAAGAGTACAGTATATTAGGTATATACAAGTTCATTCATATTATATTATTTTTTAGATCATTTCTTGGGTCAAAATACAAAATCTCATTTTGTTATTTTTAATTTTATACCCTGATTCCTATTCTGGCTTCTATTAATATTGCTATGCAGCAGCAAGTCAGCCTCCCTGAGATTTGAAATCCAGACAGTGGAATAAAACAACATGGGGAAGAAAAGAAGGAGTAAGGTGGATCCCCAGGACCTAATAAGTATCTGAAGGGAAAATTGGAGCCCACAGGGAAAATAATGACAGAATTCAATGCAGAAAGTGGAGGTGGCCAGCTGTACTTTCTTCCTGACTCATGGCTCATGGCATGAGAGAGGAGACTCCAATTTATAGAAACACAGCACAGGCAGGTGACTCCACAGGCCTCTAGGGAGAAATACACCAGTAGAATGGAACAGTAGATGCTGTGAGCTACAAAAGCTGGTGAGTGACTCCAGTCCAAGTGTCCTCTCTCAAGAAAGGTTGCCAGATACTATTTTAAGGAGAGGCACCTTGAACCTGGGAATCAGAGCACCCGTGAATTGGCTTCATCTCAAAGATCCCAATGACTGGGTGAGGGACAACTGCAGGAGACATCCAGGGTTAGGGAGCCAAGGTCAGGCCAGCAAGAGACACCCAGAGTGTTGTAAGCTGAGTGACTCAGGCCTCAACTCTACAACCAGAGGCCACCTGTGGAGATGAAAGCACCAGAATGAGCACCCCACCTTATTCCTACTGCAGGTTTGTTGAGATTATCCAGCATCTCATTCTAATCATACTGTAGGTCTGCTGGGATGATCCAGTACAGATCAGAGCTCTGTCTATCTCATTTGTCTACCACTGACAACAGAGACAGCCCCTAAATTGGACACTACCACAAAACTACAGATCCCAGAAGACAACCATGGGCTTGAAATCACAAAGAAATCTCTTTTTTCTTTGATTTTGCTTGTTTTTCCTTTTTCTTGATTGCTTTTTTTTGTTTTTTTGAGTAAACATTTTTAATTTATTTGCTTTGTTTAGTTCTTATTTTTATTTTTTTTCTTTCTTTCCCTCCTGTCTTCTTCATGGGCCTCCCAAAGCTCGGGTAATCTTCTTTGTCCTTCAGCCTTGCTCTAACCTCTTTCTCTTCTTTTAGTTCTCTTTTCTTCTCTCTAATCTCTTTTAAATTTTCTCCCAAGAGTAAAATCACTCTACTGAGAGGGTATTTGGTGTATGTAATTTTTAATTTGTTTTAGATTTTGTTATATACCTATAAATCATGCACCTATGGTTAAGGCTGGCAAATTAAGTTACCAGTTTGTCATTTTCTAGCCTGTGCTTGATACTACTGTTATTACTGTACTACTTTATCCAAGGTGACAGCTGTTGTAATAAGTTATTCCTCTTGTATGACAATACTGAGATTGTCTCAGGGTCATAAACAATACCGTAATCCCGTACCAAAGAACTGGGTGCTAGGCCAAATAGTAGCAACTTCTCATCCCTACTAAAGTGAAGCAGAAGGATCTTGGAATATAATCAAAAGCCAAAAGTCACTACACATAGAAGACATCTCTGAAAAATAGTCATTTTCTAAGGTTATCTCCATACTATTATCAAGCTATCTATATCATAAGTAATTTACAAGTATTAATACAGAAAAGCAAATGTGAAAAGTAGACAACATGAAGACACAGAAGCGAGATGCAACCTCAGACCTCCAGCTTGCCCAAGCCAAATACAAGGGGCAATGAGGTGGAAGAAATTAAAAGCTACACAGGTAAAATTTCTGAAATGATAGCAGTAGAAGTAAGAAAGCAGATGAGTAAGTCTTTAGAAAAAAAACAAATCAATAATGATTTCACAGATAACTAAATAGACAATGACTGTAATGAAGGATATAGTATGTGAATCTAGAGTAGACACAGATAATAAAATAGAGGACCTTAGGAAAGACATGGAAACTATGAATGCCCAACATAGGAAAGAAATGTAAGTAATGAAACAGATAAGTAGGAAATTAAAAATTCTATTGCAAGTATACACACAGCAGAATCAATGTGAGGACAGAATATCAGATCTAGAAGACAGGTTTACTGTTAGTGATCATCAAATGAAAGAATTCTTAAAAACAGCAAGTAACTATGAAAAATCAATCCAACAGCTGCTAGATGATACAAAGAAGAATGATATAAGATGGACTGGAATCAATGAAAAATCAGAAGACAGCACAAAGGACATAAAAAACTTGTTCACAGAAGTAATGGCAGAAAACATCCCAATCATGAAAAAAGAATTTGACATACAGATAAGTGAGACATACAGAACTCCAATTAACCATTATCAGAAAAAGACTAGACCAAAGCATGTAATAGTCAAGAAACTCAACATAAGAACAGAATATTAAGAGCTGTTAGACAAAAGAAACAAATCTAGCTCTATTTGTAGACAAAATGGATTTCAAGCCAAGACTAATCAGAAGAGACAAAGAAGGTTGCTACATATGTATTAAGAGAACAATCCAGGAGGAAAAGATAACAATCATAAATATATATGCATCAAATACCAGCATACCCAACTATGTAAAACAAATATTAACAGGCATGAAACATCATGCCATACTTCCAAAACTGTTATACAGATTTAATGCAATCCAAATCAAATAACAATAGCATACCTCACAGAACTAGAGAAAAAAAATCCTAAAATTTATATAGAGCCAGAAGAGACCCAGAATAGCAAAAACAATTCTGGGCAACAAAGGCAAGGTGGTAGCGGGGGGCATCTGAATCCCTAATACCTAATTTAAAGTTATACTACAAAGCTACTGTGATAAAAACAGCACCTACTGTTTGTACTGACACAAAAGCAAACCTAAGGATCAGTGGAACAGAATAAAAGATGCAGAAACAACCCCAAGTGTATTTAGCTACTTTATCTTTGACAAAGAGGCCAAATGCCTTCATGAAGAAAGACAGACTCTTATAAATGATCCTAAGAAAACAGGCTTTCCACATGACAAAAATTGAATCTAGACTCATATATCATCATGTACATAAGATCTACATATGAAAACAGAAACAATCTGCTGGGAGATAAAAAATTTAAGAATTAAGAAGCATTTGCACAGCAAAGAAATCACCAACACAGTGAAGAGACAACCCACAAAAATGGGGAATAATTTTTAAGTAGCTACTCCTTAGACAAATGACTAACATCTAAAATTATATTTATAAAGAACTCAAAAAAATCAGACCCCCAAAAAATGAGAACCAAGACCTGTCATGTAAAGGTACAATATCCCAATAATAAATGCAATTGTACTGTATACCTAAAATGTACCAATAAACTCAATTAAAAAAATAATCAGACCCCCTAAATTTAAAGACCCAATCCAAAAATTGGCACCTAAAATGAATAGACACTTCTCAGATGAAGAAGTAAAAACAGAAAATAAATATATGAAAAAAAAAATGTTCAGCATCACAGGTCATTCAAGAATGGCTATCACTCAGAAATCAAACAATAACAAATGCCATCAAGGATCTGAGGGAAAAGGAACTCTTTCTTCTCCATTGCTGGTGGGAATGTAAACTGGTATAACCACTGTGCAAATTGGTATGAAGATTCCTCAAAAAACCGAAACTATAGGTTCCATTTGAGCCAGCTGTTTCCCTTTTAGGTATCTACCCAAAAGAGTTAAAAGCATAATATCACAGCAATATATGCACACCCATATTTATAGCAGCACAATTTGCAATAGCTAATACTTGGAAGCAGCCTAGATTCCCAACAATGGATAAATGGATAAAGAAAATGTAGTTTTTACATACAATGCAGTATTACTCTACTACAGAGAAGGATAAATTCAAGATATTTTTAGGTTAATGGATGCACCTTGAAACCATAATTTTAAGTGAAATAAAATGGACATGTTTAAATATTGCAGCATTTCTCTTGTGTGAGAAACCCAAAAGGTAAATAAGGAAAAAAATGGAGGACAGAGTTTGGGAAGTAGGAAGACAGTGTTCAAATAGGAAGGGGAACAAGGGAGGGAACAGAGGAAGAAGGGGAAAGGAATAGAGATTTTTAAAAAAGAATAGAAGAAAAACAATGGAAACAAAGTTTTGTAAATAGGAAAGGGGGAAAAAGTTGAAGGGAGGGGAATATTTTTTTTAAAAAAGGAGAATTAATTATAGCTAAAACTAGAGAGACTTATGACAAAGTATCAGACTTATAGATAACCTCTATCAAAGAAAGAATCTAAATCCAGCAGGTTCAATCATTATTGAATTCAATAATTCAATCATTATTGGAGTGACTTTCACTCCAGCCTGCCATTTCATTCTAGTATCCTCATGCTTAGATTATGCATACTTTAATTTCTTAAAAGTTTTGTTTATTCTTGCCTAGAGGCTGCCAAAGTCCAACGGTCATACAAATGGAACCAATGACAAATGTGCTAGACTTTTTTTACCGGGATCTACCAGATCAACCTTGTAAACAGCTCATAACTGCTAAACTAAACAATATGACTTCTATCTTGGATTCTGAAGTTCCCTAGAACTTCTCCTTTATCCTCTTTGTGGGCTATATTCATAGCAATCCTGCTGACCTTATAATTTGGGCCACATATTCTTAACTGTTTCTTTGGTTTTGTCTCCTCCAGACTTAAAAGCTATGCATCTGCCAAGATGACAATGCCAGGCACATACTGAAGTCCTTTAGAAAGACCCCCTGTGAGTAGCTCTTAACTGCTGATCACAAGACAACCCTCTTCAGCTGGAAGTAGTCAGAGCTATCTTCGCCCTTTGCCCCCTCACAGAAATTAGGGGTAATTCTTAGGAGGGGGGAATATTGCAGATAGGTAAGTTAATTAGATATCTTGTAGGCAGTCAGACAGGGCTGTCCTCAAGGAGCCAACACAGCAAGGAGCCAACGTGGAGGACAATCAAGTCACATTCACTGAAGGCCAGAATTGTAAAAGAAGTGTAACTACTGTACTTTTGTGCTTCCACTGGGGATGCAGAGATTGATACTCCAAATAGATTTCAATAACCTGGGTAGGGGGCCAAGGTCTTAGCCCAGCCTTTCCAGGAAATCCTTGACCCCCACCCCACCCTTACTGAAAATCCTTGTACACTTGGTATGTGACTTGCTCCCCCATTTGATTCCCATTTAATAAATATTACCTGGGTGACTGTACTTGTAATCTTATTGGTTGGTCATAGTTTTGCCCCAACTCATGCCTTGTAATTTTCCACTGGGTCTTATAGTTTTGTCCCACTTTGTACCCACCTCAACACATGGCTTTGCTGTATAAAATATCTTGGAGAAGTGGGGTGAGCAAGCAACCCACTTTCCGGCCCCGCTTCTGTCTCTATTAGAAGCTTTCTTTCCCTCAATAAATTTTTTCTACTTAAAAAAAAAAGAGAGAGAGAGAATTAAGAAATATTGGGCCAGGGATTTAGCTCAGTGGTTCCGCCACCTGCCTTGCTAAGCACAATGTCCCAAGTTCGATCCCTGGTACCAAAAAAAAAAAAAAAAAAAAAAGAGAGAGAGTTTACATGCTGGTACAAATTCCCTATAATGAATGTGATCAATATGTATGATAAAATGTACTAATAAAAAAGTTAAGCCAGATATTTAGCTCAGTGGTACCGCGCCTGCCTTGCAAGTGCAACATCCTGAGTTCCATCCCCTGTATCACAAAAACAAAACAAAACAGGGTCAGGGATTTAGCTCAGTGGTTCCGTCACCTGCCTTGCAAGTTTAAGGTCCTGAGTTCAATCCCTGGCACCAATAAATAAATAAATAAAGTTAAATTTTAAAAATAAATAAAATTTATGTAGAACCGTAAGAGACCCAGAATAGCAAAAACAATCCTGGATAACAAAAGAAAAGTAGGTAACATCACAATCCCAGACTCGAAGTGATGAAAACAGCATGGTAATGGCATAAAAATAGGCACGTAGATCAATGGAACAGAATAGATGAAGCAGAAACAACCCTAGGCAATACAGCTATTTG
Organism: Fukomys damarensis; assembly: GCF_012274545.1. NCBI lineage: Eukaryota > Metazoa > Chordata > Mammalia > Rodentia > Bathyergidae > Fukomys > Fukomys damarensis. The sequence continues at coordinate 36,692,491 of NW_022900916.1, read as the reverse complement.
ATCTTTGGCAAACAAACCAAAAACATAAATGGGAGGAAAGATATTCTTTTTAATAAATGATGCTGGGAAAATTGAATATCCACATGTAAAAGATTGAGTCTAGATCCACATATGAACTAAACTAAAATCTAACTGGATCAAAGATCTAAAGGTTAAAACAGAAACACCTAACCTGCAGGAAGATTAGACAGGTGCAACTCTTGAAGACATAGACACAGGCAAGGACTTTTGAACAGAGCCCCAAAGGTACAGAAATAATACTGAGAACCAACAAATGGGATCATATCAAATTATAAAGTTTTTGCACAGCAAAGGGAACAACTAACAGAGTAAAGAGACAACCTAACAGAATGGGAACAAAATTTTGCTGACTATTCCACGGAGGACTAACATCAATAACTCAAAAAAACTGGAACCCCCAAAATAAAAGACCCCATCAAAAATGGGCAAGTGAAATGGACAGACACTTCTCCAAAGTACAAATAGCCAACAGAGACACAAAAAAAAAAAGTCCAAAAACTCTGGCCATCAGAGAAATGCAAATTAAAACTATACCGAGATACCATGTTACCCCACAAAGAATGGCTATCATCAAAAAAATCTAAAAATAACAAATGAAGGTGAGGATGTAGGAGGAAAAGGACTCTACACACATTGCTGGTGGGAATATAAATTAGTTCAACCACTATGGAAATCAGTACGGAGACTCTCAAAAAAACTAAAATTAGAAATTCTGTATGATCCAGCTATTCCACTCCTAGTATCTTCCCAAAAGAGTTAAAATCATATTATAGGGATACATGCACTCCCATGTTTACAGTAGCACAATTTATAATAGCTAGATCTTAGAAACAACATATGTGTCCATCAACAGATGAATGGATAAGGAAAGTGCAGCATTTATACACAATGGTATACTATGCTGACATAAAAGGAAGATAAAGTTGAAGCATCTGTAAATAAATGGATGCAACTTGAGACTATAATGTTAAATGAATACACACACACACACACACACACACACACACACACACAGATCAAAATAGAAGAGAGGAAGCAGGGAAAAGTTCAAATACAATGGACCCTCAAATTACAACCGGCCTGACATACAAACAATTGGGTTAATTAGGTTAACGGAAGATTCATCTGCCTCTTATCTGCAGTGTGTATCCAGGTAAACATCGAGATCTCAGCTGTACTGACTTAACACCAACTTGAGTTACAATCAGCTCTCGAGAACTGATACAGTTCATAAGACAAGGGTCCACTGTACTAAGTTATATTCCATTGTTTTAAAAATATTTCAAGATATATGCTCATTAGTTTCATTTTACAATAAATATTTATTTTAGTTCATTGAAAAGAAAGTTTTATGTTATTATGTTTGGGTTTCTTTTTAAGAATCTTTTTTGGTTTGTCTTACACTGGGTAACTACTTTGAATATAACAATACACCATGTAATAACTATTGTTATTCTCTTATTATTTGTTATGAAAATGCTTTATATTTTTATAAAGTTAAGTGCATGGAACACAATCAGCTTTAATTAGATTCAGTGCTCTGCTATTTCCAAATGATTTGAAGGATGAATCAGGCTTCCCCTCTGAACAGGGCTTTAGTACTGAACAGTGGCAGATTCTAGAGATCTTTATGTTATTTTTCAGCTTTCCATGCCATGTGAGAAATCTCTGTCACAAAATTAAGCTCTAAGCTTTCTCAGCTATAGAAAGGAGTCTTTTTACTCACTAGATTCAGCCAAAGCATACTATACCTCTAAAGATCTCTCTCTCCTTACTGCCCTTTTCCCAAGCCTCCAAAAAACTTGCTAAAGTATACTTGGCAATGTTATATGTCCCTCAGACTTCCAGAATGATCTTAGGCATATAAGTCAACTTAGGACTTTAACATTCTCTTTTACAAAAATAAAGGATACACAGGATGATTCTTAATTCCCCTTCCAGCTCTCATATTTAATTAACTGCCTGATGATCTGTAAGTATTTTTTGTTTAATATCAGTCTGTTAATATAGTATTAGCGGGCCAGGGATTTGGCTCAGTGGTTCTGCTGCCTGCCTTGCAAGCACAAGGACCCGAGTTCGATCCCCAGTATCCAAAAAAAAAAAAAAAAAAAAAATTAGCAGTCATAACCTATTAGGTGCATATACAAGAGCTATATATTTTTAATTGTTACCTGGAATCTTATAATATTTTTAATATGGAAACTATCAAACCTATCTGTAATGTAGGGATCGCCATAAAAATATTCATAAATATTTATGAATAAAAGTTAATTTCAATGAGAGGTATATTAACTTGCAAATAGAAAATAAATAAGGTGAAGACACTTACCCATCATCAGTTTCTTTTAGTAAACGACTAGCAATTCGGATCAACATGCAGTAAGCGAACTGTGATTTGAGACCAGATTTAGTAAACTTATTTAACATCTTGGAAACAGCAAGACGATCATTCTTTCGAAGGTGGTACAATACTCCCAATGCATGATACTGAAAAACAAAAAAAAGAACATGGTACATGGACTAGAAAAAAGACAAAAAACCTCCATGAAAACAGAGTAACATGTAAAAAAAGATGTTTCATAAGAAGAAATTCAAGTTAAATGCATATAGATACCTTTTTCATAGTGAACTAAACATAGGCAAGACTAATGATTAAATTCTAGCAGGTTCAACTAAACCCACACATACTGAAATCTAAGACTTAACCAGTGTTGCAGGTCTCATTCATCCATACGTATTTATTCTGAGACAGGAACTTATTATGTTGCCTCAGTGGTGCTGAACTCATGGGCTCAAGTGATTCTCCAACCTCAGCCTTCCAAGAGGTCTAACTATAGGTTGGCACCACTATGCCTGTTTATAGGTATCTTAATAGCTTCAAATGGGCCGAGGATTTAGTACAGTGGTTCTGGCACCTGTTTTGCAAGTGCAAGGACCCGAGTTCAATCCCCAGTACCCCCCCAAAAAAAAACTCACTAGCTTTAAATCACGTGTGATCACTTCAGTAGTTACAGGATTAATCTCCTAAAGTAGGCTAAAGGAATTTTATCATGACACTTTGTATAAAAACATAATGATCAGAGTTAGAACAGTGACAGTGTCCAAGGGAAAAGTTACTACTATTTCTTTATAATTTGCTAATATCAGAAAATATAAATATTAAAAAGCCATGAATAAACACCCTCTCAAATATACATAAAGTATTTCATGCAAGATTGCCAGTCAAGAATATAATCTTGCTGGAGATTTAGCTCAGTGGCACCGTGCATGCCTCACAAGCAGAAGGTCCCAAGTTTGATCCCCAGTACCAAAACACACACACACACGCACACACACGCACACACACACACACACACACAAAATCTTGCTGGGATCTATAATCCCAGCTACTCAGGAGGTTAAAGCAAGAAAATCACAAGAGTGAGGCCAGACTGGGAAACTTGTCAAGACCCTATGTCAAAATTTAAAAATGGATGTAGCTTAGTGCTAGAGGGCTTGCCTAGTATACATGAGGCTCTGGGTTCAAATTCCACTATCAGAAAGAAAATAAAATAATAATCTTGTTCCTTTTGATAAGAAAAACCCTAATAATTATCATAAAGAGATACTTTTGACAAAATAATTTCCAAGTTTTAAGAAGTAAAAACTGTTCTTTATTATGTTTACAATGTCTGTACTCAAGGCCTGAGAAACTAAGAGTTGAGTACTGCATCTTTTTCCACAAATTACTTCTCATATAAAAGCCTGTGATACGTCTTGAAGGGCATTTGGAGTGAACATGTCAATCTACTACTGAACATAAGAACCTTTACTGAACATCTCTACAGAAGATTATCTATCTTCTACTAAATACTAAAAGGGTCTATGATAGTAATCATAACTCGTGAGATCACTTCTTCAGAATATGCACTAGTAGGCTGCTTAAATGCCGAACAATTTGCCGTTAGTCAACATTGAGGAATCAATATGTTCACCTTAAAGAAAGCAGATCTGGAGCCACAGGCTCTTGTGATTCAATGATATTACCTGGACCATAATATTGTCACTTGATGCAGCTTCTTGGGCTTCATTTATCCAGCGTTTAACCACATCATAACTTATCTTCATCATATGCTAAATATAAGAGCAAAAGACAATAGACAATATATGATCACTAGAAGTTTAGAAACATATGTTAATTTTCTTGCAAAAATATCATTAAGCATTTCTCAAGACAGAAATTTTTGTAGTTAAATAAGTCTATTTCACATTTCCATTACTGATAAACCAGAAACATTTCCTTCAACACCTTTTTGCAAAGGTGAAAATGTTTGTGAGCTGGAAGGGGTATATAAAAGAAATGAAAGGTGAAAAAGAGGAAAGGAATGGATACTTAACAGAATGGTGCTTAAATATTGCTCTAGGAAACTTCTCTGAAGAAGAAAGTAAGCACAATATATCCCCTGCTGTAAAAACAAACCAAAAATATTCCAGAATCTGGAAATCTTAGGATTCAGATGTTCTAATGCACTCACTCATTCATTATGATTTTAATCAAATGTAGTTCAACACATTTTTAATGAATGCATTTTATTTTAATGAGAAGGATAAAGAAAAGTTATTACTAAAAACAATGACTGCTTCCAGGGAGGGAATTCAGAAGTGAAATGGAAAATTGGATTGAAGGATACATGCAGACACAGGACATCAAGGAAAGACGAAGAGGCAAGATGTGAAGCACGGGTCATAAAAGAAAAGTTTTTAAAGGAATGGATATCAGTTTCTTCCCTATTCTCTACTTCACCTCACTCTCTATCCCAATTATGTGCACAACTTTGAAAATTTTATGACTTTATTGTCTAGTTTAACTACTCAATACTATAACATATCTGGATAAAGTAATAGAAATGCATACATATTTTTAAACTGCAATACTTTACTCTCGCAACTAGGAAATGTTCCATGTATAAGAACCAGAAAATTGCCTGCTCACTTACTAAGGAAGATACCAGTGCTGAACTGGATACACTGGAGACTTTGTCCACAATGGCCTGCTTCATGTATCTTTCAATGGCTTGTAACATTGTTCCCTAATAACATTCAAGAAGAAAAAGCTATTGAAAAAACTGTCATAAAACTACCACTTCAAAGTAATTTACAAAAACCAGTCGTATATTTAGAATATTTAGAATACATTAAAAGGAGTATTATGTAATATAATAATAATATCCCAGAGTGCAGAACCCAAATAACCCAGTGGAGTTTCAAAAAAGAACACTTAAGATTATTATGTGATAACGTTTCACTGTTCAATAAGGAAATAAAATGTCTCAAAGTGGAAAATTCCACCTTGAAGAAAATACACAAGCAGAAACTGAATCTCTCAATAAGGGATGTTATGAACAAATTCCTATATGGGGGTGGAGGGTACATCCCCAAGCTTCTTTTTAAACTTTTAAATTTTGAGTCAGGGTCTTGCTAAGTCACTAAATTGCCCAGATTGGGTTCAAATTTGTGATCTTCTTGACTCAGCCTTCCAAAGTGTGGAGGCTACTTTTGAAGTCCCTCAAAATACCGTTATATGAAGGGCATATATTATATATATGGATTGCAGACACTTTAAAAATTAAACAAAATCTGTGATTATCTCAGACATATAAATGTTCTCTCCAGAGAAGTCCACCCTTAGCTAATCTTCAATATCCTACTACTGCAAACCCTCAGCACAAAATCTTATGGAAATACAGTTCTTTATTGCTTTAAAACTTAACCCTAGGAAGGTGGTGGCAGATAAAAAAGAGTAAACAAATTTGGACCAATATTCAAATAAAAAGAAAATTTTATTGCTAGCTCTGGAATGGTCTAGCTGTATGTTACCAATTAAAGTTAAAAACAAAAATAATCACATCAAAACAACAGCAGAAAAAAACTATTCCTTTTAGGATCAAAATTTGCCAAATTTGCCAAATTACAATTTGGCCCAAACTTTATAAAGTTTTAAGAAGGCTTCAAATATATATATAAGATATATCTAAACATACATATATAGCTATTATTCAACTTACTTGACAGTGCTGGCCTGCCCTTCGTTTCTGTCTTTCCTACTCAGAGTTCCTAGAAAGGGACAACCTAACATACTAAATGAACTCATCACTTCAGATCTGATAGACTGTACCAAGTTGAAAATCTGACTCAGACCCAGAGCTACTGGTTACCAGTACTCAGACAAGCTACTGGTTACTAGTGGTTAACAAAATTCTGTCTCTTTAAGTATCTACACAAGAGGCCCAAGTATAGAAAAATTATAGATAACCACAGTATATATCTAAAAGTCTTGCTCTAAATTCCCTAGATCTGCCCTATTTTTAACAAACTGGTTATAAGCTTTATATAAAAAAAAAAATTCTTTTTTTTGGTACTGGGGATTGAACTCAGGTCCTGTGCTTGCGAGGTAGGCAGCAGAACCACTGAGATAAATTCCCAGCCCTTTATATTAAATTCTGAGTGACTTGTGTACTGTAATTTTTAAAAAAGTTTAAAGCCAAGTTGGAATGGGTTATTTCCTATAAGCAATGTGTCCTATTACAATTCGTGATAGCAAATACCATATAGCAAGAAAATGTTAATGTAAATAGACAAAAGAAAATAATCTGAAAGACAATAAGACAGAGACACAAGTCTTTTTGGTGGTCATGTTTCTCTTACACTAGAGATTCACAAAGTCAGACTAGGGAATCCTGCTAAATCTATATGGTTGTCTACAAACAACAGAATGTTCCCTTTGGTAGCTCAGGAAAAAAAAGAGAACTTACATCTGTGATTCTGCAGAGAGCCCTGATGGCTGGGCCTCGGTACACATCTTCCTTTCCAGTCATGTCCTTGGTCAGACTAGGAAAAGTTAATTAGTTCACAGACGGTCAATTAAAATACTCTCTCTTGAAGAGTTCATTACTAGCTAATTTGCAATTGTCCCCTTAATTATTTTAACAGCTACTGATTCAACTAATGCTTCTGGGGCATATTCTTTGTATAAATGTTCAACTATTATGCAGAAGTAGACTACCAATACAATGTTGAGCAAAACAAAGTCCACTGCTTTCATGGAATTTATAGACCAGTGGAAAGAGAGACAAAAATCAAATAGATAAGAAACTATAATTTAAAGACTAATAATTGGTATAAAAATAGGGATAATGGTACCAAGACCCCAAGGCTAAAATTCACCCAAACCCTAAACCACTATCAGGCTAGACACAAATTTTTATAAGAAACTAATAGAAAAGACTAACTCATAAATTCTCTCTCTCTCTCATGCACAGCTTTCCAAAAAGGCAGTCATCAGTGGCTTCAGAAACAAGCAGAGGCATGTGATCTGAATGACAAAATTCTACATCCATAATTTAAAAAGGTTTCACCATTTGCTTTCCTTTTTCTTGTCCTCTTGCATTTATGTCAACCTCAAACTATCAATTTTCCCTTTTCTCTAGCTGGGGATTTAGCTCAGTGGTTCCACCGCCTGCCTCACAAGTGCAATGTCCTGAGTTCAATTCCTGGCAAAAAAAAAGTTCCTCCTTTCTCAACTCACATAATCCAAAATGGCCAACTCTGACCTCACTCCAGTAAGACACAAAGAGAAAACAGCATGAATAAAAAAAGTCCTCTGATTTCTTTTCATAGTCCTTTATTTTTCATTTTGACATAGGGTCTCCTTAAGTGTCTTAATTGTCCAAGCTAGACTTAAACTTGTAATCTTCCCACCTCAGTCTTACAGAGTGCTGAGATTAAAGTTGTTGTGTGCCACCATGCCTGGCTCTTCCTTCTTTAATTATAAAAGCAATTAATTTATTTTACAATTAATTTTCAAAATATTCAGAAGAGTATAAAATACATTTAAGTCCTCCCTCACCTACCTAGCTTTTAGTACCACTTAGAGATAATCACTATGAACAGTTTCTTATTAAGGAAAAATTGTTTTAAATGTATATAATCCTAAAAAAATTTTAAATGCATACAACCACAGATATTTATTAAAACGCATACCAATAGTTCTTCATTCTGAAACTTTTCCTTTTGTACTAATAACCTGAGAATACTTCTATATCAATACTTTAAAAAAACATGTTTAGATATCTATCCACGTATTTTAAAAAATAAAACTTTTTTTGTTTTTGGTACCAGGAAAAAAAACAACAACAACAAAAACTCAGGACCTTGCACTTGCCAGGCAGGCATGATACAACTGAGCTAAATCTCCAGCCCCTTTAAAAATGTTTTTAATACTAAGGATTGAACCTAGAGTGTTTGCACTGAGCTACACTTAGCCTGCTTTTATTTTGAAATAGGGTCTCACTAAGGCACTAAATTGCCTAGGCTGGGCTCAAACTTGTAAATCCTCTTGCATCAGCTCCCCGTAGGGCTGGGATTACAGGTGTACACCACAATACCTGGCTAATATCTGAGTATTTCTAAAATATCTTTGTATTTGTAGCAAAGATTTCCACTGTTTGGATATAAATGACATGGTAACCATTTTCCCACAAATATCTGAATTTTTCAGTTAGATTTATAAACTGAGGATTCAGTTAACCAAGTTTGAAACAATATGAGAAGCAATACATATAATGATAGAAATGGTTTATAACGCAAACAAAAATGTTTAAAATTCCAGATTAATGCTTAAATAAACATTTTAAGGGGTGAAAGTTATTATTTAATATGATTTTCTTTATATTAGACTATTTAGATTTAAATTCTTATCTTGGCATCATCCTGGTTGGACCTTTAGTTTTCACTGTTCCTGAGTCACCAATGTCACAGATATAATAAAAAGCACCAAAATATATCCACGGATATACCATGAATTCTAGATATAGTCCTCTTTGCCACAATTATACAGAAATAACCCTAGCTGCAGACAGAAATCAAGGTCAGTTAATTATCTCTGATACAGGAGCTCCTTTCTTTACCTTCACTAACAAGGTAGTCATCATTCCAGGTGTGTAAACTGGTTTACTTTTTTTCCCAGGTTAACTCTGACACATGAGTGTGAGGTGCCTGTGGTGTCAACTCACCACTCAGGCACATATAATACAGAGGTGTAGGGTATTTCTGTGCTGCAAACAAGCTTCAACCAACAGGAACTAGGAGCTAATGGGTTAAATGCTTCTGCCCTTTCATGCCTCTAAAACACTGTCCTCTGGGAACTAGGACTCTCAATCTACATTCAGTAGGATGCTGTTTTAATCTATTCCTGCTGCGGTAATGAAATGGGGCTTAGAGTGGGTAATTTATAAAGAACAGAAACTTATTTGCTAACAGTTCTAGAGGCTAGGAAGTCTAAGATCAAGACACTAGCAGATCTGATGACTGGTGAAGACCCATTCCACAGATGACACCATCTAGGTGTCCTCATATGGCAGAATTAATGGAAGAGAGGAATGCAGCCCTCTGGAGCGTCTTTTACAAGAGCACTAATTCTACTCATGAGAGTGAGGTACTATCTCAATACTGTTATATAGGAAAGCAAATTTCAACCTGAATTTTGTAGGGATACAAAAATAAAGGATAACAGATGCATAAATTCTATAAGGGGGGGCCTACAGACAGAAGCCACAAGCACCCGACAAACCACTCCCATATATCCCATGCCCTCGCCATGGCTCCTTGCTAACTCCAAGCTCCTTCTGTGTTTTGTTCCTCCCCAGCCCAAGGCGCCAAGGTACCTACCAACCTGATCATGGAAAAAGCCAATGCCCTGGGAGAGAAGGTAAGGGACAACGCACAGGCCAGCAGGACTAGCCCCAAGAAAAACCCACAGCTATTATAAACTTGAAAAAAAATAGTGTGGACAGGTTTGAGTTGGAGAAAAGAACCCAGTGTGGCATCTGCCATACTGCAGAGGGTTTAATGAGGAGACATTTTGGGAAGGGATTGTTTAAGACTAAGCCACAGAATAACTTCAGAAAAACTCCAGTTCACGTTCTCCAGTGTTACCCTACACCACAGAGCTACCACAGGCACTAGGCGAGAGACAGCTGCAAGCCATGGAGAGGGTGCTGGCTAGACACAGATGCCCAGAGAAGTTCGAGCATAGGGCAGAAAGAACACAGACCCCCTGCTCTCTGTGGTGAGAAGCCATCCCTGATAAGTGTGGCTTTCAGAAGCAGCTGGATCTGAAAGCACTGGAATTAAGTCCAGCAGTCTTCTTGAACTCCCAACCTACTGCCTAAATCCAGCAGAGAGTAATGGCCTATTTTCCTCATCTACCAATGTTAGCAAGGACATGCGTCTGGCTTGGAAAGTTACCACAATCTGGAAGGTACAGACAGAGATAGCTCTGAAGTAGAAGGGGTATCTCACAAAACCTCAGGCCCTAAAGTTAGATTTTAAAAACTTCAACTTCCTGGATTCTAAAACTGCAAACCCTAGTAAGCTTTTATTTAAAATACAGAAGAGGGCTGGGGATTTAGCTCAGCGGTTTGGTGGCCTGCCTTGCAAGCGCAAAGACCTGAGTTCAATCCCCGGTAAAAAAAAAAAAAAAAAAACAAACAAAAAACCCAGAAGAATTATTTTTTACTTATTTTTTGTTTCTTTTTCCTTCATTGGTTTTGGGGACTTTCTCCTTTTATTTTTTCCATCTTACTTTTCTTTTACCCCTTTATTTTATTGTTTTTCTTTTTTCTTTTTGTTTTCTTTTGCTTTTATCTAATTTTATTAGTATCTATTTACTCCGTAACTGGATCCTTCACCTCACTTTTTCCTCCTCCTTCTCATCTTCCATTGATTAACTTTGCAAATTTTATGCTTTTTCACTCCCCCCACCTTTACTAGCATAAACAGACTTTATTAATCTTTAGGTAGTTACTTAACTCTACATTATTACTGTTGAATATTTTTCTATTAGTGGAGGTACAGTTGTTACATTTAGTATTTAAAGTATGTCAATATTTGATTCATTTTAGTTTTTATACTATAGTTATAGACCTCTTTTCTATGGTTAAGGGTGGTACATTATTGGTTCTGAGAGTACATCAATATCCAGTTTGTCTCTGATGCTATTACTACTGCTGATCTTACTGCTACTGCCAGGGAATTGCTTTCTCTGTATGCCAATATCCTGACTGACTCTGAGTCATTAAAAATACTGTGGCTTATTTCCAGAGAACTGGGTGCTGGACAATTATACTGTAGCTTCCTCTTTCAAATTAATGGAAGTGGCTAGGTCTTGGGACAGAGGCAAAGGCCTACAGATAGCCACACCCAGAGTGCACCACTGAAAAACAGACACTAACTAAAAAGGTCTCCATAATAGCAAATCTTTCCACTATACTCAACTCACAAACCTCGGCTCACGCACACACACATACAAAGTATGAGAAGACAACATGACAAAATGTCTCTCAAAACTCCCAACTCTTCAAAGCTAATTCATACCTTCAAACAAATGGACTTAACAGATATCTGCTCTACAAAGTGTTCCACTCAACAACAAAATACACACTCTTCTCAGCAGCACATGGAACTTTCTCTATAATAGAACACATACTAGTCAATAAAGCATGCTTAAATAAATTCAAAAGAACAGAAATTATACCATGCATATTATCAGATCACAGCACAATGAAACTAGACAATAGCAAAAGAAACCACAAAATTTGTAGGAAAATGGATGAACCTAGAAAATATAATGTTAAATGAAACAAAGCTTAAATAAAGCATAGTTTCCTTGTATGAGAAACCCAAAATATAACTAAAGAGCAAAATAAAAAATAACAGGAATGAGGTCACAGAAGAAATTAAGGAAGAAAAGACAGTTCCTAGATTCAAACAATAATTCCAGTACAAAACACCAGAACCTGTAGGACACAATGAAAGCAGTCCTAAGAGGGGAAGTATATAGCTGTGAATGCCCACAATAGAAAAATAGAACAAGTTCAAATAAGTAACCTAATGAGGCGCCTTAATGTTCTACAAAAACAATCCAAGCTAGTAGGAATGAGAAAATTATAAAGATCAGGCAGAAATAAATGAAACTGACACACACACACACACACACACACAAAACAAAAAACAAAGAATCAATGACTCAAAGAGCTAGTTCTTTGAAACAATAAACAAAATAAATAAACCATTAGCTACTCTTGCCCCAAAAAAGAAATAAAAGAATTAAATAAATGCAATTAGAAATGAAAAAGTGAAATCACAATGGGCACCACTATAATAAGATAATTAGTAACTACTTAGCAAACCTGTACTCAAAAAAATTGGAAAATTAAAAATAAATGGATAGATTCCTAGATATATATGAAATTACCAAAACTGAACCAGGAAGATACAAAACCCCTGAATAATCCATTAATAGGCAATGAAATTGAAGAAGTATTGAAAAACCTACCAACTTAGAAAACTTTAGGATCTAACAGATTTACTGGTAGATTGTACAATAACTTCAAGAAAGATCTAATGCCAATACTCCTTACTCAGGAAAAAAGAATTTGACATACAGTTAAGTGAGGCATACAGGACTCCAATTAGCCATGATCAAAAAAAATCTTCCCCAAGGCATATAATAGTCAAGATTTCAGAAATTCAATACAAAAACAGAATATTAAAAGCTGTTAGGGAAAATAATCAAATCACCTATGAAGGAAATTCCATCAGAATCATACCACAGACTTCTCAATACACTCTCAAGTTAAGGAGAGCTTGGAGTAAAGTATTTCAGGCCTTTAAGGAAAACAACCTCTAGCCAGGGATTTAGCTCAGTGGTTCCGCCACCTGCCTCAGAAGCCAAGAACCGAAGTTTCATCCCCAGTTCCAAAAGAAAAAAAATGCAAAAACAAAACCTCCAAACCAGATTGATGTACCCTGCAAAACAATCCTTCAAAATTAAGGGAGAAAGATACATCCATGACAGAGAATATCTAAAGAAATTCACAATCATCAATCTAGCACTCCTAAATATTCTAAAGAATATTCTAGAAAGGCACAATAAGGATTACAATTCCATGAAACCCAACAGAATGAATCCACCAGGCAAGTCAAGAAATTAAACAGAAAAGAAGGAAGCCAAAAGTAGGAAAATAACATGACTGAGATAAAACAATACATATCAGTTTAACCATTAATATTAATGGTCTCAATTCACCAATCAAAAGAAACAGACTGGCAGAATGAATCAGTTGGAGACTGGATAAAGATGTGGTTTTTCTATAAAATGGAGTACTATTCAGCCATAATTCATGAAAAACTAGAGTCATTCATAGAAAAATGGGTGCATATTGAGGCCATACTCTTAAATGAAATAAATAAGACACACGTGTAAATACCGAATAAATTTCTCTGGTGTGAAAAACTAAAAGAGTAAATAAGATCCAAATTGTGTAACTGACAATGTGAAATAAGAAGAAAAGGGCTAAAGGGTAGGGAAAAAGGAAGTAAGGGAAAAGAAAAAAATATAAGAAAAGGAAAAAATGGAAACAAAGTCTTTGTAAAAAGGGGAGGGAGGGTGGAGGGGGTAAAGGGAGGGCAGGGGAATGGGGGAAAAATGAGAACCAAGATTTGTCATGTAAACTCAATGAGAGAAAAAAAAGAAGAAAAAAAAAAGCAAGATCCAACAATATGCTGCATAAAAGAAACACATTTAATTAAAAAACAAATTTATAGACTGAAAGATAAGGGTTGGAAAGCAATATTTCATGCAATAGACACCTGGAAAAAAACAAGCGTAGCTATTGTTTTTGCAGACAAAATGGATTTCAAGCCAATACTGATTAAGAGAGACAAAGAAGGTCACTACATTCTAGTAAAGGGATTAATCCAAAAGGGACAAATAACAACCATAAATATATATTCACCAAATACCAGCAGACCCAATTGTATAAAACAAATATTAATGGCCATGAAAAATCATATAAGCACTAATACAGTTGTAATGGGGGAACTTAATACCCCAGTCACAGACAGATCAACTAGACAAAAAATCAGCAATGAAATATTAGAACTGAACCAAACTTTGGAACAAAGAAACTTAGGAGATGTCTATAGAGTGTTCCACCCCACAATATGAGAATACACATTCTTATCAGTTGCACATGGGACTTTCTCCAAATTAGACCATATACTATCTCACAGAACATGCTTAAGTAAATGCAAAGGAATTGAAATTATCCTATGCATATTATTGGACCATAGCTCAATGAAATTAGAAATAATTAGCAAAAGAAATGACAAGAACTGCATAAACACATGGAAGTTAAATAACATCATCCTGAACAACCAATGGGTCACAGATGAAATTACAAAAAAAATCAGGCAATTTCTACAATTAAATGATGATGACAACACAGCATACCTACACTTATAGGATGTAATGAAAGGAGTCCTATGAGGGAAATTTATAGCAGTGAATTCCTGTATCAGTAAAACACAGTGGGCTCAAATAACCTAACGCTGAACCTGAACCTTCTAGAAAAAGAAGAGTAAATCAAGCCCAAAGCTCATATGAGGGAGGAAATTTAAAAAATCAGAGCAGAAATTAATACAATAGAGACTAAGAAAACCATACAATGAATCAAAAAGTTGGTTCTTGAGAGCCACGCCTGCTCCCGACCCAGCCGCCATCGCTCAAGCGCTGGGAGGTAGCCTGGGCCCCGATCCACCAAGGGAAGGACAGCCACGCCTGCTCCCAACCCAGCCGCCATCGCTCCAGTGCCAGGAAGGTGCACCCACATAACCCCCCCCCACGCGCACTCTCAGACCTGCTGACTGTGCCAGTCTTTGGACCCACTCTGCAGAAGCAGAGGTGGTCATCAAGGGTATTTTTCTGAGTTCCCAACTTTGAACATCTTTAAAGAAAGGGCGTGGGAAACCTGTAATAGAACGTTGTGGAGTTCAACCATTCAGAAGGTTGGGGAACTCAACCTGGGCCTTGCAGCCCGAGGTCAGTCAGCGTCATGGGGTTCAACCATCAGCTAACTGAGATGAGGGGTCGTGCATCCTCACTCTGTCTGAGCCATTAAATAGTAAATACACTATATTGAAATTTTGTTCACTGCAGATATGTTCTGAACTGCTTCTTGATTTCAATTTAATTCAAATGATTTAAGGGTGATAGAACAGTGACTACCCACAGGTGGTCAGTGTCCAAGTTGTGCTTGATCTTAACGTGTTGCTGATTGTATCAGTTGGGATAAAGCATTGTGGTTGATTTGTTGAGCTGTTTTCTCTGATGTTATGAAGATGAGAATGTCAGTCGTTAGAGACACAGAAGCTAGGGCGCAACTGTATCAGGAAGATTTGGGTGATAATCCAGAGATTAAACCAAGGACAGTCTGACAACAAAAATAAAAATGAGAAAACACTTAAGCAAGACATAAGGACAGACTTCCAGTTCACCAATGGCAAACAGTAGGGCAAATGAGGATGAAAAGGCCGATAGTGAACCACCAGGACACCCTGAATTCAAAGCACCTGAAGTAACAAACAGATCAATCAGGCTCTAGAAAAATTCAAAACAGAAATAATTTCACCACCAGGACCCTGAATTCAAAACACCTGAAGTAACAAACAGATCAATCAGGCTCTAGAAAAATTCAAAACAGAAATAATTTCCCAGATAACCATAGAGATAGTGAAGTCATGATTCGAGACTCTAGAGCAGAAACTGACAAAAAATAGATGAGCAAAGGACCATGATAGAAGCCATGAAGGCCCAGCATAAGAAAGAAATGGAAAAAATAAACTCCCAACATAGGAAAGAAATGGAATCCATAAAATAAGATTCAAACAGATATCCAGGAGATTAAACACTCT
>NW_022900916.1:36675370-36675704 GCF_012274545.1 Fukomys damarensis | reverse complement strand
GTACTGCATCATACCTCTGTGAGTAAAATATCTTGTACCTCCTTTATGATACATAGTAGTGACTGCTTTATCAGAGCTCTATTTAATGATATTACTCTAGAATGTTCTCTTTCCAGATGATGATTAAGATGCTAATAAAAAAAATGGTGCCAGGTACCACAACAGCAACAGAACTTTGCTGTTTTCTGGATATTACTCTTTTCTTTGTTTTTTTTTTTGTTTTGTTTTGTTTTTAATGGAATGTGCTGAATGTCTATAATTTTGTTCAGATGACTGCAGAACCTGGAAAAGCTGTTGTTGCTATCGATGCATAACATACTATTATTAGTCTTTA
>NW_022900916.1:36648283-36675175 GCF_012274545.1 Fukomys damarensis | reverse complement strand
CAATTTAGTGTGTTGAGTTGACATTGTAGAGAAATGGACAGCCATGTTGGTCTCGAAATGTTAATTTTTTTATTTTTATTTTTAATTTTTTTCCATGTGTACAGGGGTAACACAATGTTCTAAATATGTAAGGTCATATCTATGTGGGTTTGATTACAGAAACTAATAAAGTATTCTCTAAATAATGAAAAAAAGAGTAAGATAAGACTACAAGAGCAAGAAGCAATTTAAATATGTTCAGGGACCATTTTCATCTCCAGAATTAAGGATCATTTTAATGTTACATCATTGCCTTTTCTCTTTTACTTTCCTTTTTAGTTTTATTTTAGGATTCCCTATTTTTAATGTTTATACAGGGATTTGTTTAACTGAAATACAGAATAGTTTCTCTGGTGTGAAAAACTATAATAGTACACAGGATCCTAATGAGATAATTAATAATGTGAAATAGGAAGTAAAGGGCTAAAGGTGTAGGGAAAGTGGGAAGGGTGGGGAAAAGTAATAAGGGAGAGGAAAAAAATATGAGAAACTGAAAAAATGGAAATAAAGTGTTTGTAAATGGGGAGGGAAGGTGGGGGTGAAGGGAGGGCAGGGACAAGGGGAAAAAATGAGAACAAGAGCTGTTATGCAAAGGTACAGGAGCCCAATTGTAAGACTTAAGTCTCACTTTTACTCCTGGAGCGTGAACAGCCAAGAGGCTTTCACGATGCTGGGCTCAGAAGCTCAGCGAGGTTCCAGGAGCTAGTCAGACAGTGAAAATCACCCAGGAAGGAACACACCAGGCAAGTTGGCAAATAGACCTTTATTAGTCTGGCCAGACGGCACTCCCCAAACCAAGTAGCTCAAAGAGGCAGCTAGCTCAGAAACAGAGGCCACTTTATATAGGGCTGAAGGGGGGTTTACACTTAAAACTTACAGGAAGAGGACAAAGGCAAAGAATCAGTTGTTCTGACTTAGTGGTCATCAGGCATATACTTGACCATCACGTACTAATGACCAGCAGATTGCTCATCCATTGTTCCATTTACAACTTAGATTATAATGTTCAGAACATTCAGATTACAGGCATGCAAGGAGTGGCACAATCCATGTTGTGTCTCTGTGTTCACTATAGTCTCCACCCAGCCTCCCAGCTACTTCAAAGCAGTTACCTAACAATTCACAATTAATCATTAGTTATCCTATAAGGGATGGAGGGAACGACAGTCTCTAGGTCATTTGCTGGTCAACATGGGGTCGCTCTGGTTCAGTCAGGCTCTTACACAATGATGAATGTAACTGTATTGTATACCTAGATTGTACCAATAAACTCAATAAAAAGAAAAAAAAGTTGGTTCTTTGAAAGATTAAATAAAATTAACAAACCCTTAGCCAATCCTATTTAAAAAAAAAAAGGAAAGAAAAGACTCAAATCCACACATTGAGGAATGAAAAGGCTGAAATCACAACAGATGCTGCAGAAATTCAGAAGCTCATGGAGAGAACCTATATTCTAATAAGGGAAAATACAAAAGAAAAGGACAGATTCCAAGAAATATTATGAATTACCAAAATTGAATCGATAAGATATAGAAATTCTAAATAAACCAATATCAGCCAATTAAATTGAATATGTAATTAAAAACCTACCAACAAAAAAAGCCCTGGCTCTGATGGATTCACTGCTGAATTCTACAAGACATTTAAAGAAGACCTAATGCCACTACTCCTCAAACTCTTTAATGAAATTGAAAGGGAAGCAATACTTCCAAATTCACTCCTAGAAGCATTACCTTGATTCCAAAACCAGAAAAGGATCCAACCAAATAGGAGAATTACATGCTAATCTCCCTAATGAACACAGATGCAAAAATACTCAGAGTAAGATACTGGCAAAGAGAATGCAGCAAATCATCAAGAAGGTTATACACCATGATCAAGTAGGATTCATCACAATGATGCAGGGGTGGTCGACCATAACAAATTGAGATATATAATACACTATATTAACAGAGCCAAGGACAAAAACGATAGGATCCTCTCAATAGATACAGAAAAAGCATTTGACCAGGTCCAACACCCATTCATGATAAAAACCCTATAGAAAATTCGTATAGATGGTCTTTGTCACAATCTGATAAAAGCTACCTATGACAAACCAACAGCCAACATCATACTAAATGGACAAAAACTGAAAGCTTTCACTCTAAAATCAGGAACAAGACAAGGACATCTACTGTCACCACTATGTTCAATATAGTTTTGGAAACACTAGCCAGAGCAATTAGACAAGAGAAAGAAATAAAAGGAATAAGGCGCCAGGTATGGAGGTGCACGCCTGTAATCCCAGCACTTCGGAGGCTGAGGCACGAGGATTGCTGTGAGTTTGAAACCAGCCTGGGCTACATAGTGAGTTCCATTTCAGTCTCAACTACATAGTGAGACCCTGTCTCAAAAATAAAATAAAATAAAATAAAATAAAAGGAATATGGTGAGGAAAAAAAGAAGTTAAATTATTATTTGCAGATGACATGATGCTCCACATAGAAGACCCCAAAAACTCCACTGAAATAATTTTAGATTTGATAACCAAGTTCAGTGGCATAACCAGATACAAAGTCAACACTCAATAATCTTCCTGTACACAAACAGCAGACTCACAGAGAGAGAAATCAGAGAAACAGTCCCTTTCACAACAGCATCAAAAAAATGAAATACCTAGGAATCACCCTAAGGAAAGAAGTAAAAGACCTCTACACTGAAAACTACAGTACTCTGAAAAAGGAGACTGAAGAAGGCACCAGAAAATGGAAAGATATCCCTAGTCCTTGGATAGGAAGAACCAATTTACTTGGGCATACTTCCAAAATTGTTATACTGATTCAATGCAATTCTGATCAAAATTCCAAAAGCGTATGTCACAAAATTAGAAAAAATAACCTTAAAATTCATTTGGAACCAGAGAAGAACTAGAATAGCAAAGGCAGTTCTCAGCAACAAAGGCAAGGCTGGGGGCATCACAATTCCTGACAAAATTATATTACAAAGCTACTGTGATTAAAAAAAAAAAAAAAGAAAGAAAAGGATGGTACTGGCCAGAAAACAGACTTAAGGATGAGTGAAACAGGTTAGAAGATGCAGAAACAACTACAGACATACTCAGCCACCTTATCTTTGACAAAGGAGTCAAACACCTTCACTGGAAGAAAGATAGACTCTTTAATTAATGGTGCTGGAAAAACTGGCTTTCCATTTGCTGAAGATTAAAACTAGTCCCATATCTTTCAAAAAATCTAAATATTAAAACAGAAACATTCAGTCTGCTGGAAGATAGAAAGACAAGAACTCTCAAAGACTTTAGTGTAGGCAAAGACTTTATGAACTAAACCTCAGTAGCTATTACAAAGAATTAACAACTGCGATCCAATATTAAAAAGCTTTTGCAAAGCAAAAGAAATCACCAACAGGACTAAAAAGAGCCCGTAGTGTGGGAAAAAATTTTCACCACCTATTCCTCAGACAAAGGACTAATATCTTAAGAACTAAAAAAAATCAGATCCCCCAAATTTAAAAACCCAATCCAAAAATGGGCATTTGAAATGAATAGATACTTCTCATCTGAAGAAGTACAAGCAGTAATAAATATATGAAAAAAGGTTCAACATTGCTGGTCATTTGAGAGATGCGAATCCAGAAAGAATGGCTGTTATCAAGAAATCAAACATAAACAAATGCTGGAGGAGATGTAAGGAAAAGGAACCCTTCTGCAACATCGGTGGGAATGTAGACTGGTGCAACCATTGTGGAAATCAGGGTGGGGGAGTTCCTCAAAGAACTAAAACTGGGGGTTCTATTTGACCCAGCTGCTCCCTTTCTTGGTATCTTCCCAAAAGAACTAAAAGAATCATACCACAGTGATATATGCATATCCATGTTTATAGCAGCACCATTTGTAATAGGTAAGTCTTGGAAACAGCCAAAAATGCCCATTAAAAAACAAATGGATAAATAAAATGTGTTTTTTTTATTAAGTTTATTGGTACATTTTAGGCATACAATAGTTACATTCACCATTGGGATCTTGTACCTTTACATGATTTAAGTTCTTATTTTTCCCCCAGCCCTCTCTTTAACCCCTCCACCCTTCCGTTTACAAAGACATTGTTTCCATGTTTTTTCTTTTCTCATATTTTTTCTTTTCCCTTTCTCCTACTTCTCCCACTTCCCTACTCTTGTAGACCCTTTCTTCCTATTACACAATATCAATTATAGATTTTGATCCTTGTTTACACTTCTAGTTTTTCACACCAGAGAAACTATTCAATATTTAAATGTCTTATTAATTTCACTTGAGTATGGCCTCAATGTGCATCCACTTAGCAATAAACATCTCTAGTTTCTTGTTCTTTAATGGCTGAACAGTACTCTACTTTATAAACACAAACACACACACACACACACACACACACACACACACACACACACATCTTCTTTATCCAGTATCCAGGTGATGGGCAATAGGGCTGTTTCCAAGTTTTAGCTATTAACAAATGTACTGCTATAAACACTGGTGAGCATATATCGCCATGGTACGATTCTTTTAATTCTTTTAGGAAGATACACAGCAGAGGGATAGCTGGGTCAAATGGGACTTCTAATCAATCCTAGTTGTTTGAGTTATCTCCATGTTGATTTTCACAGCAGTTGCACCAGTCTGCACTCCCACCAACAATGAAGAAGGGTTCCTTTCTCCCCACAACCCTGCCAGCATTTCTTATTGGTTGATTTCTTTATTTCTTTCTTTTTTTTTTTTTTTCTGGTACCAGAGATTGAACTTGGGTCCTTGTGCTTGCAGGGCAGGCGGAAAATCCACTGAGCTAAATCCCTGGCCCAGTTGATTCCTAGATAGCAGCCATACTTTCTGGGGTGAGGTGGAATCTCAAGTGATGTTTTCATCTGCATCTCTCAAATGACCAGTGATGTTGAACATTTTTTCATGTTTATTTGCTGCTTTTACTTCTTACTCTGAGAAATGTCTGTTCATTTCAGTTCAGTTTCGAATTGGGTCTTTATTTTGAGGGGGTCTGACTTTTTTTAGTTCTTTATATATTCTAGATAGTAGACCTTTGTCTGAGGAACAGCTGGTAATTTTTTCCCACATTGTAGGTTGTCTCTTAGATTTGTTGGTAATTTCTCTTGCAGTGCAGAAGCTTTTTAAAAAGACGAGATCCCAGTTGATGATTCTTTGTGCTAGTTCCCGTGCTACTGAAAATTTGTTCATGAAGTCTTTTCCAATGTCAGTATCTTCAAGGATTCTACCTAACTTATCTTCCAGCAAGTTTAGTGTTTCTTATTCAGATCTTTAATCCACTTGGGTTTTAGTTTACTGCATGGTGAAAGAGGTCTAGTTTTAATCTTTGGCAAGATGAAATCCAGTTTTTCCATTTATTAAAAAGGATGTCAAAGATGAGGTAGCTGAGTATGTCTGGAGTTGTTTCTGCATCTTCTAATCTATTCCACTGATCTTCGGGTCTGTTTCTTTGCCAGTACCATACTGTTTTTATCACAGTGGCTTTGTAGTATAGTTTCAAGTCGGGGACTGTGATATTGCCTGCCACGTCTATGTTGCCTGTAACTGGTTTTGCTATTCTAGGTCTCTTCTGATTCCAAATTAATTTTTGGATTTTTTTTCCCTCAAGTTCTGTGAAATATACTGTTGGGATTTCAATTGGGATTGCATTGAATCTGTACAGCAATTTTGGAAGTATGGCCATTTTCACGATATTGGTTCTTCCTACCAGGAACACGTGGTATCTTTCCATTTTCTTATATCATCTCCAATCTCTTTTTTTCAGTGTTGTAGTTCTCAATGTAGAGGTCTTTTGCTTCCTTTGTTACACTGATTCCTAGATATTTCATTTTGGGGGATGTTACTGTGAAAGGATTGTTTCCCTAATTTCACTCTCAATGAGTGTGTTATTTCTGTACAAGAAGGCTACTGATTTTTCAGCATTTACCTTGTATCTAGCTACTTTACTGAATCTGTCAATTAAGTTTAAAAGTCTTTTGGCAGAGTTTTTTGGGTCTTCTTTGTAAAGTATCCTATCATCAGCAAATAATGACACTTTAAATTCTGCCTTTCCTATCTTTATTGCTTTTATTTCTTTCTCTTGTCTAATTGCTGTGGCTAATGTTTCTAGAACTATATTGAACAGGAATGGTGATAGTGGACATCCTTGTCTTATTCCTGAAGGTTTTCAGTTTCTGACCATTTAGTATGATTTCAGCTTTTGATTTTTCATAGATAGTCTTTATCAAGTTGAGGTAAAGACCATCTATTCCAATTTTCTGCAGGATTTTTATCATGAATGAGTGTTGAATTATGTCAAATGCTTTTTCTGCATCCACTAAGATGATCATATGGTTTTTGTCCTTGACTCTGTTAATACAGCATATTACATTTATTGATTTATGTATGTTGAACCATCCTTGCATCCCTGGGATGAATCCAACTTGTTTAGGGTGCATGATCTTCTTGATGACACTCTGTATTGTTTGCCAGTATCATTTTGAGGATTTTTGCATCTATGTTCATTAGGGAGATTGGCCTGTAGTTATCTTTTTTGGTTTTCTTTCCCTGGTTTTGTAATCAAAGTACCACTTGCTTCCAGGAAAGAATTTGGAAGTATTGCTATCCTTTCAATTTCATTGAAAAGTTTAAAGAGTAGTGGCAATAGTTCTTCTCTAAATGTCTGGTAAAATTCAGCAGTGAAGCCAACAGGACCAGGACTTTTCTTTGTTGGTAAATTTTTACTTATGTTTTCAATTTCACTGATTGTAATTGGGGTGTTTTGAATTTTTTATCTTCATTGTTCAAATTTGGTAATTCATATGTATCTAGAAATCTGTCCATTTCTTCCGTGTTTTCTATTTTATTGGAGTACAGGTTCTCAAAGTAGGTATTAATGATCCTCTGGATTTCTGCTGGATCTGTTGACTTCTCCTCTTTCATTCCTAACTGCATGGATTTGAGCCTTTTCTTTCCTTTTTTTGATAAGGTTGGCTAAGGGCTCATTGATTTTATTTATTCTTTTGAAAAACCAATTCATCAATTCACTGATTTGTTTTGTATCATTCTCTTAGTCTCTACTGCACTGATTTTTGCCCTGATCTTTATAATTTCCTCCCTTGTATGAGTTTTGAGTTTCTCTTGATTGTCATTTTCTAGGCGCTTAAGATTCAGCATTAGGTTGGTTACTTGAGCTCACTGTTTTCCTAGTGTGGGCATTCATTGCTATGAATTTCTCATGTAGAACTGCTTTCATTATATCCCATAAATTCCTATATTTTGTACTGGCATTATCATTAAATTGTAAATATTATCTACTTTCTTCTTTTATTTCCTCTGTGACCCACTGGTTGTTCAGGAGCGTGTTATTCAATTTCCATGTGTATGTGAAGTATGGTTTCTTATGTTACTGATCTCCAGTTTAATTGCACTATGGTCTGATAATATATACAGGATAACTTCAATTCCTTTGCATTTACTTAAACATGTTCTATGAGCTAGTATGTGGTCTATTTTTGAGAATGACCCATGTGCAGCTGAAAAGAATGGATATTCTGATTTTGTGTGGTAGAACACTCTGTAGATGTCTGTTAATTCCATCTGTTCAAAAGCTTGGTTCATTTCTACTATTTTGTTGTTGATGTTTTGTTGAGATGCTCTATTTGTGAGAGTGGGGTACTAAGGTCCCCCACTACAACTGAATTAGTACTTATTTGGCTTTTCATGGCGCTTAATATTTGTGTTGCATAGTTGGGGGCATTAGTGTTTGGTGCATATATATTTATGATTGTCATCTCTTCTTCTTGGATTGTTTTCTTTACAAGGATGTAGTGATCTTCTTTGCGTCTCTTAATTAGTTTTGTTCTGAAATTTATTTTCTGCAAATAAGATAGCTACCCCTGCTTTTTTCTGGTTCCTGTTGCATGAAGAACTGTTTTCCATCTTTTTTCTTTCAGTCTATGAGTTTCTTTTTGAACTAGGTTTCTTGTATACAGCATATTGTTGGATTTTGCTTCTTAATCCATTCTGCTAGTCCATTTCTTTTGATTGGCAAACTGAGGCCTTACCATCATTGATAGTTACAACTGATATGTACTGAGTTATGTTTTTTAAATACATTGAAGTTCTACTTTGCATAAAGAAGGTGAGCTTGAGACATTTATATCTAAATGGATGCAAACTGAGGCTATACTCTTAAGTGAAGTAAATCGAATACACATGTTTAAATACCACATTGTTTCTCTGGTGTAAGAAATCAAAAGTGGAAATAAGGAGTAAAATGTATAATAGATATTGGGAAATGGGAAGAAAATATTCAAATGAGAAGGGGAACAATGGAGAGGGGATGGGGAAAGGGCAGAAGGGAACAAAAAAGGAGAAAATTGCAAGAAAAAATGGAAACAGCTTTTTTAAGGAAGCAGGGGAATGAGAAAGGAAAAATCAAGATATGTCATGTACTCGTGCAAATTCCCTATGATCATTATGTGGATCTAAAATGTACTAATAAATGTTCTACTAATAAATAAATAGAGCTGGGGATTTAGCTTAGTGGTTTCACCGCCTGCATCACAAGTGCAAGGTACTGAGTCCAATCCCCGGTACCAAAAAATAAATAAATAAATAAACAAATAAATCAACCAACTAACCAACCTGTGTTCAGCCAAAGGTGGCTTCTGAGTCTTTGTCTATCCTACCCACCACACAGTTTCCAAGTCAGCCTGCCTTGAGTCAAACCAAGGATCCAAGGAACAATAACCATGAAATTCACTGTTGTCATACTGATCATTCATTAAGTAGTATTTTCTCTCCTCAATTCATCTGCTATTATTTACTTTTTGGAAGCCTCAGAAAACTCACTGCGTTTTTGCTGTACTCATTAGGAAAGTTAGGCTGTAACACTCTGCCTTCATCTGGAATTAGAGGTCTCCTGCTTTCATTTTATTCATATTATAATGCTATCCCATTTCTTTTCTTTTCCTAAACCACATCTTGGCAGTCACTCCTCAGAAGTAATCATTCAGGGACAATTGTACCATTTAAATAGAAAAGTTGTTTCAGACTTATCTATTTCTCACCAAGCAAGTCAATGGACTTAGCTCCTTAGTTCCCTCAGGAACTTCGAAGTATTTTATTCCCCCTACTAAAGTCCATACATTATCCTCACAATTGATTCCAAAACTGTTTGATGACTGTCTCTACAACCCATTTGCTTCTTCCCAAGTCAGGGTTTATGAACTACTCATTGATTTACCTGAGACTTGGGATGTAACTTACACCTACCAATACCCATTCCTCCATTCTACTCCCTGAGTGAATGATCATTCCTCAGAACTTCATTTCAGAATCCTAAGCACTTCTCAGTAGTAGAAGTTGGTTGGGTCCTTCTAGTAATGGGTAAAATAGTATAACCAGATGGTCAATATGTTTGATATCCTTAAAGTTACTGACTAAATTTCTTCAAGTTTTTTTTTTAAACTGAGTTGTAATTTGTATACAACTTACAAAAAAAGGACAAGTATTCTGTTAAATTTTGACAACTGTGATCACTCACTTAATCTCCATTCAAAATAAAATACTGAACATTTTCATCACCTCAAAAAGTTCCTTCATACACATTTTTGGGCATTTTCCTCTAACCCATTATACTTGTGGTTTCTACTGCTTATGAATTTTGGCTATCCTTGTAGTCCACATAGGTAGAATCTGGGATATGATCTTTTGTGTCTGTGTTCTTTTGTGTCAACATATTGTTTTAGAAGCCTATCCATGTTATTGTCTGAATCAGCAAGTCGTTCCCTTTCCTTCCTCTGCAGTAGTCCACTGTATGAATATACCACAATTTGTTTATCCCTTCTTATATACATAAGCATTTGGGGTGTTTGCAGTTTATGCCTATTAAAAATAAAATTGCTATGAAATTCTTATACAGTCTTGTTTTTTTTTCTCATTTTCCTTGTATACAAGTGGAACTGGAAGTGAAAAAGAACTTCAGGATAAATGCCAGAAGTTACTAGTCATAGGATGAGTATATGTTTTCAAGAAACTGTCAAGCCTTTTCTAAGGTGGTTATAATGTTCTACCTTCCTACCTACCATGTATGATAGTTTCAGTTGTTCCATTTATTCTGTACTAGGGCAAATTTTTTAATTTGGTATTGTCAGGCTTCTCTATTATAAACCATTCTTGATAGCACGGTATGATATTTCATTAAGATTTTAATTTTTATTTCTGTTAAGGCTTGTAACTAGATGTCTCCCCAAAGCCTCATGCAGTCACAAATGGAGCTTTTCAGAGATCTAGGATCTAGGATGTTTAGTGTGATTAAGTATGTTGTTCTGCATTTGTCCACAAATTGGTTTATGGTTTATAATTCTGGGTGTAGGTAAATGAGAAACTCACCCTGAATATGGGTGGTACCACCTAAATAGCTTGTAGCCTGGATTAGATAAGAGGTAAAGGGAGGGTTGCTGCTGCTGCTTGCTGGCTTCTGCCTACCCTGCCATGGACTGTTTTCCTCTGCAATGCTGCCCCCTGCCTGGAGAGTCAGCCACCTATGGACTAAAACCTCCACAAACTGAGAGCTGAAATAAACTAGTCTTCCCTTAATTTGTGGGTGTCGAGTATTTTTGTTCTAGGAATGAAAAGGTAACTGAGACAATTTCTTTGATGACTAATAATATTAAGAATATTTCCACATACGTACTGACCATGTTCTTTTGTGAAGTATCTGTTTCAGGTTTTATTAATGTCTATAGTTTCTTGTCATCTAACAGTTGTCTCTGTACATAGAATAAACATCTACAATATTTCTTTTCTATTCCTGCTATAACAAATTACCATAATTTGTGACTTAAAATAAATAAATATTTAGAATTCTGTAAAATCAAAATCCAACACAGCTCTCACTGGACTAAAAATTGTATCATTAGTTTTGCATCTACTTCACATGCAAAATACATTTATTCTATCCCCAAATCCCCCAAAATCTCAACACATTGTAGCATCAAATCAAAGTCCAAAATTTCATCTCAATCTCACTGTCCTTTTTTTTTTTTTTTGAGGCAAGGTCTACCTTCGTAGTTCAGGCTGGCCCTGACCTCACTATGTAGCCCAGGCTGGGCTTGAACTCACAGCAATCCTCCTGCCTCAACCTCCTGGGATTACAGGTATGTGCCACCACACCCAGCTCCATCTCAATCTCATTGATTCAAAAGTCCTAATGTTATTACCAAAGTCATATAAATTAGGTATGGGTGAAAAACTTGGTTTAAACCATCTTGAGTCAACATTCCTCTCCATCTTCAGACACATATAACTAGAAAACAAGTTCCCTGCTCTAACAAGTACAGATATTTCCACTCTAAGAGAAAATAGAATAAAAAGTTATTGGCACCAAATAACTATATAATCTAGCCAGGCAAACAGTTTCTGCTTGAGCAGAATTCTGTAAAGTTTTCAGTGCCACCCTACAGGCCTGCTCTTTTCCTTTTCATAAGTTATCTCTCTTCTTTTCATAAAAGGTAGATAACATTCATTCAAAGCTAAGCAGTTCTATTAGCTTGTTGCTTGTCTGAAGAATCCTGGGATACTGACTTCTTTTACTTAATCCTCTCTGTGCCTTCGAGTTCAAGCTGGTAATATTTCTGCTGGTACGAGAGCCTAAAAATCAGCAACCTTGTGCCTTGTGGGTCTACCATGTAAGTTCACAGACTCCCTCTACTATACAACAGGCTCCTCCACAGATCTTGTCTTGATAACCTCATCTCTATTTTTGACTTCTCTGCTAAAGGAATCTGTAAGTCTCACCCTAGCTATCTTCAGAGTACTCTGTGTGAGTGAATATGATGACATTTTAATCTGAGGTTCCAACAAAAGATTGTGCAGTGATTCCTTTGGCTTTCTCTCTGGCACACAATTTTCTGACAGTGAATCTCTTCATTTTATCATTCTTTGTCATTTAGACAGACTGAAAATTTCCAAAATCATCAAGGTATAGTACATTCTTATTTAACAGGTCTCCTTTTAATTTATTTCTGATTCAGTTTTTACTAAAAGCAGCAAAAAGAAACCAGACTGCACCTTCAACATTTTGCTTGGAAATTTCCTCAGTAAAATATCCAAGTTCACTGCTTATAAGTTCTGCTTCCCACAAAACCACAGGACATAATTATGCTAAGCTTCCTGTCACTATAAGGATCACTATAAAGAATCCCCTTTCTTTCTTGTCTTAGTCACTTTTCTCATTTCCGAGACAAAATAGCTAAAAGAAAGGTTTATTTTAGTTCACATTTTATAGAGATTTCAGTCCATGGTCAGCTGGTTCCAAAGCAGGGTGGTATGGCAGAGGGCATCACAGAGGAGACAAATCCATGGCAAAGCACAGCAGATAGAAGGCAGCAAAGCAGCTTCTTTCTGTCCGTTTTTATTGGATCCAGGTTATCTACTTTTTGGGTGGTGCCACTCACACCTAGGGTTGGGTATCCTTAATCCCTGCACCACACCTTTAATCCCAGCATCATACATCCTATTCTGGACACCTTAGAAACTCCCCACTTGTGATCACATGAGTCTTTGGGAAGGGAAATCTAGATACAAGCCATTAAACTCCTATTTCCAACATCTTCCTTATTTTCCCATGAGCTCTTACCACCAGCAACTCATATGCTACCAGGAGTCTGTTCACAACAATTTAGGTATTCTCTAAGGAGATAAATGTTTTCTCTGTCCTTACTTCTTTCCTAGTCTATAACAGTCACTATAGCACCCACTGTTCTAATAGTCTAGGGCTTTTATACTGTGTACCTCAAATTCTTCCAGAATGTGCTCTTTGCCTAATACAAGACACACCCAATTTTTAGCTATTTCTATAGCAGCACTTCTCTTATAGGTACCAAAATTTATATTAATATTCTATTACTGCTATTACAAAGTACCACAAACCTAGAGGGTTAACACAACATTCACTTCATCTTTCCATTATTTAAGTTAGAAATCCAAAATAGATCTCACTGGGCTAAAATCAACATATTATCAGGGCTGCCTTCCTTTCTGGGGGCTATTAGGGTTGCTATCGTTTGAACATGACCCCAGAGGTCCATGTGCTGGACTAGTGGAGAGCTACAGAGGTGGTAGAACCTTTAAGAAGTGGGGAATAGAAGGTGGCACTGTCTTCAGATGGGATGAAGGTAGGACCTGGTTAGTTACTGCAACAGTGAGCTGTTATAAAGACAGAAAGCCTGGTCCCCAAGTCCCTCTGGCTTCCTGTATTACAATATAGTCCCTGCTGCACACACTCCTGCCTCTGTGATGCCATCGGCCATGAGGCCTTCACCTTTCCTCCTCCAAAATTTTTTAAAAACTCAACTTCAGGCATTTTGTTTTAGAAATAAAAACAGATATAGAATAAATAACTTTCCTTGTTTTTCCAGTTTATAGTAGTCACCTGTGCTCCATGGCTCATGGTCCTCTTCCTCTATCTTCTAATAAAAAAACAAAACAAAACAAAAAAAAAAACCTGCGTTCTTCTGACCCTGTTCTCATCATCACATCTCTTTACAGAACCTTTTCTGTATCTCACTTCCACTATTAAGGATGCTTGTCTTTACAGGACCCACATGAATAATCCAGGATAATCTAATTCCTCTCTGCCATGTTATGTAACATATTCACAGGTCCTGAAAATTAAGACCTGGACATCTTTAGACAGCACATTTACTAATCAATTAAAATTAAAAATTAAAATTAAGACATAATTCAAAGTAGCCTAAGACAACTTAGTAGGAAGTGTTAATAGCTAAAACCAACAAAAAACCCAGATGACTAATTTATTTAAAATTTTTAAATATTTAGTAATTCTAGCCATCTAGCTTAAGATTTTCCATTTCATATTTGTGGCAGACAATATTAGCAGAGTAATTCAACACCCACTTTTTTTTTTTTTGGTACTGGGGTTTGAACTCCGGTCCTTATGCTTGCGAGGCAGGCCACCAAACCGCTGAGCTAAATCCCCAGCCCTCAACACCCACTTTCAATCCCTTCCTCCTCGCCTACCTTAATGCTTGGGCTATAAAAATACATACTCACTTTCCTGGCCCAATAAGGATAGTCATATAATACAGTTGTGCCAAGTGAAATCTAAAAATCGCTTTGGGAAAAACAATTGTATTTCTGATAAAAGAAGCAGATGGTGTTGGCACTTCCTGTCCCCCCTCCAAGTAGCCCTCCTGCCTTGAGGGTGATGCTCTGCCAATAATTCAGAAATCTATTTTGTAATAATGGAGCATATCCAAACAAATCCAAGGGTCACCATCCCACCACTACTGAGTGATTGAACTAACACCACATAGCCTATGCCTCCAGACTTATGGTTATATAAGGAAAAATAAACTCCCATCTCATTTAAGTCACTGTTTTCATCTTCTATTCTATTATTTTCAACTGAAAACGTTACTCATTACAACTGTATTCAGTGTAACTGTTGGTTAAACACAAGCACCCTCCCTCAAAAATGTTTTGTTGTACAAAAACCATATTCAGTTAAATGAGTTATAATTAATAATGAAAGGGGTTTTTTAATAGCTTATTACATATTTTAGAACTATAAATTTTATGTACTGTCCATTTAAAATGGTTAAGATGGTAAATTTTGTTGTGTATTTTACCACAATAAAAATTGGAAAAAAGAAAAACATAAAATAAAATAAATTTTATGTACTCATTCTAAGACATTTGGAAATTATCAAAACTTTAAAGAAAATAAATACTTCTCATAATCCCAAACACCCAGAGATAACCTATTGGTAATTTATCCATATACTTACATCCATATTTCTTATACACATACAATATTTTTTAAAACAAGAGTATATGGAAATATATATTGAATTAAACTAGCACATAGCACTAAATTTAGTGAGGAATTTTCCATATCACAAAAGACATTTCAGAAATATTTTTAAAAACTTAAAATATTTTATAGTATGACTAAAACATGATTAAGTTATTTTAACAATGATAGACACATAATTTGTCCATCCTTTTTGCTAGTAAAAACAGTGTTGCAATAAACACCATTCCATATAAGTCTTGCTGTGTGATTATTTTCTGAAGATAGTTTTACAGATGTGGTAAACCAAGGCCAAAGGGATAAAACTTTTCATTCAATAAATGCTTTCTAGAAAAACTGGATAATTTATTACTCTGCTTTGTGTATACAAAAATATCAGTGTTCCTCACAAGTACTGAATTCTGCCTTCTTGCCAATATGATGAGTAAAAATATTCTCGAATTTTTCATTTACATTTTTTGGTTACTAGTGAGTGACTGAAAATTCTTTGTATTGGTTATTTTATGAATTACCACTTGGTATTGTTTTTAAGTATAAAAGTTCTTTATACATTGTAGATACCAGCCCTCTTGTATTATTTCAGTGTATCATTTACTTCAAGTATCATTTATATATTTTTATAAACTTTTTTACAGTTATCAAATCAACACTCTATCACTTCTTTAATTATCAGAAAGGGATGGTTTTCACATGATGACAACTGCATTTCAGAAAAAAATGCTTAAGATACAATATTCTTTTAAATTCTTACTGGTATTCTTACAGTCAAAAAGATAAAATCAACAAAGAAAACATCAAATTTCCATAAACATATCACATCCTAGATTGACTATTACATACCTGCTTGTGACAATTATCACATCCTCAGAGATGGTAGCCATTTCTTTGATGGTAAGGTAGCACATTCTCCTCAATGTTTGCTGAAAAATTATTCATGAAAATAGTTATTCACAACGAAATGTTTTTTTCTTAATTGTATGAAGTGAGGACCCTAAGTAGGTATTTTTAGAAAAATATATTTTAAACGATTCTTATCTCCTTCCAAAAATTTAAAATATATGAGTAAGAAAATATTCAGAATATTACTATTTCCTAAATACAAATACTGTTTTTTTGTTTTTGTTGCTGTTTTCCAGTACTGGAGATTGAATGAACCCAGGGCTTTTTTACTGAGTTACATCCTTGGCCCTTTTTAAATTTTTTATTTCAAGACAAGGTCTTACTAAATTGCTAAACTGCCTACGCAGGACTTGAGCTTGCAATCCTCCTGACTCAGCCTCCTAGAAAGTGCTGGTATTTGGCTCTAAACACAAACATTTAATGCACTGATACCCTGGAAAAAGTCTAAGTAAAAACTTAAAAATTCAATTAATTATATGGGTCTTTCCTAATCCAAATTTAGACTCTGAATTGTCTAAATTCAAAGGCATAGTTTTTCCCAAAGTTTTAAAGTCTTGTCCTGAGAGAAGTATTTTTAAAATTCTTTTTTTTTTTTGGTATCGGGGATCAAACTCAGGTCCCTGTGCTTGCAAGGCAGGTGGTGGAACCACTGAGCTAAATCCCCCGCCCTAAAATTCTTTAAAAATGTGTATGGGCCACAGATTTAGCTTAGTGGCGTCACGCCTGCATTGCAAGTGCAAGGTCTTGAGTTCAATCCCTGGTACCGGAAAAAAAATATAAAAACAAAAAACGTGCATAGATGAGATGCATACTTTGTACTTTTCTCAGCAGAGTGTGTATCAATGTTTCTCCTGAGCCCTAAGTGATTTGTGCTTGGTTAACCAACTTCTGTTTTCAAGTATCAATTTCCAGATCAATATCTGGATCTAAAAAGTATTAAGCAAACAAATTTGCTCCCTCCTTTCCTGGATCTCTGATTTATCCACACGCTATGAGTACCAGTTCTTTTGTTTGTCCAGCCTCATCTTCTAAGTAACTTCAAATTTCGTGGAAGGAGAAACCAAAGACCCAGTTCTAAAATCCAAGCTAGGGAAAGAATCTGGCAGAGATCACTGAGCTCATTAAAGAAAGAGAATGAGGATTCTTAGGGTGATTTAATGGGGGGAAAAAAAATCAAAGAAAAAGCTAGAACAATGTAGATGACATATAAATTTCCTATCACAAGAAAATAGAAAATAAGCATCAAATTTCAGAGCTGAGGAAAACCCACAACTACCCCCCTATTTAAAAATAAAAAGCAAAACAGAGTAGAAGAAAACTGGAGATGGAAAGTTTAATTAAAACAGAAAAAATGGGGTCAACATGAGTAATCATCAAAGAAATAAAATTAAAACTATATTCCTGATACTACCTCACACCCAACAAAATGGCAAAACTTCAAAAGACTAACAATACAAAGTATTGGCAAAGATGTACTCTCAGCCAGTAAAACATACTCCATAACTAAACACTCAGAAAAGTTGAATGACATAAGAACCAAAAGGTTAAATAAGTAGCCACGGGAAAAATGTTATAAAATAAAGGATTTATGTATGTAATTGTGCATATGTGTATCTCCATATATAAACATAGAAACATTTATACTTAAATACACGTGGAAAGAGAATGTCCTGAGATTGACAAATTTTCCATGAGTAGGAAAAAGACAAAGATGGATATAAGATTTGGTAATTCAAAAATCTATAATGGGCCGGGCATGGTGGTGCAGGCCTGTAATCCCAGCACTCGGGAGGCTGAGGCAGGAGGATCGCTGTGAGTTCAAGACCAGCCTGAGCCAAATAGTGAGTTCCAGGTCAGTCTCACTACATAGTGAGACCCTATCTCAAAAAACAAAACAAAACAAAACAAAACAAACAAACAAAAAAAATCTATAATGATTCTTTTTTTTTTTTGGTACCAGCGATCAAACTTGGTCCTTAGGCTTGCAAGGCAGGCAGTGGAACCACTGAGCTAAATCCCTGGCCCAAAAATCTATAATGCAAATTGTACGATCACCAAAAGAACTTCCAAACTATTACTCTACTTGTCACTGATGTTCTTCACTTTTATTATCTTTGATTTATTTTAGACAGTTTCTATTACTGATATGCTATGTTGTATGGCTTTTATCTAGATGTCTCCCCACCCCCAAAGCTTCATGCTCATATCTGGGGCCTTTTAGAGCTGGCAGGATCTACAGTGTGTGATACCTGTGATTAAAGATGTGTGGTACTAACCTAGTCCAATGATTGAAATTAGCATTTTTAGATGTGGATAATGGAAGCCCACATCCCTGGGTATGGGTGGCAACAATCAATTGGCTTATAGCCTGGAAGGAATATAAAGGGAGAGAGGGGAGGTGGGCTGCTGCTGTTTGCTGCTTTGCTATCTTCTGCCTGCCACATCATGAGCTATTTTTTCTCTGCAATGCCCCTCTCCCATGCCACTGTGCCTTGGAGTCAGCTGACTATAGACTGAAACCTCTACAAACCATGAGCTTAATAAACTTTTCCTTCCAAACTTGTGAGTTTGAGTATTTTGTCCCAGTAACAAAAACTAGTATATTTATCCTATATTTCTAATCTGCTCTTAACCCATTAAGTATATTTTCTTCTTTATACACTGCTTTTAAAAAATCCAGAAAGTGTACATGGATTTCTTCAATGTCTTCTTTACTCCTCATTCTTTCTATGCCTCCTCTTCTTTACTCCTATTCTTTCAATATACGCTTAAGTATACAGTGTTTATAACAGTTGTTTCAGTGTCACTATATGTTCATCCTATCATCTTTATCATTTCTGGGCTTCTATCTATGAACCCAGTTTTCTCCTGGTTAACTGTCTGCTTCTTTTCTTACACATTAACTGACTGACTGATTGCTGTACTTGAGATTTAACCATGGCCTTGTGTGTGCTAGGCAAGCATTCCACCATTGAGCAACACCCCCAGCCTTCTCTAAGATTTTATTTTGAGAAAGGTTCTCCCCCTAATAACTCAAGCTGGCCTTAAACTGGTGATTTTTCTGCCTTAGTCTTTTGAGTACCTGAGATTATAGGTGTATACAATCACACTCAGATTTTATTAGATGCTACATATTAAGAAATTTATAGTGGCCAGGCATCGTGGCGCACGACTGTAATCCCAGCACCCAGGAGCTGAGGCAGGAGGATCTCTGAGTTCCAGACCAGCCTGGGTTACATAGTGAGTTCCAGGTCAGTCTCAACTACATAGTGAGACCATGTCTCAAAAAGACCAAACCAAACAAACAAAAAATACTAACAGCTGGGCGTGGTGTCGCACGACTGTAATCCCAGTACTAAGAGGCTGAGGCAGGAGGATGGCTGTGAGTTCCAGACCAGCCTGGGTTACATAGTGAGTCTTAATACATAGTGAGACCCTGTCTCAAAAAACCAAAAAACAAAAAAAACAACAAAACCCAAAACAAACAAAAAAAAGAAATTTATGTTAAGCGTTGGATTTTGTCATAATCTTTTACACAGTATTGAACTATATGATGAAGTTTAATTACTTGGTTTCCTTAACTTTTGAGGCTTTCTTTCTTTCTTTTTTTTTTTTTTGTACCAGGGATTGAACTTGGGACAATGGGCTTGTGAGGCAGGTAGCCGCACCACTGAGCTAAATCCATGGTCCAGTTCTCAAGAGACATTATCTGAGTAATGGGAATATATTAGCCTTAGATTGTAGCTTTCCAAGACTTAAAGTAAGCCTCAAGGTCCAGGGATTTAGCTCAGTGGTGCCACCACCTGCCTTGCAAGTGTAAGGTCCTGAGTTCAATCCCCAGTACAAAAAAAAAAAACAAAAACAACAAAAAAACTGTCTTGAGAACTACACCAAAAAGTCTTCTGCATTTACAAGGTCTTTCCATTCTCACCGGTAAGACTATGAACTATTCTCAGGATCCTGTACTTCTGATTCTTTTCTGAGCCTTGAACAGTTTCCTTTACATGAACACAGAACAGCTCTCATCTACACTCATGGGTTAGACTGCAGATTTCTGTCTCTTTTTTTTTTCTTCTCCCCTTTCCCTCCTTCCTCTTTGGTATTCTACCCTACAAATTTAAGCATTCTTGACTTCCCCAACATTTATCTGATTTCTGACTCAGAGTGGAGGTTGGGCTCTATTATGGCTTATGTCTAGATATCCCCCCAAAGCCTCATGCAGTCATAGATAGGGCTTTTTTCAGAAGTGGCTATATCTAGAATGTGTGATGCTGGGATTAAGGATGTGTGATTACTAGTATTAGTCCACTGATAAATTTGGCACCCACCCTAAACCAGGTAGCCTAGAGAGATACAAAAGGGCAGAAAGAAGTTGCTTTTATCTCCTTTCTGGCTTTTGTTTCACTTGCTTGCTTTTGATGGCTTCAATTGCTTGTTTTTGCTGTCTTCTGCCTCCCCATAAACTGCTTCTCTTCTGTAATGGCCCTCTGTCATGCCTCCCCAGCCGAATATGGACTAAAACCTCTACAACCTGTGGAACAAATCAACCTTTCCCCCTTTAACTTTGGGTATCAAGTATTGTCTTAGCAATGAGAAAATTTAACTAAGCCAGACTCTTTTTAGTATGCCCTGCCTGGCTGGAGGCCTAGAACCTGCTTCTGGTCAGTGAACTACTTCAACGCCAGGCTCACCTTGTTTGCTTCCTTCAGTTCACAGTCCTTGGAGGCCTAGAATCTAATGTCTGAAAACTGCTGTGGCATGTATTTGTTTAATTTTCTAGTATTTACAGTAGCAGAGTAATGCCAGCCCCTTTACCATGGCTGGAAACAAAACAGAAATGGGTTCTTCATATCAAAACATAGGATAAATTATCTATTTATTCTTTCATTATTACTTTCTAACTTTATTGCATTATAATTAAAGAACATAGTCTATATCATTCTGTTCAAATTTGTCATCTGGCTTTATAGCTAAGTTATACAGTTGATTTCTATAAATGTTCATTTACATATAATGCAAATAAGTCTATGTCTACCATCATATGATTTAGGTTTGTCCTGTTTGTTTCTTTTCTTTTTTCCCTTCTTCTACAGATTTTTATCCCCATTCCCACCCCACAATTAAGTTTTGAGGGGGAGAAAAAAGATCAATGAAACAAAAATCTGGTTATACAAAGAGATTAGTAAGGTTCATGAACCTCTAGACAAACTTCCTAGAGATAAAGGGGAGAAGACAGAATTTTGATATAAGAAGAGACATCAGCACAGATTCTGCAGGCATTAGAAGAATAAGGGAATAATTATGAATAGTTCCATTTACCACCCTTCCACAAATCCCAAGCACTCTATTGTTCTCTGGCACTTCCATCAGCAAAATATCCTACATCCTCAAATTTTTCTGAATGCTACCATTTTTTTTTTCTAATGAGAATCTGGTTTTTCCCTAAGGATTCTTCTACAGCATTCTCAAAATGGTGGCTATTTCTCACCCGTAAGCCCCACCTCACCAGGCCTACAACTGAGGGAAGATATCCAACTTTTTCTTCATTACCTCTTCAAAATTATCATGCCACCTTCTTTCACTGCCACCTCCTTTTCTTAAAAAACCTCTGACACTGACACTCCTTGCCTTAGACTGTACCATCTGCCCCAACTCTGGGTTATGCATACAGACCCCAGGTTACTTCCCTACATTAAAAAGAACTAGTACAGTGTTTATTGTCACTCTCCAATATTATTCCACTAATAATTACTGGGGATCTTACATAGACATCCATTCTTTGAACTTTTTTTCTACAATGTCTTCCTGTAGTGATCATCCATTTCCACTGTCAAATCCTATATCAGTAACAGTATTCCTTTCCATTTTATTTCTAAACATCACACTCTTCAACCACAACTGCTGATTCCAACAATTCTTTTCATTCCATCATGACCTACAATCCATTAGTCCTATTAACTTCTCCTGACCCAACCAAGCCCAGCACCAGACACCTACCTGAAAAAGCAGTCAGAGAGAGGCAACAGCCACACCCCCATACCCTGTGACTTTACTGACAACATTCCTGTGCAACCCATTCTAACAGCTTAAAATGCCTAATTTTCTAGTCCAAGTCCTCTAATAAATACCTATCCTGAAATACACTGATTCTCTTTCCTGAATGAACTCTGAATTTGGTACAGGAAGCAGTGAAAGGGGAACAGGACCTAAAGGCTATAAATCTGAACTGTTTTTCTGTTTGTAGTAAAGGCATTAATGACCCTCAGTGGTATATGGGACATGATATAGTGACAAAATTCTATTTTACTACTATTTATCATCTGCAGACAAGGATCAGAGAGCAAATCCTTGGGTAAATACACTGCTGCTGCCAAAGATTTTTTTTTTTGGGGGGTACCAGGGATTGAACTCAGGTCCTTGCACTTGCAAGGCAGGCCACCAAACCGCTGAGCTAAATCCCTGGCCCTTCCAAAGATTTTAATAAGAGGTGTGGAAACAAGTTGTTAAGAGTAAGTTGCTTAATTAAACTAATGGGTTAACCTGTTTCTAAAACACTGGAGAATTATTTTCTTGGGAAAAGAAAATGATGAGCTTAGTATTTTAAATACATAGCTCAAGGTCTTAATAGAAAGTCTTAGGTCATGTGGCCACTGAGCTGATAAAACTCGTCTTGAATCACAATGCAAATTCAGTTCACACCCTTGCAGGGCACCTTACATCAAAGTAGGGCCTTGACTAGCATGGATCAGATCCTTGAAAACTGACATGGGCACCTCTAGGCAAATTCTGATGGAGCTAAGTGCCTGAAACTCCTAAAATCTGTCAAAGGTCCTTTGCCACCGGAAGTAGTCATTTATCCCACAATTGAGGACTCAGTCTCCCTTTATCTGAAGGCCACATAAAGGCATCCCCAGAGACAGTTGCCTTACATGGTGACTGCCAATCATCCTACAGACCTACTCCTAAAACCTCTCATTATTGAGACATATAACCAGAATGAAATCCCAGGAGGTCTTGGAGTTAGGCATACAACGTGACCTGTGCTGATATGCAACACGTATGAAAAGATTTGCAAGATCAGGCCAATTTAATGTTAACACAAAGCTGGGAAATATGTATCTCAGAGTCCTCTTCCCTGGATGTTTCTGTACTAGAGTTGGGCAGAGAAATATGTGTCACATTCAGAAGAGATAAAAAAAGCAGCAGCCATTATGCCTTGCAGGTTGAGGTAATCTTAAGGTAATGAGAGATAGGATGCAGAGGGGCTGCCAAGTTTAATCTGTCCTCACTCTTCTATTTCCCTATTGCATGTCACCATCCCTACTCCACATCCAGCTAGCTAGTCTTCTCAACTGCCAGGCTTGCTAACCAACAGCAACCCCAGGCCCACCAGAAATTTGACTGACACCTGGGAAACATGTTAGCTACGTGTTCTGGCTTCGAAGAGTCTACCTTTGCAGTGTTATACCAAAAGCTAAGTATTAATTATTTTTTACATATGCATGATAAATCTATGGAGAACAGCTTATACTATATATTGTAATTTCTTCATTTTTACATGCCCTTTAATGAGCATTTATAAGTTTTATAAAAATAAGCATGCAGTTTAAAACATTTCAGGCAACACTTTCTAATCTGTAACACTCTAAATTCCCTGGGGGAAAACAAGCGGGGGTTTTTTTTTTGTTTGTTTTTGTTTTTCCATCCTAAAAAACAATTTTAGAAAAGAAAACTTACATCATTAGATTGAAACAATCGAGTCATTGCAAAGAAGGCTTCTGTAGCTTCCACAGTTCCGAAGTGTTCACCCTATGTAAAATTTGAAACAATTTTTTTAAACATAAAAATTCAGATGTTAAGGACTTTCTCTTTATTTCTGCATAAATCTTTTAGAATTCAGGGGAAAGAGTATCTTTGTAAACATTCTGCTTCTTGTAATTTCTGGCTTTCAATTTATAAACCCAAATAGCCACTGATGCATACCTTATTTAAAATAATTCAGTATCACACAGCACACATAAAAGTTATGGAACAGTGCTAAGCTTTTGACAGAAAGTGTTTTTATTTCCCTGAATTTACAAGGAGACAGAATTATGATGCAAGCAAAGTTTCTAATCAGAATAGGGTGTTACTATTATTACATTGCCCAACAACAGAGATCTCAGTGGCCATTTGGGTTTATAAATTCCATTTTTTGACTTGAAACTCAGAGAACAAATACGTGGCTTTCTTAACTTTAAAAAAAAAAAAAGTACTTTTCCATAAAGATCTAACAAAAAATAGGGAAAGAGATAAAACAGATGTTCCCAAACCTGTTCATGTGGTTAATTATGTTTATACTGTGCTTGATAATTTCCTGATTTATCAAGTTACTTGTTTCAACATGAACTGCCGCGTGAAAAAAGGTATTGGCCAATATAAAAGAATATGCTATTCTGAATCAACTTTGACTCTGTTTATATAATGTATTTAGCCAATTTGGACATAATGTGTGCTAGGAAAAGTTAAGTCAAACTGACTGTGGCTGAAGTATCTATAATGTGCTGCCACAGAGAGATTATGCTATTTATAAACAAATATATTTTATTTAAAACTATATTCTTGTCACTCAGTCTCAATTTGCAAACAACAAAGTTTTATTAAGTCTCTGAATGACATCTTTAGTTAAAAAATAGTAAAAATAAGGCTTTTTTTAGAATTCAAATTGCAAATTATAGCCTTCTTAGCAGCTTATGATCTATGAAAGTATATATATGAAGTATATTAAGGCTCTATAAATTTCATGAGATATTTTACAGTGTGAAACAAGAAAAGGAAAAGAAGTAACAATGACAGAATGCAAAATTTACATTCCATGGCAAGTATTGTTTTTGGTTTTTTCTGCTATATCCCAGTGCCCAGAATAGTGCATAAGACACAAGAGGAATGCAATAAATAATTGCTGAGTAACCACATAACACCTAGTCCTGAATGTTTATCATGTGTCTATCACTATTCTCAATGCTTTATGTTTATCATTTCATTTAATCATTACAACTTTATAAAACAGATATTACCATAATCTTCATTACAGAACAGGACATTAAGGCCCATAATGGTTAAATTACTTGCCCAAAATCATATTGCCAGTAATATTGGAATAGGAATAGGAATGATAAACACAAAATCTGAATATTAAAAGTTTTAAATCTGAAATTTGTCTGACTTCATACTATATTTTCAGAAAGCCATGAAGACCCCAAAAAACATACAATATGATCTAATTAAGACTCATTAAACTGACATCAATATATTTGAGAATCTACTCTGCTTAAACAGTTTAATATCTCATGAATATAAAAAGAAGCATGTCATACTCCTTCTGCTCTGAGTTTTGCATATTATTTTAATCAAACTTGTGGATTTTAAAGTTCAATAAATTTTTTTTACTATACTCTCTAGAAAACACTTCACTGTATGTTACATATTTCTATTCTGTGACACAAATCTCAGGAAGGTGAAAATAATTTACCTGGTTCAGTAAGTACAGAATCTTTGTAAGAATATGCAAACATCTTCTTGGATTGATGGGAGTTTCATTGAATATACGAGCCTATGAAAACATTAAAAATGTTGTTTCATATAGTGCATTTGCTATCACAAATTACTTTAATACTGTATTTAATACAATCTCCAAAAAGGTTAGCTGTCT
Source organism: Fukomys damarensis (assembly GCF_012274545.1). NCBI lineage: Eukaryota > Metazoa > Chordata > Mammalia > Rodentia > Bathyergidae > Fukomys > Fukomys damarensis. The sequence goes on along the minus strand of NW_022900916.1, from coordinate 36,649,690 downwards.
ATAGTTCTCACTTTACTATAGTATATGACAAATTATTAGATGTGGCCTTAATTTTCCAATGTATACTTTTCCTTAGTTTAACCACTTTATGGGCTTCAACTATATGGACTTTCTGTTAAACAAGTCACAAAATTTATCAAATGAATACAATGAGGTTAATTTCCCAACACATAGCAAAGCCTGAATTTCTGTAAATTCTCGATTCTATCACATGTAAATCTTCTTCCTTTTTCCTCAAGTCTCTATTTTCTGAACTCAGTTACATTTAGGTTTTTGTTTGTTTGGATCCGGGGATCGAATCTGGGTCCTGGCGCTTGCGAGGCAGGCAGCAGAACCACTGACCTAATCCCCGGCCCTCAGTTACGTATCTTAATACCCCTTTTGGATGTCCTAATCACAGCATCCCAAAGGTTCTTTGTACACCATTCTAAAAAAAAGAATAGAAAAAAAAAAAAAGAGCACAATTTACTTTCAAGCCATACCTCTTGTAAGACAGCACTCTTCTCCAGATGCTGGAAAGGATTGGAGCCACTACCTATAGCATAAAACAAAACAAGTCTTCAGTAGCTGCTCTACACATTTATTTTCTAGAGAAGGGCACTGATGTTTGGGAAATCTCAAAATGAGGTGATCATTTAGCTAATACAGTGATAATAATTACTAATATGCATATAACCGAATGAAGTCATTTTGATTCTGATATAAGTCCCGTCGTCATATCCTAAGAGCTTGGCTCTTTTTTTCAGGAAACCTGCCCAAAATTCGTGTCTTCGTTCCCTGCCCCCACCCCCAACGAATGTTACAAACGGGTGATTTCCACACAATGAAGATTAATGAGATTCATGATACAGCCCTTTTGATTTAACTAAGAGCAAGACCTATTTTATGTATTTCTACTGAGAGGCACAGATGAAGAGTTTCACAGAGAATCACATGAAAGTAAAGCTGGATGAGGCCATGAGGGTTAACTAACCTAACCCTCTACCACGCTTAGCAGCTTTCGAACACTGGGAATTCTTTTTCTTTTGTGGATGGCTTGGCATCTTCCTCAATCTCCTCGAAAGTCACTTCTGGATGTATGAGCACTCGAAGAGCTATGTCCCACGGGACAGCTGGGCCCTGGGAACAAGTCACATTCCTGGGCCAGCAGGAATGACTAGAAGGTACAAGACACCTTCATGTCCATATATACGCACTCGCTGCTCCGCAAACCCCCAACCCCGGATAAGAGGGTGTGCACCCGGGGCCACACAGACCGACACAGCTTCGCTCCACAGCAGCCGCAGAACCGCGGGAGGGCGGTTCATATGGGCTCAGCCGAAGGAGGGGGCGGAGGAAGGGGCGGGGACGGGACTGAGCGGGGGCGGGGCCGCGAGCAGCCCGAGGCAGAGCAGCGAGCCCGGATGA
>NW_022900916.1:36641130-36647991 GCF_012274545.1 Fukomys damarensis | reverse complement strand
AAATCAAAGTTATTCTATTTTTAATATAAGGTAAAATTAAAATGTAACAATAAAAGTTAGATTAACATAATCTTTTAAATAGTAGAAGAGATGAGTTTCAGATGAACTATTTAATGTAGTCCAAAAAGGCAAATCCAAATCATTATCAAACATGAAGAGAAATAAATGAAGGGAAACAGAATGATTAAAAGCTTTCATCTGGAAATTTGATTTCGCCCTCACCCCTCTGGGGACGTAACCACGCCCCCCCCGGTTGCCACAAGGGGCGGGAGGAGGCGAGGTCCCGAACTCGTCCCGCCCAATTCCCCCGCTCCTCAGCCGCCCACGCTTGCTAAGTGGTGCAAGGTGATTTTATTTGGTAGGTTACTTCCGCAGGACCCTCAGTCTCTGGAGAGCCCTGAAGGGTTTGTTTTCACCTAATGAGAGTGGCATTTTTGATAATCCATTGCTGTGCCCTTCCGTTGCGGAAGGAGTTTTCTCCCGGCGCGCTTCGGCTGGGCTTCTCTTTCTGAAGCGATGAAAGTGTGAGTGGTTCCCGAAGCACCTGGGTAGTCGGCGTCTCACTCACTGACTTGTTGGAAGCTACGACAAAGCGCAGGGTATCCTAGTGAATGTCATTTCCAAATGTGCCAGAAGGATGCCTAATGGGAGGCTTGGGAGGACCAGAAAGCTGATCTTTACTCTTAGCAAGAGGGTAGATTTTTTGGAGTTGCAGACTGCCATTCCTAGCTTTAATAACTGGATTCCTTCTCTTCATCAAAACCCACCCAGTTTGAAACACACTGCCAGTTTAATCTTTCTTGCTCAGTTCCACCCTTTTCGAGGGATTCCATCCCCAGCCATTTTCACAATTAAGTCACTGCGTTTATGTGCACTCTCTTGTGCCATTTAGCCATTCAGAAGGTATACTGGTATTTGGGAGTGTGACAAACTTTTTCCACCTTTGCTTTAGTGGCACTACTTTATCCAGATTTTCTTATCCTCTGCCTGATTTTCTGGAAGCATAGTATGGCCTTGCGCCCATCCCTCCCCACTTTTTGGATGTATTTTGCCTTGTGTTTATCCCCTTATCGCCATTCCCATCACTTTGGTTCCAGTCCTATCCTCTGCTTGGACAGCCTCCTAACTAGCTAGCTTTCATGGCTTCCACCCTAACCGTTCTTAGTGTAATCTTGTATTTGGCTGCCTCATAAACAAGAGGCATTATTTTGGAGGGGGAGGAGTGGTTCAGCTCCTCAGGAGAAGTGACTTTGTTTAGAAAATTAGGAAATGCCCTACAGTGATCCCTTTTTTGTATAAAAGAAAACCAAACCAAGTTTCCTTTTTTTTTTTGGAAGGAAACTGCAAGTCACCCACCTTAAATCAAGATAGGAGGAGCTAGCTGGGATATGTTCTTTTTGTAAATGTAAAATGAGTGCATCCTATTAACCACCTTGCTCTTGCAGGATTAGAGATACTCGAATCTAAATTAGAGTCTAGAGAAGTTCTTTCCCCCATATGGGTGTAAGCTGAACTGCAATATCCTACATATGGTATCATTTAAGATTTAATTCAGATGACTAAATGTACTGTATTAACTATTATGTTTGCTTTATCTGGCTTATATGTTCAGAAATGTCCGGGTGAAATTTCTCTTGGAAGAAATAGATGTTTGCATTTATATAATCTGGGGCTGAAAATAAACAGGCTCTATGAAAGGAGAGATCTGGGAACTAAGCAGAAACAGTATTTATAAGCTGGAAAGTCCCAGGAATGAGAATGTTACAGAGGCCTGCTGGGAAGTACAAAGAAGCTGAGGTTGGGATGAGGCTAAACCTAAGAGTGGCCCCTTTTAAAGGAAAACAAATTGCTCTCTGCTGCTTTTGTTTTACATCAAATTCTGTTTCATGCCACGGGATGGTTTTAGTTGCATATGTGGAGTTAGGGAGAAACAGTAAGTAGGGGTGAGGTGCAAATAGGTATAGGAAGAACAGAGAAGCCTGAAGAAGTCAGGTAAGTAGGGTTGTACGGTATGACTTTCCACCTCAGACTGTGACCTGAGGATAGCTGGTGAAGGTGTTAAGGCAGTCACTGGGATGGGATGGCCTTGAGGGCCTGGTAAGGATACCTTTGGGGGAGTCTCCGATACTGTTGAGAGAAACCCAGTGGAAGGAGTGGACCTGCTCATGCAGCCTAGGAGTCTGGGAAGTCTAGGGGCCCATCAGTTACATGTCTGATAAGCATTTCTGTGTCTAGTGCCCTGAAAACCTTCAGGAGAGCCCAACTGCCAAATGGAGAAAATTTATTTACCATAGTATACAGGCCCTTTGTGGCCTGGTCCATCTGTCTCACCTACTGAAAGTGCTATCATTGGTGTTTGCCAAGTGCCCAACATTTAACAGGTAACCTGTAAGTGTTGTTAAATGAGGAGCATTTTCACTCAACACGCTCTTCAATACAACCTTATTTTAAATCCCTTCCCCCATCCCTTCCCTGAAGCCCAAAGAGACTGGATGTCTGAGACTCACAGATTTATCCTTTGACTCTTCTAAAGCAGTTTTCCTCAAAGAACGATATGACTGTTGGGATGGTTTTATATGGTACATAGGCAAACATTTTAAAATTTATAAATTTGTATAACAAAACCATGATGTCAACAATGTGATGTGATTCAGGACAAGAATTTTAAAAATCCTTTTAAAAAAAAAATACTAAGTAATTTGTTGGGTTTTTTGTTTCATTTTGTTTTGTTTTTGGTACCCGGGATCAAACTCGGGACCTTGCACTTGGGAGACAGGCAGTGGCACCACTGTGCTAAATCCCCAGCAATGCCAAGTAATTAATAGAGCAAATAATATTAATAATATGCAAAAAATATAAAAGGTGATATCGTTTGGGAAATACTATGCTTGCACTTTCTTTACATTTTGGCTTTAAACAGAGTTCAAAACCTTCACCACTTGAGCTTCTTTTAGTTCTTTGCTTCCCTGCTACAAGGAAAAAATAGTGTCCAGAAGAATCATGAGAAATAACAATTTCCCCATATCTCTAATGCCCATAGATTCTAACTCTGGCCCACATCTCAGTCCAAAAAACCACTGCATTGAAAGAGAAGACCTTACCATCTTTCATCTTGTCTCTTTCATAGACTGGAGCAAAGTTGAGCTGTGGATACATTTTTTTCTGTTTCCTCAAAGCATAGGTTTTTGAATACTGCCCTTCGGTCTTAAAGTCGCTGTCAGTGGAAAACCTTAAACAAAAGAAAAAAGTTCATTTAGTGGATTCTACGGCAAAAGGTTGATGGTACAGGGCACTTTAAAATTGACTACATCCTCCATCCTCAGAGATTCCAGGAGAGAAGAAGGGACAATGAGAAGAGCCTGCTGATTAGTATAGCATGAGAGTATCTTTCAGTAGCAAGGTAGCACTGCCAACCCTTGAAGTAACTTGAGAATCTCCTCTCTCATTCCCAAACTAGATAAAAGCTGCTTCAGAAACTGGTTTCAGATAAGACCTCTTTTGTCTTTGTGTTTTCGAGGTACATAGTTCCTATACTATAGTCTTTAATTTATATCTAGGATACATATTTTTTTTCCTCAAAATGCAGACCTTAGAGCACTCCCCTTCACCCTTGAAATCAGTCAGTGCAAAACTTTAGCTTTCATTGTTGTTCCCCTCTCTCTCAGACAGGGTCTTGCTATGTGGTTCAGGCTGGCCTTTAACTCACTATATATTCAGGCTGGCCTTGAACTCTATGCAATTTTCCTACCTCAGCCTCCTAAATGCTGGGATTACAGGCATGCTCCACCACTCCCAACTCATTACTATTTGTCTTTGATTAGCGTGTTCCTTAAAGGTCATATAGGTGGCAAGTTCATGAGGCTGAAAGTAATGTAGGGAAGCCGTGTCTCGTTATTTCATAGTTGACCATGCTCCCTACAACTAACAACTACATGAGGAACTTTCTCATTGCACCTTGTTCTGTAGAGTCTTATCCAGAACCCCTTTGGGTACCCTTCTGTGTTTGTTAAATTGTATTGAGAGGAGACAGTAACAAGAAAAGACACAAAAGACTATGAGTACAAGAGCCAGGACTTTACCTAAACCATTGTTTTTCCTTGGATGTAGGATCATCAAACTTTTTCATGGGGAAGATTGGCTTTAGCCCCGATCTCACCTTTTTTTTCTGAGGCATCAGGGGCAGGCAAAAGTTCTTGGTGGTTTTGTGCTGATGACTTTCCTATATGTGGCAGAGGGAGAAAAAGTGAGCAAGTAAGCTGAGTCCCTTGGGAACTAAAGCCTGGAATAAGTCCCTGAACTGTTGTAATTCCTCTGAAATGATGGAGCAACACACAAGGGAATAGGGAACTCAGAAACCAGACCAGAGGAAGCAGTTAACTGACTGGGATAATTATGTTTCATTGCCAGGTGGCTTGTCCAAAGGAAGCCCTTTTCCCTCCCCCCCCTTCCCTTCCCTTCCCTTCCCTTCCCTTCCCTTCCCTTTCTTTTTCTTTCTTTTTTTAACAGGTATCAAACTCAGGACCTCGCACTTGCCAAGCAGGTGCTATGCCACTTAGCTAAATCCCTGGCCTGAAAGGTGGTCTGTGTCTTAAGTAACTGATTGAAATTTCCTACTGGCCCTTGGAAGTAAACAACAGAGAAGTTACTCGGTTTGGGGAAGCTTTCAATCAGCAAATTATTGGAGAAAATGAACATTTGAAGAGAAATTGGGCAATAAATCCAGGGGATTCTACCTTCCTTTCTTGGAGATGACTGCCTTATCCACATTCCTTTCTCTGCCTACGGTGAAGAGGCCTGGGAGTGGGTTGGTTTGTGAAGTAATAATTGCACTGTTCCTAAAGATCATAGGATCAAAGACCTTCAGAGTCTTAAAAGTCTTCCATTGCTCAAGTGATTGATATGCCTATATCTTAAAAAAAAATTTTTTTTTTTGACCAGCCAATAGCAGTGTCCCTCTAACTTTTACCCAATAGACAACAGAACAAATCTAATGCCTCTTTCGGAGTCCTTCAACTTTTTGATGCAATACATTATTTTCCTTCCAAGCTATGTTTCTTCCAGGTTAAACATTACCAATATCTTGAACTTTTCTTCCTATAACATGGCTTTAAGTTCCTTTGTTCTCCTGATTTATCTTATTTGAGAAAATTGCAATTTATATTTTTCCTAATGCATAGTAATGCAAAATGAAAACAGTGTCAAGTGAGGCAATTGCACAGTTCTGACCTCTATGAAGTATCTATTCATAAGTCATTTTCTCTGCTGAGAGCCTTCTCTAATCCATGTTCCAAAACTGCCATTCACAAGCCATCCCTTTTTTCTGCGTTGTCACCTCACTGTCACATTATACATTACTGTGTGATTGTTTACTTGATTGTGGTCTGCCTCACTAGAATTGAAACTCATTAAACCAAAGATTTAGTCTTAGGGATGTTGGTGTATCCCTAACAGTGTTTGGCACATAGTAGGTACTCAACTAATATTTGAATGAATGAGCAAACTCAATTGACCTATTGAGCTTTTTCTTTCAGAAATTAAAAGCCTTTTTAAAAATGCTTGCTGTTGCTGAACCATATTTTCTTAATTCTGATCTCATTCTCTTTAATTTGTTCTAATTTTATTAAAATCTATTCAAGTCACCTCAACTAATAGTTGTCTTAATGGAAGAAATATGTGCCTAGGAACATAGCTAATAACCCAGCCATAAAAACAACAGAAATATTAACACAGCTGGACCTCATAGGAGAAAAATAGGAACTGAAAAATTATTTGGAATAAAAAGTGGCACTCTATAAGAACCACTGTCATGACCCTAACATCATACTAAAATGTCCTCTGTGACTTTCTTCCTGTCTGCTTCCTTTTTCACTTCTTACCTCCTCTCCTAGCTGTATTCTACTTCCTTATAACTTCAACCCATCCTCTACTTTCATGGACCCTACACTGTCCTTCCTCGTGGTTTGATTTTTTTTTTTTAATGGTCTCACTCTTCGTGCCTTATGTTCAGTTTTCTTTTCCACTGTGTTAATCTTTTCATTTTCTAATTCAGGTGTCTGGAAGCAAAAATTTGATTAACTGAAGAATTTCAGTTGTTGGTAGGTAGATAAATTTTTGTTCTGATATTCTTTTTGATTGTTTGTGTTTGAGAGTAACCATCTATCCCATAGGTCACTGACCAGTAGAGAGATGGGGTGATATTGTACAAAATAGGGCCCCTTAGGCCATTTCCACAGGAGACTGTGGTAAGGCCAGTTTCACATAGAAGGAACTATTAGTGTAAGAATCCCCTTACATTTTGCAACTTGCTTCGAATCCACACTCTTCTTACATGTGCAGGTGTGTGAAAATAATGCTTTTATCTTACCTGGCCTAAATCCCAGCTACTCAGGAGGCTCAGGCAGAAAGTTTGCAATTTCAAGGCCAGCCTGGGCAACTTAGCAAGACTTTGTCTCTAAATAAGTTTTGAGATGTAGCCCAGTGGTAGAGTGATTCACTAGCATGTGCAGAGCCCTGGATCAACCCTTAGCAGAGAGAGAGAGAGAGTTGCTTTTGTGTATACAAGATTCCAGGTTCACAAAATACTGTCCTCCTCAGCAAGCAAAGGAGGGGGTGCAGCATGAATATTGAAGAGCCTTTACAGATATTGTGCATTACAGTCTTTCATAATCAAAGCTTAATTCTGTCAGTAATATAACTTAACTGGTACCACAGTTTGCTCAGATTCTGCACCTAGCCTGGAGGGGTCACAAAGTGATAACTGTTGGAAGAAAGCTCTTTTTGCACCCAGGTTACAAGTTAGCCTTGTGTTTTCTTTTTCCTTCTTTCTTTCTTTTTTTTTTTTTTTTTTTTTTTTTTTTTTCC
>NW_022900916.1:36628048-36640950 GCF_012274545.1 Fukomys damarensis | reverse complement strand
TTTTTTTTTTTTTTTTTTTTTTTTTTTTTTTTTTGTACCAGGTATCAAATTCGAGACCTTGTATTTGCAAGGCAGGTGGCGGCACCACTGAGCTAAATCCCCTGCCCAAGCCTTGTATTTTCTTCTCAATGTTGAGCTAGGCAATCCTGGCCTAGGATTTATCTCTCCCTCAGTGCATATTATGGACTTCCATTAGAAATGACCACCAAACTTACCTTCAAATGGCACAAATTCTGAGACCCAAGAGACCACAGGCAGTGCATTTGTTCATTCCTTTTGTCTCACATACCATTATCTAATGGTAGTAGAATTTTATCTTCCACTTGAAGAGGCATTGCTCACTGCCATCCATCTAGCAACTGAGAAATTTGGAATGTACTAATTCCAAATTTGCTGTATTTTAGTCTAAGGATCCGTCTTGGTTTCTTTGCTTTTGTTTTGTTTTGTTTTTGTTTTTTGAAACGGTCTCACTGTGTAGTTCAGGCTGGTCTTGAACTTACTATTAGTCCAGGCTGGCCTCGAACTCCTGCCTTAGCCTCCCAAGTGCTGGTATTACAGGTATGCACCACCATGTCCAGCTAAGGATTTATCTTGGGATATCCCATTCCCTAATTTCGATTATATTCCTTGTTTGCACTTTTACTTAATTTCATCTTATTAGATTAGACCCTTTCTCAAGGCTGTCAATATTTTGCTTAGATCCTGATTCCTAAATGTCTCATATCAATGCTTCACTTCCTCTACTGTTGACATAGTTCGAATCTTTAGTACTTTCATCTTGACTATTACAGTAACATCATAACTAATCTTTTTGGATTTTGTCTCTTCCACAATTTAAGCACCTTTCTTCAAACTGCAAAATCCTCTCTCTAATTCACAAATTTGATTATAGCCTTTTATCGCCTGCCATTTACTTACTTACTCTCTTAGGTCTCCCTGAAAGTGCCTCACTTTCAGGCACTTTCTTGTGCCTCCATGCCTCTGTGCTTCTCTGTGATTGAAACATTTTCCTATTTTTTATTGTGAGTCACCTCCTTGATTACTCTGTTTCTGCCAACAGAAATATTGCTCTGTAGTCTACATTACTTCTGTATCTTGTATATTCTTTGATTATTCATATATCTTGGTATATTGAATTATTTTATATATCTAATTTATCGATCACCAAATGGATTCCAAGTTCCTTCAAAATAGAAACTGTCCTACAATCATCTTTTTAGTCTGGTTCTTTGCTTACTCTATGTTCAACAATGGTTTATTGAATGGTATTTGAACATCTTTAGCCTCTAATAAAATTCCAAATATCTATCTACTGTGATGGTAAATTTGTTTTTCCTTCTCCTGACATCTGAAAATAAAACAACATTTACTCTTTTCCCATTTAAATATTCATTGCTGTTCCTCAGTTACTGATTCATCATTTACTACATTATTCTCAACTAGAAAACCAGTGGACAGTTTCCCTTTGGTCATTACAAACCAAATATCTGCAACCAAAGAGAAACACTTTGCAGTTGAGACACCATCTTCTCCCTGCAATGGTGTTTCATGACCCAACCTTGTAGAATTCCTGTTCTGAATATTTTACAGGCCCTCTGGATTCTGCTTTTTGAATCATCTGACTAGGAACAAGAAGGCAAAGGTAGTTTCCTGGGTATCGTTGTCCATGTTAAGTTAGTGCCTTTCTCAATTTTACTCTTTTTTTGTTTGTTTTGGTTTTTGTTTGTTTGTTTGTTTGTTTTGTGGTACCTGGGATCGAACTCTTGCGTTTGCAAGGCAGGCCACCGAACTGCTGAGCTAAATCCCTGGCCCTCTCAAATTTACTCTTAATTCTTCAGAGTCCATGGTTAGAGAGCCAGGAGACTTCCCTAAGTACCATTACCTTGAACAATAAATCCTTGGAAAAGTATTTCGGAGCACTGTCCTTCTCCTGCTGGCAGATTGAGCAGAGAGGTGGGTTGTTGGTCATAATCAGTAAGGTCATATCCTGATCATATTCAGTTACTTTTAACATGAAGCTAGTGATTTTCCTGTTTTGATCCAGGAATTTCTGCGTTGTAGTGGGCTTCAGAGGCTCATAGTACTGGGCCTGGGTGAATAGAAAAGTTTCCAGCAAGACAATGAGATAAGATTGAGAAAAGGAGCAAATCAGTTGGATAAACTACTGTGTGGGGTAGAGTCAAAGGCTGAGCAAATTGTTGATCCTAAACTCTCAGAAGCTCTCCATCCTCATCTTCCCTTAGGGCCTTTATTCCCCTTCAAATAATCTAAGAGGCTGGGAAAACACAACAAAAAGTTTCCCACCACAACAGAAGCAAGATGCTTAAATTCTTCCAAAAATAGTGTAATGTGGTGCCCAGCATAGTAGGGCAAACCGGGAAGTCCTTTGTGGCTCAATTTGATTTGCTGTCCCCTGACAATTGTCTCTGCAGAGAGGGGAAGCCAGAGACCAAGCTGCTTGTGTATGGAGTTGTTCACTAGCAAGCCCAGTAAACACCTCCCTATTTACATCTTCCCACTGCCACTGCCTCCCACCCGCACAGCCGCCTGAGCAGGCAGGCGTTCATAAGCAAAGGAAAGGCAGTCACAAAGCACAGCATGTCACTTAAGGTGTGGGTGGGATGGGGCAACCCCACTACATTTGCTTTTTTCTCAATAAGAGTATTAGAGAGGGGAGAAGGGAACAGAAGGGAATGAATTATAAATGTTTTCTCTGATTATAAACATGTTTTCTCAACTGAGAAAAATATCAGGTGGAAGAACCACTTCCCAGGCCCTTCTCTCACCTCACCACAAAATTTGCAAAAACTGCCTCTGGCGTTGGAGCCAGAGTTGCTCTGCCCACCTCCCTGTCCTGGAAATGGATGGGGCACATCTGGCATTGGGGGACATTGGGTACTGAGCCTCTGCACTGCTGCTGAAACTCACCCTTTTGGGTGAGATTTTGGGGGAATGCTTTTCCACCTACCAAATCTGGATGGGTTGTGTAGTATCGAAGGTTCTCTAGGACAAATTTTGATTGGCTGACTGCATCAAAAATCTAAAGACAATAATCAGAATTAGTGATTTCACACTGTACCTGTCTTAATATTTCACTGCTTATGTGGGCTCATTAGAAAGGGTTCTCTAATGGATGCCAAGTGAGGAGAACACTGTTCTTTATGTTTTGCACACTGGGTTTCTGGAGCAGGGGGCACAGCAAAAAGAGCTGGGACCTGGAACATCATGAGAGGGAAGCTTATAAATGGAAGCATGAACCAGGTTTAGGAAATGTCAGGTGATGCTGTTAGGAGGTGAAGTAGACTTAGCATCAGAGTTTGGATTAAGACAAATCACTGCATGAAATCACACTTCTTTATCTGCTTTTTCCATCTCTACAGGAGGGAGATCAGGTGGCAGTAAACATAGAGGACAGCCTCTCAGGAGAAAAGTAATTATAGCATGGCAACAACCTAAGGGTTGTGGGTGCCAGGGTGCCCTAGATGCAACTCTGCAACTGAGCTGGGAGCAGACACACTCAGAGAGGAATGGAGAAGAGGAGACAGTGCCTTTTGCATTTTTGAACATCTCTGGAGAATGCAATTCTTCCAGAAATGTTGCAAAAAGTAATTGAATTCTGTTATCACTTCTGTCTGCTACTTTGCACTGTTGCACTGGTGGTAGTGCTGGCTATCTGTGAATTGAGGGTTGTGGCTGAACCTCTTCCATCTCCCAGTTGCTGCTTCTGGCATTGTTGCTTCCCCTCTCACCCAGCCCCAGACTATCTAAGGATAAATCAAAAGGGAAAGAACATGGAAAGTAAAAGCTCTGATTTTCTCTGGGCTTGACATAATCAGAAATTAGGGGAGGGGATCATGATCCTGTGTATGGATCAGCATTTCTAAAGATGCTATGCCCCCAAAGAGGAAGTATGGTAAGAGAGGGTTCAGGATAAAGTAGATACACAATGGAAGGTAAAGAAAGCAAGAAGGTAAATGAAGAAGGCAGCGCTCTGGAAGAGGAGATGATGTACTTCAGGAGGAAAATGCCAAGTTAGCTGGCAATTCTTGGTCATTGGAATAAGACAGGCACAGGAATAGCAGGGACACCCATACATACCTTGGGGAGGGTGGGATGAAATATGGGAAAAATTCAAAGATATAACCAATAAATTTTTATTATCTTTTTGGAAAAGGAAGTTTACTTATTCAAAACAAAAATGTATTATGAAAAGCCTGCTTCAGAAATATGACATATGTGGTATATTTACAATTACTAGAAATCTAAGAAATTTTTTAAACCTGGGAGAAAGATATGAAGACTTTTATTCTGTTTTTTAATTAATTATTTTTATTGGTACATTTAAGTTATACAATGTAATCACATTTATCATTGGAAATTTGCACCTTTACATAATCTATCTTGGTTCTTATTTTTTCCCTAATTCCTTGCCCTCCCTTCAACCCCTTCATCCCTCCCTATCTACAAAGACTTTGCTTCTATTTTCTTCTTTTTTTCATATTAATTCCATTCCCATCTTTCTTTCTCCTACCCCCCACTTCCCCTTTCCCTTTGCACTTTTTCTTCTTATAGTCCATATTTACACTTTCAGTTTCTTACGCTAGAGAAACTATTCAGTATTTACATGTGTCCTATTTCACTTAAGAATATCACCTCAATGTGCATCCATTTAGCTATAAATGTCTCTAGTTTCTCATTCTTTTGTGACTGAGTAGTACTCTGTTTTATAAAACACACACACAAACACACATATTTTCTTTATCCAGTCTCCAGTTGATGGACAATCGGGCTGTTTCCAAGTTTCAGCTATTATAAACTGTGCTGCTATAAACATGGGTGAGCATATATCACTGTGGTATGATTTCTTTAATTATTTTGGGAAGATACCCAGCGGGGGAATAGCTGGGTCAAATGGGACTTCCAAACCTAGTTCTTTGAGGTATCTTTATACTGATTTCCACAGCGGTTGCACCAGTCTACACTCGCACCAGCAATGGAGCAATGTTCCTATTTCCCAACAGCCCCACGAGCATTTTTTATTGGGTGATTTCATGATAGCAACCATTCTTTCTGGGGTGAGGTGGAATCTTAGTGTTGTTTTCATTTGTATCTCTCAAATGATTGGTGATGTTGAATGTTTTTTCATGTTAATTTGCTATTTCTACTTATTTGTCTGAGAAATATCTGTTCATTTCAGATGCCCATCTTTGGATTGGGTCATTAAATTTGGGAGATATGATTGTTTTAAGTTCTTTTTATATTCTAGATAGTAATCATTTGTCTGAAGAAGAGCTGGTGAAAATTTTTTCCCATATTGTGAGTTGTCTCCTCACACTGTTGGTGGTTTCTCTTGCTGTGCAGAAGCTTTTTAATAAGAAGACATCCCACTTGTTGATTGATTGTGCTAGTTGACATGCAACTGAGATTTTGTTCATAAAATCTTTTCCTATGCCAATGTCTTCAAGAGTTCTACCTACCCTCTCTTTCAGCTGGTTTAGTGTTTCTGTTTTAATATTTAGGTGATTAATCTATTTTGATTTTAGTTTAGTGCATGGTGAGAGATATAGGTCTAGTTTTAAACTTTAGCAAGTTGAAACCCAGTTTTTCCAGCACCATTTATTAAAGAGGCTATCTTTCCTCCAGTGAGGGTGTTTGGCTCCTTTGTCAAAAATGAGGTGCCTGAATGTGCCTGGTGTTTTGTTTGCATCTTCTAATCTGTTCCACTGGTCCTCAGGTCTGTTCCTTTGCCAGTACCATGCTGTTTTTAATCATAGTAGCTTTGTATTATAGTTTCAAGTTGGTGATTGTGATACCTCCTACTTTATCTTTATTGCCTAGAATTTCTTTTGCTATTCTAGGTGTCTTCTTGTTCCAAATGAATTTTTGGATTGTTTTCTCAAGGTCTGTGAAGTATGCTGCTGCAATTTCAATTGGGATTGCATTGAATCTATATAGCAGTTTGGGAAGTATGGCCATTTTTACTATGTTGCTTCTTCCTACCTAGAAACAAGGGATGCTTTTCCATTTTCTGATATCCTCTTTAATATCTTTTTTTCAGAGTGTTGTAGTTTTCAGAATAGAGGTATTTGATTTTGTTAGGTGGATTCCTAGGTATTTCAATTTTTTGGAAGCTATTGTGAAAGAAATTTTTTGCCCTATTTCTCTCTCAGTGAGTCTGTTTTTTGTGTACAGGAAAGCTATTGATTTTTGTGTGTTGACCTTGTATCCAGCTACTTTGCTGAATTTGGTTATTAAGTCTAGAAGACTTTTGTTGGAGTTATTGGGGTTTTCTAAATAGAGTATCATGTCATCTGCAAATAATGACAATTTGACTTCTTCCTTTCCTATCTGTATTCCTTTTATTTCTTTCTCCTATCTAATTGCTGTCTAATGTTTCCAAAACCATATTGAACAAGAGTCGTGTAGTAGAATCCTTGTTTTGTTTCTGATTTTAGTGTAAAGGATTTGAGTCTTTGACCATTTAGTATGACATTGGGTGTTGGCTTGTCATGGATGGCTTTTATCAGATTGAGGTGGACACCGTCTATTTCAATTTTTTGGAGGGTTTTTTTTATCGTAAATGCATGTTGGATTTTGTCAAATGCTTTCTCTGCATCTATTGAGATGATCATATGGTTTTTGTCCTTGGGTCTATTAATATAGTGTATTACATTTATTGATTTGTGTATGTTGAATCATCCCTGCATCCCAGGGATGAATCCCACTTGGTCAAGGTGTGTGATCTTCTTGATGATCTTCTGCAGTCTATTTGTGAGTATCTTATTAAGGATTTTTGCATCTATGTTCATTAGTGAGATTGGCCTATAGTTCTCTTTTTTGGTTTGGCCTTTCTCTGCTTTGGGGATCAAGGTGATGCTTGTTTCCGGCAATGAATTTGAGAGTATTGCTTCCCTTTCAATTTCACTGAAGAATTTAAACAGTAGTGGCAGTAGTGCCTCTCTAATTATCTTGTTGAATTCAGCATGAAGCCGTCAGGACCCGGACTTTTCGTAGTTGGTAAGTTTTTAATTACATTTTCAATTTCATTGATTGATAGTGTATCATTTAGAATTTTTAGGTCCTCCTTCAACTTTGCTAATTCATATGTATCTAGGAATCTGTCCATTTATTCTGTATTTTCCATCTTATTGGCATATAGGTTCTGAAAGTAGGTATTGATGATCCTCTGGATTTCTGCTGGGTCCATTTTAGTTTTACCCTTTTCCTTCCTAATTGCATGGATTTGAGCCTTTTCTTTCCTCTTTTTGATAAGGTTGGGTAAGGGTTTGTCAATTTTGTTTATTCTTTCAAAGAACCAACTCTTGGCTTCTTTGATATTTTTTTTGTATTGTTCACTTAGTCTCCATTGCATTAATTTCTGCCCTGATCTTTATAATTTCCTCCCTTATATGAGCTTTGGGTTCTGCTCTTCTTTTTCTAGAAGCTTGAGGTTCAGCATTAGGTTAATTGTGCTCTCTGTTTTCCTAATATGATTATTCACTGCTATGAATTTCCCTGATAAGACTGCTTTCATTGTGTCCCATAGATCCTGATATGTTGTATTGTCATTGTCATTTAATTGTAGAAACTGTCTGATTTCTTCTTTAATTTCCTTCTAATTTAATTTGCTGTTCAATTTCAATGTATTTATGAAATTCTTGCAGTTTCTTTTGCTTTTGCTCTCCAATTTCATTGTACTATGGTCTGATAATATGCGGAGGATAACTTCAATTCCTTTGCACCTACTTAAAGATGTTCTATGAACAAGTATGTGGTCTATTTTGGAGAATGAACCATGTGCAGCTGATAAGAATGTGTATTCTGATTTAGTAGGGTGAGACACTCTGTAAACATCTGTTAAATTCATTTGTTCAGTAGTTTGATTGGGTTCTAGTATTTTGTTATTTTCTGTCTAGTTAATGTATTTGTGGCAGTGGGGTATTGAGGTCCTCCATTACTATTGTGTTAGTGCTTATTTGATTTTTCATGTCCATTAGTATTTCTTTTATATAGTTGGGTGCACTATTGTTTGGTGTATATATATTTATGATTGTTATTTCTGCCTTTTGGATTTTGCCCTTTACAAGGATGTAGTGTCCTTCTTTGTCTCTGTTAATCAGTATTGGTTTAAAATCCATGTGATCTACAAAGAAGTTACTCCTGCTTTTGGGGGGTTCCTGTTACATGGAGTATTATTTTCTACCCTTTAACTTTTAGTTTATGAGTTTCTTTTTGAATTAAGTGTGTTTCTTGTACACAACATATTATTGGATCTTGCTTCTTGACCCATTCTGCTAATCTGTTTCTTTTGATTGGTGAATTTAGACCATTAACATTGATGGTTATAACTGATATGTATTAACGTATCCTTGTCATGACTTTTTCTTTTTGTTGGATTCTCCCCCTTTGCATTTAATTTCCTGTCATGCCTGATGGGTTCATTCTGCTGGGCATCCTGGGGTTGTGATCCTCATTGTCTTTTCCTAGGATATTGTTTAAAATTTTTTGGAGTGCTGGTTTGGTAATCATGAAGTTCCTAAGGTCCTCTTTGTCATGAAACTATCTTATTTCTCCATCAATTTTGAAAGATAGTTTTGCAGAGTATGGCAATCTGGGTTGGAAGTTGTTTTTCTTTAGGGCTTGAAATATGTCACTCCATCCTCTTATTGCCTTGTTGGTTTGTGTTGAGAAGTCTCCTTTGATTCTGATGGGCTTTGCTTTGTATGTGATCTGTTTCTTTTCTCTAACTGCTTGTAAAATTTTGTTCTTCTGTTGGGTTTCTGGAATCTTAAGTATTATATGCCTATGTATAGATTTTTTTTAAAAAATCATGGCTAGTTGGAGTCCTATACTCCTCACTTACCTGTATGTCAAGTTCTTTTCCCCTACTTGGGAAGTTTTCTGCCATTACTTCTGTAAACAGTTTGTGTGTGTGTGTGTGTGTGTGTGTGTGTGTGTGTGTGTGTGTGATCTGCACTCTCTCCTGTTTCTTCACTGACTCTGATCAGTCTTATGCTATTCTTCTTTGAATCATGTAGCAGCTGCTGGATTGATTTCTCATGGTCCCTTACTATTTTTAAGATTTGTTTTTCCTGGTCACTAATTGCAGTCCTATTTTCTGTATCTGAAATTCTGTCCTCTCATTGGCTCATTCTGTTACATAAACTTTTTTGGAGTGTTTAATCTCCTGAAAATCTGTTTGCATCTGTTTTATAGATTCCATTTGTTTCCTATGTTGATATTCCATCATATTTCTCAGCTCCTCTATTTTTTATCTGTGTCCATTCTAGATTTATTAATCATGTCTTGTACTATGGGCACAATCTCTGCTGTTATCTGAGAAATTTTTTCTGTTTTCATTTTTTTCCAGGTCCTCTTTTATTGCCAATTCAGGGAGTCCAGGTGGTTGAGTATCAGATTGTTATATCTCGTTGCTCTTTGGGGTTGCCTGAGGTGATATGGAAGTCTGGTTTTGAGACTTATTTCCATGTCTTCTCATTTCAACAGATGCAGCCTGCTGTGCCTTTCTTGAGGCGACTTTTTTGCTCACCCAGTGGTCTTCAATTCTAAGCAAGCCACTGAGCAGCCTTTACTCTGCTGCTCTCCAGTACATAATTCTTAGGTTTAGAATGGTGGCCTTCTGTATCCCTGAACTGACCTGTTGTCTGGGAGGTCTTCTGGCTGGGGCCTGTGGGCACTTGGGATGGTATCTAGGGGTGCCTCTCCCTGGGGCCCCTATGTAGCTGTTGTCTGGGGGGTGCCTTTGCCTGGGGGCTATGTTTTCCATTTCCTGTTGTCTATGTGGGCTTCTGGCTAGGGTCTCTAGGTACTTATCAATGGTATCGGGGCAAGCCTCTGGCTGTTGCATGTGCATCTGTGTGGTTCTTTTCTAGGTGGGCCCTTGGCTGTGGCTGATGGTATGGCGGAACTCTGGATGAAGCTTTTGCAGCTCTTTTCTAGGTGAGCCATGGCTTGGGCAGGTGTGCCTGCACCTCTGGGGATGGGGCAGGGCCCTGGCTGGGATCTGCCTGCAGTTTGCGCCACTGTGGTCCACACAGCTGCTTGAAGACTTTTGTTTTTTAAATAGTTTTTAAAAATTAATTTTAGAGGGGAAATACTCTGGGTAAAATGTTTTTCATTGCTGATTTTTTCTGAGGTATTGTATCTCTGTTCCAAATTAGCCTCCAGCAGTTAACTAAAGCCACAAGACTGTCCAAATTGGAATATGTTTTTAGTTTTGTTATGTTGACCTGCATTATCACTGTCTCATGAGGTAAAAGCCTAAGACATTGACTTGAATATGATAATCCTAGGAAAGCAACCAAGATGCCTAAGGGACTTTTGCTATAAGAGGTAGCAAGTCTAAGTAACTCAAGGTTTACCACTCCCTCAGAGTACTAGTTCCTAAGTCTTGTGTCCCAATATTTTGAAATTATTTTTTTCATTTTTATTAATACATGTTTACAGTATATAATGATTACATTCATTGTGGGGAGTTGATATCTGATTTGTTTCTAATATGTCCTTGTCTCTTTTCACTGTGCTTCTTTCACAAAGTGAGATGAATTGACCTTGTTCTATATATAAGCTTTAACCCATGTTTGCTTTCCAATAGGAAGTTTGTAGACCCATCTTATAAAAGGCTCCTAAGCAACCCCAAAGAAAGCATACAAAAGATTTGCTACTGCTCTTTCTTACCTCATCATCATCAGTAACTGTTCCTTTCTCAAGTTTAAGTGGGCTGTTTTCTGAGGTTCTACCATTTTGAAACCTGAAAAAGAGGCAGAACATCCAGCTGCATCTGCTGACTTACAGTCCTGGTCCTTCTATATGTCTCAATCTCCCTCAACTAAAATTAGGGGCCTAATTTAGATTACTTCATCACAAATGGCATGTGTAGTAAAGAATAGGACTACAGTGTAAAAGGCTAAACAAGTAGGACCTCTTGAAGATACACTGACATTATAATGAGCTAGTTTCTTCAAAAATAGAAGTTTTTGGTCAAAGAAGTACTTTAAACTAGGCTTGCCTGTAAATGCTGGGAGGCTGAGACAGGAAGATCACACCTTTGAGCCCAACTTGGGCAATTTAGTAATAATCAGTGTCAAAAAAAAAAAAGTGCTGGGGGTGTAGTTCAGTGTTCAGGCCCTGGTTTTTCTCTCCAGCACTGAAAAAAAAAATGCCCTAGTGGACTGCCTATAGAAATTCTTTTGGGCAGTCAGACCCTTACAACATCCTCAAAGACAACCTAAGAATTTGAATGCATACTTCTCTCCTCTTCCTCCACATAGAAATGGCCCTTGTCAATGACTAATTAACAATTAGCCAGTGAATCCATGAGAAGGAATATAGGTCATGACACTTAGCAACAAATATCCATTACTTATGAACCTTGCTTGGATCACTAGCTAACTCATTTCCCTAACCACATCTAAGATTTCTCTTCCAAGAATTAAGATCTACAATGAAAAAGTGATCTACAATGGCAAATACTTTCGTATTCTGCTCTTTCCCTTCCTTTCCCATCTCTCACCTGACAATGATTCCCTTTGAGGAAAAAGGAAAGAGGTAGGAGTCACAATATTTAATAAATAGTGGGAATTCCCTGGTTCTTTTAAAACCTACTTCCAGCCAGAACATAGAAAAAAAAAGTGCTCATCAGGAAGATTGGATTAATAATTAAAATAAATGCCCCTCTTCCTCCTTAGAGATAGTTCCATTTTGGAGTTCAGCTAGCTCAAATTTAAAAGAATTCTGCAAGTACCTCAATTGGACTTCTCTCATTTAAAAATGAGGATAGCTGGGCTGGGGATTTAGCTCAGTGGTGCTGCCACCTGCCTTGTAAGTGCAAGGTCCCAAGTTTGATCCCCAGTACCAAAAAATAAATAAATATATAAGTTAAAATGAGAATAGCTGAACAAGAACCAAATAACAAAAGTAGAAATAGCTAAGCCTAGGTAGTTGGTAGCTCAACTGGCTATAGCATGGTATAGATAATTCCAAATCCAAGATCAAATCCCATCTAGGGATTTCATCTATTACTATCCCTTGCTGGCCATCATAACCATTAATTCAAGCAAGAAATTATTTGTTTATTTGTTTGTTTGTACTGTATGGCCTTCCAACTGAGTAAGCTCTAACCCTAGCCCTTATTTATTTTTAAAATTTTGAGATGTGGTTTCCATAAGTCATTAAATTTTCCAGGCTGGGCTCAAACTCGAGATCCTTCTGCCTCAGCCTCCTGGATTACTGAGATTACAGGTATACACCACCATATCAGCCCAGGAAATGGGCCTTAAAAATGGCCCTAAGGGGAACAGGAGACTCATTGTGGATAAACCAAAATAAATTTATCCCAAATTAACATCTTCAAGTTTGTACTTGTCTGATATATCCTATGGCTGTAAATTACCTAATAATTAAAAATGTAATATAATCTTTATAGTGGCACCTTTAAAAATGATTCTTTGCTATCTAAAAGGCAGCACAGATTTCAGATACTCTTCTTGGAGGCGAATTTAAAGCCTAGGACTACACAGAAAGTACTTCTTTAGACAGTTCAGCAGTGTTCACCTTGAACAACCCTTTCATCAAAGTTACTCTGCTTACTGCATGAAACACAAACCACGCTCTGATTTTTTTTATCTGCTATCAGTCAACTAAAATATCTTTAATGAGGATCTACTCTGTGATTAGCCTGTTCAGAATGCTGTGAATTGCAAAGCAAATTAGTAGCCAGGCATGGTGGCACATGCCTGTAATCCCAGCACTTGGAAAGCTGAGGTAGGAGAATTACTGCTAGTTCAAGACCAGCCTGGACTACATAGTGAGTTCAAGGCCAGCCTGGGCTACATAGGGAGACCTTGTCTCAAAAAAAAAAAAAAAAAAAAAAGAAAAAAAAA
>NW_022900916.1:36581093-36627978 GCF_012274545.1 Fukomys damarensis | reverse complement strand
AAAAAAAAAAAAAAAAAAAAAAAGCAAGTATAAAGTGGCATTTATAATTTAGTTGAGCAAACACAACAACATACTTGGCATATTTCTTTGGGCCCATTGCTGTTCACTGCTAACTGGGGAAACCCAAACTCAGTCTCTCTAAATAATTCACTTTCTGGAGGGGTTCAATTCAATCCATTCTTTCCTTAGCACATCCTTTTTGCCCCTCCTGGTTCTTGATCCTGTGTGGGAAACAAGAGAAGACTGACAAATGATAATGTAGTTGTAGAAAATACACAAAACATACCAGCTTCTCAGGAGGCTAAGGCCGGTGAATCACAAGTTTAAGTCCATCCTGGGCAATTTAGCAAGATCCTGTCTCTAAAATAAATAAATGAATAGATGTATAGATAAATAAATTTAGCAAAGTATGTCCAGGTAAGAGCACTTACCTAGCATGCATGAGGCTCTGAGTTTAGTCCTTAGTACTGCCAAAGAAGAAGAAAGAAAAGAGAAAACAGAATGCACAAAACCTTATCCACAAGAAATAAAGGTTATTTGGCCAGTTGGGTACTGGTGAGGAGAAGTGGTGATTATAGAATGTGAAGCTTAATGACAGCCACATTTTTATACAGTAGGTAAGTTAGTTCATCTCAGTTTCCTGTTAGTAAAGGGCATTTACCAAATGATTGAAAGGTGACATTCTAATTCCATGATAGTAGGAAGATTTACCTATGAGAATATCTGAAATAAAATTAATTCACATGTATTAGTAGAGGGATAAATTTGGAGGAACTTCCTTCTTTTCAATTATCTGTCAACAAACTACATTGGAGGAGCTGAAAAAGTGTGTGTGTGTGTGTGTGTGTGTGTGTGTGTGTGTGTACTGGGGAAGGGTACTGGAGTTTGCTATACTTTTTGATAATAGACTGTTAGAGTGGGAGAACGGTCAACAATGTAGAACTCACCATTTCAAGAAAGGAAAGGTCATTTGGGCTTGGGAAGAGTTTACCTAAAGGATGTAGAGTTTGAGCTGATTGAGCAGGATTGTGTGTGAAGTAGCCTAACTGAAGGCTAATTGTGGCTGTTTTAAGAATTGAGAAATGGGCTGGGGATTTAGCTCAGTGGCACTGCGCCTGCCTGGCAAACAAGGTCCTGAGTTCAATCCCTAGTACAAAAAAAAAGAATTGAGATATAACGATAGGTAGAGAGGATAAGATTCCACTGTGGGGGTCTTGAAGATTAAGTAAAACTTTGGTTAAACCTGTTAGCGCAAATTCCTATAAAGACTGAAGATCTAGAAAGAGACCGTTAATGTTTGTGTTGATAGGCAATTTTTAAGGATTTGGGTCTAGTTTTATTGTCTAGACCCTAGACCCTAAAGATATTTATCTAGAGTTTATGATTAGATTGAACCAAACCCTGAAAGTTACCTTCCAAGGGGAATAGACTAATAAACTCTTCATCTTTTTCTCACCTGTAGCTTTTCTGGAACTGTAAGTCCAGTTCAAGAGTATATTGAAGTAAAAGTAAGAAGGAGCTATCAAATTGGAAGTTACAAGGCTTGTATTACTTGTGTCAGCACAGGCTGTGGGAAAAATCACACAAACACAAAAATTACATTTAAAATAAAAATAGAAAGACCTAGCTTAGAGTAGGGAGTATGTAGCTGTACTCTCAGCTATTTGAGAAGCCAAGGCAGAAGGATCACTTGAACCCAGGAGTTTAAGGCCAGCCTGAGCAACATAACAAGACCCTATTTTCAAGAAGGAGACGAGAAAGAAAGAAAAGAAAAAGGAGCGGGGAGGGGGAGAGGGGGAAGATGAGGAGAAAGAAAACGGGGAGGAAGGGAGGAGGAAGAGCAAGGAAGGAAGAGCAAAAAGGAAGAGGAGGAGGAAGACAAAAGAGGAGGAATGGGAGGAGGAGGAAGGAAGAGCTCAGAAGAGAAAGAAGAGGGCAGAGGAGGAGCAAGGAAGAAAGAAAAGAAAAAGGGAAAAGAATCTGGTGTACAATACCTTTAAAGACAAGAGGAACTTTCAGGGAAGAAAAGGAAATTTCTCGATATGGAAACTTTTCATTTTGAAAATATCTTACTTACTCTGTTCTGGATTCTGGAGGAGACAAGGAATTTGTGATGAATAGGCAATCTAGAATGCTGAGGTGTTCCATGTTGAAGTAGAATGAAAAGGAAAAAGACACACTTAAAATCTCCTTTGTGCTCAGATTTTTTAAACCTATGACTTCCTTATACAAACACACACTCACATGCGCACATGCACAACACAGATGCATATTCATCTTAGCAACATCTCTCAATCAGTCTACTTCATTTTCATCCCATTCCTCACAAGTAGGGTACAAGCATCGTGAACATTTCTCTCTTAGTTCCCATGCTTAAAACACTCTGTATAATAATTATTTGTATCTTCTTTTTTGTGTGTGTTTTTACTCAGCTCTTTCTTCTAAATACAAACCTTTCTAGCTCAATACCAAACCCAACACAACAAGCATTGTTTTTCATGAATGTAATTATATAGTATCTTGTACTTTTATTTATACATTTCTTACATGCAGGGTCTTATCTGCTTCCTATGTGGTCAGCTCCCTAAAAATGGAAATGTGAGTTTTAATATTTGCACCCCATGGAGTTTTGTATGTTAACATTCAAAATCACTATTCATTTATTTTAGTATATTTACTGAACATTAGTCATGTGTTAGACACTATCCTAAGTGATGGGACCCAAGCATAATTCCTTGGTCAATGTATCCTTGACCTTAATCTGGGGTGTTGTGGTAAATTTTTTAAAAAGGAGCATTAAAATGGGTAAATAACACCCACATTTACTCTGTAGGAGTATTTTTATTGATGAATTATTTATTGTAACTTTATGATTTTGTTATATAATGTATACTTAACAGGAAAAGAAAATATCAATAAAATAAAATATTAACATCTTAATATGTAATGAGTGTTTAGAATAAATGTCAACATTTACAACATCAACTGTTACTTGCTTACAAAATCTAAAAAACAATAGAAATAAATTCTTATGTGAAATACAATGAAAATACAAATAGAACTCTACCACAGAAAAAATCTTTACTTCGATTTTCATACCTAAGGCACTTTTCACACATTAAAACAGCATGTTCCATACACAAATATTGCATACACTGATTACACATATGTTTTGTTATCCTGGTTTTTTTGGCAGGACATATTTGACATCTTTCTGGTCTTCCCGGTTTGTTTTAGGAGGTCCTTGTGATGTTTCACCAGGCCAGAGGTGAAAAAAAATCAGTCTGTTCCAGAATTCTTTTGTGGAGTTCTTTGGCCAGATACATACTGTTCTTCCTCTGTTGTAACTGATCAGTTATTAATTCCAGCCTCAATCTTTTAAGAAAATTTATCCATGATATTTTGTGCTTCTTATTTTCTTTGTAAATTGTGAAATTATTTATGCCTGACATGTTTAGGATTAAGTAAAACACAACCATTGTCCAACACTTTGTGCTTTGAGTGACATTATAGTTCCTGCATAACTTGTCAACAACATCTATTCCACCTTTCATTTTGTTGTAAAATGTAACTATTTTGTGGCTTCATTTGTGTGAGGATTCACTATCGATAATTTTTGTAGGGGGATGGGTTTGATACAAGGTCTTGCTATGTAGTTCACACTAGCCAGAAACTCACTGTATAGCACGGACTGATCTTGAACTCACAGGATCCTCCAGGCTCAACCTTCCAAGTGCTGGGATTACGGGCATGCACCACCATGCCCAGATTCACTATTAATCTTGTCATCACGGTGTAATGTTGACAGTATCAATACTACTTTGGTTTTCTTCACTATATACTAGACCAATGATAAGTCCTTCTGAAATCCAAAGATTGTACTATATATTTCTCTATTGTGAATTTGCAACATTTTTTTTTGAATCTCCACTTTGAATAGTTCCTGTGCTGGTCATCTGGTGTTCTTTTAGCAAATGTAACATCAATGGGTAACTAGTGAACCAGTTAACAAGTGTGACGTTTTGGTTACTTTTTGAAATAGGTGCAACAAATCTGTTCACAGTATCATATGGTTTATTACTGCATGAATTAAGACCTAGTGGCTGAATTCCAGTATACATTTCTAAGTTTAAGGTATAAAATGTCTTTGCATCTACCAGATGGTATGAGTGTGTGTGTGTGTGTGTGTGCACACGAATATATATATATATATATATTTTTTTTTTTTCTGGTATCAGGGATTGAACTCAGGATCTTGTAAGGCAGGCACAGTGCCACTGAGTTAAATCACTGGTCCTAAGGCTATATATTTATATACCATATTTGGAAGGTTTATTCAGCACGTGTTGCAGAAAGCTACAACCGCCATCAAATGATGAAAATTGTCACTTGTCATGTATTTGGATGATATATAAATTGCTTGACAGTTTGAAACAAAGCTTTAAAAAATGAGTGATTAACAGCTGAAGTTATTTTTCTTTTTTCTTTCCTAGTGGGTCTTTTTGTCATTAAAATGTGGGCAATTTTGAAGGAAACCAAATATTTGAGTGTCACTGTTCTAAAAATCTCAACATCACATCTGTCACTTCTTCATAAATACTTTAGATTCTGATGATTAAAATGATAAAGTCCTGCTATGCAAGTGTTTAGTTCAGATAGTGAGGTGTCACAATAAATATATTTTTGAGTATTATCATTGGTACATATAGAATGTTTTACTTGTATTTCATTATAAGTGTGTTTTGCAACATCTTGTAGCATATAGTCCATTACAATTTCCAACATTGAATCACAGTATTGGCATTCTGTCCAATAGATTTCAGCCCTGGAAAGAACCTAATAACGTTTTCCAAACTAGTTCTAATGGATCATTCAGGTACACATGACCATTTTGTTGCATTTTTGACTAGCCAGATATTTATTTACATTACTTTTTCTCATCTGATCAAGAGCTCATCTGAATCAAGGTCTTCATTCTATACTTCTCTATCTGTCATATCTTGCTGTTTCTCACTGTCACAACTTTTTGGATTTGACATGATCCAAATCATCCTTGGTAGCTGAGTCACTTGACAAGTCACTTTAACCTCCTCCTAAAGTTGTAAAAGCAGATTTTCATGCAACATTGTACAGAATCTGGCTAGTTCTACAAGAAAAATCAAAAGAAAACATTTAATAAAACAAATTATAAATGTATAAAAATGTAACAGTGCATAAAGTGGGTTAAAATTCACCTGTTGATATGCTGACACACGTGCATACACCTTGCTGTTTATCTGCCAAGTGGGTGAACACAAAGATTGCTTCCTGTATTCCCCCATTGCTGCTACTGAGATGCGCAGCTGGCTGCTGTTACACTAAAGTAAATATTTTCACTAGAAAGCATAGTATGGGTGTCTGTTATCCAATTTGAGGAACTGGGGGAAGCTCAAAGTTTATTCAGGAAAAGTGACAGTGGATTGCAAAACAGTGTGCTGACTATGTTAAAGACAAGTTCAGGATGTTATAGGAGAAGTGAAGAAGAGCACTTAATCCATACTGAGAAGAGCCAAGGAGCAACTTGCAACTAACACTTTAACTGAGCCTGGAAAGCTGAGTTAAGTAGGTGAGGAGAAGGAAAATGAACATTTGAGAGAGAGGAATGAGCACAAGCAAAAACATGAAAATACAACAAAGCATGGCTTGTTTAGCAGAAGTGAAATACTTTTACTATGTCTAGAACATGAAATTTAAGGGAAAGGTAGCAAGAGGTGTGACTAGAGAAAGGATCCAAATACTAAAATAAAATCCCTTTGAGAAAGTTTGTAGATTATTCTTCGTAATGAAGATCTATCATGTGATTTTAAGGACATACATTGACTATATTTTTTAAGAACCATGAAAATAATTGCAATATGAACTACAGACTGGAAAGACAAGAAAAAGGGATTTAAGAAAGAGAATGGAAGGGAAAGAATGAAAACAGCTTTTGTAAGTGGAGAGGGGAAGAAGAGTTAAAGGGAGGGGAGATGAATTGGAAAAAAGGAAAAGATAAGACATATTGTGTACAGATTCCCTATGGTGAATGTGATCATAATAAATAGCAAATATATAGTGATAAAAATAATAAAAAATTACAGGTGTGAAAGATGCAATGACACACAAGCTTAAATACTGCATGATTTATCTTATGTGAGAAATCCAAAGTATAAATAAATTTAAAAAAACAGGTAATAGGAAACAGCAAGGTAGATCTTTTGCAAATGGAAAGGGGTCCTAGAGATGGAGGGAAGGAAAAAGAAGGGAAGGGGAAGTAAAGAATTCAGATATGTGTATGTACCAACTCCCCATAATGAATTTAATCACTGTGTTTTACAAACATGTACTAATAAAAATTAAAACAATTTTTAAGAAATCATGCGAGGAGGCAAAGACAAAGCTATAGCAGTCTCAGGGACGCTCTTGATAAATGAAAAGGTCTGTAGTCACAGATGTGTGCCATTCATCCCTGAGTCCTGGCTCTAGATGACATATTCTCTGCCAGGAATTTGAAACTCTGATAAAGACAGAAGGACAAAAGATGATTGTGTCTGCTTAGAGCTATTCCAGATGTAACCATCCTTCCCTGAAGGATGGTTACTCATATTTCTCTTCAATTCTCTGAGCTTCCTCAGTACTATTTCAAATAAATCTTTCCTTTTTGCCTAAATTAATTAGAGCTTGTTTCTGTGGTTTGCAACTGAATACCTAAGTTGATGCTGTATAGGCTATAAAGCAAGGTAGTGGTAGTGAAGAGAAAGAAAAGGTGTCAAGAAGGCAAAATTAATAGGACTTGGTAACCAGTTGGATCCATGGGATAATGAATATATCACACTTCAGATTAATTAGTGATTAAATAAATAGGCAATTTACCAACTTAGAGATGAAGGAGATGGAGCAAGTTTGGGAAATAAATGATAAATTTTGATTTTTGTCAGCTGAATGTGAGGGACAGGTGGGGGCATTGAGTAGTGAGGTGTTAAAAAGATGAGTCTGGAGCTCAGGAGGGACAGGTTTGGTGCTGTAGACTGAGTGCTTATGTCTCCCTCAAATTCATATGTTTAAGCTTAATCCCCAATATGAAGGTATTAAGAGGTAGACCTTTGGGAGGTGATCAATGCCCTTCTAAAAGAGAATGTCTTGGTCCCTTCTGCCATATGAAGCCAAAGTGAAAGATAAAAATCTCTGAGCCAGGCAGTAGGGTCTCACTAGATCTGTAATCTGACAGCACCTTCTTCTTGGACCTCTAGCTTTCAAAACTATGGAAATAAATTTCTGTTGTTTATAAACCACTCAATTTATGGCACTTGGTTATAGCAACCTTGCCTAAGACATTTGGGATAGACTTCCACATCTGGGAACCAGCCCCAAGTGTATGTGCTAGTTGACACTACTGGGATAGATGAGATCAAAGAGAGAAAGTTATGGGCTGAAGAGAGACAAAGGCATAGAATAAAGCCCTGGACTATGCAGACATGGGAGGAAGAGTATTCTAAGGAGATCATGTAAAGCACACTGAAGAGGATTGGCCAGAGGTTGGAGAAGAACCAGAAGTAGCTATGTAAATCATAGGTGGGAGGGGATAATGTTAGAAAAGGAAGCAAAATCTCCAGCTTATAGCAGCATATGGACTGCTACTTCTAAAAATATAGAAAAGAATTAAAACTCACAAAAATGACCCAAAGCTTAAGAAACTATCCAATTTTGCCAATTATAAAGCAGATAAAAGACTTACAGATTTAAAAATCCTATTAGTCTTGAGTTCATGGAAGAGCCACATTTGTTATAAGAAATGGAGACTATCAAAGTCCCACTGATTTTCTTCATTCTCAGAGTCACAGGGGTTACATCAACCAAAACTCAGGGTGGTCATCCCTTTCTTCAATTAACTCCTTGTGTAGTGACTATGACAGGACCTAAGGACAGCTCCTCCTCATGTCTTTCTACATTCAGATGGGGACATCACTTCACAGGCAACAACTGGGCAGGAAGGATGGTGTCCTAGGGGGTGGTATAATCTAGAAAATGTGACTTCCAGAGTAAGAATCAGTAGGTGAAAGCACATGGTAGGAAAACCTCTTAATAGAACCATTTTTTCCTCTTCTTCCAGTTCTAACCCTATAAGATAGAAACATCTACCCCTTTATTAGAAGTATTGGTGTGGAAAATCAGAGTGAAAAGAAGCATCCGCCCTTTTTTTTTTCTGCTATGAAAAAATGGTGATATATAATGCTGAACCAAAGTACCTCATCCCATTTTTTTTCTTGTTCCTTCTTTGTCAAACAGTTGCCAACAACACATGCAGCTCTTCTTTTGCCACTGATTTTTTTTGTTGTTGTTGTTACCAGGGATTGAACTCAGGTCCTTGTGCTTGCAAAGCAGGCAGCAGCACCACTGAGCTATTTCCCCAGCCCTGAATAATAATTTTTTATACTCCCCTTCAAACCTATTCTTCCCTTAGTCTAGCCATCTTGCATTGTCATTCACTCTGTTATCTAGGCAAAAATAATTTTGGAGTTATTCTTGATTTCTCTCATTCCCTCATACCACACAGCCAGTGTATCACTTTTAAGTCTTAAAGTCTTATCGAGTCTATCTTCAATTCTAAATTTAAAATCAGGGTGCTTTTCAACCACTCTGGTCTAATCCAAAGCTTCATTTCAGTTTGGTCTGCTTACACATAGTTGTAGCTTTCCTTAGCTTGAATCTCTTTAGTGGGAGGGATTGAACCCAGGGCCTTCCCACGGAATTACATCCCTATTCCTTTTTATTTTTATTTATTTTTAAAAGTTTGAGACAGGGTCTCACTAAGTCATTAAATCATCCAGGCTGGACTTGAATTTGCCATCCTCTTGCCTAAGCCTCCTAGAGTGCTGGAATTATAGGCATGTGCAGTCATGCCCAGCTATAGATCATTTTTATTGTGTAAAAGAATCATGCAATTTTCTTACTCAGAATCTGCTTACATTTTTCTATTGTTTTGGGAACAAAATTTGAACTGCTTGTCATATTATATCAGACCCTATGCAGTTCTCCCTGCCTTCCTAGCTTCATCTCCTGCTAGACTCTATCATGTCAGTTGCTCTTGCCATCTTGGGCTTCCTTCTTGCTAGTCTTTGAACATGCCAAGGTCATTTCCTTCCAGAGCTTTTTAAAATTCTATTCTCAAAAACTTTGTATGGCTTACTCTTTTGCTTAATTCACTTTCTCTTCAAGTATTCCTTTATAAGAAACACCTTCTGAATGAATACTCTCTCAATCATCTTCTATCTTTTTATTATGCTTTATTATTATTATTATTATTATTATTATTATTATTATTATTTTATGTGGTACTAGGGATCGAACTCAGGACCTTGTGCTTGCAAGGCAGGTGGTGGAACCTCTGAGCTAAATCCCTGGCCCCATACTTTATTATTCTTGAAAGCCCTTATATTTATTCCTTATATATTTGTTCATTTATTATCCACTTTCTTCACAAGACTGTGATCTCTAATTGCCAAAGTCCTTGGTTTATGGTAATCCCCAGTGTGTATGGCAGTAGTACTTGGAACACAGTAGGCACTTGGCAATATTTTGAAAACTCAACTGAGTATTTGGTTTTGATTTATTAGTGCAAGGAATTTGTAGTATGTGGTATTTGTTCCAGATTTCTTCTTTTTTATCTTATTCTGAAAGAAGAAATGCTAGATTCAAGGAAAAATCAGGCGGAACCAATATCAAGGGATTTTTACAGTATATCTACAGCCTGTCTACAGCCTTTTCCTACTTATCCACCCACTTGTTCCATGCTCTTATTTGGTCCTAGTGTGTCTATTAGTTGTGATTTAATTTCATTTATAGATATCGTAGCAATATATCAATGGCTAGATGCAGATAAAGAGGTGTCTACTTGTAAGAAAAATAAAACAAGGCCATCCTAAAGTCTAAAAATTCTGCAGAAAGCCACCATCCATTATGCCTTTAGTTGTGGAGTCAGGTTGGTGTAGAAGTAGTGGGAGGACCTTGATCAGCAGGCAGGGCCAACCTACTGGGTGTTTTAAATAAACAGAGAACTATGACTGGAGGATGTGGGCCTTAGAAAAGACAGAAAGGAAACTAGGGATATATAAATAGATGAATAGAGAGACTGACGTTTATTAGTCTTAGTCATGTAAGAGTCATATAAAAAAGGGTGTCCCTCTACTTTTATATATGGATTTGATTGCTTTTATGTTTGAAGATTAGGCTAGGAATGGTTTGGGGAAATGTTTTAAATGACAGTGGATTCTAGGGAGTTTTAATGGAGGAAGAAAGAAATGATACCAGGGAACAATTTGGAATTATACCCCAAGAGGGAGCTAGATCCAGGAAACTATTGAAAGTCGCCCTCTGATGGTGACAGGTAGAAACTCCTTAATAAAGAGCATCTGGGGACTTTGCTTTGATGATAGACAACTACCCAAGACAGTTACAGAAAATTTAGACAGGTTTAAGAGGAAAAGACCCCCAAATTAACCTGAGGATATGTCAGGCATTCTTCTGAAGGGGTGTAACATGGTTTTTGTAGGTGGAGAAGCCCTGAGGGTATTGTGAGAGGACAGGACAGGATTCGGATGAAAGGAGACCTGGCACAAAGGGCCTGACAATGACCACAGAATGGGTCTAGGGTACCATGAGCAAACAGAGCAATTCTTCCTTATTTCCACCTGAAGTGAACATTGTAAATATTACATGCTGAAATTTTAAAGGTAATAACTCGAGGAATGTATGAATATTTCCCATGGAATATTTTGCTTTTTGATCCAGTGAATATTTTCTTGCTTTTAAGTGCTCATTTTATAGAAGTTTATTTCTAAGTACAGGGTTTTTGATGTATTGCTTAAGAAAAATTGGTATCCATGCCCCCTAAACTCAATACAACTTTCAAAATATGTATTTTAAAGACATGCAAATAATAATTCAGTTCACATTCCAAGTAGTTAGCGTAATGTACAGATCATATGTCGTCATTTTATAAAGCACAGATATTGAAAAAATTAACAAAAGGATATGAATTTCAGATGTTACTGGTGCTGAGTAGCCAAATTAGTGCATCAAATAAACTTTTATTTATTTATTTATTTATTTATTTATTTATTTATTTATTTATTTATTTTGAGACAGGGTCTCGCTATGTAGTTCAGGCTGGCCTCAAACTCACAAAAATCATCCTGCCTCAGCCATATTTATTTATATTTATTTATTTATTTATTTATTTATTTATTTATTTATTTTGAGACAGGGTCTCGCTATGTAGTTCAGGCTGGCCTCAAACTCACAAAAATCATCCTGCCTCAGCCTCCAAGTGCTGGGACTACAGGCACACCCAGCCTAAACTTTTTATTAACAGTTATGTTATTTCTGATCTGAATACAATTTTAAAGTATTTTCTTTCTAATGTAACTTGTTAATGATATTCAGATGTTTTAGTTATGTTTTAGAAGTTTCATGGGAGAATTTTTGTTGACACATAACCCATTATAATGTTTTCTATTTAAAATGATAGCAAATATACATAGCATTTTTGTGCATAATATCTAGATTTCAGCAAAGTATTAACATAAGTGGGAAATGCCTTATTTAATTTTCAAGAAAATAGAATAATAAAAATGATGCAATATAAAAGATGTGGTCAAAATTACAGTAAATGTTTAAATTTTATTATAGTAAGAGATATATTACTATTACTTCCCCTCAAAATACTTCCCCTGACTTCATACAAATTTATCCCATTGTTCTTGCAACTTTTTAAAGCAGTTCCAGAATTCCTCTTTCCTGAGTATCTTTATAAGATGTGATCAAAAATACGGTGAACACCATGTTGTGCTTCTGAGTGCCATCTAATGGAGAGGCAGGCTTATAAAGACAATTACCAAAAAGAAAAAAATTACACCGTGTCCTCATCCACCTTATTCACTGGATCTGGCACCATGAAACTTCTGGCTGTACCCAGAAGTCAAAATGATCTTGAGACATAAATGTTTTGGATTGATTCAGGACATCAGAGCAGCTATGACAATGCAACTAAAGACACTTGTGAAAGAGGATCCCAGAACTGCTTCAGAACACAGCAAAAATGGTGAGATAAGTGTATTTGAAGCAAGGGGAAGTAGCTTGAGGGGATTACTGGCAATATGTCTTTTACTGTAATGCATTTTTAAAAATGTAAACATTCAGTGTATTTTTCAATCACATGTCATAAATCAAGAAAGCAATAATCTGTATTAAAGTGAAAAAACAGGAGTAAATTAGAAACAGGAAGTAAGATAGTTGAAATAAGTTTAGCCAAGTCAATAATGAGAATAATCAAATGAATTAAACTGATCTACAAGAGAGATATCCATAGGCTGGATCTTTAAAAAAAACAGCCATTTATTCTTTGCCAGGACACATCTAAAATATAGTAACACTGAATGCCTGAAAAAGGAATGTAGCCCAAGAGAAAGTATTTTCTTGCTCTCTCTCTTTTTGTGGCGGGGGGACTGGGGGTTCAAACTCAGGATCTGTGAGGCAGGCACAGTAGTACCACTGAGCTAAATCCCCAGCCTTCTTTTCTCTTTAAAATCTTCTCTATCTCTTGTCTCCTTTGCATCCTGCATCATCATATCTGCATGATGTTATTCCAGTATCTCTCAACAAAAAGGCCAAACAAGCCAGGTGTAGTGGTACATGCTTGTAATTCCAGCTCCTTGGGAGGCTGAAGCAGGAGGATGACAAATTTGAGGTTAGCCTGTAGAACTTAGTGAGACTCTGTCTCATAATAAAAAAGAAAAGGGCCAGGATATAGCTCAGTGGCAGAGCACCTGCAGGTTTGATCCCCAGTACCTTCCAACCATCTAGCAGAGACAACAATGTACCTTCCCACCTTGCAGCAAGTGTATCAGTCATCAACTTACAGTTCTCCTATACTTTCTGCTATGGTAGTGCAACTAGATTCTGCAAATTTCATTTTCCAGATTCCTCTGCTGGCCAGCTTTTGCCAAATGGAACTGGAGAGTGGAGGAGGGAAGGACTCTCTTCCAATTTCCAGTTTGAGTTTCAAAGCTGTCCAGCTATAGCACCCAGCTATGATTCCAGCCTGCAGCTTCTTTGAGTACTTCTAGTAATAATTTCACTGTGCTGCATCAAGACACTAGTTGCAGTCAAACATACCCATCTGTTTTTATCAATTTAGCCATAACCCCTTCAGGGTCTGGCTTCCACTCTCTCTTCACAGTCTAAGCTCTAGTGGCTAAATCTCTTTTCTAGATTATGGTAACCTCACTTCATCGTTTTTGTTCCTCCGCCTCTGGAATGAGAGCTGCTTCCGAATATATCGATCTCTGCATTTGCTTGACCTCATTGTAGCTTTACTCAGTATTCTAACACCCATGTGGACAATTCCCTTAATGAAATACCCTTCTTTTGAAATATCTAAAGTGGTTTCAACACTCTCAATTAGTGTTCTATCTCTATGGATAGATATATTTATTCTGGATATTTTGTATGAATAAAATTGTACAATATGCATTCTTGTGTGCCTCGTTGCTTTCACTTTAACAGCTTCATCCATATTATAGCATGTATCTGTACTTCATTACGGCTGAACAGTATTCCTGTATGGATATAGCATAGTTTATTTATCCACTCTTTCACTGATAGACATTTTAAAATGTTGTACTATCAATTTGTATAAGTTGTCTTACTACCAAATTGTATCATTTAAAAGTATAAATTCTATTCATTTAGATATCCTTTTATTGGAATTTTAAAGTTTTTTCTTAGAAGTCTTTACATCTGGGTGTCATCCTTGCACAGGGGCCATGCTAATCTTCTCTGTATCGTTCCGATTTTAGTATATGTGCTGCCAAAGCGAGCACTAGAAGTCTTTACATTTGGGATTCAATTCATTCCTAAATATTTCATAGTTTTGTTGCTAATATGAATAGTGCTTTTTATTACATTTTCTAACTGGTTGTTACTGGCTTAAGTGAATTCTTAATAGTTTATTGATTTTGTAGGTTTTCTAACTTCATTGTTCATGTCATTTACATGTAAAGGACAGTTATACCTCTTTCCCCCCAATCTCTTCAGCCGCTTGTATCATTTTTTTTTTTTACAGAGTTAGCCAGAACCTTGAGTATGAACAACAGCAGAGATCAGGGCATCCTTATCTTTCTCCTGACCTAAAATTTCTATATTAATATAATATTTGCATTGGTTTTTGACATATCAACTTTATCAAATTGAAATTTTTCTAATTTTGTTTTCTGAAAAAATTGTCATCCATAAGTGTTGAAGCATATCAAATAATTTTGTTTACTACTATTGTAATTTCTTGTTCTGCATTTTTCCATTAGCCTGTACATATGGGAAATTTTGATAGATTGTATTATTATATATAAAATCACATCTTTCCAAGATAAAATTCAGTTAATCAACTTTAAAATATTATTTTAAAATTCTCTATTAGATTCAAATAAGTATTTTAAATTTTATTTAAATTTATACATATAAATGAAATGGTCCTTTATGTCCCTGTATTATACAGTTTTTTTTATAATAGCCTCATAAAATTAGGCAACTTTTTCCTGATTTCTTCTTGTTGGACCAAATTTCATACACAAGCTACAAATGAACTGTTGTCTGCAATTTTGGTAGAAATTATTCATGAAAAAACATGTGGACCTGGCTGGGGATTTAGCTCAGTGGTGCTGCCACCTGCCTGGCAAGCACAAGGACCTGAGTTCAATCCCTGGTACCAAAAAACGACAAATGAACAAAAAAAGGTGGATCTGAGGGTTTTGGCAGGAGAGAAATCTTTGTCATTTAAGTGTTTAATATGCATTTATCTACTCTAAACCTCCATTTCTTCTGGTGTTAATACTGAAAACTTACATATCTGTAGAAATTGTTAAGTAGATAAAGCATTTACAATACCTTAAAAATTTTTTATACTTGTTTTTATTCCTTTTTCTGAATTTTTAACATGTTATTAGTTTTTCAACAGATTTAACAAATTAAAACTTTTAAACAAGCCCCTTAATGATTTCTGTTCCTCTTCTTACTGTTTTCTCTCCTTTTATCTTTTGGGTTTACTTTATTACTCTTTTGTTGACTTCTTGAATTCTATGTGTAATATGTATTTTTTTCCCTGCTAGCCACTTTCATGAGTAATCACTATCCCTATTAACAGCATAGATTAATTTTTGTCTAGTTTTGTATTTTATGTATCGTGTGTGTGTGTGTGTGTGTGTGTGTGTGTGTATGTTTCTTTTGGTATCGGGGATTGAACTCGGGTCCTTGCGCTTGCAAGGCAGGCCACTGAACCGCTGAGCCCCGGCCCTAATCCTTTGTTTTAACTTCATGAAACTCATTCATAGTTTGAATAGGGTGCTGTATCCTCTATTCACATCGCTTTGCAGTATTTTATGGTGAGACAGCAGCAGAATTTATCCATTTTATTGTTGATAGTCATTTAGGTAGTTTCCAATTGAAGCAATTACAGCATGTGGTAGCTATGAGCATTCTAATTGAAGTTTATTGATGAACATATGTACTCATATATATATTGAATATATATCAAAGAGTGGAATACTTGGTTATGTATGTGTTTGGTTTCAGTGGATAGTGTCAAACAGTTTTCCATAGTGGTTGTATCATTTACACTTGCACTAGCAGAGGAGAACTCTAGTTGTTCCACATCTTCACTTGGTGTTTTTCTTTTTTTGGTACTGGAGATCGAACTCGGGACCTTTCCCTTGTGAGGCAGGCGGTGGCGCCACTGAGCTAAATCCCCAGCCCTTCCTTTTTTAATGTTAGCTACTCTAGTAAGTTTGTAGTGGCATCTAGTTGTATTTATATTGAATTTTTGATGGTTAATAAAGTTGAAGCAACTCTTTTTTGTTTGCTTTTTCTTAGCTACTCAGATAATATCCTGTTTGTTTATAAGTGACTTTTTTCTATTTCCTAATACGTGAATTTATAACTGAAGTTGTGCCCCACAGATTTTTACAATATTGTCAGGCCTGCCTCTATCCACATCTACTATTTATGAGAAATGCCCTATGAAGATTTTACTGAGGAGGAAAAAATATGACTTTTGTTTCTAAATGTCTCTTCATAATGGTACTAGCCCTTGGGGCATTGTGTAGTGGCCCTAGAGCTCCTCTCCGGGGTAACCAATAAGGAAAATGGAGTAGGGAAATCATTCAGTTGCTGAAGACTTCAAGCAGTACAACCCATTGTCTTACTATCTACTCTATATTGAAGGCAAGATGACATGGTACAATTACATGACCAAATGAACAGTTTGTTTACTTAGAACAAATGCTTGAGGTGAGAATTCACACTAGTTTACCGGCAGAGCCTAATGATTTGGTCACCCAGTCAGAGACTTGGAAAGAATAAGATTGGAGAATTGGTGGCAATGAATTTAAGAAAGAGGTTTTTAAATTTTCTTGTCTTTAAAAACTTTCTGGTGGTGCCAATTCCCCCTCTAGCTACAGACCCATTTTTCTCCTTCCCTTTATCACATAACTCCTTGGGATTTGTCTATGTTTACTTTCTTTAATATCTTTATGCCCCCCAGCTCACATCTAGCCATTTAAAACATCCTCAACACTTTACTAAAATTACTATTGCTCTTATCATTGCATTGAATCTTCCAATGATAACTTTAGGTCCAAATATTATTTAACTTCTCAGCCACACTTGTCATAGCTAATTATCTTGGTCTCTGGGACACCATACTATAAATATGTATTTAAACTTTCCCTCTCTCCTAAAATTCAGATTCACATATCAATGTAGCATCTTTGCCCTTCCACCTTGGATGTCAAACATCCAAAACTGAGCTCTTATATTGCCCCAACTATGAATATGAAGCAAATCCAGACTTCTTGTGGTCCTTCCCATCTCAGTAAGCAGCAATTGGAGTCCAACTTCCTTTCTTTCTTTCACACCCACGTCCAGTCCTTCGGCAAATCTTGTCACCTTTACCATTCACCAGCCTCACATTGTCTAAACCATTATTACCCCTTGACTAGATTGTTAGAATATCCTCCCAGCTGGTCTTCTTCCTTGCTCCTTGTTGCTCCTTTCTTCTTCAGCTTATCTCAGCACTCCAGCCAAAAGGATGCTGTAGACACATGTCAGATCATGCTGCACCTCCACTAAAAATCTTCTACTGCTTTCCCAACTTACTCGTAGCAACAGCCAGATTTCTGAAAATGTCCTAAGTCTTACATGGCTTGACCTCCACCCTGCCTGACCATTCCCTTCCCGTCTCTGATATTCTCTCTTCATGCTGTCCCTTTGGGTTGATCCACTTCACCTACTAGCCTTCTTTCCACTCCTCAAATACACCAAGGACCCTCACTCAGGGCTTTCCCCCTGCTATTGACATGGTTTGCTTTCCCTCTATATTTGGTTTTGTGGGTTTTTTTGTTTGGTTGGTT
The DNA here is from genome assembly GCF_012274545.1 of Fukomys damarensis. Classification (NCBI taxonomy): domain Eukaryota; kingdom Metazoa; phylum Chordata; class Mammalia; order Rodentia; family Bathyergidae; genus Fukomys; species Fukomys damarensis. The sequence goes on along the minus strand of NW_022900916.1, from coordinate 36,610,501 downwards.
GGTTTTTTTGGACAGGTCTTTTGTTGTTTGTTTGTTTTTGAGACAGGGTCTCACTATGTAGTTGAGACTGACCTGGGACTCACTGTGTACCCCAGGCTGGTCTCAAACTCACAGTGATCCTCCTGTCTCGGCCACCCGAGTGCTGGGATTACAGGCATGTGCCACCATGCCCGGCTCCCTCTATACTTGGAGTCTCACTTCGTTATATCCTTCAGTTCTTGAGGACCCTTTCTGCTACTTTATTTTAAAATGTTATAATCCTCCTCAGTCAATATTTTCTATATCTTTCTCCTGCTTTTTTATGAGTATCTAATAGAGACTATATATTTCAGGCATATATTTTATTTATTTTATGACCTCCACAAAGTTAAGGGCTTTTTTTTTCTTGATCACTCTGTCTCCAGCAAGTGGAACAGTATTGGCGCATAGTAGGTATGCTTGATATGCTTTTTGAAGAAATAATGTGCTGAATACTGCCTGTGTGCTTCTCTCAATCCATTTTCTCTGCACCCTGTGTCTTTTAACTGTTCGTTGTGCTTGATAAATAGGGGTCCTGACAGGAGACAAGCAGAGATAAAGAGATGGAAGTTAAATTGTTTATTCTCCCGAGTCTCTATTGGTCCAGCTACATTGCTCTTCCTTAGGTTGCCCTCTCTTCCCGTCTTTCTCCTGTGGGTCTTGGAAACTACTCTTTTGCTTCTACTTTTAGAGTCTAGGCAGGGTGACCACATGAGGGTACTGTACTAGCGTTTGTGGTTTCCCTATGTGGCCTTTTATAAATAAGCCTCTTTATTTTATTTTATTTTTTTGGTACCGAGGATTGAACTTGGGTCCTTGCGCTTGCAAGGCAGGCCACCGAACCGCTAAGCTAAATCCCTGGCCCAAGCCTCTTTATTTCCTTAAAATATCTTAATTTATGTGTATTATCTGTTTCTGCAGGGACCTCAAGTAAAAGAAAGTGAATGAATGAACTGTTCAGAATATATCCAGAGTATAAGAAAATTGGTGTCTCATGTGATTGCTTGCTAAAAGGTTCCTGCTATAGAGAAGGCTGACTTATCTGATGGATAAAATGAACTGTTCTGTTGATGTAGGTCAGCCTCTTTCCCAATGCTGGGAAACTGTTTCATGGGCTCATGAACATAGTGAAACAGTAGCAGATATGGAGTTTATAAAAAGGATTTACTAACACAGATCTTGTTTCCTTTCCAAGTTATCAACCTAGGAGCAGCAATCGCACCTGAGCCCTCACAGTTGGGCAAATGGAGGCATATAAGTTCATATACAGAATCCCTTCTATCATAAATGAGATTGCATTTTTTCTACACATGAACAAACACTCCAGATATGAATTTGTTCTCTTTGTCTGGATAGCATTTCCCATTTGCATCATGCTTGGATTTAGTGTTCATCCAGTAACATAATAGCTCATATATACAATGTTGGTTTGTTTTTTTGCAGTGCTAGGGATCAAAACCAGGGCCACATGCATGCTAAGAAAGCATTGTACTGCTGAGTTCAGCCCCCAGTCCTTGTATAACATTGTTTGAAACCAAGAAGCTTGCTCAATCATAAAAGAAGCATAGAAAATGTTGATTGTGCCCGTGGGATCTACTATTTTTTGTTTGTTTTTACCATAAACTCCATCATCTGGAAGTTGCCTGGTGGAAAAGTCTTCTGAAGACTTGGTGCTTTTTGGGGTTTGATTTTTTTGTTTTATGTTTTTGTTTTTGTTTTTGTTTTTGTTTTGTTTTGTTTTTGTACTACAGATTGTACCTCAGGACTTTTTTATTTTGAGGTAAGGTCTTATTTAAGTCACTAAGTCACCAGGATGAGCTCAAACTTTTGATCCTGCTGCCTCAGCCTCCCAACGTGTTGGGCTTTATATCTCATTTAATATTTTAATTTCTTCATTCCTTTGGGCTTCACATGTCTAAAACTCTTAATAACAAAGGAAGTAATGCTGGTATTTTTTTGTTTGTTTGGTTTTTTGAGACAGGGTCTCACTATGTAGTTGAGACTGCCCTGGAACTCACTGTGTAGCCCAGGTTGGTCTCGAACTCACAGCGATCCTCCTGCCTCAGCCTCCCAAATGCTGGGATTACAGGCGTGCGCCACCACGCCCGGCTCAGGAAAGTAATGCTAGTATCAGGAGATCTGCAATGATGAGATACTTCCTAGGCATGGGTGTGCTCCACCTACCACTGGGAATACAGGCTAAAAGGATATGATGTAGTCATCTTAGTAGGGAGAGGAGATAAATGTCTGAGTGTCTAGTGTCATTGACTTAGAGAAGAATCTGAACTAATACTGGTACAAAATGAAAACTTTGCCTCAGTGATTATTATTATCTGTTCCTTTGAAACTCTTACTCCTTGCAATTCAATAATTTTTAAATAACTTTCATCTATTAGAACAGTTATAGGGCCTGGCTATTCACTTCACAAATTAATTTTAAGGTCTTCCCCCTAAACTCTATATTGAATCTTGTTTCTAATGGCTTAGAGGGGCGAGGGTCAGTCTGGCTCTCCTCTGCCCCATGCAAGTGCCCTTTTGATGATGCGGTGGGGAAGAGAGAGAGCAAAGATGAAGACCTTTTCCTGGGGTTGCCATGGAGGAGTAAGGTCTTCCTCACGGCTCACAGTTCATGGGCAAAGTGCTAGTTCCCCACAGGCCCTGAAGCACATTCATTCTCAAGCCATTCTTCCCCTCAGCTACCTTCCTTCTGGGCTCTTCACATTCTGCTCCTCTTAGGTGTATTCATCTTTGCTTTGCCATGGTAGTTTCAGCAAGACTGTTGCCTTCAGTCCCCATTCACTCTTTGCAGATAACTCTTGCTTGTGAATGCACTGGAAACATGCTGTCCCTCCAGAAACTGGAAACCAGATGAGGGAGTTGTACTCACTTCCTCTCTCCTTTGTTAGTCTCACCAAACTATCTCTCTTCTGAGTTTCCCTTTGATCTCACAGTATCAGGGCAGATTCCTGGTAGTCCTTTGCCTAGGGAGACATTCTCCCTATATGCCCCCTGCCAGTGTCTTTGTAAAATAATCACTGTCAAAAATTGCTATGTTAAAGTGATTTTTTTCTCTTTTTGGTCAAGAAGTAGTCTCCCATTTAAACCTCTAAGTCTCAGTTTATAAAGAAAATAACAGAAATTTAAAAAATAAGCCCAGGTGGTTAAGTCTGGGCATATAGGCATGCCCTCCACTTTTAAAGGTGGCTGGAGTATCTCAGCTCCCTGTCCATGGATGTGCTTCTCAATGTCATACTGTAGCATTCTGGCCCTGTTGCTAAGCCTTTCAGAGACATGGACGACCTGATCATCTCAACTGTATACCCCTGGGGAGCAGGCTCAACTCTGGATAACAGTCCAGGAAGACACTTGAGCATCTGGCATTCTTTTATGCCAAATCTCAAGGTGATATGCTATGCCTCCCAAAAATAATTTAACCCAGTCCCAAATCAGCTCCTGACATGTAACAGAAGGCCTTAATTTCTGTTCTTTCCCTAGTGTATCCACTGTGGAGGAGGTTGACTAATTTCAATGATTAATTTCAAACCTGTTCCCTCTGTCTATACCAAGCATTCACAATTGGACACCTGGAAGTGACTTCTCTGAAATGATCTACCACTTTCTAAATTAGATAGGATGTCATGCAACAACGCCTTTGAAATGGAGGATCCCTTGCCCTGCTGCCTGTGATCTGGTCACTCTCCTCCAGACACTCCCTCCCAGGGGACCTTCTGGGCTCCCTCTCTGAGCCCTTTATAACTAAATATCGCTCAGGCTACCCCAGTTTAGAGAGCCTCATCCCCATAAATGGGAAAGTTGCTGGACATTTGTCAAACAGGACTCTTCCTAATCTGTCTCATGATTCCAATAACACTTCAAGGTATGTACAAAAGTCTGTGGATGTTCGCTTCTTGTCTTAGTCCGTTTTCTATTGGATGAAAATTTATTGATAAAATTTCTGCTATCGTTATTATTCTTTTATTTTTTAATTTTGAGGATTTTCCAGCCCATTACCTACCTGTAAGATAGTGATGGCTTTAGATTATTGGCACAATCTGCTTCTGTTAAAATTTCAAAATCAGTCAATGAGAAAAAACAGGAAAAAAGATATGGTCAACACTTTCCTTTAACTCTCTTTCCAATCCAACCACCAATAGCATATATTTAGTATACTTAGCCAAGATTTCTTGAATTCTCCTGATCTATACTCCTTCATGGTTTGGCAAGACCTTTACTTGGTGTTTCCTTCCTCCTCAGAATTTTGAGAGTTATTTGCCTGGGATCTCAATCATAGGTGAACTATGTATATCTCTCTGAATCTTAGACCCTCTGTCAGGATAAAACACATTGGCTGTCATGGTTAATTTGTGTCCACTTGGTGGGACCAGGAGGTGCCCAGATATCAGTCAAGTGTTATTCTTGGTGTGTCTGTGAGGTTGTTTCTAGATGAGATTAACATGTAAATTAGTAGACTGAGAAAGGTGAATGGCCCTCCTTGATGTGGGTGGGCCTTATCCAACCAGTTGAAGGCCAAAATAGAACAAAAAAGACTGATTCTTTCCTGAGTAAAAGGGAACTCCTCCTTCCTGACTGCCTTCAAACCGGAACATCACACACACACACACACACACACACACACACACACACACACACACAACTATTAGTTCCTATGGGTTCCTGACTCAGGAGATCTCTGACTGATATCCTAAATATGCCTAAAGACTTTCTCTGGGTTCAATCCTGATTTTCCCTATAAGTCAGTGACTGCCCTTTCTACCATCAGTGTTGTGAAGTCACATTTCACTGCATACTGTGATGTCTGTACCTCTTCTCTGGTAACCAGGATTTCATTTTCCTGCTACCTCTATTCAGCCAGACTACCTAGTGAACTTCTCACCTGACCTCTTCAGCACCCAGCACTGTCAGTGGGGAACAAGGTTGCTACATGACCTTCTGGGTGCTCATCTTGCTTACACAGTGGAGACCCATCTGGCCACCTGGACATACATATTACTACCATCAGCCCCTGACTGGCTTGGTTTCTGCTAGTGTTCCTCTGCACATCAATCCAGATCAAAAGGGAACACTGGATTCTATGCTTTGGGGACTCAAGTCAACATGCTTGCTCAGATTCTGAAGCTAAGCACTCTCCAAACTTGTTAGTAAGAGCTTTTAGAACCTTTGTGGGAAGCGCTATCCTTATTCACCTTTCATTTTGCATAGATTGACCTGAAGAGTTTTCTTCTCTTTTTTTTAATACTGCTTAAAGGAAAAGTGTCTTCAAGAAAAAAACTTTTTTAAAAACCTTAGCGATAAGTCAAAGAATGAGAAATGTATGCAAGCTAACAATTAAAAGGTAATAAATCCCAGCTCAAAGAGTCTGGATTATGCCACCCCAAAGCCACTTCAAAATGAGAAGTCATAACTAAATGCCCAGGCAGCACTGAGTGGGTATCAGAGTCAAAAACAGCTATTTATAACTTAGGACTTGGAGATTTCCCCAAAATAAGAGAAATATTTTTCCCTTCTTCCCCATACCCCTGCTCCTTATTAGTTTAGGACAGTATGGGAGGGAAAAAGATATTGTTGTTTGATATTTATAGCCATGATTGGTGTGTGCAATTTCAGAGAAAGTCCGGGCCCTGATGTCTATAATAACCACACAGTGGGCATACTATCTGTTTGGTTTGCCAATCTCACACAGTCCTATATTTCAAATTTTAGGGATAATTTGAATAATTATAAATATGTTAAACTCTCATTATGGGATCATTAGATACACTAGGGAATCAAAGGATCAAATCTTGGGTCAGGGTTGTAGTTCAGTGGTAGAACTTGCCTAGCCTGTGTAAGGCCCTGGGTTTGAACAATCCCCAGCACCAAAAAGAAAGAGAAAAAGAAAACAGGATCATATCTCTCCCCCAACACATTTATAATACATACATATTTTGGAAATGGACTACTAGTTTACTATGGCATATGGGAGCCTAAATCTCAGAGGGGTGGATACTAACCTCTTGAAAGGTAAAGGACTAGTAGGCCAGCACATAAGTGGGTCATAACGCCATTAAAAGGTCAGTAGGATGCTAAGGCAGATTCTGTTCAATTTATATCCAAAATCTATATTCTCCCTTTTTCCTTGTAAAGAGAACATCAGTTTTGCTCAGGGAAGCACCATGCTATAGATCATAATGAGGCTAATTGAATTATAGCAGTCCTGTCTTAAAATTTCCAAACCTTCTTAGAGTTTGAGATGGCTTTGTGATCTAGTTCTGGCCCTTAATGGGTGAAAGAAAATATCATCCAGCACTTGGAGCAGATGGGAGTAAATCTAGAGAGCCTTTTCTTTTCTGGTAAGAGAGAGAGATGCCAGTGGTTCCCCCTCCCTTTCTTCCTGTGTTCAACATGAGCAAGATGCCTAGAGCTGGCCTGATTATCTTGTGACCATGATAAAGCAAAGCAAGAGCTACTGACCAAGTAACAGCAGGCCCTCCACTCTGGATTTTCTATTATATGAGAAAAGTAATGCTGGGTGTGGTGCACACTCCACTTAGGAGGCTGAGGCAGGAGGATCACTTTGAATTCAAGACACACCTGGGGTACACAGTGAGTTTGAGGCTAGCCTAAACTACATAGCAAAATCCTGTCTCAAAAAGCAAAAAAGTTTAAAAAAACAAAAAAGTAAGAAAATAGAAGTTTCTGTTGCTTGCAAGCCAAAAGCAGTTATACCTGATACAGGTCCTTAAGCAAAATGAAGGATTTCAACATAGGCATCTTTCTCACCGGGGGATAGAAGCTTCTAATATGTTCTTTACAGTGATTCAAATCCTAGGTTGGCTATCTGATATAGCCAAGGGATAACCTCTTAAATACTAATAGGATCTCCCTGGTGGGCTGCATTCTGTCGGGTAAAAAGGTCAAACAGGCTGGGATTTTGCTCAGTGGTACCACCACCTGTCTCGAAAACACAAGGTCCTGAGTTCAATCCCCAGTACCAGTACACACACACACACATAAACAAAAGTCAAACAGTTGCAGTTGCAGGTATAAAATGCTGGAAGGCAGTAATAATTATGCTCCAGTTTTCCAGCTGGCAGATAATAAGACTGGCCCTATGCCCTTAGTACCAAACTTAAATTTGCTTGAAGGTTCAGGCTGTGGCTTTGGAAGATCAGTGTGGGACAAGGATGCTGCATTCTCCTTCTCCTACAGCAATTTAAAGTGAGAAGCGGTCTGTGGTCTGTGCTAGCAGAACCCTGGGACAGGTGCAGTAGGATGGTGCTTCTCAGAGCAGTCAGCACAGCAGCACGGACTGGGCATATACTCAACTGCCCAGTGGGCCAGGCAGAAGAGAACTTCTGCCCTAGGTGTCCATAGTAACTGCAACCTCATCTATATCTCCTTGATGAACAATATTGGGATAGCTAGAAAAATTCTTTAAGATTGTTTTCTGGGCATCTGGTGCCAAAATGCCCAATCAGTGACACTAAATGAAACTAAAGCATGCCTTTCCTTTACTCTCTATGAGTACAGTCCCCTAAATGTACTCAAGAAATTAAAGAGACTGGAACTAAAAGAAGTTTTGGGGTGGGATTCTTAATGCCTGAGGACTCTTCAGAGAGTGATATCAGGAAAGGTGACCTGTGGCTCCTCAGTCAGTGAATTGCTTTGAGCTTTTTATTTATTTTTTCCTGTACTTGGGATTGAACCCAAGGCCTTTGAACTGAGCTACAACCCTAGCTTCACCCTTTTATGTTTTATTTTGAGACAGGGTCTTGCTAAACCACTAAGTTGCCACAATGGGCTCAAATGTATGATCCTCCTGCTTCAGCCTAGACTGCTGGGATTACAGGTAATGCACCACCATACCTGGTCTCTCATGCTTTGGGTCTCCAGCGAGGTACAAAAAGTGGATGCTGGGTTGTTTTCACCCCAGCCCTACACAACCTATATGAGGAGGTAAGGAAGCATTTCACAAATGTCCAAGGAGATTATCATTGTGCCCTTGTCGGTCACTGAAAACCCATTAAACTAATCGTTGTCTGGGAAAAGTGTTTTTTGCTTTATCTACACAAATACATGGGAAGATGGGAAGGCATGTCTGTTTTCTATTAGAACAAAACCACCTTGAGATGGCTGGGACTGCATCGGGATGTGCCAGACCATGAACACCATCACAGTGACTCATCTTTAGACCTACGTGTCTAAAGTCTCCCGGGCACAAGGCAAGGAGGCTTGTCACAGATATTAATGTACAAATGATACAGAACTCAGGCTGTTCCAGTCACCCAAGGTATAAAGAAGATCAAAATGCCCCACTCATCCTTAAAATTGGTGATAGGAAGGGAACTCATGAGATACTAGCAATGTAAAGAACATGATTTAATATATCATTTGGAAGTCAGAAGCTAAGACTTCTGAGCTCTTGGTGGATGTTTTTCTTTTACTATCCAGTCTAGAAATCACTCTGAGGAGATGAATGTCCCATCATTCATTATTTTAGATTTTAGATTATGAGACTTGAGTAACTAAGGTGCTACTGTAATGTCAAACAGCTCTTAATAGGGGAATGAATCTGAACCTCCTTTAAAAATGAAGACATAAACTACTAAAACAAATGGAAGGGTTTGTTGTGTTCAAGAAAACCAATTTACTGCTCAAACAAATAGCACACTGTTACCTTTGGTTTTAGCACAAACTATGCTACCTGTACTACCTGATGTAAAATTTTTTCAAATAAATAAAATATTTGGTGGCAATTATAATAATGATACATGGGATGTATGAATCATGTTACTGGAAGGAAAACCAAAACTAAGAAGCAGTATACAACTAAAGCAGAATCTTTTCTTGCCATTATGTGTAAGTTATCCTAGGGAAACTTCTCTTTGGTGGACTTATACCCATTCATGCAAATATTCCACTATAGCAATATTTTGTTTGGTTATATTGTAACAGATAAATTAAGTTATACATGGTATGTTTTGATTATAAGAATCAACTAGTGTTTTACCTTTAAGAATAACAGTGGGTCATTCCCCACATTTCTTAATAATTGTACCTCCTGGCTTATTACCACCCTTCCTTAACCTTGGTGAATTTTATATACATGTAAATGACCCTGGCCTCTCAATTCTTCACTTTCTCCCCTCTAATAATCTTCTCTGCCACTCCAACTACTCTCTTCCATGGTCCTGACTTAGATATTATTACTTAGAGGTGCAACCTCTCTATAATCTTAATTTCATGTTCCTACTCTCTACTTGCCTTATCTTTCTAATTTACTCTCTAATCCTAGTGGGCTTTTTGTATTCTACAAACAAACTACATACATTTTTTTTCTTAACCAAAAATCACATCAGGTAATTAATTATATAAGATAAAGATTATGTCAAAGACAAAAAGGACATTTAGGGTCACACTATTATTTAAAGCAATAAACTGCCTTTCGCAAAACACATATCATTTCATTTGTGCCAATAAATTTTTCTGTCCTTCCAAACCTTGATGTTCTCATTCCCTCTCACCCAGCTTAAATTCCATGGCCCATCATGGGGAGCTCTCCCATTCGCATACCTTTCCTTGGTTCGTTTGTCCCCTTATTTCTTTTTTATTTATTCGTTTTCCCCCTTTCATTTCTTTTTCACTGGAATAAAATGTAGGTTAACTCAACTTCTCTGCTCAGTGTGTGTCTAAACTCATGCAGCCAAATGAAGCTGATATGTCTGTACACACACACACACACACACACACACACACACACACACCCTCACTGGTGTCATTTTAAATTCATGATCAGTAGTCTCAAATACATCCTTAATGCTGCCTGACACATATCCTAGTCCTTTACTCTCCCTGTCTCCTAAATGACTCACACCTTTTCCTCTCTCCACATCCTAATAGTTCACACTCCTTTCTCAAGCTCAGTGGATGACCTTATTTTCTACTTCAGTGAAAAATTTTAAGCAATCAAGAAAAAACTTTCATAGACTCCCACCACTGCTTATACCCATGTACCACTGCCTGTCCCCATGTATGATGCCTTTCTGGTTACTTCACAATGCAATGTCCACACTCCTGGCTAAAATCAATCCTAGCACATGTGTGCATTAGACCTCATTCCCATTGCCCCTCTAGAGATACTATTCCTGCAATTCTCCTTCCTTTCTGTCTTGCATTAACAACTTTTTGCCTCCCTCCTGGATCATTTTCATTAGCATATAAATAGGTTGGTTTCTTTCTCATTTTAAAAACAAAAACAAAACAAAACAAAGCAAAACATCAGGCCCACTGTGTCCTGGCACATGCCTGTAATCCTAACACTCTGGGAGGCTTAAGCAGAAGGATCTCAAGTTTGAGCCCAGCCTAGGCAATACTGCAATTTATGAAGACCTTGAATAAATAAATAAATAAATAAATATTTAAAATAAAATAAATGGGCTCAGTGCAAAGGCCCTGGGTTCAATCACTAGTACCAAACACATAGGCACATGTGCATGCACACGCACACAGCCACACACACACACACACACACACACACACACACACCCCATCACCACCCAACACAACAAAAATAAAAATCTTGCTACTTCCATTTTTTGCTCCGTGTCTTCACAGAAAAAATATCTGACAGTCTCTAGTTTCTTTGCTCTTGTTCTTTCCTAAATCCATTAAATCTACTGCAATCAGACATTTGTTCCTACCACTGTGTACAATTGCTCTTAATAAGTTCACCAATGACTGCCTAGAGGTGAAAGCCAAAGGTCGGCTCCCCAGCCTTGATCCTGCTTGATTTAACAGGAGTATCCGACAAAGCGGACTGTTTGCTTTTGGATGAGTTTTCTTTAGTAGGCTCCTAGGACTCTGTGTTCTTGACTTTCTTTCTCCCTTACTAGTCACATCTCACTTTCCTTTGCTAGTTCTTCCTTGCTTCTGCTCCTTCTGGTTCTTCGTGTTGGAGTGTCCCAGGGATCTCTCTCATTAATTTGATTCACTTATAGCTTTAAATAATATCTCTAGCCTGTTAACCCCCAATTTTTCTCTTGTTTCAGATTTCTTTCCCCAATTCTAAAGTTATTTATTCCATAGCCTAGTCAAATTTTCCCCTAGAATGTCTAATATAAATCTTAAACTCAATAAGTCCGAAATGGAATGCTGTTTCTTCTCCTGTAAATCTGTCCCACTTCTAGCCTTTATCTCAGCTAATGGCAATTCCATATTCTTGTTTGTTCAAGCCACAGATCTTTGAGTCATCCTAACTCTTTTCTTTCAGTCCCCATAACCAATCCTTTAGAGAAGTCTACCAGCTTTTCCTTTAAAATGCTGACCAGCATTTGTCTGTTTCCAGTCAGCCCCTCTACTACCTAGTCACCATCATATCAGCCCCCTATCAGATGACTTTGCTTAAACTTCTAAGAATGATCCTTTGAAATTTACAGCAGATAATATCAGGCTTCTGCTCAAAATCTTCAATAGCTCTGCACTTTACCTAGAGAAAAAAAAAACCAAAGCCATGGTAGTGGCCTTTAAGATCCATATAATAATGGTCTGGCATTCCTCTTTTCTTTTTGACAGTAAATCTCTTCCAGCCACACTAGTTTCCTTGGTTTTTCTTGACCTCATAATAACCTGGGATTGTTCCTTTTTTTTTTTTTTTTTTAACCTAGGGTTGTTTCTTTGGTTGATACCCTCTGCCAGGAATGCTTTCTCCCAAGATATCTGCTGGCTACTTCTCTTTGCTTATATCTTATTTGTACAATGAAACCCATCCAGATTACCCCATTTATTACCTTGCCCTAACCCTGACTGGCACCTAGCACTCTTGAACACACAGCCTGCTCTGTTTTTTGTTAATTCCACATTGCCTACTACTTAACATATTATATCATTTATTTTTTATATCCTTTCTGGAATATAAAACCAAATGGACAGAGATCTTTGTTTTATGTACTTGTATATTCCAACATGCCTCTGACAGTGCCTGACACATCATAAGTGCTCAATAAATTATGGTAGAATTTCACACCCCAGCTCATGAAAGCCTTGTTTCTCAGATAAAAGCCATGGCTAAACAATAGCCCCAGGAGGAAAGCCTTGAGCTTCCTGTCTGGGAATCCTCAGTGCATTCCAGTCCAATCCATTGCTGACCCCTGCTGGATCTAACTGACTGGTTTGCTGTCCCTCTCTGGGTGGGATTGTGGGCGGGGGTGGGGGAGTGTCCTAGAACTCCCAGGGGACCAGCAGGATAACAAAAAGCTGCAGACTCTCTCTGCCATCTTCCGAGCCCTCACTTGAGAGCAGCAATAATAACTATAATCCTTCCTCTCCCTCAAGCTTTTCCTTACTTTAGGGCCCTGAGGAAGACAGACTAAAGCAGTTTTTTTGGTTTTACTTATATTTGGTAAGTGTTTTTCTCTTATAAGGGCCCAATAGGCTAGAGGGGAAAAAAATAAAATTAAAAACTTTGCTCTTGGTTCCACTATTTGAACTAAGAACTTAATTTTAACTAAACTAAAAACTGACATGGAGACAGTATATTCTGAAAAATATCAGTTGTTTTCTTTTTCCTTATCTTTCCTCATCTGGCTATTCCCTTTTCAGCCAGAGGCATCTTTTTGCTCCAGAGACATCATGGTTGTTACCATAGCAACATAAAGATAAATAATGACACTAGCTCAGCTTTTGAAGCCCATCACTAACAAGCAATCTTAAACACTCTGTTGGGAAATAAAAGGGAACTCCAAATTCCAACATCTCTTTGATATTAATAACAAGGTGTGTAGTCTGAGCAGGAATAGTAGAGCAAGCTCAGGGATTGATAGCAAGTTGGCATTATCAAAGGAGGACGTATAGTGCTCTTCTGGTTGGAAGAGCCAAGAAGAGGAGGAAGGTTAGAGAAATTTAATTTGGAGTACTTGAGTGCTTGGATTCCTGAGAAGGAACCTGTCATGCCCCTCATCCCTTAGGCCAGGATGGGGAAGAAGGACTCGACATCAGGAATCCTTTATGAGCTGAGGTAGAATCTAGAACTTCTGGGTTAGTCCTTCATGCTCAGCATGGTACTGGAGCAACATGGTACCATTTAAGGTCTAATGTTTACATGGCCAGAAGGTGTGGAGGCAGGACGACCTATATTTATACCATGGTTCCCTGTGGCCTTGCTGTAGCACAGAAAATCACAAAGGCTTTGGTTTTTGTTTTTGTTTTTGTTTTTGAGACAGGGTCTCACTCTAAAGTTCATGCTGGCCTTGAAATCCTGCCTCAACTTCCCAAGTGCTGGGATTACAGGTGTGTGCCACCATACCCTGTTTTTACAAAGGTTTTTATATCTTGCTGAGAGACCCCAGGTCCACAAGAGGACAATACAGTCACATCCAGTCCAGACCACATAATGACGCACAGGAAGACAACACCCTCCAGCAGTAAGAGCATCAAACAAACAACAACAACAAATAGTAATCCAGACAGAAGGACCTCAACTTTTTGGGAGCAAGCATAAAATGCCTAGTACCTCCTAGAGCAGCCACACATACAGAAAATGAGTAAAGAGCCCAGCACATCACACTGCTCCAAGACTGTCCCTCTTTTTGCTGTTGGAAAACTACGTAAGCTCCCTGGTATTCAGAAACTGTAGCAGGAAGGAGGGGGATCCTTAGGAGGAGACAACTCTGAAAGAGTTTGAAATTTGAATTGAAAGACTATTTATGTAAAAACACCAAATTAAATTGAATGGAAATATTTTAAACTGCAAACGAATAACTACATGTAACTAAGTAATCCTAATTGACAAGTTTAAATTTTTGCTCTGTCATTAACAAGAGTGGGAACTTGTTAAGAAGATGCAAGTTGCTGTAGATAATAAAGAACACATAATTTTTTCTTTCAAACTGAGCTGTAAACATTTGTACATTTTGACTGTTTTGCTCGTCTTTATTAAACTAGAATATTTTCAAAGGGGGAGGTAGTGCTGTGGATCAAGCTCTGTCTGGATCATCCAGAGCTATTGTGAAAGATAAGAGTATTTGGGAGGAGGTTTTTCTGAGCAAATTCAGGTGGGATTTAAGCTCCTGTAAGATTAAACTTGTGTTGACATTCTTACCTCTGTACCTGTAGGGAATTTAAGACAATGGGGATGGAGCTCTGAATTTCTTGTGTTGGACAGGGGAAGACAGAAAGCCCCTATCCCAGTCTAGTACGGGCACCAGAGCTCCTGAGCTGGCCCCCTCAGATAGAGGCAAAGATATTCTTGATTGTTTGGGATTCTTAGTGTACTCTATTTTCCCCCCAAACTATCTACCTTTGCTCAGCTAATATTTTGTACTTTGAATTGTATTTTGACTCTGAGATTAATCTTGTCACACCTGTTTGCTTTTATTAACATTTGCCTGCTATATCATTTCCTACCCTACCACCTGCTTCTGTTTTTCTAAACAAGCGTATGTTGTTTCCCTCCTTTAAAATATTTTAAAATGTTATTCTTTTTACCTTATGCAGGCAATATATGAAGATAGTCTCCTTTTAAAGAATGACAGCTTTATATATAAGGCTAAAACACACCAAAACTATTACTTTCAGTTCTAGTCTTTTTTGAGTTTTTTTGTTTGTTTTTGGGTTTTGTTTTTTGGGTTTTTTTTTTTTTTTTTTTTTTTTTTTTGGGTTTTTTTTTTTGGGTTTTTTTTTTTGGGTTTTTTTTTTTTGGTTTTTTGAGACAGGGTCTCACTATGTAGTAGAGACTGACCTGGAACTCACTATGTAGCCCACGCTAGTCTCGAACTCACAGCAATTCTCCTGCCTCAGCCTCCTGAGTGCTGGGATTATAGGTGTGCACCACCACGCCCAGCCTTTTTTTTGAGCTCTAGTCTTTCCTTTAGATCACCTAGCACTATCATTTGGTGTGTTTCTTATGTCCTTATCTCTTTCTTAAATATTTGGCTCTTTATTGTATCCTGGATATTAGTCCTGGCCTGTGAAATAATTTTTTCCTCAAAGTGCAGCATGATCCTTAAATTTGTTCATGTTTTTAAATACAAAACATTTTTGAATTTTGATGTAGTCAGATATTATTTCCTTCTTTAAATTTTTATTCTTAAAATTCCTAGCCAGGCATAGCTGTCCACACCTATAATCCAGCACTCTGGGTGTCTGAGGAAGGAAGATAGCAAGTTCAAGTCCAGTCTGGGCAATTTAGCAAGACCCTGTCTCAAAATAAAAGATAAAAAGGGCTGATGATATGGCTCAGTGTGTAGGTCTTGGGTTCAATTCCAGTAATGCCCCTCCAAAAGTAAAACTGTATCCAGGGCTAGAGATTTAGCTCAGTGGTTCTGTCATCTTGCAAGCACAAGGTTCCAAGTTCGATCCCCGGTACAAAAAAAAATAAATAAAGAAATAAAATAAGAATAAAACTCTGTCCTAAGTAAGACAAACTTCCCTATACTTCTATGCTCAATGGTGTTTGATTTATCAATATTTTATACTTCTATAATTTATAACTTTAAAATGTTTAGGTATTTACCATCTAGATATTTTAAAAAGATGTGGGACAAAAAATAATGTTTCATTTTGTTTTTCTTTCCCCATGAAAATTTGATTGTTTCTGTAGCACTTATCAACTAGGCTATTTTTCTCTCTGTATGTGAAGCATCATTGCTCTCATCACCATATTCTACATTTACAGGTCCCTCTTTTTGAGTTCCCTTTTCAATTCCACTTACCCACTGTACTTTGAATTGTATTTTGACTCCCCCTTTTTGTTTTTCTGAGCTCCTTTTTCAATTCCACTTACCCATTTGTCTATTCCCTACACTGTACCACACTGTTCTAATTATTATAGGTTTGTAATATGTTGCTAACTGGTAAAGCAATTTACCTCCTTTCCTTCATGTTCTTTTGTATTATTTCCTTTAAAAAGCTCCATAAAAATCACTTTGGGTTTATGTTAGGAATAGCATGAACAATAAAGACTAATGTGGGAGAGGTATTGAATTTTACATTTATTAATGGTTTTTTGAGACAGGGTCTCACTATGTAGTTGAGACTGACCTGGAACTCACTATGTAGCCCAGGCTGGTCTCAAACTCACAGCAATCCTCCTGCCTCAGCCTCCCGAGTGAGGAATTACAGGTGTGTGTCACCATGCCCGGCTTTACATTCTTTTTAAAAATCTATTAAGTCATATTTTTAAAAAAATCTTACTGAGTTTATTAGTATTTTTTAAGTATACAGCACAGTTAAATACATCATTGGGATCTTGTACCCTTACATGACAGGTCTTGGTTCTCATTTTTCCCCATACCCCTGCCCTTCCTTCACCCCCTCACCTCTCCCCTATTTACAAAAACTTTGTTTGTATTTTCTCCTTTTCTTATATTTTTTCTTGTCTCTTATTTCTTTTCCCCTACTCTTTCCATTTCCCCTAAAGTCATATTTTCTTTTGTCATTCACTAAAGATTTTACAGTCCTCTCCATAAAGATTTTTTTTATGTTATTTGTTGCTATCATATATGGAATCACTTAGTCTGCTATACATTTTCTGATTGATGATTATTGGCATGTAAGGAAGTAATTGATTTTCTCCTTTATTCAATTGATGTAGTGAATTACACTAATAAATCTTTATTATTGAATTAGTTTTGCATTCCTGACAAACTTTGCATGATCATGATACATTGTTTAATTCACTGCTGAATTAAAATTTCTAATATTTTACATAGGATTTTTGTATCTAAATTGATAAATTTTCATGTCTTCTACTTGTTTTTGTGGTAAGGTTAACTATATAATTAGTTAATTTTCTTTTCTATGCTTTGAAACAATTTATAACCATTGGAAGTTAACTGTTTCATGAAGATTTACAGAACTTGTCTATAAACTGTCTAGACATAGTAACTTTTTAGGGGATAGGCACTTTGAATGCCATTTCAATGAAAGAGTTTACATATCTTCTTAGATCATTTGAAATTTTATATTTTTCTATAAAATAACTTACATATTTTTCAATTCTATTGCTGTAAAGTTGCTTTTACTATTCTGTTATAACTAAAAATATCTGTTCTAACCAATATAGTCAAAATGGCCATACTTCCAAAACTGATACACAGATTTAATGCAATTCCAATCAAAATACAACAGCATTCCTCACAGAGAAAAACATCCTAAACTTAATATGGAACCAGAAGAAATCTAGAATAGCAAAAGTAATCCTGGTCAATAGGCAGAGGCATGACAGTTATACTACAAGAATATGGTGATTAAAACAATATGGTATTGGGAAAAAAAACAGACATATTGAATTAATGGAACAGAATACCGACTGCAGAAACAACTCCAGGCACATTCAGATACCTGATCTTTGACAAATGGCCAAAAACTCAGCTAGAGAGGATGGCCTGTTTAACAATTGGGTATGGGAAAACTGGCTATCCACATGCAGAAGATTGAAGATAGAACCATCTCTCTCACCATATACTAAACTAAAATCACAATGGATCAAAAATCTAAATATTAAAACAAAAAATATCCAGGAACATAAAATAGGTAAAACTCTTGAATACATAGGCTTGAGCAAGGACTTTCTGAACAGATTCCCAAAGTGCTAAGGAAATAAGATCAAGAATCAACAAACAGGAGACTTCTGGGAAGATGGATGGTAACCAGCAATTAACCAGCCTACCCAAGATTCAGAATCCAGACCCTGGGAGAAAAACAGCTCTGGGAGGAAAAGAAAGAGGGAGATAGATCGCTGGGACTCAGGATGGATCTGATGGGAAAATTGGAGCCAACAGAAATTGAAGAGACAGATCACAATGTAGAAAAAGGGGAAATCTTCACTTTCTCCCCATCTCCTGGCTCCTGGCTCATGAGAAAGGAAGATCAACTCTATAGAGACACAGTGAAAGCATGCAACTCCAGAGACCTTCAAGGAGAAACACATCAGTGGACAGTGAGTGCATGCTACAACATCTGTTGAGTGACTCTAGTCCAAGTGTCTGCTATATCGAGACAGGAGATTAGAGTGTGGCAAAGCCTGCTGAGGAAGTAGGTGTGACCTGTTAACCTGTAACTGTTAAAAAGGATGGTCCACATTGAGTTTTTACCACCGTGTCCACTCTTGCATTGTGGTCCACCCTCACACCAAAGAGCATACTTGTACTTTTACTTGGCAAACTCACTTTGCAGAGCCTGTTTCTTTCCCTACCTGTAGCAAAACTTAGTTACCATTTGTACTTGTATTGACCAATTCTTTGCTCAGGAGACAAAGAGACTAGAAATCACCTTCAGAAAGGGTCCCCAGCACCCCCAAGCCCAGTAACTACCCCATGGAGAGAGTGCTTGGCCAGATACCATTCTCAGGAGGAGCCAACTGAATCTGTGACTCGGAGCAGCCATGGGTTGGCTTTATCTCAGGACTCCCAGTGTTAAACTCCCACAGTGACTGGATAAGGAAAAACCATGGGATTTATCTATGGTCAGGAAGCCATGGTTAGGCTGGCAAGAGGCATCCAGAATGTTATAAGGTAAATGATTCAGGCTCCACCCTCATGACCAGAGGTCAGGTTCAACCTGAATTTCTGTGGATTTGAAATTCCCAGAATTGACAGGCCACCCTAATCCTACTGCTGGCACACTGCTGATCATCCAGCACAGATCTGGGCTCTGACTGCCTCTTTTGTCTACCAGTTAGAACAGAGACATGCCTTGAATTGGACACTGCCACAAAACCTCAGAACCTGGAAAAGAACCACAGGGTCATGGAGAAATTTTTGTTGTTTTATATTTGCTTTAAAAAAATTAGTTCATTTGTGTGTGTGCATTGTTTTTTGTTGTTTTATTTTTGTTTTTATTTTTTCTTCTTTCCTTCCCTCCTGTCTTCTTTACGAGTTTCCTGGGACTAGGGTACTCATCCTTTGTCCTTCAGCCTTGCTTCTAACTTCTTGTTCTTTTTTTTCTCTACTTTTTCCTCTTTTCCCTTTTAAATGTTCTGCCTTTAATTACTTCTCTTTTGTTTGCCTTTGTGACATTAACAATGCTAGAGTACATTCCCAGAGAACCTGGCTGCTAGGTTAACTACACTGCATCCTCCTTCCCAAAATAACCAAAGTGAACAAATCTTGGGGCTGTGGCAAAAGATTATAGTTAGCCATGTCCAAAGTACATCACTGAAAAGTGACTAAGGAGATCTCTATAATAGGAATAAAGTCTTTAGACTATAAGCTAAAACCTCACAAACCTCAGCAGAAACAACAAACAAACAATAAAAATATGGGAAGAAATAGCAACAGAATGACTCCATAATCCCCAACTTCCCCAAAGCCAATCAAGGAAACACCAAGGGGTAGATGAGTATAAACCACATACCCGAACTATTCAAAGGCATAACAGAGGTCAGACAACAGCTCAAAGAGATATTCAGTGGGATTACAGGAGATATAACTAACAGATAATGGAATAACTAAAAGATGCAGGCACTCTCAGAAGACACTAATAGAAAGCTAGATGAGCTAAACAAAATGATACAAAACATGAATGGCCAGTTTACCAAAGAACCTTGAAAAGGTTTTAATCAGAAATACAGATTGAGGGGGCTGGGGATTTAGCTCAGTGGTTCTGCTGCCTGCCTTGCAAGCACAAGGACCTGAGTTCAATCCCTAGTACCAAAAAAGAAAAAAAAAAAAAGAAGAAGGAAAGAAATACAGATTGAGGGGCCGGAGATTTAGCTCAGTGGTTCCAGCAACTGCCTTGTAAGTGCAAGGGCCCAAGTTTGATCCCTAGTACCAAAAAAAAAAAAAAAAAAAAAAAAAAAAAAAAAAAAAAAAAAAAAAAAAAAAAAAACGCGAAAAAAAAAAAAAAAAAAAAAAAAAAAAAAGAAAGAAAAAAAGAAATACAGATTGAAAATCATATAGAAAATGTGGGCAGCAGGACAGATCAATGTGAGGTCAGAATTTCAGAACTAGAAGACAATGATGCCTTTAAAGACTAACTACTCGAAGACACCTTAAAAACAACAAAAGAAAATTAAAAATTTTGATCCAACAACTGATAGATGGTGCAAAGAAAACTAATTTAAGAATAACTAGAATAAGTGAAAAATCAGAAGACAATACAAATGGCATAAAAAAACTGTTCACAAAAATAAGGCAGAAAACTCCCCAAATATAGGTAAAGAAATAAATACATAGATAAGTGAGGCACATAGAACAATAAATAGCCATGACCAAAAGAGAACGTCCCCCATACCACATGATACTCATAATTCCAGAAGTTCATCACAGGGACAAAAATCTTAAGAGCTGATAGAGAAAGGCCATGAATCACATACAGAGGTAAACCCATTAGAATCACAGTAGACTTCTCTATAAACCTTAAACACCAGGAGGGCTTGGAGTGAAGTGTTTCAAGCCCTAAAAGATAACAACTTCCAACCCTGACTTAAGTACCCCGCAGAACTTTCCTTTAATATTGATGGAGAAGTAAGGTATTTCTGCAAGTATAACCTCAAGAAATTCATGACCACCAAACCAGCATTACAAAAAAATTCTCAAGAATATCCTAGAAAGGGCCAGGGATTTAGCTCAGTGGTTCGACCACCTGCCTTGCAAGTGCAAGGACCCGAGTTTGATCCCCGCTCCCCCCCCAAAAAAAAAGAGTCAATGAAGCCAATAATGTTAATAAGTAAAAAAGAATCAACACACCTGGTGGGATGTGCAGATAAGCAAAAGGGGAAAAAAATGAAGAAATCAGCAACAGGAAAATAATGTAATGACAGGGATGACTTAGTACCTCTCAATAATAACTCTCAATGTGAATGGTCTAAGTTCCCCAATCAGAAGACACAGATTGGCAGAATGGATCAAGAATGAAAACCTAACAATATGCAGCATACAGGGAACAAGTTTAATTCAAAAATATACTCAAAGATTAAAAAGCAAAGGGTAAAAAACAATATCCCATGCTACAGGAGCTCGGAAAAAAGTGGGAATTGCTATCCTAATTTCAGACAAAGTGGATTTCAACCTAAAACTGATCATAAGAGACAAAGAATGTCACTATATATAATTTAAGGGAACAATTTAACAGGTAAAGTTAATAATTATAAATAGATAGGCACCAAATATTGACACACCCAACCTGAAAGAACAATGAATGAAAAAATCATATAACCATCAATCTTCCCAAAAGAGTTAAAGACCTCATACCACAGTTATCTATACATACCTATGTTTATAGCAGCACAACTCATAATAGCTAAATCTTGAAAACAGACCTGTATATCCAACAGATATAAGGATTAAAAAGTGGTATTTAGGGCTAGGGATTTAGCTCAGTGGTTCTACTACCTGCCTCACAAGCACAAGGACCCAAGTTTGATCCTCAGTACCAAAAAAAAAGTGATATTTATACACAGTGGAGTACTACTCTGCCATACATAAGAATAAATTTAAGCTATCTGTAGGAACATGGATGCATCTTAGAGACCCTAATGTTAAGCAAAGTAACTTGGGCATACAACTTTAAATATTACATGGTTTGTCTAATTTGAAAAAAATATATATATACACAAATATATAATATATAAATTACAAAATAAAAGGCAAATAATAGGAAAAAGGGAAAGAAAAAGGTATTACAGTTCAGCACAATGTATCTAAAAGGGTACCTTGACTTAGTACACTTTCCTTACATGTTTTATGTGTTCTTTGGTCTATTAGTTTGATTTTCAATCTGTATATATAGTAATTCATTTTATAAGGTCTTATAAGATAAATAAATGAATCTAGTGCTGCAAAAAATAAAAAAGCATGGAGGACGGCTGGGAGTGGTGGCTCATGCCTGTAATCCCAGCACTAGGGAGGCTGAGGCAGGAGAATCCCTATGAGTTCGAGACCAGCTTGGACTACATAGTGAGTTCCAGGTCAGTCTGAACTATATAGTGAGACCCTGTCTCAAAAAACAAAAAACAAAAAACAAAAAAACAAACAAACAAAAAAAAAAGTGGGGGGGCAAAGAAAGGAATTAAAATGTGTTATGTACATGTACCAATTCCTTACAGTTAATGTAATATTACATACTGCAAACATGTACTAATGAAAGTTTTTAAAAATGAAAAAATAAAGAATGATCAAATAGGATCATATAAAACTAAAACTAAAAAGCTTCTGCACAGCAAAGGAAACAACCCATAGGCTGAAGAGACAACCTACAAAATGGGAAAAAAGCATTGCCAGTTATTCCTTGGACATTGAACTAATGTCCAGAACACAAAAAATTAGATCTCAGAAAAATAAAAGTCTTAATCAAAAACTGGACAACTGAAATGAACAGACACTTCTCAAAAGAAGGAACACACTAGCCAAAGAACATGAAGAAATGTTCAGCCTCTCTGGCCACTAAAGAAATGCATAATTCATAGAACAACACTGAGATTCCATCTTACTCCAGAAAGAATGGTTATCATCAAGAAATCAGATAATAAAAAATTTGAGGATGTGGGGGAAAGGGGTTTCTACATTGTTGGTAGGAATGTAAACTAGTACAACCAGTATGGAAAGCAGCATGGAGATCCTTCAAAAATCTAAAGCAAAACACAGTATTTCATTCCACCCAGCTATGGTTCTTCTAGGTCTCTTCCTGAAAAAGTTAAAGACATCATATTGCAGTGATACATGCAAACCTATGTTTATAGCAGCACAATTTACTATAGCTAAATCTTAGAAGCAGCCTATATGTCCATCAACAGATGAATGAATAAAAATGTGGTATTTATATACAATGGAGTCCTTTGTAGAAAAATGGATGCACCTGGAGCCATAATGTGAAATAAATCAGACACACAAGCTTACATAGATGTTTTCTCTTACATGAGAAACACAAAATATAAAGAGCAAAATAATAGATAGATAATAGGAAATACTGAGCTAGATCTTTTGCATATGGGAAGGGGAACTTTAGATGGAGGGATGGGCAGAAAGGAGGGGGAAAGGCAATGAAAAAAAGAATTAAGGGGCACTGTGTATATGTACTAAATCCCTAAGAGGAACATGATTATATGTGCTACAAACATGCACTAATAAAAATAAATGAATACAAAATAAAACCATCTGCTAATGTGTCATATGATTTTATCAAGATTTTAACCCTAGTAATTTCTTTGTACCATCTTATTTTTAATTTATATTTGCCAAATCTATTAGGCTTTTTTTTTTTCCCCAGTACCGGGATGGAACTCAGGACCTTGTGCTTGCAAGACAGGCACAGTGCCACTGAGCTAAATCCCTGGCTATTAGGCTTTTTAAAGAATTTGCTGTGCTCAGTTTGCCTTCTAACATCTGCTTTTATCTGTAACAATGTTTTTCAAACTTTTCATTAAAACCCTTTTAGAGCCAGGTGTGGTGGCACACGCCTGTAATCCCAGCACTGGGGAGGCTAAGGCAGGAGGATCACTGTGAGTTCGAGACCAGCCTGAGCTACACAGTGAGTTCCAGGTCAGTGTCAGCTACATAGTGAGACCCTGTCTCAAAAAAAAAAAAAAAACCCAAAAAACAAAAAACAAAAAACTTTTTAGAATTATTCTTAGATTCTTTTTCCCTGCTCAGATAAAATTTTATACCACACATAAAGTATATACCTACATAATATGCTCTTTTAGAAGCCACAATTATTTTGATATCTAAGGTCCTCTACTCCCTTAAGAACCCATTATTTGCTTCTGTAGGATCGGTATCTTTTCAGTTGCAGATTCATAGTTCTTTGTAATGTCTCTATTTTTTGTGTTTGTTTTCCTTTTCCTCTGGAGTTAAGAGCTTATTTGCTCATTTTCATTCTTTTTTAAAACAAAAAATTTGTCTACAAACTACTTCTGTTCTTCTAGTGGCTAAATGGTGCTGCTTTCATTCTCTTCTAAGTTTTTGTTATATACCCTTTTATAAGAGCTATGCAGAGGTTTGCTTTACATTTCCCAAACTAAGGATTACTAGAGATGTTTTCACTGTAAACTTATTTATGTTATTAGCTGCCGGGAGTTTATTGAAATGATCTATTTTTACCACATGATCAATAGTAATGCTTACAATCTTTCAATATTTAAATTTGATGTTTACAGTAGGGTTGTGATAGATATAAATTTCAGAAATTATCTTTTGTTACTAACCAAGATTTTTAAATTAAATGAAAAACTGTAAAAAAAATGAAATAAAAAAAATGAAAAACTGGTGCTCAGTTTTAACAGATACTTCTTTTTGGAACCCATTGAGATGATCATACCCTTTTTTCTTCCTTCTTCACGTTATTTGATGATTTTGATATATTTCGTATTACTTGCCCTATACTTTCCCCTTGGAGATCTAATTTTGTACATTCTCCAAGCCATATTTGTGTATCTATGACAAGGGAGTATCACCGAAACTAAGCTAAAAATGTCAGGAGTATTATCTACATTCTTTTTAACAATCTAGAATACCTATCTCAGGGTTGAAGAGATGATTTCCCATTATTTTCTTTGCAAATTCAGGCAGAATTATCTCAGTGCTTTCTTTGACCTGAAATCTCCTGTAGGGATAGGCCTTCCTGTTTTTTCCTTTGAAAGCTTGCTTCTGTTCTCCTTAAAACTCATTCCAATCACCTCCTCTAACAGTAATGACTAAAACATCACTCTCTTATAATTCCATCTTTTAGATTCATCTCCTGATCTTTCCTTTTCCTTTCGTATCAATACTATAATCAAAGAACACACTCTTTCTAAAGAAATCTTTATTCCAGTTTAATCACTCTGCCTTCCTTTATTTATTCCTCACTGTTCACTACTTTTGACTTCAATATCTAAATATATATATGAAACAAAGATGGTTCCTACTTTTCCCTGAATAGAGCTGATTCCTACTGGTAGAGGAATCTAGGCACAACCCTTTTTAATTTCTTTCTTGGCTCTGCCTTTCCTTTCCACAAAGCCCTATATAAAAAAATTTTCTCTCCTCTTTATATATTTATGGTAAAATCCATTATTCTTCTGTGGCTGCATACGTGGAGAATAACCTTTCACACAATATAAGGGCAAGAATTTCCTAAATTTGTATTCTTAATTACAGGATTGTGGAATTTAGGCTATTGTGCCTAAAGTCTTCACCTTTGCTGTGGCTAAAGAAAAGCAGCAGAAATTGATCAGTGGTACAATATCTTCCCTCTCTCTGCAGAAAGCCTCTCGGCTACATCCATGTGATTCGAGATACAGCTATGCCCAGTACCTCTAAAAAAAAAAAAAAAATACTGGCTTGCAGGCAGACACTAGCTACCACAAACATCTTGGCCTTGAAAAAGCCAAAGAACTGAAAGGTCTAAGTCACTAAAGCATACATCCAACCTCTATACATCTTATTTTGTTCCCTAATTCCAAGTAAGAGTGCCTATTCCTCAAGATTTAACATCCAATATATACTTAAATGTGTTAGAGTTTAAAGGAGAAAGTTAATTATATCCCTTTCCCCACAAGTTTTCAACGGAACAATAGATATGTGAATCAGATCAATAAAGACCAAAATATCAGGATTTTGTTAGTGAGGTTATACCATGGTCAAAACTGGGCTAATACACTGCCTCTTCAGCCCCTCCCAATTCCTGGTCATGAGGTGACCCATCAAAAGGAAAATATGCAAAGGAAACACTTACCTGGATAGTAGCAGGAGGGGGTATCACTGCTTCCAAAGTAGGAGAGAGGTACTTTTCAGACCTGTCTCTGGAAGGCAGACCTGTTCTCAGCAAGTGTGCTTACCATAAGAAGGCAGGATTGGAGTACAGTGCTCACATATTGTAGGTAGGGAGTACAAAAGAGATAAGGAAATGTAGAGTGCATGTGTACAATGACCCTTCTCATGTCTTCATCAGAGAACAAAATCTTTTTCCTTAGATAAGTGAAACACAGAGATAAGGCAAAAAATGATATCCGAATATTGTTTCCTATTGGAAAAACAGAGGAATAGGGACAAATGACAGATTCTTGTCCCTGTGGTAGGAGCAAAGCTTGTACTCTTCTCCTGCTCCCCACAATAGGAGATCCTTCTCCCTCACACCCAAGTCTGACCTAGAATTCATTCTCAGCTTCCAACCCAGAATCCAGGAAGATTTCTATTAATAGATTCTGTTACTCAGTCATCCCTATATTGGATTTTAGGATGACAGGATGGGCTAAGGATCCAGAGGTTCAGCCTGACTCAATCAACCTCTAGACATACCTACTCACAGAGCTCTAGCTGATAAAAAAACAAAAAACACCAATAGATCTAGGAAGCTCCTTCCAAGGCATTTCTAATAACTACTCTTCAAGAATTTCACCAGAGTGAAAAGAGTGACAATAGCAACAACAGACCAAGAAAGACCATACTAAAAGTCCTGCCTCTGTTGTCAGGTTCTTCTGAGGTCCTCAGTGTCAGTATGTCAATGAAACATATGTCACATAAAGGTTGTCAGAGGACACACTCAGACAAAAGTCCTCAAGGTCAACCCAAATAAGAACAGTATTTGGGAGCTCAGGAGTCAAAAATTATTTATCACTGGGTAGTTGGAAAAGCCAGTTTTTTGTTTGTTTGAGCCCAATGCTGTGAGGGTAAATGGGAGTTTCTTTCTTCTCTGCTTCTTTAGTCCACTTATCCAGTGGATCTCCTAATGAAGGGGATAAAGGAAAAATAGCCTTCAATGGGGCCCATAGTGTCCTACATACCTAACCCTGGCTAAGAGAGTAAAGGATGACTCTTCCTGCTATCAAAAATCACCTCCCCAACTCAGGGCCGACTTTTCCCATATGTAACTCAAGGATGGTTCCACATTCCCTGCTCTACTCTCACCCAGAAGCACACTTTGGGGTCATAGACTATACTCTTTGTGTTCTTATTAAGGATCTCTCCCTCATAAAGTGCAGGAGGACTTAGCCATGTCCCAACCTTATGTTTGTATCATGCTCTCAAGGATACTGGAATGTCCAGGACTAGAAACAGAAAATTGACACTGAAATTTTAGCAGTCACAAAAAAAGTATCTCTCCCCAAATATCAAAGAAACACTCTGATTTTTAAGTCCACATGGTGTACAGAGAATGGGAATGAATGCAATCTGTTAAGAAAGGGGCTTTTGGTTTAAGTACAGTAGGCAAAGGGTTCAGGAAAAGACCCAACATTTGAAGATACACAGAACTGGAAGGAAATAGGGTAGGAAGGAATCCCAGCTGCAGGAAGATAGAGTCAAGTGTGAGGGAAAGAGTCATTACAAGGTCAGATACCTCAATACTAATCTTGCCAGAAACTCAATTTTGAAATGATATAGACTTCAGTATCTTCATCTGCAAAATAGGTGAAAGCCATTTGTTTAATCAGGTGCCTGTTATGGTCCTCTGAGATTATGGCATCCTCCACAAGTGTGATTGATGGACAAGATATCCAGGAGGGAGCCAGAGGCGATCTCACCAAGTTGGGAAATGCCTTTCAGTCTCATCTCTAAAGAAAAAGACATATATACACATTCACACATATATAAGCAGAGTGGTTAATTATTTCATCTATAGCAGCAGGGACACATAGTAGGAAAAATAAATACTATTGATGCCTGATTCCTTCATGGGCGTGGGGGAGAAGGGCCCTGAGGGTTTAAGCTTGGAGGGGCTTCACATTCAGAGAAAGATCCTATTACTTAATAAAAGCTATCACTTTGCTGCTCCTTCACCAAATGCAAAGCAGCCAGCTCTTTGGCAGAAATCAGTCTTTCACCTTGCCTCCTCCCACCCACCAACTCACCCATAACAGAAACACAATGCTCAAACCTTGAGGGAAATAAACCACTAGTTAGCCACACACACATACACAAGAACAGAATCTATACCCCTGAGATCACTTGAGGTTGGGCAGCTGGAACCACATGCCTCTGTTTCCCTGAATGTTACCCATGGTCTTATTTTTTGTAAGGTCTTATTTTATATCCACCCCACCCAAAAGGAGACTGGCCTGCCATCCAGGCAATAGCCAAATTCTGGTACTTTTATGGTTGTTTCCACATTGTTTAACTAATCTCATTCTGAGTAAGCCTGAAAGTTACCATTTGTAAGTAGAAATTCAAATTGGGAGAAGTGGTACGACGCAAGAGCATGGTTTCAAAGCATGCTATAAAACCTACAAACATACTCACACCACTCCTCAGACACCAAGAAACATCTCCCAGCCATACATCTACATGGACACTTACACAGCCTCTCCTAGCAGAGGTAGCTGGGGAAACGGGGAGGACATCAGTGTCCTATTAACCTTGAATCTTTGTTTAAAAGATACTAAAAATAAATTAGTAAACATTTCTGTTTACAGAAATAGAAATCATTTCTGTTTCCAAAGGCCTCTCACCAACCCAGTCATGGACATTTCCAAGACTGCCACCCCTGATACCCTCTCCAAAGTCCACCCTGGTGGGTGAATGAGACACCAGTCCTTTGAGACTGGGAGCTCCTCAGCTGTCTGAGAATTCCAGTTTCACATTTCTGGTTCCAGGGTGGGGAGAATCTTCAAAACTCTGCAGAGTACCATGAGTTCATCCCTTCTCACAAGTTCCTGGGGGCTGTCTTGAAGCAATCCCTACTTTTAGGATGGTATTTGTGTTGTAAGAATTTCCACTATTTTCTTGCTCCCAGTCCCTCCCCACAGTCCCACATACCCGTCTGGACCCACCCTCAGAGAGGAGGACTCAGTCTGTGCCTTGGTCTAATGACTCTAGAAAAGTGGGATGGGCAGAGAGAAAGCGGGGACAAAGACTTGGGGGGAAACGTCCTTGATGGGACGACAGACAGCAATGACTGTCCTACAAGTGGGTAGTGAGGCTGGGCACCTGGCCAGAGCCAGAGCTGGAGCCAGAGCTGGAGCTTTCCACCACACTGGTAGGTTGTGGATCCATGCGGGATGTGCGGCGACGCCCCCGGTACTCTATCATGTCGGGATGATAAGTTGGATGGCGGCGGGCGTGCTTGGTCAAGTGGTCGCTCCGGGAGAACTGCTTGGGGCAGAGCGGGCAGGAGAAGCGCTTTTCACCCGTGTGCGTCCTGTAGTGGCGGGCCAGCTCGTCAGAACGCGTAAACTTCTTGTCGCAGTCGAGCCAGTCGCAGGAGAAAGGGCGCTCACCCGTGTGGGTCCGCTGGTGGGACTTGAGGTGCGATGACTTGTAGTAGGCTTTGGTGCAGCCCGGGAAGGGGCATTGGTGGCGCTTGGCAGCAGGTGTTACCGGCCTTCTCCGGTGCGTCTGACCTGCTGCAGGGGCGGGGCTGGCCCCCGGGGCCCTGCCGGACAACCCACAGGTGACTGCGGGCGCCCCAGGGACCGCTGGAGCTCTGGGGATGGCGGGCGCGCCAAATGAGCTCGAGGGTCCAGGGACTGCTTCCGCGCT